>NC_134354.1:574154179-574754179 GCF_048569485.1 Anomaloglossus baeobatrachus
GAGAGAAAAGAGAGAAAAGAGAAGCTAGAGGAAAGAGAGAAAGAGAGAAGAGGAGAGAAGAGAGAGAGGAAAGAGAAGAGATAGGGTAAGAGAGAGAGAGAAGAGGGAGAGAATAAGAGAGAGCGAGAACAAGAGAGCGAGAACAAGAGAGAGAAAAGAGAAGAGAGAGATGGAGAGAGAAAAGAGAGAGAAAAGAGAGAAAGGAGAAGAGAGAGCGAGAGAAAGAAGAGAGAGAGAAGAGAAGAGAGAGAGAGGAGAGAAGAGAAGAGAAGAAAGAGGAGAGAGAAGGGAGAAGAAGAGAGAGAGGAGAGAGGAGAGAGAGAAAGAGAGAGAGAACAAGAGAGAGAACAAGAGAGATAGAGAGAGAAGAGAGAGAGGAGAGAAAGAGAGAAAAGAGAGAGAAAGAGAGAGAGAGAGAACAAGAGAGAGAACAAGAGAGAGAAAAGAGAAGAGAGAGACGGAGAGAGAAAAGAGAGAAAAGAGAGAAAAGAGAAGAGAGAGGGAGAGAGAGAGAAGATAGAAAGAGAGAAGAGGAGAGAAGAGGAGAGAAGAGAGAGGAGAGGAGAGAGAGAGGGCTAGAGAGAGAGAGAAAGAGAGGGAGAAAGAGAGAGAGAGAAAAAGAGAGAGTGACAAGAGAGAGAGAACAAGAGAGAGAAGAGAGAGAATTGAGAGGAGAGAAAAAGATAGAGATAGAGAGAGAGAGAACGAGAGAGAGAACGAGAGAGAGAAAAGAGAAGAGAGAGACGGAGAGAGAAAAGAGAGAGAAAAGAGAAGCTAGAGGGAGATTGAGGGAAGAGAGAAAGAGAGAAGAGGAGAGAAGAGAAGAGGATAGAAGAGAGAGAGAAGAGAGAAGAGATAGAGTAAGAGAGAGAGAAGAGGGAGAGAACAAGAGAGAGACAGAACAAGAGAGAGAGAACAAGAGAGAGAAAAGAGAAGAGAGAGATGGAGAGAGAAAAGAGAGAAAGGAGAAGAGAGAGGGAGAGAAAGAAGAGAGAGAGAAGAGAAGAGAAGAGAAGAGAGAGAGGAGAGAAGAGAAGAGAAGAGAGAGGAGAGAAAAGGGAGAGGAGAGAGAGAGGAGAGAGGAGAGAGAGAAAGAGAGAGAGAACAAGAGAGAGAACAAGAGAGAGAACAAGAGAGATAGAGAGAGAAGAGAGAGAGGAGAGAAAGAGAGAGAGAGAGAGAACAAGAGAGAGAACAAGAGAGAGAAAAGAGAAGAGAGAGACGGAGAGAGAAAAGAGAGAAAAGAGATGAGAGAGGGAGAGAGAAGATAGAAAGAGAGAAGAGGAGAGAAGAGGAGAGAAGAGAGAGGAGAGGAGAAGAGAGAAAGCGAGAAAGAGAGAGAGAGAAAGAGAGAGAAAAAGAGAGAGTGACAAGAGAGAGAGAACAAGAGAGAGAAAGAGAGAGAAGAGAGAGAGAAGAGAGAAGAGAGAAAGAGAAAAAGCGAGAAAAAGAGAGAGAAAGAGAGTGAAAGAGAGAGAAAGAGAGAAAGAGAGAGAGGGAGAGAGAAAGAGGGAGAGAGAGAGGGAGAGCGAGAGATAGAACAAGAGAGACGGAGAGAGAGAAGAGAGAGTAGAGGAGAGAAGAGAGAGAAAAGAGAGAGAAGAGAGAGAGAAGAGGGAGAGAACAAGAGAGAGACAGAACAAGAGAGAGAGAACAAGAGAGAGAAAAGAGAAGAGAGAGATGGAGAGAGAAAAGAGAGAAAGGAGAAGAGAGAGGGAGAGAAAGAAGAGAGAGAGAAGAGAAGAGAAGAGAAGAGAGAGAGGAGAGAAGAGAAGAGAAGAGAGAGGAGAGAAAAGGGAGAGGAAGAGAGAGAGGAGAGAGGAGGAGAGAGAAAGAGAGAGAGAACAAGAGAGAGAACAAGAGAGGAGAACAAGAGAGAAAAAGAGAGAAAGAGAGAGAGATAACAAGAGAGAGAGAAAAAGAGAGAGAAGAGAGAGACAGAGAGAGAAATGATAGAGAAAGGAGAAAAAAGAGAAGAGAGAGGGATAGAGAGAGAACATAGAAAGACAGAAGAGGAGAGAAGAGGAGAGAAGAGAGAGGAGAGAGAAGAGAGGGCGAGAGAAAGAGAGAGAGAGAAAGATAGAGAAAAAGAGAGAGAGTGACAAGAGAGAGAGAACAAGAGAGAAAAAGAGAGAGAAGAGAGAGAGAAGAGAGAGGAGAGAAAGAGAGAAAAAGAGAGAAAAAGAGAAAGTGAGAGAGAGAACAAGAGAGAGCAAACAAGAGAGAGAAAAGAGAAGAGAGAGGGAGAGAGAGAAGAAGAGAGAAGAAATGGAGAAGAGGAGAGAAGAGGAGAGAAAAGGAGAGAAGAGGAGAGAAGAGAGAATAGAGAGAGGAGAGAGAAGAGAGAGGGAGAGAGAGAGAAGAGAGAGAAGAGAGAGGGGAGAGAGAAAGAGAGAGAAAGAGAGAGAAAGAGAGATTAAGAGAGAGAAAGAGAGAGAGAGAAGAAGAGAGAGAACAAGAGAGAGAAAACAAGAGAGAGAAGACAGAGAGGAGAGAAGAGAGAGAGGAGAGAGAGGAGAAAAAGAGAGAGAGAACAAGAGAGAAAAAAGAGAAGAGAGAGGGAGAGAGAAAAGAGAGGAGAGAGAGGGAGAGAGAAAAGAGAAGAGAGAGGGAAAGAGAGAAGAGGAGAGAAGAGGAGAGAAAAGAGAGAGGAGGAGAAGAGGGAGGGAGAGAGGAGAGGAGAGCGAGAAAGAGAGAGAAAGCGAGAGAAATAGAGAGAACCAAGAGAGAGAGAGAGAGAGCAAGAGAGAGAAAGAGAGAGAAGAGAGAGAATAAGAGAGAAAAAGAGAGAAAGAGAGAGAGATAACAAGAGAGATAGAAAAAGAGAGAGAAAAGAGAAGAGAGAGACAGAGAGAGAAAGGAGAGAGAAAAGAGAGAAGAAAGAGGTAGAGAAAGAGAAGAGAGAAAGAGAGAAATGGAGAGAAGAGGAGAGAAGAGATAGTAGAGAGAAGAGAGAGGGCGAGAGAGAGAGAGATAGGGAGAAGAGAGAGAGAACAAGAGAAAGAGAGAACAAGAGAGAGAGAACAAGAGAGAGAAAAGAGAAGACAGAGACGGAGAGAGAAAAGAGAGAGAAAAGAGAAGAGAGAGGAAGAGAAAGAGAAGAGAGAAAGAGAGAAGAGGAGTGAATAGGAGAGAAGAAAGAGAGGGTGTGAGCGAAGAGAGAGGGCTAGAGAGAAAGAGAGAGAGAGAAAGAGAGAGAGAAGAGAGGAGAGAAAAAGATAGAGATAGAGAGAGAGAGAGAACGAGAGAGAGAACGAGAGAGAGAAAAGAGAAGAGAGAGATGGAGAGAGAAAAGAGAGAGAAAAGAGAGAAAAGAGAAGCTAGAGGAAAGAGAGAAAGAGAGAAGAGGAGAGAAGAGAGAGAGGAAGAGAAGAGATAGGGTAAGAGAGAGAGAGAAGAGGGAGAGAATAAGAGAGAGCGAGAACAAGAGAGCGAGAACAAGAGAGAGAAAAGAGAAGAGAGAGATGGAGAGAGAAAAGAGAGAGAAAAGAGAGAAAGGAGAAGAGAGAGCGAGAGAAAGAAGAGAGAGAGAAGAGAAGAGAGAGAGAGGAGAGAAGAGAAGAGAAGAAAGAGGAGAGAGACGGGAGAAGAAGAGAGAGAGGAGAGAGGAGAGAGAGAAAGAGAGAGAGAACAAGAGAGAGAACAAGAGAGATAGAGAGAGAAGAGAGAGAGGAGAGAAAGAGAGAAAAAGAGAGAGAAAGAGAGAGAGAGAGAACAAGAGAGAGAACAAGAGAGAGAAAAGAGAAGAGAGAGACGGAGAGAGAAAAGAGAGAAAAGAGAGAAAAGAGAAGAGAGAGGGAGAGAGAGAGAAGATAGAAAGAGAGAAGAGGAGAGAAGAGGAGAGAAGAGAGAGGAGAGAGAAGAGAGGGCTAGAGAGAGAGAGAAAGAGAGGGAGAAAGAGAGAGAGAGAAAAAGAGAGAGTGACAAGTGAGAGAGAACAAGAGAGAGAAGAGAGAGAATTGAGAGGAGAGAAAAAGATAGAGATAGAGAGAGAGAGAACGAGAGAGAGAACGAGAGAGAGAAAAGAGAAGAGAGAGACGGAGAGAGAAAGAGAGAGAAAAGAGAAGCTAGAGGGAGATTGAGGGAAGAGAGAAAGAGAGAAGAGGAGAGAAGAGAAGAGGATAGAAGAGAGAGAGAAGAGAGAAGAGATAGAGTAAGAGAGAGAGAAGAGGGAGAGAACAAGAGAGAGACAGAACAAGAGAGAGAGAACAAGAGAGAGAAAAGAGAAGAGAGAGATGGAGAGAGAAAAGAGAGAAAGGAGAAGAGAGAGGGAGAGAAAGAAGAGAGAGAGAAGAGAAGAGAAGAGAAGAGAGAGAGGAGAAGAGAAGAGAAGAGAGAGGAGAGAAAAGGGAGAGGAAGAGAGAGAGGAGAGAGGAGAGAGAGAAAGAGAGAGAGAACAAGAGAGAGAACAAGAGAGAGAACAAGAGAGATAGAGAGAGAAGAGAGAGAGGAGAGAAAGAGAGAGAGAGAGAGAACAAGAGAGAGAACAAGAGAGAGAAAAGAGAAGAGAGAGACGGAGAGAGAAAAGAGAGAAAAGAGATGAGAGAGGGAGAGAGAAGATAGAAAGAGAGAAGAGGAGAGAAGAGGAGAGAAGAGAGAGGAGAGAGAAGAGAGAAAGCGAGAGAAGAGAGAGAGAGAAAGAGAGAGAAAAAGAGAGAGTGACAAGAGAGAGAGAACAAGAGAGAGAAAGAGAGAGAAGAGAGAGAGAAGAGAGAAGAGAGAAGAGAGAAAAAGCGAGAAAAGAGAGAGAAAGAGAGTGAAAGAGAGAGAAAGAGAGAAAGAGAGAGAGGGAGAGAGAAAGAGGGAGAGAGAGAGGGAGAGCGAGAGATAGAACAAGAGAGACGGAGAGAGAGAAGAGAGAGTAGAGGAGAGAAGAGAGAGAAAAGAGAGAGAAGAGAGAGAGAAGAGAGAGAGGAGAGAGAGAAAGAGAGAAAAAGAGAGAAAAAGGGAAAGAAAGAGAGAGAGAACTTTCTATGCCATTAGAAGACAACTGTACCACCTCAAACCACCTGTGAGAGTCTGGCTCAAGATATTTGACAGCGTCATCACCCCTATACTGTTATATGGCAGCGAGGTATGGGGCCCAGTGACCTACCCAGACCACACAAAGTGGGATTCCAGCCCTACCGAAGTCTTCCACATGGAGTTCTGTAAATATCTCCTCCAAGTCCATCGCAGCACCTCAAACATAGCCTGTCGGGCAGAGCTGGGCCGATTCCCCTTATGGTTCACTATACACAAGAGGGCGCTATCACACCAGGCGCACATACAGAACAGCAACCCTAGCTCCTACCATCATAAAGCCCTGCTGAGCCGGAGCCCAGAGCAAGCCAAGAACTGCGGCAACCAAAGTCAGCAACACACCCTGACAAAAGCCCAAATAAAAGAGATCTCTGAGAGCTGCAAGATGCAATACATAGAGGCCTGGAATAGTGAATTAGAGAACTCCCAGAAACTCACCATCTACCGGTCACTGCAAAGGGACTGCACTCTGGCCCCATATCTGGAAAGGCTACGCCACCCCAAAGACAGGCAGACCCTGAGCCTGTACAGACTGAGTGCCCACAGCCTAGAGGTGGAAACAGGGCGACACCGACAGACATACAAGCCGCGGGAGAACAGACTGTGCCACCACTGCCAGCAGGGGGCTCTGGAGGACGAGACGCATTTCCTACTGCACTGTGACAAATACTCAGCAGTGAGGGCCTCCCACTTCCAGAAATTTACCACCCATAGCCCGGGCTTTCCATCCATGGATGAGGACATGAAACTCCGCTTCCTACTGGGGAAAGAGGAATCAATGGTGGAGATCGCCGCCCAATATGTCACCACATGTCATAAGCTGAGGGGAACCTAAGACCCCTAAATGGACTGTCAGAGCCCAAATTGTGCCCCCCAACTCCCCATAACCCTGATCCCCTCCCACCACACTTACTGTATTTCTCTTGCTTTGGCAACACTAATTGTATTTTGGTCCTGCCAATAAAGCATATTTGAATTTGAATTTGAATTTGAGAGAAAGAGAGAAAAAGAGAGAGAAAGAGAGAGAGAGAGAACAAGAGAGAGAACAAGAGAGAGAAAAGAGAAGAGAGAGACGGAGAGAGAAAAGAGAGAAAAGAGAGAAAAGAGAAGAGAGAGGGAGAGAGAGAGAAGATAGAAAGAGAGAAGAGGAGAGAAGAGGAGAGAAGAGGAGAGAAGAGAGAGGAGAGAGAAGAGAGGGCTAGAGAGAGAGAGAAAGAGAGGGAGAAAGAGAGAGAGAGAAAAAGAGAGAGAGTGACAAGAGAGAGAGAACAAGAGAGAGAAGAGAGAGAATTGAGAGGAGAGAAAAAGATAGAGATAGAGAGAGAGAGAACGAGAGAGAGAACGAGAGAGAGAAAAGAGAAGAGAGAGACGGAGAGAGAAAAGAGAGAGAAAAGAGAGAAAAGAGAAGCTAGAGGGAGATTGAGGGAAGAGAGAAAGAGAGAAGAAGAGAGAAGAGAAGAGGATAGAAGAGAGAGAGAGAAGAGAGAAGAGATAGAGTAAGAGAGAGAGAAGAGGGAGAGAACAAGAGAGAGACAGAACAAGAGAGAGAGAACAAGAGAGAGAAAAGAGAAGAGAGAGATGGAGAGAGAAAAGAGAGAAAGGAGAAGAGAGAGGGAGAGAAAGAAGAGAGAGAGAAGAGAAGAGAGAGAGGAGAGAAGAGAAGAGAAGAGAGAGGAGAGAAAAGGGAGAGGAAGAGAGAGAGGAGAGAGGAGAGAGAGAAAGAGAGAGAGAACAAGAGAGAGAACAAGAGAGATAGAGAGAGAAGAGAGAGAGGAGAGAAAGAGAGAGAGAGAGAGAACAAGAGAGAGAACAAGAGAGAGAAAAGAGAAGAGAGAGACGGAGAGAGAAAAGAGAGAAAAGAGAAGAGAGAGGGAGAGAGAGAGAAGATAGAAAGAGAGAAGAGGAGAGAAGAGGAGAGAAAAGAGAGGAGAGAGAAGAGAGAAAGAGAGAAAGAGAGAGAGAGAAAGAGAGAGAAAAAGAGAGAGAGTGACAAGAGAGAGAGAACAAGAGAGAGAAAGAGAGAGAAGAGAGAGAGAAGAGAGAAGAGAGAAAGAGAAAAAGCGAGAAAAAGAGAGAGAAAGAGAGTGAAAGAGAGAGAAAGAGAGAAAGAGAGAGAGAGGGAGAGAGAAAGAGGGAGAGAGAGAGGGAGCGCGAGAGATAGAACAAGAGAGACGGTGAGAGAGAAGAGAGAGTAGAGGAGAGAAGAGAGAGAAAAGAGAGAGGGAGAGAGAAGAGAGAGAGAAGAGAGAGAGGAGAGAGAGAAAGAGAGAAAAAGAGAGAAAAAGGGAAAGAAAGAGAGAGAAACAGAGAAAAAGAGAAAGCGAGAGAGCAAGAGAGAGAGAGAGAACAAGAGAGAGAAAGGAGAAGAGGGAGAGAGAAAAGAGAGAGAAAAGAGAAGAGAGAAGAAAGAGAGAGAAGAAAGAGAGAAGAGGAGAGAAGAGGAGAGAAGAGGAGAGAAGAGGAGAGAAGAGAGAATAGTGCTTTGGCAACACTAATTGTATTTTGGTCCTGCCAATAAAGCATATTTGAATTTGAATTTGAATTTGAATTTGAATAGAGAGAGGAGAGAGAAGAGAGAGGGAGAGAGAGAGAAGAGAGAGAAGAGAGAGGGGAGGGAGAGAAAGAGAGAGAAAGAGAGATTAAGAGAGAGAAAGAGAGAGAGAGAGAACAAGAGAGAGAGAACAAGAGAGAGAAGAGAGAGAGGAGAGAAGAGAGAGAAGAGAGAGGAGAGAGAGAGAGGAGAAAAAGAGAGAAAAAGAGAGAAAGAGAGAGAAAGAGAGAGAGAGAGAACAAGAGAGAAAAAAGAGAAGAGAGAGGGAGTGAGAAAAGAGAAGAGAGAGAGGGAGAGAGAAAAGAGAAGAGAGAGGGAAAGAGAGAAGAGAGAGAAGAGGAGAGAAGAGGAGAGAAAAGAGAGAGGAGGGAGAAGAGGGAGGGAGAGAGAGAGAGGAGAGAGAGAAAGAGAGAGAAAGAGAGAGAACAAGAGAGAGAGAACAAGAGAGAGAAAGAAAGAGAAGAGAGAGAAGAGAGAGGAGAATACGAGAGAAAAAGAGAGAAAGAGAGAGAGATAACAAGAGAGAGAGAAAAAGAGAGAGAAAAGAGAAGAGAGAGACAGAGAGAGAAAAGAGAGAGAAAAGAGAAGAGAGCAGTAGAGAGAGAGAAGAGAGAAAGAGAGAAGAGGAGAGAAGAGAGAGGAGAGAGAAGAGAAAGGGCGAGAGAGAGAGAGAGAGAGAAGAGAGAGAGAACAAGAGAAAGAGAGAAGAAGAGAGAGAGAACAAGAGAGAGAAAAGAGAAGACAGAGATGGAGAGAGAAAAGAGAGAGAAAAGAGAAGAGAGAGGGAGAGAAAGAGAAGAGAGAAAGAGAGAAGAGGAGTGAGTAGGAGAGAAGAGAGAGAGGAGAGAGAGAAGAGAGAGGGCTAGATAGAAAGAGAGAGAGAGAATGAGAGAGAGAGAGAACAAGAGAGAGAGAACAAGAGAGAGAAAGAGAGAGAAGAGAGAGAGAAGAGAGAGGAGAGAAAAAGATAGAGATAGAGAGAGAGAACGAGAGAGAGAAAAGAGAAGAGAGAGACAGAGAGAGAAAAGAGAGAGAAAAGAGAGAAAAGAGAAGCTAGAGGGAGAGAGAGGGAAGAGAGAAAGAGAGAAGAGGAGAGAAGAGAAGAGGAGAGAAGAGAGAGGATAGAGAAGAGATAGGGTAATTGAGAGAGAGAAGAGGGAGAGAACAAGATAGAGAGAACTAGAGAGAGAGAACAAGAGAGAGAAAAGAGAAGAGAGAGATGGAGAGAGAAAAGAGAGAGAAAAGAGAGAAAGGAGAAGAGAGAGGGAGAGAAAGAGAAGAGAGAAAGAGAGAAGAAGAGAGAAGAGGAGAGAAGAGGAGAGAAGAGAGAGAGGAGAGAGAAGAAAGAGAAAGAGAGTGAAAGAGAGAGAAAGAGAGAAAGAGAGAGAAAGAGAGAGAGAGGGAAAGCGAGAGAGAGAGAGAACAAGAGAGAGAGAAAAACAGAGAACAAGAGAGACAGAGAACAAGAGAGAAAAAGAGAGAGAAGAGAGAGAGAAGAGAGAGAGGAGAGAGATCAGAACAATGCAGCCTCATTCCGTGAACTGCTCTGATTTTAGAGATGTGGCCCATGGCTCACAGCTGATGTCCGGCTCCTCCCCTCAGTGCATAATTAAATTAAATTAAATTTTAATTATAAATAAATAATAATTTAAAAAAATTTAATCTCTTTCTCGGGGCGGCCGGGATTTGAACTCGTGATGTAATGCTTCCTAGGCAGTAGCTCCATCCATTGAGCCACTGTCTCTAATGAGAAACACAAGAAGATTTGGTGATCTTGACGTCTGCATTGCAGAATGAAGTGTCTCCCTGTCATCTTCATGTAGCAGAGCTGACAGTGTCGTGTGGATTACTTTGGACCTGGATTGTTGTTTGGGGATTAATAAAGAGGTAAAGAGGGGTTTTATTGTCTTTTATTTCAAATAAAGGATTTTTCGCTGTCTGTGTTTTTTACTTTCACTTACAGGTTAATCATAGAAGGTGTCTTGGGAAAACGCTTGTCATGATTAAACCCGTTATTACCTCGATTGCCACTGCACCAGGGCAATTCGGGATGAGCTGGGTAGAGTCCCGGGACTGCCGCATCTGATGGATGCGGCAATTCCAGGTGGCTGCCTGCTGATATTGTTAGGATGGTGGGCTCCCCATAACGTAGCACTCCCCATCCTGACAATACTAGCCTTCAGCCGTGTGGCTTTATCCTGGCTGGTATCAAAATTGGGGGGGGGGCCGCATTTTTTTTTCTAAATTATTTATTTATTTTACTGCGCGATATAGACCTGCCCGCCGGCGGCTGTGATTGGTTGCAGTGAGACAGCTGTCACTCATCGTGGGGGCGTGCCTGACTGCAACCAATCATGGGCACCGGTGGGCGGGGAAGGCACTGAATACCTGATTGAATAATGAAGCGGCAGCCATTTTCAAAAGAGGAAAAGCCGTCGGAGATTTGTGACAGCCATGCAGCGAGGCCCACATGATCGGTGAGTAGGAAAGAGAGAGGGATTGTGCTGGGGACAAAGGACGCATGCAGATGCGCAACGTGCGCACATACTTACTGTGAAAAGCCACGCTTTTGGTGATCGAACCGTTCTCGAACGTAACTCGAACTGCATAACTTTAAGCAAATCATTCGAGTTCGTCGAATGACTCAAACACCCCCAAAATCACTCGAACATGAAATTGGCGAACCGTTCGACTTGAACATTGCTCATCTCTATTCTTGGCAATCTCTTTCACATTTATTCTTGCATGATATGCACCTTATAGGGGCAGATTTGGGACTGTTTGTTTGAACATGTATGTGTTTATATTTTTCTATGGGTTGTTTTTAAATTTGTAACTATCAATAAAATGTATAATAATGTATCAATATAAATATCAATATAATAGAACAAGATATTAGTGCTGGATTTAAGAGCTGGGACATTGATCCAGGGAACTGACCTTAGTTAAGAAAGACTCTTTTGTGAAATATGGGACAATATGCATCTATATCTTGACGTTTTGCCTTCTTCTGGATCAACATATTAGGTTATAGGCTGAATTTCATGAGTCTTTTTTCAACCTTAAAACTATGAATTTATGAAACTGTGAAACGTATATGCCTCATAACGAATTTTGAGTTTTGTTTTTCAATGGGTGCAAATTTCTAAATATTCAATGACAATATAATTGTACTATATAGAGGTGAAAAAGCTTTTGATAAATGAAAAATTGAATATTTTCAACAAGACATATTACAAAATTTTTGCCTTTGAATATACTATTGATTTTCTGGGTTTAACAAGTGAGGATAATGGCTTTCATAGAAAAAAAATCTCTAAACTTAGCTATCATTAATAAATATTGGAACATTAACAAAGAAATAAAGAAGTAAGATGCTTTACATAAACCCAGCATAAACTAAATGAGTGTGTCTAAACATTGTCTATTGGCAGCCAACTTGCACAAGTGTATTTGTGATTAATGGATGCGCTTTTACAATAACATCTGGGATTGGGGAAATCTCTCATCTCAGCTGTGATTAATAGGAAGGTATCTTTATCGCCACCCTAGAATCATAATCGCTGTGGCTGACTATTATACTTTGGCTGCAAAACATCTAATCAGTCTAGTGTGAATGCATGTTTGAGCATACCTAATGTACAATAGATATTGTTCAGATTTGTAGTGATGAGCGACACTACCATGCTCTGGTGCTCGGTACTCAAAATGAGCAGATCGGACGCTTGGACGGGCACGACTGGAATACCGAGTATAATTGAAGTCAATGGGGAACTCAAGAATTTTCACAGAATGTCTTTACCTATAGCTGAATTTCTCCCTCAGTGGTGAACCATTTAAAAAAATTTTCTAATAAATTGGTAAACAAGGGATAGTATTTATATTTAAAGGGAGAATTTATTCAAATTAAACTATTTTTTCCTTTGTATTTTTTTTCATTATTGGGTTAGGATTTGAGGTGTCTGATTTGATAATGAAGAAAGGATCAGCTCACCAGATGCTTGATGTGGGTGCGGTACATGAAAAATCTGGGCACGCCACCTGGAATGATAAACATAAAGTCCTACCAGCATCCGCATATTGAGTACATTGAAAAGCAAAACTTTATTCCAAATCCATAAAATAGAAAAAATGATAAAACAGCAGTGTAGACAGAGGTCTACGCATTTCAAGCACCACTGTTAATCATGATTAAGAGTGGTTATCCACTGAAAACGTGCAACCCCTCATCATTTTTTTAAATGATTTATTTATTAGGGTAAACAACGCTAAAACCACCCTCAAGTACCACATGAAATGCACTAATCGGTGCAAGTGTAAAACATAATGTACTGCAGTATCAATTAAATACTGCCTGTATGCCTACTCTAATCTAACTCCCCTGAACTGCTTGTAGAGGAGAGTGTGTCAGTAATCACACCAACAGGTCTCATATAAGACCCAGTGATGAAATGCGGCCAGCCAATAACAGTATTGCCAGTAGCCAACATGGCTAAGGCTTTACAGTGTATGGTAGGCAATTCCTGCATGTTGATTGGCTATCTAACAGCGGCAAAATATGTGGGGCAAGACTTGAGCATGGTGCGTGAGCACCCACAATACTCAATCTACAAACGAGCACACCCAAACCCCTTGTTGCTCAATTGAGTATCAAGCAGTGGTGAGCAAGCTCACTCATCACTAATTTTTAACGGAGTCAGATTCCAGTGTCTAAGGTTAGGTTCACACAAAATTTCTTGATATTGATTTTTGAAAGAAATCAGATTTCTATTATCATGGTTTCTGGTTTTGTGTCCATTTTTTAAGCCAAAACAAAGTCCAACATACCCCACCTTCCAAAACTTTACCCCCAATAGTAATGGTGCAGATCTTCTATTCAACCATTTTGGTGTATACCACAGAACGTTTGTTCAATACTTTTTCCCTGTATCATTTCTCATGACATATCTTAATGTAGAGACATCTATGGTTTGGTTTCTTTGCCAGTATAGTTTGGATCGGTTTTACTGAAATCTGATTAAAAATTCATGTGAATTGCACCTTTAGAAATGTATTTATTTCAACCCCACATTGGAACCACTCCTCTTACTGTTGGCACTGGGTCTCCCAGAATTCATGTATCATTATCACCTCACGCCACATGAGTTCTGCAGTCTATTAGTCTGGTGTTTGATCCTTACTCTGAATTTTTTTGTGTTGCTATCATATGTGGGGATGGCTTCAAAAGCCATGAGAGCAAATGCGTCTGTAGTGGGACATAATGTACGACTAAGCTTGTGTTGGCCCAGCCTGGACGGCCCACTTAAGGGACACAAAATAAATGATGCGTAACTACCTTGGAAAAAAGGGTTTTAGCTCCCATCTAGAAGAAAGTAGGCTGGCTTTCTAGTGCCACCTATTGGAGGTTGCATCCATATTAGTAGGTATCTGAGTCTTTAAAAAATCATGTAACAAGGATATTTAACCCCTTCACGACCGCGGGCAGTAAAATTACGTCCTATTTTAACGTGACTTAACGACCAGGGACGTAATTTTACTGCCTAAACTTCATTTGATTGCCGTGGCCATAGCAACGGCTTTCAAATGATATCCCCTGCTGTTTCTTACAGCAGGGGACCTTTGCTTGACCCCAGGGGGGGTGGCATCGCCACCCCCTATCGACGATCGATGTGATTGGCTGTTCAAATCTGAACCGCCAACCACATCGATCGCACTAATTTCGGCAAAAATAATGCCCGAATTAGTGCGATCCTGTGAGATCCAGCTATGAGATGCCGCAGCTGCTGCAGCATATCATAGGTGGACCTCAAACATGTCGCCCCCAGCCCCTGCAGCACTGATTGGAGCGATCGTGCTATGACGCGCAATCGCTCCAATCAGTGTGCAGTGGGGCGGTCTGATCTGCCGGTGGCCGCCCTCCCCAGGCCTGTACTGCTCTGGGGACCCTCCCCCAACATGGCTGCAGCGTGGAGTGGCTGGTACTTTTGGTACCACGCCACCGCTGCTGCCGCCGCAGACGCCGCCTCTGCTGTCACCGCGCCAGCTCCAAAGGTAAGTATTGTGCTCCGGCGATGGCCCCTGCGCGCTCCCGTGAAGGCCCCTGCGCGCTCCCGTGAAGGCCCCTGCCCGTGCCCCCCCAGATCTGCCCCCCTACGCCCCGATCTGCCCCCCTACGCCCCGATCTGCCCCCCGGCATCCCGATCTGCTCCCCACGCGATCTGCCTGCCTCCTCTGTCATCTGCTTCCAAGGTTCCTTCCTTCTGCCTTTGCTTCTCCGCCCCCTCTGCTCTCCCTCTAACCCCCCCCCATCTGCCCCCCCCTCTCCCCATCCCCCCCCTGCCCCCCCCGACGTCCTCTTACCTGCCTTCACGGGTCGTCCGAGGTCTTCACTGGCCCGATCACATCTGCCTCCATCTGGGTCCTTCTGCTGATCTGTCCAACGTCCTGCCTGCTGCTGGTGTAAAGCTGTCTATCTCACTGCCTTCTTGTTCCTCTGCAACTCTTCTGGTCAGTGATCCTCTTGGTACTGTGAGTATAACTTTTTTTTTTTTTTTTTATTGTATCTTGTCCATTTTTACACTTCATCTGTCCGTGCGTCCCGCCAAGCGCTGATCAGGGATGCAGATAACGGATCGGCATCCCTGCTCAATTTTTGGCGTGACTTTTTTCCGTATTCGCGACAATTTTTGTATGGCATCCGTCCGTGCGTCCCGCCGAGCGCTGATCAGGGATGCAGATAACGGATCGGCATCCCTGCTCAATTTTTGGCGTGACTTTTTTCCGTATTCGCGACAATTTTTGTATGGCATCCGTCCGTGCGTCCCGCCGAGCGCTGATCAGGGATGCAGATAACGGATCGGCATCCCTGCTCAATTTTTGGCGTGACTTTTTTCCGTATTCCCGACGCTTTTTGTATGGCATCCGTCCGTGCGTCCCGCCGAGCGCTGATCAGGGATGCAGATAACGGATCGGCATCCCTGCTCAATTTTTGGCGTGACTTTTTTCCGTATTCGCGACAATTTTTGTATGGCATCCGTCCGTGCGTCCCGCCGAGCGCTGATCAGGGATGCAGATAACGGATCGGCATCCCTGCTCAATTTTTGGCGTGACTTTTTTCCGTATTCCCGACGCTTTTTGTATCGCATCCGTCCGTGCGTCCCGCCGAGCGCTGATCAGGGATGCAGATAACGGATCGGCATCCCTGCTCAATTTTTGGCGTGACTTTTTTCCGTATTCGCGACAATTTTTGTATGGCATCCGTCCGTGCGTCCCGCCGAGCGCTGATCAGGGATGCAGATAACGGATCGGCATCCCTGCTCAATTTTTGGCGTGACATTTTTCCGTATTCCCGACGCTTTTTGTATCGCGTCCGACCGTGCGTCCCGCCGAGCGCTGATCAGGGATGCAGATAACGGATCGGCATCCCTGCTCAATTTTTGGCGTGACTTTTTTCCGTATTCCCGACGCTTTTTGTATCGCATCCGTCCGTGCGTCCCGCCGAGCGCTGATCAGGGATGCAGATAACGGATCGGCATCCCTGCTCAATTTTTGGCGTGACTTTTTTCCGTATTCGCGACAATTTTTGTATGGCATCCGTCTGTGCGTCCCGCCGAGCGCTGATCAGGGATGCACATAACATATCTGCATCCATGGTCAATTTTTGGCGTGACTTTTTTTTTTATGTATCCCCGACGCTTTTTTTATCGCATCCGACCGTGCGTCCTGCAGCGACCGATCAGTGCACTGCGTCTGTGCGTTTGAAAAGTCAAATGGCGCTCCTTCTCTTCTGAGCCCCGCCATGCGCCCAAACAATTACTTTCCACCACATATGAGGTATCTGCGTACTCAGGAGAAAATGCACAATACGTTTTATGGTGCATTTTTTCCTGATAGCCTTGTGAAAAAAAAAGCTACCTAGTTGAAGCAACCGTTTTGTGGTAAAAAAAATTTTTTTCTTTTCACGGCTCAACGCTATAAACTTCTGTGAAGCCCCCAGGTGTTCAAAGTGCTCACCAAACATCTAGAAAAATTATTTGAGGGCTCTAGTTTCCAAAATGGTGTCACTTGTGGGGGAGCTCCACTGTTTAGGCACCATAGGGGGTCTCCAAACGTGACATGGCGTCCGCTAATGATTCCAACCAATTTTGCTGTCAAATGGCGCTCCTTCTCTTCTGAGCCCCGCCATGCGCCCAAACAATTACTTTCCACCACATATGATGTATCTGCGTACTCAGGAGAAAATGCACAATACATTTTATGGTGCATTTTTTCCTGTTACCCTTGTGAAAAAAAAAGCTACCTAATTGAAGCAACCGTTTTGTGGTAAAAAATTTTTTTTTTCTTTTCACGGCTCAACGCTATAAACTTCTGTGAAGCCCCCAGGTGTTCAAAGTGCTCACCAAACATCTAGAAAAATTATTTGAGGGCTCTAGTTTCCAAAATGGGGTCACTTGTGGGGGAGCTCCATTGTTTAGGCACCTCAGGGGGTCTTCAAACCTGACATGGCGTCCGCTAATGAGTGCAGCTAATTTTGCATTTAAATGGCGCTCCTTGCCTTCCGAGCACTGCCGTGTGTCCAAACATTTGATTTCCACCACATATGAGGTATCTGCGTACTCAGGAGAAAATGGACAATATATTTTATGTTGCATTTTTTCCCAATACCCTTGTGAAAAAAAAAGCTACCTAGTTGAAGCAACAGTTTTGTGGTAAAAAAAAATTTTTTTCTTTTCACGGCTCAACGTTATAAACTTCTGTGAAGCCCCCAGGTGTTCAAAGTGCTCATCAAACATCTAGAAAAAATATTTGAGGGCTCTAGTTTCCAAAATGGGGTCACTTGTGGGGGAGCTCCATTGTTTAGGCACCTCAGGGGGTCTTCAAACCCGACATGGCGTCCGCTAATTAGTGCAGCTAATTTTGCGTTCAAAAATTCAAATGGCGCTCCTTGCATTCCGAGCACTGCCGTGTGTCCAAACATTTGATTTCCACCACATATGAGGTATCTGCGTACTCAGGAGAAAATGGACAATATATTTTATGTTGCATTTTTTCCCAATACCCTTGTGAAAAAAAAAGCTACCTAGTTGAAGCAACAGTTTTGTGGTAAAAAAAAATTTTTTTCTTTTCACGGCTCAACGTTATAAACTTCTGTGAAGCCCCCAGGTGTTCAAAGTGCTCATCAAACATCTGGAAAAAAAATATTTGAGGGCTCTAGTTTCCAAAATAGGGTCACTTGTGGGGGAGCTCCATTGTTTAGGCACCTCAGGGGGTCTTCAAACCCGACATGGCGTCCGCTAATGAGTGCAGCTAATTTTGCGTTCAAAAATTCAAATGGCGCTCCTTCCCTTCCGAGCTCCGCTGTGCACCCAAACAATTGATTTTTACCACATATGGGGTATCGGCGTACTCAGGAGAAAATGCACAATAAATTGTAGGGTGCACTTTCTCTTTTCTCCCTTGTGAAAATGAAAATTTTATGGCTAAAGTAACATTTTTGTGTTAAAAAGTAAAATTTTCATTTTTTCCTTCCACATTGCTTTGGTTCCTGTGAAGCACCTAAAGGGTTAATAAACTTTTTGGATGTGGTTTTGAGCAGAGTGAGGGGTGCAGTTTTTAGAATGGGGTCACTTTTGGGTATTTTCTGTCACCTCGGTCTCTCAAAGTCACCTCAAATGTGATGTGGTCCCTAAAAAAAATTATTTTCTAAATTTTGTTGGAAAAATGAGAAATTGCTGATGAACTTTGACCCCTTCTAACTTCCTAACGAAAAAAAAATTTGTTTCGAAAATTGCGCTGATGTAAAGTAGACAAGTGGGAAATGTTATTTAGTAACTATTTTGTGTGACATATTTCTCAGATTTATGGGCATAAATTTTCAAAGTTTGAAAATTGCGAAATTTTCAAAATTTTCGCCAAATTTCCTAAATTTTCACAAATAAACGCAAAAAATATCGGCCTAAATTTACCACTGACATGAAGTACAATATGTCACGAAAAAACAATCTCAGAATCGCCAGGATCCGTTGAAGCGTTCCAGAGTTATAACCTGTCAAAGTGACACTGGTCAGAATTGCAAAAAATGGCCCGGTCATTAGGGTGTTTTAGTGGCCGGGGGTGAAGGGGTTAATCAAACCAAATTCCACTTCAAAAGGAAAACACAGCCATTTAGGAGCATTAAAGATGATCTAGACAAGACCTGGGCAAAGTACAGCCCGCAGGCTGTATCTGACTTTCTGGCTGTTCCATTTTGGCCCACAGACTAGCGTTGAGCGCGGTTCGCGGTTCGAGGTTCTCCAGTTCGTGGCTCGAGTGATTTTGGGGGCTGTTCTAGATCAAACTAGAACTCGAGCTTTTTGCTAAAGCTCGATAGTTCTAGATCCGTTCGAGAACGGTTCTAGCAGCAAAAAGACAAGCTAATTACTAGCTGGCTTTCCGCTGTAATAGTGTAAGTCATTCTGTGACTCACACTATTATGAAATTTCAGCGTATAGTGTGCGGGAACAGCGCATTCATATCACTGCTGTTTGGATAATGGCGATCGCCATTTTTTTTTTTTCCCTTGTCTTCCTTCCCTAAGCGCGCGCGTGTAGTGGGGCGGGCCAGCATGTCAGCCAATCCCAGACACACACACAGCTAAGTGGACTTTTAGCCAGAGAAGCAACAGCATGTGTGATAGGATGTCCATGTAACATGTCCATGCATTATAAAAACGGACATTTTCTTCCAGCACGCCATTATCTGCCTTCTGCGTCTTTGTGTCAGTCACCGCTGGCGTAGCTCCTGTCTCCAATACTGCTGTGTACGCTCTATACACAGCACTATACAGAATAGGGATAGAAGTTTCTATTAGTCCTTGTAAGGGATAATACCGGCAGGGTCAGAGCCATAGGTGACAGTCAGGTCCGTGAAAACAGATTTTAACAGCTACACAAGATGACAGCGTCTGTGTAGCTAAGGTCAGGGATTTCCTCGCTGCATTTCCCCATTAGGAGGGATAGAAAGGGAGGCTTCCTTTCCTCTACCCAGACCCACAACCCTGCCACTGTACCCTCCTGCCCTTTGCACACTCAAACTCATTCTTACTAAGCAATTATACTAGCAAACACTGAGGAAACTTAGTGGCATCCTAAAAGTGGCTGTTGGACTTCCATTAGTGTCCCACTGGTGCAAACCTATGTGCAGCACCTCTGCATTCCACACTCAAACTCATTGTTACTAAGCCATTATACTAGCAAACACTGAGTAAACTTAGTGGCATCCTAAAAGTGTCTGTTGGACTTCCATTAGTGTCCCACTGGTGCAAACCTATGTGCAGCACCTCTGCATTGCACACTCAAACTCATTGTTACTAAGCCATTATACTAGCAAACTATGCTGCCAGTTTTAGGGCCGTAGTTGCATTGTCAGGGATAGTTATTGTTGTTTATTCTGCTGTTGATAAAGATAGACAACCGCTGCAATCTACAACACCTCTCAATTTTTACTACCACATTTTAAGTGCACAATCTTGTCGCAATCAAAATGAGTGGCAAAATGACAGATGCTGGTGGAAAGGGGAAGAGGCGTGTTGGAAAAGGAAAAAAAGGGTTTGTCCGTGGGGAAGGTGGCAAAGGTCCATTAACATCTGCTGAAGATAGACCATCTTCCAGCAAAAGTAAGATGTCTACTACTTACCGTGGACAATCCGATGTGCTCCCTTTTTTACGGACACGAACAACTGGAACAAAGGTAGATGATGGCCAAAAAAAGAAAATGCTTGAATGGATCTCAAGTGGTCCAACAAGTGCCCTCTCCTCCACCTCAACTACCGCATCCAAAAAACACCAGTCCTCTGAGTTGTCATCCCAATCACACTTGCTTTCTCCCAGCTCTGAAGTCTCCATCTGCCCTGCACAGTATGGTGGAACTGAGATGGCTGAGTCTGCAGAGCTGTTCAGTCACACTATAGCCTGGGAATCAGAGGTCTGCTCCCAAGCTACAGTGAGTACAGGCCAGGAAATGGTCTGCAGTGATGCCCAGAACCTTTGTGACTCAGATTCAGGCCTTGATGACCAAGTTTCTGAGCATAATGTTGACCCTTTTTCACAAACTGAAACACTTGTTGTAATAGACAATGAGGAACATACTGATGACGATGAGACGCAGATACCAGATTGGGATGACAACTTAAATATTCGATCAAGGCAAGAAGAGGCTCGGTCTGAGGGTGAGGGGAGTGCAAACACAACAATTGATGAGGAAGTTCTAGATCCCACCTACTGTCAACCCACAGTCAGGCCCTCGAGGAGGTCAACAGAGACGGTGGAGGAGGATGCAACTGACGACGAAGTTACCTTGCGCCTTCCTGGACAGAGTCGGAGTACTGGTAGCACGTCTACAACTGCATCCTCAGCCACCACTGTGCCTGTGAGCACTAGTCGGGGGGGATCAGCAGGTCGCATGCCCTCTAAGCCTTGCCTAGCCTGGTCCTTTTGTTGACATAGCAAAAGATCACCCAAATTATGTGATCTGTAAAATTTGTCGCGATTCTGTTAGTAGAGGGCAAAACCTCAGCAGTTTGACAACTTCTTCCATGAATCGTCACATGAATAAATATCATATGTCCCAGTGGGAAGCTCACCGTGCTGCAATGCGGCCTAGCGGAGCGAACCATCCACCGCCTGCTCCTTCCAGTGCATCCGCGTGCTCTTCATCTTCTAGGACTGTGGGGACAGCTGTCACACCTGGTTTTCCTCGCACAACTTCCACCACTGTACCCGCAACAGACAGTTTGCTTGGTAGGTCGTCAGTTGGTTTGGAAGGGGAAACAAGTGCGTGTGTACAGCTCTCTCAGACATCGATATCACCAACGTTGGATGAAGGCAACATCATGTCTACGCCTGCACTTTCCTCACAAACCTGCATTTTTCCAGGGACACCATACTCAACACTGTCTACACACAGCAGCCAGATCTCTGTCCCTCAGATGTGGACAAATAAAAGGCCATTTTCTGTGACCCATGACAAAGCTAAGAGGTTGACTTTATCCCTCTGTAAGCTCTTGGCTACCGAAATGCTGCCTTTCCGCCTGGTGGACACACAGGATTTTAGAGACCTTATGTCTGTCGCTGTGCCCCAGTACCAGATGCCCAGTCGCCACTACATCTCTAAGAAAGGTGTGACCGCGCTACACCAGCATATCGCACACAACATCACCACTTCCTTGAGAAACTCTGTGTGTGAACGGGTGCATTTCACCACCGATACTTGGACCAGTAAGCATGGACAGGGACGTTACATGTCGCTGACTGGGCACTGGGTAACTATGGTGATAGATGGTGAAGGGTGTGCTGCACAAGTCTTGCCGTCCCCACGACTTGTGTGTCAATCCTCTGTCTGTCCAAGTTCCGCCACTGCTTCTGCCTCCTCCACCTCATCTGGGTCCTCCACCTCCGCCCCAAGCCTGCCTGGCCAGGCCACCAGCGTTCTCACTGCGCAGAAGGAATCACGCACCCCTCATTACTATGCTGGCAGCAGAGCGCAACGGCATCAGGCGGTCTTTAGCTTGACATGTCTTGGAAATAGGAGTCACACAGCGGATGCATTGTGGGCAGCTCTGCGGTCAGAGTTTAATAAATGGTTGTCTCCACTCAACCTGCAGCCTGGTAAGGCCGTGTGCGACAATGCTGCAAACCTGGGTGTGGCCCTTCGCCTGGGCAAGGTGACACACGTGCCTTGTATGGCTCACGTGTTGAACCTTGTTGTCCAGCAATTTTTAACACACTATCCCGGCCTAGATGGCCTTCTGAACAGGGCACGAAAACTGTCTGCTCACTTCCACCGTTCAACCACCGCTGCTGAGCGACTTGCATCGCTCCAGACGTCTTTCGGCCTGCCAGTTCATCGCCTGAAATGCGATGTGGCGACATGCTGGAATTCGACACTCCACATGTTACAGCGACTGTGGCAGCACCGCCGAGCCCTGGTGCAATACGTCATGACGTATAGCCTGGGCCAACGAGATGCAGAGGTGGGGCAGATCACCCTGATGGAGTGGTCTCAGATCAAGGACCTATGCACCCTTCTGCACAGTTTCGACATGGCGACGAATATGTTTAGCGCTGACAATGCCATTATCAGCATGACAATTCCAGTCATTTACATGCTGGAGCACACGCTAAACACTATTCGGAGTCAGGGGGTGGGACAAGAGGAAAGGGAGGAACTACAGGAGGATTCATATGCGCAAGACACAACAACATCACCAAGGTCCAGACGTTCATCATCACCAACGCAGCAGGCATGGGACCATGGGGGACAGGGATCAACAAGGGCGCATGGTTGCAGGCGAAATGTTGAGGAAGGCGCAGGAGAACATGAAGAAATGGAGGACGAACTGTCCATGGACATGGAAGACTCAGCGGATGAGGGAGACCTTGGTCAAATTTCACTTGAAAGAGGTTGGGGGAGATGTCAGAGGAAGAAAGAACGGTTAGCACCTCTATGCCACAAACACAGCATGGACTTGGTCCGCATGGCTTCGCAAGACACATGAGTGCCTTCTTGCTGCACTACCTCCAACATGACCCTCGTATTGTCAAAATTAGAAGTGATGATGACTACTGGCTTGCCACACTATTAGATCCCCAGTACAAGTCCAAATTTTGTGACATAATTCCAGCCATAGAAAGGGACGCACGTATGTAGGAGTATCAGCAGAAGCTGTTACTCGATCTTAGCTCGGCTTTTCCACCAAACAACCGTGCAGGTGCAGGGAGTGAATCTCCCAGTTGTAACTTGACAAACATAGGACGGTCTCGTCATCTTCAACAGTCTACACGTACCAGTAGCACCGTATCTGGTGCTGGTAACAGCAATTTTATTGAATCTTTTCATAATTTTTTTAGACCCTCCTTTGCAAGGCCACCAGAGACAACAAGTCTGACACATAGTCAACGGCTGGAGAGGATGATACAGGAGTATCTCCAAATGAACATCGATGCCATAACTTTGCAAATGGAGCCTTGCTCAATTTGGGCTTCAAATCTTGAAAAATGGCCAGAGCTCTCCACTTACGCCTTGGAGATTTTGTCGTGTCCAGCTGCCAGCGTTGTCTCTGAACGTGTCTTCAGTGCTGCTGGGTGTGTGCTGACAGATAAGCGCACGCGTCTGTCCAGTGACAATGTGGACAGACTAACGTTCATCAAAATGAACAAGTCATGGATCCACAAGGAATTTACTACCCCTGTGTCATCCTGGGGAGAGTAAATGCTTGTGGATTTGGAATGTGCTTGATGCAAATCAAAGCATCCTGTTTGCAACTAGGGTACAAGTGCTACCACTGAAGGGGTGGGTGTGTGTGGGGCCCAATTTTTGGAAAAAAGGGAGACTCCACTTGGAGTAACCCTTGCTACATTGTTTTTAAAAATGATCCAAGATGCACAGAGCTGGGATCAGGAAAGACTTTGCTACCTACCCCGGTGTCATCCTGGGGACGGTTAAGTATTGCGTATTTTTTAATGTGCTTGATGCAAATCTAGCTGTGAAGTGTACAACTGGGGCACAAGTGCTGCCACTGAAGGGGTGGGTGTGTGTGGGGCCCAATTTTTGGAAAAAAGGGAGACTCCGCTTGGAGTCACCTGGCGGTGTTTTACATGATTTTAGAAGGGCGTACCATGCCTATATCTGTGTCTCCTTTTCTTTTTCCTTGTCCTGCTCTTTTGTTTGCGCATGAGTATATGTCCTTGTCACTTTCCCATGTGTCTGTGTTGTTTGTGAGTTGTTTGTCACCTTTTTGACACCTTTGAGCGTGTTTTGTAGGTGTTTTTATGTGTTTGTGATTGCCTGCCATTGTTTCCTATGCAGTTCGAGTGGTTCGTCGAACGTTCGCCAAACCGAACTCGAACGAGACCTCCATTCGGCGAACCGAACTCGAGCCGAACCGCGACCGGTTCGCTCATCTCTACCACAGACTGAGACAGCAAAGGGCTAAAAACTGTAGCTCACAGGCCATACTATTCCATCCCCCACCAATGTCCTAATTTCACTGCTATCTGTATTCTTAGGATTAATACATTGGGTAATGATTGATCTGGTAGATCCTTCTTCCACTAATCAGCATACTGTATGTGCCTGAGATAGCAGACACATTGACATCACCACATTGCATCTGCTCTGCGGAGAGTCAGAGCACCAGAGCAGAGCAGGGAAATGAGAGTTGAATATGTGTTCTTTTTTGTACTATGTGTATTGGATGTGTGCCTGAGTATAGAGGGCTATGTAAGTTCTCATACTGTATCTAGAAGATTATGTGGTGCTCATAGTATATGTAGGGGACAATTGTGGGCTCATACTGTATATAGGCAGCTATGTGAGGGCTTAACCGTATATAGGAGTCTGTATGAGGGTTGTATACGAGGTGATTGTATGGGGGCTCTTATGCACTCGCTAGCAAACATATACAAGAATTGGTGGGAGGAAAAGTTCATTTACAACACTGCCAGTCCATTTTTGCGTGACATTTTCTGGTATGGCCATTTCATTGATGACATTTTGATCATCTGGTGGGGTCATAAAACGGCCATATCAGATTTTTTGTAATATATCAACCAAAATGATTATAACTTGGTCTTTGTGTCCAACATCCAGTGGGAGTCAATCTCCTTTTTGGACTTACTTACTTGGTTCTTACTGAGGATTGTGAAATAATGAGGTCATCTCAGGACTGTACGAGAAGTCTATAGCAGGGAACTCGCTGCTTCATGCTCATAGCAATCACTCCAGACACATAGTCAAATACATTCAGTGGGGTAATTTGGTAGTATGCGGAGATCATGCAGTACGGAGTCCATTTACCTTAATGAATGCAAGCGCATAGATAATTGATTAACATGAAGGGGTTACCATAATGCCCTCTTGAATATAGCTAAAAAAATAGTCGATAGTAAGCCAAAAATTCACTATTTGTGTCAAACCAAACAAAAAGCGGAAGGGAATCTAAATGCTAAAAAGGCTATGATAACTTTTTCTCACCAATATTGTGATAAGTATCATAAAGTAGTAGAAGTGATCCGTAAATATTTGCCAATATTACATTGAGATAATGTTTTAAAAAATATATTGAATGATGGTTGTCGCTTTGTGTCTAAATGTGCACCTACCATTGTAAGCATTATTTCCCCTAGCGATCTGATTCCAAAAAAGTTCACCTCCAGCAGTAATTGGTTTCCATGGGTTCTTACAAATGTAGCCGTAAACAGTGTGGTATGTGCATATACATGTATAGTGCTAAGGAGAGCATTTCATGTACAACAGGATCGCAATATAAAATAAGATCTTTCATAAATTGCAGAAGCGATTTCTGTGTTTATGCGATTACCTGTGTGAAAGGCTATAAACAATATATTGGCTGTACTAGTCGCAGCCTAAAGGCCGCTTTACACGCTGCAATATCGTGACCGATATCGCTAGCATGCGAACCCTCCCCCATCAGTTGTGCGACACGGGCAAATCGCTGCCCGTGGCGCACAACATCACGCGGACCCGTCACACTACTTACCTGCCTACCGACGTCGCTGTGACCGGCAAACCGTCTCCTTTCTAAGGGGGCGGTTCGTTCAGCATCACAGAGACGTCACAGCAGCGTCACTGAACCGCCGCCCAATAGAAGCGGAGGGGCGGAGATGAGCGGGACGTAACATCCCGCCCACCTCCTTCCTTCCTCATTGCCGGCGGCCGCAGGTAAGGTGAGGTTCCTCGTTCCTGCGGGTTCACACATAGCGATGTGTGCTGCCGCAGAAGCGACGAACTACTTCGTACACCGATCAGCAGCGATATTTGAGAATGGACCCCCATTTCACCGATGAGCGATTTTGAACGTTTTTGCGACGATTCAAAATCGCTCATAGGTATCACACGCAAAGACATCGCTAAAGCGACCGGATGTGCGTCACAAATTCCGTGACCCCAACGAGATTGCTCGGGCGATGTTGCAGCGTGTAAAGCCCGCTTTAGATATCGTATTGTGGAACACATATACAATGTTCTAAATACTATCTCAAGAAGCTTATCATTTGCTTCTCATCATTTTCTCCATGAACACGCAGGCGATATCAGTTTGTTCCGTGTTAATGCAGTGGAGCAGATCCCTCACCCCAGGAGAGAGGGTGATTGGCTGTGGACAAGGAAGTCAAATGGATTATGTTATAGGACTCTTATGTGCCTAAGAGGTTGAACGTGAGAGTCGATCTTATGTATGTGTACTAATGCTAAATTGGTGTATTTTCTTCATGATTAATTGTCAGCCGTTGGTTTAATTAAACCGAAAATGTCATTATGGTACCTGTTGGTGGGTAAGTGTCCATTAATTCATTTGTGTAATTAATTTGTGTAAGCTTTGTAGTATTTGTCAATGACTATGAACCTTTTATAGGTTCGAAACGTGTAAGATTTTGGTTTCATTACTATGGATATCCATTCACCCTTGTGTTGGTTTTAAAACCATGGAATAAAGTTGCTTCTTTTATTTGAACGTGATACTAGAGAAATGTTTTTTCCCCCCCTTTTACCATGGGGGCTCTTACAGTGTATAGAGGACCTATGTGGGAGCTTATAATGTATGTAAGGGACTTTGTGGGGCTCACACTGTAAATAGACAGCTGTGAATGAACTACATATAGAGGGTCTGTGAGTGGGCTCATATGGTATATAGGGAAGATATCAGCATACCTATTTCTTCTCATTATTAAGTGATAGTTAATATTAATAAAAATGAGTTAACATGTTAATATTAATATTGAGCAGAAATAATTTCAGCATATTGGTTCTACCCTCCATACCAGTCACAGTTTTTCATGTGCTCCCTTGAGAAAATTATATGCCCACCCCAATCTAGACCTATCTTGAACACAATGCATGTTTATGGAAAAGGGGCTGAATATTAAGTCATTTGTGTCAGATGGGTGCCTGTTGTAATATCCAATGGCTTTACCTTTATTAACCTATTTCTGCCTGCTTCATACATAGATGAAATGTAAATGCTTGACAAGTGCACACTGTCGAACAAGGGCATCATGAACATCAAGTAAGATGGAAACATGGGCACACTGAGTGTATGAACCTTTGAGTTCATATTTTTAATCTTTTTCAGGAATTTATGACAAAATCCGCAATGGAAATTTTAAGCAAAGTGACACGATTCTCTGTGGAGAGCATCTCAAGACTTGGAGATGCTCTGCTGTTACTTGACCACATCTCTGCTTGCTCCCTTTATTTACTACGTGCTCTTCTTGTATTTTGACCCTTGGATTGTATCCTGACTGCACCCCTGATTACCCCTTATGATTATACATGACCTCCTGTTACCAGACCTGGCTTTTCTGACTACTCTTCCGCCCATGCGACCTCGTAGGTAGTGACTAGCATTATACAAAGTATGAACATGTCCTAATGGTTCTTACCAAAAGACATGACCATTTGTAATAAAATATCTTACAAGTAATTTTTGAGTACCATTTTTCTCCTGAGAGCAACTGGAAATCTGGAAATCATTCAATTAAAAAGCTGCTTTTAAGGTTTTATTCACATGTCTATTCTTGTCATACTATTTTTTACTGATCGCACACTGACAAGTCAGTGTTTTTTTTGTCCTATTGTAGTCTTATTTGCATATCAAACTCTCCAATTTCAGTGAACTGGCCTTCATTAAAAGGACAGCACATGGTCGTCAACTGTGTTGAATCCATTTGCTGTGCATTTTTCATTGGCTATTAGGAAAATCATGAGAAACCTCGTTCAGCTCTCTTGGTATATGGGAGAAATGGATGTCATACTGATGGTAAAAACGGATACACAAACTAAAAGCTTATGAAAAGTGAATCCAACATAATGATAGAAATTTCTTCTGGCATATGAGAAAAACAACTTATTCAGTCTAGCGCTGGTGGAATAAAATACTTTGGATTAGGATTGGCACGTCTTTTATTATTAAATCTTAAGGGCACGTTACACGGTACGATATATCAAACGATATGTCATCGGGGTCACGTCGTTAGTGACGCACATTCGGCGCCGTTTGACATATCGTAGCGTGTGACAGCTACGAGCGACTGTTAATGAGCAAAAAAACTTACCTTATCGTTGCTCATTAACATGTCTCTCATTTTCTAAAAATCGCACGTCATTCTGTGCGCTGGATGTTCATCGTTCCCGAGGCAGCACACATCGCTCCGTGTGACACCCTGGGAATGACGAACTGCAGCTTACCTGCGGCCACCGGCAATTTGGAAAGAAGAAGGTGGGCGGGATGTTTACGTCCCGCTCATCTCCGCCCCTCCGCTACTATTGGCCAGCCGCTGTGTGACGTCACTGTGACGCAAAATGTCCCTCCCCCTTCAGGAAGAGGATGTTCACTGCCCACAGCAAGGTCGTTCGGGAGGTAAGTACGTGTGACGGGGGTTTACGACTTTGTGCGACACGGGTAACAAATTGCCCGTGACGCACAAACGATGGGGGCGGGTGCGATCGCAAATGCGATTGCATGAGAAATTAATCAGCTACTGAAACACTTTTCCATATCCCACAAAAGTTATTCATTTATAAAATACAGAGATTGATAAAAAAAATTCTATTTCCAAATATAAAAATAAAAAGCAAAATGAAGCAGACGTATATTAACTTTTCCAGATATATTAGCTCACTGGGACTTCAGATGCAATGTCCGTTACATACCCCAGATGGCACTCCTAGAATACATGTCATATCTTAATAACAGCAGAGCAGTTCACAAATGTATGTCGCAGCTTACATTCTTATTACTAGAACAATTCACATAAAGAACATTTTACCATGTAATCCAAAAGAATACTATAACAAAATTGTGTTATTTGCTATGCCTGTTACTTTGTAGATAGTATGCAAACCAGAACATCAAAGTAACACTTAAATCTGAAATCTAAAGCTCTAAAAATGTTGTTCTTTTATGTTGACATCACATGAAAAACAATCCTCTTTTTAATACTTCCTTTCAAACCATGATTCATGAAGAACTGCCTGAAAATAATAAGAGCTGGAGGTTTTGCCCATTGTTTTGTTAACATTTTAACTCTAGGATATATCGTAATATTATTATCTTTTGCAGTTTGACTTAGAAATTATACCATTTCCTCTTCACATAAACCAAATAATCAGAGTCCTAAAAATGCAATTTTAGTGCTAAACATGAATATATAATTGAATAACACTAATTAAAGTATAATAATAGTAATAATGCATTGCATTGCCTAAAGCTTTTTTATATGCTGTCTCTTTCAGTCTAAAAATCAGTCAATAACTACATTGTAATTTATATTATCTATTCTCAGAATTTCCCAATTTACTTTTTATTGTTTTTGCCAGACAGTCTGCCATGCTTAAGCCCAAATGGGTCAAAACATATGAAAATATATGTGACTGAAATTATTTAGATTGCTTTATAGTCCTTTTGTTATCTGCTTTCTAAAATTGTTAAAAGAACTACTCATTTTTTCTTAGTTACATCTGTTTTCTGAAAGGAATGACAATTTACAGATGCCTGTGCAGCTTCCAGAATGGTTGCCTTGATATTTATTGTTAGTGGTTGTGCCTATGGCTCTATATTACAGAACCATTGGCACTATGTGAAGCTTTGCCATCTACATGTGACCTAATGCTGTACTCAACCTATACAAATTGTTTATGGTTTCTTCTCCCTAAATTATAGAACAAAACATAGTGTAGCGTAAAAATGGGATTTAATTACAGTATAAATATACTCTTCAACATTGAAATTGGAACAAGAAGAAAAAGTCATGGAATTACAAAAATCACAGGATGGATAGACCTGGCAATGATATGTAAATGATGAAAAAATGGAAAACATTTTTTGAAAACATCTCAATATACTCAGTATCCAGTATGGGTACATGCAGAATTGCACATACACATTGGAAAATGCTATCAATGAGGCTAACAAGGCTTAGTGAGGCGTATTCTACCACACTGAATGTACATGGGCACTCAAATAATTAAGATCCATTTCTTGAAGCTCCTTTTGCAATTTCCAACCAATGATGTCCCAGATATACTACTTGAGAGACAAATCCGAAAATTCTGCTGACCAATGTGGCTTATTTAGACCATGCAGGTTGCTCAGAATAACATAAGCAAAATTCTTTCTGTGTTCTTTCAAAGTTTGGTTTTCCAATCTTTACCGAGCCTCCTGATGTTTGCCGAGCAGTTTGGTGAACCTGTTTGTCGAACATACTGATCCCATTGAATTCAATGGAAGGCCAAACTTATGTGTTGTAAAATGGTTTCGGGGGGGCTGTAAAAGAAATAAAATAAAGCAGGACCTACTTACCAAGTCTCCCCACGGCTGTACTTTCTCTCATGGTTTTAACTGCTCCCGTGGCTGTGATTCCAGGGCCACTGATTATCCTCATACATATTCACTGCTTTCTCTGGTCACCAGCATCTCTAATTGGCTGCTGTCAGACCCCACCCGCAGACAGGATCTGTGATTGTTTGGAATCACATATGCTGTGTGTGTGGGTCTCTATCGTGGTATAAAATAATAAAACAAATGGCATAGGGTCATCTCTCATCTATAGAGACCAGCACAGATAAAACCCATGGCTACAGGCTGCAGCCCCAGCCATGTGCTTATCTTGGCTGTGTAACAAAATGAGAGGAACTACATATGGCTTTTTTTAAATTATTTAAATAAATAATTTAAAAAGAACAGCATACAGCCCCCCCCCAAGTTTGATACCCAGACATGATAAAGCCCAACAGCTGGGGGCTGGTATTCTCAGGCTGGGAAGTTCCATGCTTATTGCCCCCCCAGCCTAAAAATAGCAGCCTGCAGCCACCTAAGATTTCTTTATTTGTTAATTGCGACAATCCTAGCACTTTACTCAGTTCTTCCCAATTGCCCTGATGTAATGGCAATCGGGGTAATAAGTGGTTAATCACAGCTCACACCTGCCACTAAGTCCTATATTAGTAATGCGGAGGGTCTATGCGACTCCCCCATTACTAATCTATAAGTGAAAGTAAATAAGCACAAACACCAAAAAAATCCTTTATTTGAAAATAAAATACAAAAATCACCCTGTTTCACCACTTTATTAACCCCCAAAACACCCCTGAAGGTCCAACATAATCCACACAAAGTCCCAGGATGATTCCAACTCTCCTAAATCTGAAATTACACCGAGCAGTCATAGAAAATGTCTGCCCATTGTAACTTCAGGCAGAGACTGAGCCTCATTAATCAGTGCTGACGTCACTCAGGGTGACGCTGTGTTGGTGTGGTTTTCTGAAAGGAGGTGCAAATTTTGTCCTGAAATCTCATGCAGACATTTCAGCAAAGATAAGAGCAAAATCTGCAAGCAGAATGATAATGCCCAATAGTCCAAAAATAAAGCAATAACAATGGCAGGGACATTAAACTTAACTTTTACTAATTCTCAATTAAAAAGATAATAAAGTGCAAGTGCAAATTACATATAAGGTGCCAAAGAAACAAAAATGGAATGATCTCACCCGATTTTTCTCCACAGGCAAGGATACCAAGCACATAATAAAGTAAAGGCGGTCTGGAATCACCGGGGTAAATCCCCAAATTGTCATGTACAAAAACCCCTGTCGTGCCCCATGTATAGCTTTCACCCTAACAAGGGCAGCACCCTAGTGAGCTGTCTGCCCCACAACCTCATCAAAAAGAAACGCCCTCCCAACGAGTTTCCCTCTCAATAAAGAGTGTTCATCAGGGGAGAGAGAAATGTCTGTATATCAACCTGCAGTGGCAGGGATTGGTACAGCTTGGATCAGGTCCAAAAACCTGTGTATGCAAAGATAGACGGTGGTACACTGAAGGTTAGCCCACCCACAACTATATACCTACTGAGAGGATTATTAACTATCTGCATATGTTAGCCAATAAATAGTTAATTACCTGCATTTGTCCCATATTAGACGCTTCCATATACACATCATGGCGTCGGTCCCACATGACTAACGCGTCTGAGATCATATCTGATATCAGTAGCGTCTGACTTCCGCATTCCAGAGTGGAACACACATGGTCGCAGTAATTTGATTCAAAGTCTGAGTCACATAATAGTGACGCATGTGGGATCACACAGGGCCTTAAGGAGAATTGACTTCCGCGTTCCACAGTGGGACGCAGAACGTCACGCTGGATGAAATAATAGCCCGAGTCACATGGTAGTGACGATAGCTGAAATCACGCCCATTATTTTAGAGAACAGACTATTGTACCGTCCAGAATCACATGGTGTCGCTTTGTTTAGCACCATGACAACGGCGATTCCACATCGAAATGTAGTAGTATACAGAATATAACGCAAGCGCACCAAAGATTCAAACAGAGCCTGCAGCTATATCGGGATTAATAGAAATATTATAGGTATTTAGCAGACGCATAGACAAAAATTGCAGCCCTAATAAAGCCAATCTAAGTACATTAAACCAATATATAGATACCATCCACATGCATTAAATAAAATAGCATGAGGGACCAAGGGAGAAGGTTTAAGATGGAGGCAATTCAGACAGTGTAATCACAATCATATGTAAAAGAAGAAAAGTGATCATTGTATGCTAAATAGGGATCAACACTGTAAGGCCATATATACCTGGAGAATTAATGATGGACATAGCAGATACTAGAGGTAAATACATAGGTATTCAGATCAAGCAAAATTACTTAAAGGAGATATATATAGGTGGACTAAATAAAAAGACACCAAAGAGAATTTAAGAATTGTATCAGTGAACAATCTCAAACTGTAAAAATGGGACTATAAACAATAACGTGTATCCTATAAAGGATTATTATACCTTGTGATAGGGAATGTGTAATAATAAATGAAGAGGCCTATACACATAATATCCCTCACCTGGCCGGAATTAATACTCATTAATAGGAGTACGGCCAATAGAATAATTGGGCTATATAGTATTATTCATGGTCAAAAAGCTAGATTAACCATCACCAGGAACAGAGCAACCAACTGACCAAGAGGTCAGGATATTATATGAAGCAACCAAAACTAATCTGGTCATTAAGACCCACGGAACATCATCCTTGCCACCTTTTGTAGCAAAGTACGATCTGGATTCCCAACCCTAGGAGATGCTTTGACTTTTAGGATGCCTATAAAAAAAATGGCTTCCCTGTTGGAGCTGTGCAGCATATTCATATGTCTAGCAATGGGGGTATCACGGTCATTCCTGATGTCCCCCATATGCTCACCTACTCTTCTGCAAAACTCACGTGTGGTTTTACCCACATATTGTATCCCACAATGACATGTCGCTAGGTTCACAATTCCCTTTGTCTTGCAATTGATGAACTCTCTGACCAGGAGAGACTTACCAGTAGATGTACTCGTAAATTTGTTACCCGTGCTGATATATGCACATGCAACACATGAGCCACATCTGAAACAACCAGATGGCTTTTTTGGAATCCATGTACCACCACCAGTTGGTGCCACAAAATTACTATGTGTTAGACGGTCTCCCAAAGAGCGTTTTTTACGAAAAGTGATGTTGGGCTGTGGTTCTGTGGTTTAAGGCACTCCATTAGATCAGTGTCCATTCTCAGAATGCCCCAGTGTTGCTCCAGTATGTTTATAACCACAGAGGCTCCCTTAGTATAGGTTGTAATAAGCTTTACAGTAAGACATTTCAGCACCAAATTTGCACCTCAAAGAAGAAAACTGCAAAACTGCACCGAAAAAGAGTCAAAATCGTTTTTGTGCATTTTTTTTTCCAAGAAATGCCGATTTTGTGCTAAAATATCTGCCACATATTTCTGCACCCAATCTACAGCTCCTGGCTAATAAAATGCATCAAAGCTGCATCATAGCGCATGCAATAGGGATGCAATTTTTTTACCAGTAGGTGTAGATTGGTTTCAAGAATATGGTGTAAAAATGTCAACGCCAAATCTGCATCTCTTGGCAAAAAAATGCAATTTTCTGCCAGGATGGGCAGGTTTTCATTGAGGTCCCCTAAGGTCAAGTTACCTGCGGTGGAGGGCATGGGAACCTCTAGCTGTGGCCGCAGCTCACCTGAGTGATGTCATCACTGATTGACATGGTTCATTCTCTGCCTGCAGTTACAATGGGCAGTCATGTTCTTTTGCCATGCACTGTAATTTCAGATGTAACAGAGCTGGTATCATCATGGGACCTCGTGTGGATTATGTTGGACCTTCAGGGGTGTTTTTGGGGTTAACAAATTAGTGAAAGAGGGTCCTTTTTTGTCTTTTATTTCAGATAAAGGATTTTTTTGGTGTTTGTGTTTCTTTGCTTTCACTTTCAGATCAGTAATGGGGGGTCTCAGATGTCTCACATTACCAATCTATGGGTTAGTGGGAGCTGTGAGCGGCAATTAACCCCAAATTACCCCAATTGCCACCGCACCAGGGAAGAGCAGGGTATAGTGCTGGGATTGTCGTAATCTTGGGTGCCTGCAGGCTGCTATTTTTAGGCTGGGGGCTCAATAACCATGGGTCTTCTCAGTCTTAGAATATCAGCCCAAGATTTTCGGCTTTATCATGGCTAGGTATCAAAATTGGGGGGGGGGACCACACAGTATTTTTAAATCATGTATTTAAATAATTTAAAAAAACAGCCACATGCAGTTCCTCTTACTTTGAAACACAACCATAAGCCCATGGCTGGGGGCTGCAGCCTGTAGCAATGGGCTTTATCTGTGCTGATATCAATATATGGGGGACCCAAAGACAATTGTTTTATTTATTTATTTTATACTATGAGAGCTTGTGATTCCAAGCAATCACAAATGCTGTGTGGGTGCGGGGTCTGACTACAGCAGGAGACACCTGTGGCTGAAAAAAACAGTGAATATGTATTAGGATAATCAGTGGCCCCGTAAGTGCAGCCGTAGAAAAATTCACAGCCATGCGGAGACTCGATAAGTTAGTTGTGCTTCAACCCTTTTGCTTCCTTTTTTAATAGTGATTTCCTTGGCCAATCACAGCCATGCCAATACATGACATTTCTATGATGGTGCCAGGAGTGGGTTTTTCTGCAAACAAACCATTACTGAACATTGCCAACTTTTGAGCAAAGTGTTCGTGTAGCCAAACCTAAACAAACAGACCAAGTCTCAAATTGGTGAATGCGAACCGAAAAGGTTGGCTCATCTCTAATTATGATGATTTGCTTGACCAAGTATATTGAGAACAATCTTCACACAATTAATAATAACCTCATTGATAACACGTCAGGGTGTCTAAGAGTGTATTTCTGCATGTGGCACTTATACTTTACACTGAATAACACAAACTGTTTCAATATTATTTATTCTACTTTTTCATCATTTGAAATTCATTAAGTTGTCTGTCGAATGAGCAGAGGATTAAATATTGACAACCCCAGTTATACTGAATCTTTTCTCAAGAAACTATGTCTAATTTACTCAGGTTCCCCTGCTCTATAAAATAGTGCTTGCAGATAAACTGTATTTTCACGGTGACAGGTACCTTTAAAGGTAGCATTTGAACACAAGTGAATTATGTTGGTTCAATTATTTTAGACTGGTATTGGTATTGTACTCCAGTCTTAATGAAGTAAAATGAGCCTAATTCATTAAGTAGTGCTTGTTACATAATGCATCAGATGCTTTTTACAAGTGGCTGTGCCTCTCCATCTCATCAGAATTCTTACTCCAGTCAGCAACAAGAGTAAAAAATAGATTGCCACTATCTCACACTAGCGTTTGTTGTAAAAAAAAGAACAGTAAAACATTTTTTGCAACTTTTATGTCCAATTTAGAAAAATAAAGCATGATATAGTTATGTCCAGAAATATTTGTTTTGGCAAGTTTTGGCATATTAGCTTTTTGCCTTAACATATTCAAGATACAATTGTAAAATTATTCTGGTTGTAAAGTGCAGAAACAGCTTTAATTTTAGGGCCTTCACATCCTAATTTGAGGAAGGATTTAGGAAATACAGTTCTGCAATATGTAGCTGCCTCTTTCTCAAGGGACCAAAGTAATTGGACAATTATCTCAAAAGCTCTGTAATGGGCTGCAAGGGCTATTATATTGTAAATCCATCATCAAGGAAGCTTTCAGTGAAAGAGAAACAGACCATCATTAGGCTGAAAAAAAAGAAATACATCAAAGAGACAGCAGAAATGTTAGGAGTGGCCAAATCAACAGTTTTGTGCATTCCGCAAAAAAGTAGCACATTGGTGAGCTTGGGAACTCAAAAAGGCCTGAATGTCTACAAAAGACAATAGTGATGGATAATCACAAAATCTTTTGCAAAGTGAAGAAAAAAACCTTCACAGCATCTACCCAAGTGAATATCACTCTCCAGGAAGTAGGTGTTTCAGTATCCAAATCTACCATGAAGAGAAGACGTCATGAGAGGAAATATAGAGGGTTCACCACAAGGTGCAAACCATTAATCAACCTTAAAAATAGAAAGCCATAGAATAGACTTTTCCAAACATTATCAGAGAAGCCAGCCCAGTTCTGGAAAAACATTCTTTGAACAGATGAAATTAAGATCAACTTGCACCAGAATGAGGGGAAGAAAAGAGTATGGAGAAGGCTTAGAACAGATTATGATCCAAAGCACACCACATCCTCTGTAAAACATGGTGTAGGCAATATAGCATGCATGGCTTAGAAAGGAACTGAGTCACTAGAATTTATTGATGATGTGATTAAAGACAGACGCAGCCGGATGAGTTCTGAAGTGTACAGGGCTATACTTTCCACTCAGATTTTATCAAATGCAGCAAAGTTGATTGGATAGTGCTTCACCATGCAGATGGACAATGACACAAAACATATTGTGAAAACAATCTAGGATATTCTAATGGCTAAGAAGTGAATATCCCACATTGGCTGAATCAATCACCAGATCTCAACCCCATCGAGCATGCATTTTACATGCTTAAGACAAAACTTATGCAGAAAGACCCACACAGAAAAAACAGCTTGAGGCTATGTGTCCACGTTGCTTTTTACCTGCTTTTTACCTGCTTTTTCAACTGCAGCGTTTAATGCCAAAATGGATGTGTTCTGCTTTTCAATCAAAGTCTATGGGAATTTGGGTTTCTTGTGCCCACTATGCAGTTCAAACTGCAGCCTTTTTCTGGCAGAAATTTGGGCAAAACTCTGCTTTGCAGTTCAAAACGCAAATGGCAAAAACAATTGACATGTCAATTGTTTTTGCCATTTGGGTTTTGCACTGCAAAGCTGAGTTTTTGTCCAAATTTCTGCCAGAAAAAGGCTGCAGTTTGAACTGCATAGTGGGCACAAGAAACCCAAATTCCCATAGACTTTGCTTGAAAAGCAGAACACACCAATTTTGGCATTAAACGCTGCAGTTGAAAAAGCAGCAAAAAAGCAGGTAAAAAGCAACCTGGACACATAGCCTAAGTTAGTTGCAAAAGCCTTGCAATGCATCATAAAGGATGAAACCCAGTTTTTGTTGATGTTTATGGCATCCAAACCTCAGGCATTCATTGCTTGTAAAGTATTTTCTACTTAGTATTAAAAATTAATATTTTATTTCTGGTAAAGTTACTTTGTCCATTTACTTTTAGCCTTCTAAAATGAAGAGCCTTTGTTGAAAGATGGTTGGAATTCATAAAAGTTTCACATGATTTTTTTATTTAACCTCTTTAAAAGAGATGAGCAGGCCCATGGAATTTCTGATCGGCAAGGTCAGCCAAACAAAAAATTAAGATTGGTTTGGGACTTGAACTTGACCTGAACACCAGTGAAAGTCACTAATTGGGCAGTTCAAGTCTTCGCCTACATGTAGCAAGCCATAAACAGATCACTTCTCAGGGCAGGTGAGTGGGGGGTTTCCAAATTTTTTGATGTATACTACACCCGATCATGCTGTTGTTATCTCCAGTGCAAGCCGTTCAAACACTGAAAGTGGCTTGCACTGGGCTGAGGACCGAGTGTACTCGAGCACAGCTTGCGTAAGTGGTGCTCATACGTAAAGCACCAGAACTCCGAATTCAAACTCTGTTTTTGTGTAAAGTCTGTGTTTGGTACAAGCACCGAACACCGAACCTCCTGATCGCTCATCTCTGTTCTTTAATTAAACTTGAATGTGTTCAGTTCAATTGCATCTCAGCTGTTTCCATTTAAATAAAAAACATCTGCATAAAGATTTGGTCTAACTGTATATAAAATTGTAGAGCGAATAAGTGAAGTAGACCATATGATGCACTTTATTCTCTTACTTGTACTGAATAAAAGGAATGTACAACTGGTTGTCTTTGCATTTTATCAAGGTTTTAAATTCAGTATTGGTTTTTAAACACAGGGCCAAAAAATATGTAAAACAAGTTTCTTTGGATGAATAAGACAAAAGTGTACTTTATATTACACTGTGCCAAAAATCAAATTACATTTAAACTTTACTATTAACTGAACACAGAACACCTGGGCTTCATTGCCATCAAATTTTATGAAGATGTTTAAGCATCAGTATAATTTCTACCTGTGGACTGATGCCATCTGAATTGCCCTGAAGTTAGCACCGACATTCAGACCGGGTCAAAAATGTACTGAACGTGAACTAAGTTCTTTACAAGTGAATGCAGCAATCACGTCTGAAGATATTATACAAAGTGCATGTTTACTGTAATTAGATGACCTAGAGCTTTATTCAGTCAGTAACCTTAAAATGGAAAAAAAAATGAAAAATGAAACAAAAGAAATAAAGCAAATATTTATTTTTCTCTTGTCTTTATTATATTTATGAGACATTTCAGGTCACGATAAATATAGTACACTGTGCCCTACTGAAATCAAAGGAAAAATACTTAATCCATTGTGCATCTGTAGTTTTAAATTAAAACATAAAATTTATATTCTATACTAAAGTCTTTTTATCACACTATTAATCAACCATTCCCAGCTAACCCTGTCTTTCAAATAAATGTTAGGCACTGAACACCAAGTTTTCCTATTAATTTAAGCAATTGTCAAAGTCTGGGCATTTTCATTCCATAGTTAGGGATGAGCAAACCCGAACTGTAATGTTCAGGTTTCATACCGGTCTGTGTTCGAAGCTGAGCCCCAAACACAGACTTTTGACTGTACGTCCGGTTATTGTTTGGGTTTGTCACCCAAATAAAGCTTGTTGAAAGCAGCCAATCAGCAAGATTTTAGACTGTGGGCATTTCCAAAGCCATTGCAGCCATGCTAATACTTGCATGGCTGTGATTGGCCAGTGCACACCATGACTCGGCTTATATAAAGGCCGAAACACGGACTTCGGAGCCATTTTTCCTTCACTAGAATAGGGAGAGTACGCTGCTGGATTGAGGAATAGTGATGGGTGAAATTACTTAAAAAGCAAATATATTGTAGGCATTAGATGCTGTAAGAGAAAAGGACAGTAATAGATGCATGTAATTCTAACTCAAGTACAGTGCTGCATCACACAGCTTTGTATAGCAGTCCAAAACAACAGTGTACATGCCGTGTAATCTATTAGCTTAATCTATCAAAAATCAGAGTGTGTACAGCTTGCCTTGCTGTGTAAATACTGTATCTATGAAATCTATATTGTGTTGCATCTTGCAGCTTTGCACAGCGGTCCAAAACAGTAGCGTGTAGGCAGTGTAATCTATTAGCTCAATCTAGCAAAATACACAATTTTTTTCAGTGTGCCTTGCTGTGTGAATATCTCTGAAACCTTATATTGCGTTGCATCCCGTACTTTGCCTAGTGGTACAAAACAGCAGCGTACAAGCAGTGTAATCTGATAGCTCAATCTACCAAAAACCAGATTTCTTTCCAGCATGCCTTGCTGTGTGAATATCTCTGAAACCTTATATTGCGTTGCATCCCATACTTTGCCTAGCGGTATAAAACAGCAGCGTACAAGCAGTGTAATCTGATAGCTCAATCTACCAAAAACCAGATTTCTTTCCAGCATGTGTGAATATCTCTGAAACCTTATATTGCATTGCATCCCATACTTTGCCTAGCGGTATAAAACAGCAGCGTACAAGCAGTGTAATCTGATAGCTCAATCTACCAAAAACCAGATTTCTTTCCAGCATGCCTTGCTGTGTGAATATCTCTGAAACCTTATATTGCGTTGCATCCCGTACTTTGCCTAGCGGTACAAAACAGCAGCGTACAAGCAGTGTAATCTGATAGCTCAATCTACCAAAAACCAGATTTCTTTCCAGCATGCCTTGCTGTGTGAATATCTCTGAAACCTTATATTGCGTTGCATCCCGTACTTTGCCTAGCGGTACAAAACAGCAGCGTACAAGCAGTGTAATCTGATAGCTCAATCTACCAAAAACCAGATTTCTTTCCAGCATGTCTTGCTGTGTGAATATCTCTGAAGCCTTGTCCTGCCTTGCATCATGCAGCTTTGTGTAGCAGTACAAAACAGCAGCATACAGACAGTGTAATCTGTTAGCTTAATGTAGCAAAAAGAGTTTTTTTCCACTGTGCCTTGCTGTATGAATATCTCTGAAACTTTATAGTGCGTTGCAACCTGGAGCTTTGTGTAGTGGTAAAAAACATCAGAAAACAGGCAGTGTAATCTACTAGCTCAATCTACAAGAAACAGATTTCTTTCTAGCGTGCCTTGCTGTTTGAATACCTCTAAAATCTTATACTGCATTGCATCACGGAGCTTTGCGTAGTGGTTCAAAACCGCGGCATACAGGCGGTTTAATCTCCTGCCAAATCTATAAAAAAACTGAGGTTTTTTTCAGCGTGTGTTGCTGTCTGAATATCTCTGAAACCTTATAGTGCGTTGCATAATGCAGCTTTGCATAGTGGAAAAAAACAGCAGCAAACAGGCAGTGAAATCTATTAACTCAATCTAGAGAAAAACAGAGTTTCTTTCCAGCATGTCTTGCTATGTGAATATCTCTGAAACCTTATGTTGTGTTGAATCATGTAGCTTTGCGTAGCGGTCAAAAACAGCTACATACAGGCTTTGTTATAATCATTCTCTGTGTACAAGCTATCTATTAATCTGAACTTGTTTGTGTGATAAATAATGAGGAGAACATGTAATAGGGGAATTGGCTGTGGTTTTGTTGCTGCTGGTGTAGCTCTTTTAGGGCGAGGACGTGGTAGCTCTGCACCTGCTATGCTCGAAACTGAAACACTTTCCTTTGCTATAGGCAGTCCGCTGGCTGGCTCGGTAATTTCTTGTGCTTGAGTATCACTGCACTCTTGGTGAGTTCAGAACATGTTGAGGTGGTTTTAGATTATATGGCTACCAATTCCTCCAATTCCTTTCAATTGTCTTCCACTCGATACACACCTGAAAGCTCAGAGTTATCTCCTAAGTTCCATGGTCATCTTCCTTCCACCTCAACCCATTCAAAATAATCCAAGCAGTGAGAGTTATGACTGTGCTGGCTGGGGTCCCATGGCCCATCCACCTAGCCCTGCCTCAGAGGTGGAAGAGACTGAGTGTACTGATAGTCAACCACTTGTTGTGTTGGCAGATAAGTCCATAAAAGGGCTGGTAGACAAGGTCTGCGGATCACCGCAGTACAGCTCAGAGGATGATGAGACACAGGTGCCAACTGCTGAAACTGTCATCACTGTACAATCTAGGAAGGAGGGCAGGGCTAAGGAGTGGGTGGAAGATGATATAAGGGATGATGAGTGAGTGCCCTGTGAGTGACGTGTGCAGCTCCGATGAAGAAGAGGTGTTCAGGCAGAAGAACCAGCAGCACAGCAAAAGAGGAAGAATGGGGCAAAAACCCAGTGGACAGCCCATTCAGTAAGTCTGCTGCTATCACCCATCGTGCTAGTGAAAACCTCCCCAGAAAGTCAGCTCAAAAGAGCTCCCTGGTATGGCATTTCTTCTGGAAATGGCAAGAGAGTGGTGGTTTGCATGATATGTCATCAGAGCCAAAAGTGAGGGAAAAATCTTCTTAACCTGAGGATCACCTGCATGATGCATCATCTAATTTCCAAGAACAAGTTACAGTGGAGTAGTTTCTTTAGAAATCATAAAATAACTCTGGCTCCTCCTTCTCTCTCTTCTGCAATGTTGACTTCTTCAGCTGTGGTGTCAGAATTTAAATCCATTTATGATCACCAGGGCCAGCTTCTCGCCCACAAACAGATGATGTGGAAGCAACAGCACCATCCCCACCAACTCCATTACCACAGGCACCACCAGCATCACCTACTACATCCACACCTTCCCATGGAAGTCTGCAGCTCTTAATACTACAAACCCTTGATAGAAAGAGAAAATACCCACCTACCTACCCACGAGTCCTAGCCCTGAATGATATTTCCAAAATGCTTGCTTTTGAAATGCTGCCATTCAGGCAGGTGTCGACAGTTTCCAACCAATGATGTCTGTGGCTGTACCGAATTACGTTGTTCCCAGCCACCACTACTTTTCCACGCATGTCATCCCTGCACACACATGGCAGAACAAATCTGTTGTTAACTCAGCAATGCCAATAGTGAAAAAGTCCATGTAACTATGGATACTTGGACCAGTAAGCAGGAGGAGGGACATAATACTGTATCTCACCGAATGCACACTGGGTAAATGTTGTGCCTGGGCATGAGGCACCAGACATTCAAGCGCATGTCCTACCACCAGCTTGGATCGCTGGACATTTGTCATTCAGTGTTGCTTCCTACTCTGCTTCCTTCACCTCTTTCTCATCTGGTCAGAGTAAGATCTGCACCCCCAACTTCAGCACAGCCAGGTGTAAACAACAGCAGTCTGTTCTAAAACTCATCTGCCTGGGGGACAAACCTGACACCACGCAGGAACTGTGAAAGGGCAGAAAACAAGAAACACGAATGGCTGTTGAAGGTTAACCTACAGCTCAGCCTGGTGGTGTGCGATAACAGCCCAAATCTAATCACAGATCTGGGCTTAGGCAGCTTGGTGGTGCAGAGCTTCCTCAAAAATTACTCACATATATCAGTGAGAACTTCTTTTCAAAGTTTGTCAGTATGTGTGCACTTTCAGTGTTCTCACCCTGATTCTGCCCCTCTGTCCGCACTGCAAAGTCTCTTTGACATTCCTGCTCACCGCTTTATATGCAATGTATCAACAAGGGGGAACTCCACCTTGCATACGGTGGAAAGACTGTGCAAGCAGCAGGCAATAATGGAGTTTCAGCTGCAGAAAACATGGCAAAATCACTTTGAGGACCAACACCCCTAGGAACTGTGTGGCGTGTTGTGCTGCTTTGAATATTTTACCAACATGGCTAGCTCTGATGATGCCACAATCAGCGGCACTACATCGATTTTATGCCTGCTGGAAAAAACTCTGATGAAAGAGGTGGTGACACCGGTGGAAGAGGAGCAGGAGAAAAGATTGACTCATTATCTGGTCTGTCATCCACATGTCACATGGGTGACAGAAAGTCCTGTGGTGTCCAGCTATGGAAGGTCACAATGTTTGGCTGCACAAACTGCTTCCTGACGTTCTATTATTTCTGCTTGGTTTTAATTCCATTCCCTTTAGGACCCTGCGGAGTTCCTGAGCCTGACAGCTGCTTTTCATCAGCACTTACCTTGTTTCTTTATATATCTTCACTTCTTATTGCTCAGTGCTTGTGATCGTTCATACAGTATAGCATTATCAAGTCTACAGTGCAAGCAGTTGGTTTGCAAACATCGGAAGAACCTTGGTGAGTGTTGCAATTCCTCTCCCTGAGTCAACTGGAGATAAGTTGTTTGTTGTTTGTTATCCCTGTGTGTCCTTTAGCACCTAGTGGGGTTGACGAAGAGCTCGTCCCATCCGCTCCTTACCTACAACCAGATAGATTCTGCATCTATGCGCCGAACTGGATACCTGAACCTAGGATGACCCTATCTTTGGGGTAAGGGAACCCAGGGCCCAGCAATGTGCTTCGTCAGGGGACACCATCTCCCCATCATTTTCCTTCCCATTTGCCGTTCGTTTGGTATTTCCCCGTACCTAGCATGACACTACACTGGTCTCTGAGGTACAGTGTCTAGGCCGAAAGTGGTCAAGTCTCCAACTTTCTAGTCAAGGGACAGTTTCAAAGGATGAGAAGGAACCATCTGCCCATTAGGTTGATTGGGAAAGTAGGTCAGGGGAATCACTGCAGCATGTTTTGGGGGACACAGAGGAGCCAGTCCACACAACTATGACTGAGGATAGCTCGTTGTTGACTCTAGGAAAACTGGCATAGATGAACCAGTACATGCTATTGTGTCTGCGCAACAATTCTCAAGTAGCAAGGATTCTGACCAGTGGTGAATACTGGGTGGTTACTGTGCTGCATTCATGCTACAAATAGGAGAAAGGAGGACAAAGTAATTAATGCAGTAATTACACCTGCCACGCCTCCGGAGGGAGGGTCATCATTGCCGCAATGTGGCAACAATTCATGTGCAGCCCTCCACACTGTTCAGCAACACCATTTGCTATGGTGTGTATTTCCAGGAGGGGCTGCATTTACCAAACATGATAGAAGAGTATGTGTCCACATGTGTGCAGTACTAGCTGATGGTTCTGCACCATTTAATTTCTGGATGAAAAAATTGAAGACATGGTCTGAGCTTAAACAATACACCTTGGAGATGCTGGCTTCCCCTGCTGCAAGTGTAATATCTGAACGTGTGTGTAGCATGGCACGGGGTAAACCCAGACAGGCACATCTGTCTCAGCTAACGTTGACAAGCTGACTTTCATTAAAATGATTAAGTCGTGGATTACAACACACATGTCCATACCTTTGGTTGACTAGACAACTACACTATCTGCAACCAGCCATTTGTATACTCAATTTGCCATGCCCAGTGCTTTGAAGGCTCCAAAAATACAGTAACCACTAAATATAATATCAATTTGAAAACCCAATAATAAATGGTTTGATTCCTCCTCTTCCTTTTCTTCCAAAATGCTGGATGCCTGCTACTACATCAAGGTGCCATAGTTACGTCCCCTCCTCCTCACGGCCACAATACCACCAAACCCAAAAATGGAAAGAGTCTTATTCCATTATTCAAAGCTGTCAGATTGAGACATAGTGGCCTGCTTTTATCAATAGTTTTTTTAAAATAAATATTTCGGATTCCCGAGATAGACACTGACCATAATGGGTCACTTCAAATCTAAAAAAAACCCCAGTGTGGGTACAGCGTGCCTTCTTGTGTGAATATCTCTGAAATCTCATACTGCATTGCATCAAGTAGCTTTGTATAGCAGTACAAAACTGCAGTGAACAGGCAGTGTAAACTATTAGTGCCACAATACCACCAAACCCAAAAATGGAAACAGAGTCTTATTAGATTATTCAAAGCTGTCTTATTTAGACAGAGCTTCCTGCTTTGAAAAATGTATATTTTTTTAAATATATGCTTCTGATTTCCAGGATAGACACTGAGCAGAATGGGTGAGCCGCTTTAAGGGTAAATAGCTGCAACTGGCAGTAGCAAGTCTAGCTGATGGATGTCTGGCTTGATTTTAAATCCAATTATGAGCTTTTTAGATGCAGCAACTATACTGTCCACCACTGGAGCAGAAAATTGGCTCCTTTGTGGGAACTATTAAAACAGGCAGTCTAAAGCCCACTTTACACGTTGCAATTAGTTGTACAATCGCATTTGCGATGTGACACGCCCAGGTTGCATACGGGATCTCATGAGATTGCACGTTGGTCGTTCATTTGCTGTCACACGAGCGTTAGTAGTCTATGTTAAATTGGTCAATTTTGTGTGCGATCCTTTAGATCATGTGTTCTGTGACGTATGCATTGGGCACCTTTTTTTTTTATTTATTTATTGACTTGCCAAGCGTGTGTACTGTGTAGGGATGCGTTTTTACTATGTCATCTGCCGTTCAGCTCTGCTACATGGCCGCTGACAGCAGACACAGACAGCCATGTAGCATAATAATAATAATAATAATAATCTTTATTTCTATAGCGCCAACATATTCCGTAGCGCTTTACAATTCAGGAGGATCATATACAAACAAGTAACAGTTATAGAAATAAAATATTTAGAGGGAAAAAAATACAACCCTGCTCGTGAGAGCTTACAATCTACAATGAGATGGGGCAGAGCTGAATGGCAGATGACAGCAGACACAGACAGAGCCGCACTGTCAGAATGAACTCGGGTAAACTTCACCCGACTTCACGGTCATGCTGCGGCTCTGTCTGTGTCGCGTCCTGATTAGCGGTCACCAGTGAAGGACTCACCGGTGACCGCTAATCTCCTAAGTTACTGAAGTTAGCAGCCCTCTCTCATACTCACCGATCCCCGATCCCCGGCGCTGCACGGCGTTCACACTGCTCCGGCGGCTTTTACTGTTTTGAAAAAGCCGGCCGCCCATTAAACAATTTCGTATTCCCTGCTTTCCCCGCCCACCGGCGCCTATGATTGGTTACAGTGAGACACGCCCCCACTCTGAGTGACAGGTGTCACACTGCACCCAATCACAGCAGCCGGTGGGCGTGTCTATACTGTGTAGTGAAATAAATAATTAAATAATTAAAAAAAACGGCGTGCGGTTCCCCCCAATTTTAAAACCAGCCAGATAAAGCCATACGGCTGAAGGCTGGTATTCTCAGGATGGGGAGCTCCACGTTATGGGGAGCCCCCCAGCCTAACAATATCAGCCAACAGCCACCCAGTATTGCCGCATACATTATATGCAACAGTTCTGGGACTGTACCCGGCTCTTCCCGATTTGCCCTGGTGCGTTGGCAAATCGGGGTAATAAGGAGTTATTGGCAGCCCATAGCTGCCAATAAGTCCTAGATTAATCATGTCAGGCATCTATGAGACACCCTCCATGATTAATCTGTAAATTACAGTAAATAAACACATACACGCCCGAAAAAATCCTTTATTAGAAATAAAAAACACAAACATATACCCTGGTTCACCCCTTTAATCAGCCCCAAAAATCCCTCCATGTCCGGCGTAATCCAGGATGCTCCAGCGTTGCATCCAGCGCTGCTGCATGGAGGTGACCGGAGCTGCAGCACACACAGCTGCTCCGGTCACCTCCACACAGCAAATGAAGACAGCCGCGATCAGCTGAGCTGTCACTGAGGTTACCCGCTGTCACTGGATCCAGCGGTGGCCGCGGGTAACCTCAGTGACAGCTCAGCTGATCGCGCTACTCACCGCCGCTCCTATCACCTCCACGCAGCAACTGAGGTGAGTAGCGCGATCAGCTGAGCTGTCACTGAGGTTACCCGCGGCCACCGCTGCATCCACCGCTGGATCCAGTGACAGCGAGTAACCTCAGTGACAGCTCAGCTGATCGCGCGGCTGTCTTCAGTTGCTGTGTGGAGGTGATCAGAGCGTCTGTGTCTTCTGCAGCTCCGGTCACCTCCATGCAGCAGCGCTGGAAGCGACGCTGGAGCATCCTGGATTACGCCGGACATGGAGGGCTTTTTGGGGCTGATTAAAGTGGTGAACCAGGGTATATGTTTGTGTTTTTTATTTCTAATAAAGGATTTTTTCGGGTGTGTGTGTTTATTTACTGTAATTTACAGATTAATCATGGAGGGTGTCTCATATACGCCTGACATGATTAATCTAGGACTTATTGGCAGCTATGGGCTGCCAATAACTCCTTATTACCCCGATTTGCCAATGCACCAGGGAAAATCGGGAAGAGCCGGGTACAGTCCCAGAACTGTCGCATATAATGTATGCGGCAATTCTGGGCGGCTGTTGGCTGATATTGTTAAGCTGGGGGGCTCCCCATAACGTGGAGCTCCCCATCCTGAGAATACCAGCCTTCAGCCGTATGGCTTTATCTGGCTGGTTTTAAAATTGGGGGGGACCGCACGCCGTTTTTTTTAATTATTTAATTATTTATTTCACTACACAGTATAGACACGCCCACCGGCTGCTGTGATTGGGTGCAGTGTGACACCTGTCACTCAGCGTGGGGGCGTGTCTCACTGTAACCAATCATAGGCGCCGGTGGGCGGGGAAAGCAGGGAATACGAGATTGTTTAATGGGCGGCCGGCTTTTTCAAAACAGTAAAAGCCGCCGGAGCAGTGTGAATGCTGTGCAGCGCCGGGGATCGGGGATCGGTGAGTATATGAGAGAGGGGGATAGACTGACATGGACAGAGAGAGAGGGACAGAGATAGTGACCGACTGACAGAGATTAGTGAATGACAGACATTGTGAGGCGCTTCAGAACGCAGCTTTTCAGCTGCACTCTGAAGCGGACCTTTTTTAAGCTGCGGTGCAGAGCGCACACCTGCGCACATAGCATCAGACACCAAAATCGTATGAGGGATGTCACACGTTACAATTGACTAGGTTCGTGCAACAAAATGCTCAATTCTAGAGAATGATACGATGTGTTTGCGATCAACGGTTTTGCGTTCAATCCTGATCGCACGTAGCTGTCACACGCAGATACCTCATTAACGATGCCGGATGTGCGTCACTTACAACTTGACCCCAACGACGGATTGTGAGATATATTGAAGCGTGTGTAGCGGGCTTAAGAATCGGTGCCCTGCTGAAAGTGTAGTTGGCAACTGAAGAGCATAGGCATTTTTCATCAACATCACCTCCTTGAAAATTACTAAGGCAGTGGGAACCTCAACAAGTCAAGCACCTATCACTTATGGTTTTTGAGAACTCTGTTGGATGGGGTTACTGTGGCCCTTCTCTGCTTTAAATGAGTGCTGTGTGGTGGATCTTGGGCAATGAGAGCTGTAAGGGTCACCTGGTAAACAGGCTGTTTCAAGGAAATTTTTTGCAATCTTGTGGTCTGTGAGGAGATTTTTTCAATCTTTTCTGTCTGGGTGAACAGGGAAACCAGGCTATATAGGGGACATTATTTGTTAAACTTGTTGCTCTGTAGGTAAACTATGACAATGTTCTATGTCTGTCTGCTTTGAACAATAATTGTTCTCCAAATAAAATATTTGGATTCCCAGGATAGACACTGAGCAGCATGGGTGAGCCGCTTCAGGTCTAATAAACAAAACACTTTGTGTACAGTGTGTCTTCCTGTGTGAATATCTCTGAATCCTCATAATGTGTTGCCTCATGCAACTTTGCATAGCGGCACAAGACCGCAGCATATAGGCAGTGTAATCTATTTAGTGGTCACACTACCACCAAACCCAATAATGGAAACAGAGTCCTATTTCATTACTCATAGTTGTATTCAGACGAAGCTGTTTGCTTTGAACAATATTTTTTTCATAAGAAATGGTTTGGATTCCCAGGATAGACACTGTGCACATGGGTGATCCACTTCAAGTCTAAATGGCTGAGTCTTGCAGTAGAAAGTTTAGCTAGTGGATCCCCAGATCGATCACAAATCCAACTATGTTCTTTTGAACTGCAACAGATATACTGTACACAACAGGAGCTGGAAATTAGGCTATGTAGGGGGAATTTGCAAAACAAACTCTCTCAGGACCTTTTCTTCATAGACTTTGTTTTTTTAAAGGTATCCTTCCAATCTTGGCTGTGATGATGAAATAGGAAAACAGGGTCCACAGAGGCTAATGTAATCTGGGCTGCACCTTAGGCGGAAACCGTTTTAGCGCATGTCTCTGCACGTTTGTCTGGTACACATTTCTCTGTCCGTGTTTCCTCCTCCTACTACTCCTCTTTGTCCCCCTCCTCCTCATCCGGTCAGCGTAACACCTGTACCATCAACCTAAGCTCGGCACAGCCAGGGGGAACCGACAGCAGACTTCCTGAATCTCAGCTATTTGGGATTTAATTTCCCCCCCAAGCTGGAGCTGTGGATGAACTGCATAATGGCCTTTTAAAAATTGTTGCTCTGTGGGGTAACTTTGGCTATCTTTACTGTGTAGGTGAACTGAAAATACAGAATACATAGAGGAAATTTGATAAACGTGTTGCTCTGTGGGATAAGTCTGGCAATATTAAGTGTGTGGGTGAACTGAGAGTATAGGCTCTGCAAGGGCCCTTTTAAAATTATTGGTCTGTGGAGAATCTCTGAAATCCATCTCTGTGGGTTCACTGTTAAAATGTTTAGTTTCTTCATTTACTTGCTATGTAACCATAGTTGCTATGGTGAAATAAGTCCTTTAAGTCAATTACCTATCAACATTTGTTTGCAAGGCAATCGGCATGTTCTTATCCCCATTCCCATTTGCAGCCCCTTAGCCCTTACTACGACCATTATACAGTCCCAAATTTCAGCTCCCCCTTGATTAGTATTGGGTTTGTTGTTTGCTTGTTTAACCCAATTTTTTTAAAATTGGAAGGCTTGTTTTGAAGTTGCCGAAAGACATTTAGGAGACACCCCAAATGCATGGAGGAAACTGCTGTGGTCATGTGAGACCAAAATTGAACATTTTGGCTACCAAGGTAAACATTAGTAAAACATGGTGATGGCAGCATCATTCTGTGGAGATGTTTTTCAGCAGCAGAGACAGGAAAAAGGCTCTGAGTGGAGAGGAAGATAGACAGTGCAAATTACAAGGATATTCTTGAGTAAAACCTGTTTCAGTCTGTCAGTGATTTGAAGCAAGAAGGCCTGCGGAGACACCATCACATGTTTCTCAACGCTGGCAGGAAACTAGCCAGGTCTTTCACCGGGAAGGAACAACCACGGGAAGGGCAGTCTCCAGTCAAGGAGACCACCTATGCCAAACATGGTATCCATCCACAGACAGCCGTTTCGGGGTATTTGCCCCTCATCAGTGTGGAGTAGGAATCTGGCTAGTGGGACATTGCCTAGTAAAAGACTATGTGAGCAAGGATGGTTGACCTTAGGGAGATCAACATCCACCACTGCGGAGACACCATCACGTGTTTCTCAACGCAGTGATTCTAGAGCAATGCCCCCTGGGAAATATTCAAAGCAAGAAGGCCTGCGGAGACACAATCACATGTTTCTCAACGCTGGCAGGAAACTAGCCAGGTCTTTCACCGGGAAGGAACAACCACGGGAAGGGCAGTCTCCAGTCAAGGAGACCACCTATGCCAAACATGGTATCCATCCACAGACAGCCGTTTCGGGGTATTTGCCCCTCATCAGTGTGGAGTAGGAATCTGGCTAGTGGGACATTGCCTAGTAAAAGACTATGTGAGCAAGGATGGTTGACCTTAGGGAGATCAACATCCACCACTGCGGAGACACCATCACGTGTTTCTCAACGCAGTGATTCTAGAGCAATGCCCCCTGGGAAATATTCAAAGCAAGAAGGCCTGCGGAGACACCATCACATGTTTCTCAACGCTGGCAGGAAACTAGCCAGGTCTTTCACCGGGAAGGAACAACCACGGGAAGGGCAGTCTCCAGTCAAGGAGACCACCTATGCCAAACATGGTATCCATCCACAGACAGCCGTTTCGGGGTATTTGCCCCTCATCAGTGTGGAGTAGGAATCTGGCTAGTGGGACATTGCCTAGTAAAAGACTATGTGAGCAAGGATGGTTGACCTTAGGGAGATCAACATCCACCACTGCGGAGACACCATCACGTGTTTCTCAACGCAGTGATTCTAGAGCAATGCCCCCTGTAGGCATGTTGTTTACATAAGCTGATGCAAACCCTAAAAATCCTGTGAAATTTCAGGTTGTGATGTAGCAAAACATGAAAAATGTCAAGGGGTTGTTAATACTTTTGAAAGGCACTGTCACTCTCTGGTTTAATGTCATAAAAAAACAAAAGGTTTGTAAATTGCTACATTTTCAAGATTTTTAACAAATTTCTGATATTTTCACAAATAATTGCAAAAAATATTGTCCTAAGGGGTACTTTGCACATTGCGACATCGCTACTGCGATATCGTCGGGGTCAAATTGAAAGTGACGCACATCCGGTGCCGGTAACGACTTCGCAAGGTGTAAAGCCTAGATGCTCCGATAAACGATCGCAAAAGCGTCGAAAATCAGTGATCTGTGTAGCGTCGGTCATTTTCATAATGTCGCACCAATAGGAGATACGATGTTGTTCCTCGTTCCTACGGCAGCACACATCGTTGTGTGTGAAGATGCAGGAGCGGCGAACATCTCCTTACCTGCCTCCATCGGCTATGTGGAAGAAGGAGGTGGGTGGGATGTTTACGTCCCGCTCATCTCCGCCCCTCCGCTTCTATTTGCCGCCTGCCGTGTGACGTCGCTTTGACGCCACACAACCTGCCCCCTTAGGAAGGAGGCGGGTTGCCGGCCAGAGCAACGTCGCAGGGCAGGTAAGTGCGTGTAAAGCTGCCGTAGCGATAATGTTCGCTACGGCAGCTATCACAAGATATCGCATGTGCGACGGGGACGGGTACTATCACGCTCGGCATCGCTAGCCGATGCTAGCGATGTCATAACGTGCAATGTACCCCTAAGTTTACCACTAACATGAAGTATATTATGTGATGAGAAAATATTCTCAGAATCACAGAGATTCGTTGAAGCATTCCAGAGTTATAAAAAGACATCAGAAATGAAAAAACTTGCCTTGGTCAGGAAGGTGAAAACCAAGCTGTGGTGTGAAAAGGTTAAGCATGTGAAATGCATGCTCGATGGAGGTTGAGATCTGGTATTGACTTCGAAATTTAAAAATCTCCTGGGTTTCTTTTGCAATATGTTTCAAGCTATTGTCCATCTGTACTGTGAAGTACCATCCAATCAACTTTGCTGCATTTGGTTATATCTGAGCAGAGAGTATAGCCCTGTACACTTCAGAATTCATCTGTCTGCTTTTATCTTTAGCCACATTCTCAATAAACACTAGTAACCCAGTGCCATTAGAAGCCATGTATGCCCATGCCATCCCATCATGTTTTAAAGAGAATATGGTGTTATTTGGATCCTGAACCATTCCAAGCCTTCTCCATACTTTCATCTTCTCTTCATTTTGGTGCAGGTTGATCTTAGTTTCATCTTTCCAGTAAATGTTTTCCCAGAACTGGACTGGCTTCTTCATATGATTTTTGAAAAAAATTTGATCTGGCTCTTCTATTTTTTAATGTGGATTAATGCTTTGTACTTTGTGGAGAACCCTCTGTATTTTCTTCCATGAAGTCTTCTCTTTATCGTAGACTTAAATACTGAAATGCTTACTTCCTGGAGTGTTTTTCATTTGGGTGGATGTTGCGAACATTTTTCTCTTCACCATGAAATTAATTCTGCGATCATCAACCACTGTTGTCTTTTATAGACGTCCAGGCCTTTTTGAATTCCCAAGCTCACCAACTCACCAATGCACTCTTCTCTTTTGCTATCTCTCTGATATACTGTGTTTCGTCTTTTTTTCAGCCTAGCAATCAGCTATTTCTCTTACCGTATTTTTCGGACTATAAGACGCACAGGACCATAAGACACACCCTGGTTGTAGAGGAGGAAAATAGGAAAATTAAATTTTAAGCAAAAAATGTGGTCATGATACACTGCTGTGGGGCAAGGATCTGCTGCTGACACTGTTATGGGGGTAATGTCCCCAAATTCTCTACTAAGGTACCCCATCTTGGTAATGATCCTTCTGCCTTGTATATAATCCCCATCTTTGTATATATATATGTCCCTCATCCTGGTATAGCCCCCATCCAGATACATAGCGCCATCCTGGTATACGCCCTCATCCTGCTATATACCCCCATCCTGCTATATACTGCCATCCTGGTATATGCCCTCATCCTGCTATATACCCCAATCCTGCTATATACTGCCATCCTGGTATATACCTCCATCCTGATAAATACCCCCATCCTGGTATATGGCCTGCATCCTGTGGCACATAAAAAAAATAAACGTTTATACTCACCTTTCCTCACTCCAGCAGCATCACTCGTCTTCTTTTCTGTGTCAGCAGCAGCGCCGCTGACCTGTGTGGAGCAGACACCGTTCCCTCCAGCATCCCGATGTCCTCCTGTCTGCCTGCCCGCTGATCTGTGTGGAGACTAGCGGTGCACACAGCGATGATGTCATCGCCGTGCAAACCGCTAGTCTCCACACACAGCAGCGACTGGCAGACAAGAGGACATCGCGATGCTGCATTCAACGGTGACGTGTGAGTATACTTAATCACTGCGCCCCGCGCTGATGATGATGTGCGGGGAGCAGTGAATACAGCCGCACATGATCACTCCAGGCTGTAGTTTCCAGGGGTGATTACACGGCCCGGCTGTTAATTATGCGCACATCTCCCGCCCATCATCCCGCCAACCTGTCAGCGCCGGCTTCAGCGCTGAGAGATGATGGGCGGGAGGATGAATGCATATGAAATGAGCGGGCCCACGTGGTCACGGTAGGCACTGCTACAGCGTTCTCATGCCGCCGATGACCCGCTCCACCGCAGCACCCTCATTCCCCGTAGCCATGCCCTACATTCAGACTATAAGACGCACCCACCACTTTCCCCCCACATTTGGGGGGAAAAAAGTGTGTCTTATAGTCCTTAAAATATGGTACATTGGGAGCTCATTTGACCACATGTTATAGATTCTCAGCAACAGCCTCCAATGTTTATGCCACACCTGGGATCAACTCTAGACATTTAATGGCCTAATTTATGATAGATTAATTAGAGAATAACCCACATAGCTCATTATAGAGCTTTTGAGATAATTGTCCATTTACTTTTAGTCCCTTAAAAAAGAAGTTCTACTTATTAAAGAGCTGTAATTCCTAAACCCTTACTCCAGTTAGGAGTTAGTTACTCCACCCTCAAATTAAAACTGAGCGTATTTAAGCACGTGAAGCCCATATTGATTATATGACTTATCTTGAATATGTTTGGGCAAAAAGCTAAATCCAGAGAGAGGCTTCAGTTCAGAGTAGGTACCCAGTATACGAGATATGCCGTAACGTGGTTCCTGGGCAAATATAAAAACAGCCATTTTTGTATGCTAGATATCTCATTTTTTTTCTTAGTTTTCCTTTAGCAATAATGCATATCTATATTCTTACATTCATGGTTTTCATGCTTTAGCATTTCAGAGTGCAACTGTTTCTTTTTTTATCATTTTATGTCATGTTCAGTTATATACCTGTTCACATTTTTGTCTTAATTAATGGGGGTCATGCCTTCTGACTGTGCACCCCTCCCCCAATAGCCACAGGTGATTTTTATTCTCTGTAGCAGGTTCCTACTTGCCCATACACAAGAGGTTTTTAAACTCAGAGGGATGCTTCAGTTCAGAGTAAGTACCCAGTTACGAGACATGCTGTGACATGGCTACTGGGCAGGAATAAAATTGGCCGTTTACAGCCAAAAAAATATGCAGTAAGTTATCTTTAGTGATGACTGCAGGCAAAGACGATTTTAGAATTGCAAGTGTTTTTTTAGGACTTTTTATCTTTTGCATATTTAATTTAATGCTGTGGACAGCTACCTGCCTCTTCTATAGTGCACACATCTCCTTATTTGTGTAATTTCTCATCATTACACATAACTTAATTTATGGACATTCATGGTTTGATTTCTATGTTAGTGTGGACTGGATGGGTTGTTACTGACATCTGGTGAGAAATTCCTGTAAATAGCACCTTTACAAATTTATTTACTTAGAAAATTGGTGATGTGATCAATACTTATTTCACCCACTGTATATATACACATTTAAGTGTACAGTGCTCAGCATAAATTAGTACACTCCCTTTAATGAGTAAACATTAAATCAATATCTCATTGAACAGAAGAACAGTTTCCACAATTTTCACAAAACTGAGTTTCAGAACATTTTTAACCCATAATATGAAAGTAAAGTTAATAATTTAAGCTTCAGTTAGTTGAAGCAAAATTGAATACCCCCCCATCAAAAACAACTACATCTAGTACTTTTTATGACCTTCATGGTATTGAATTAACAAGTTGGCGACATATTTCAACATCTATCTTTTTCCATTCTTCAAGAACGACCTCTCTTATAGCCTGGATGCTGGATAGAGAGTAATGCTGAACTATTTAGTTTTAAAAAAAGATATATTAAAAAATTAATCAGCACAGAATGTAGGGCCTAAACACTACATGTTGGTAAGAGGTACATGTTCATTTTATAGGCTTTCAGGTACAATTAATTTGAAGTAAATGTAATGTCAAGAAGAGCACTTTAAAATTCATCTATGCTTGAAAACCTGTACTAGGGATGCAATCTCATGAAAAGAGCTACATATGTAAGAAAAATACATCCTCAACAATTTTGTGACAGATGACTTTTGGTGAGATTTTCTCCAGAAATTATTAACCCAAAGAGAAAAAAAGTATTTCTCAATTGATTGTAGAAATGAACAATATTTCATCTTGAGTATGAAATCTGAACTTTCAGTAGTTTAAAAAAATACTAATCAAAAGAGAGGAAAAACTATTGTCAGGTAATTCTTGAAGGATAACAAGAAAAGAAACACTGAGCTTTTCTAACAAGTGTCAGGTTGTTAGAGTAGAATGTGATATATTTTGAATCTGAGTGATAAGAAATTATGCAATTACAGTAAATCTTGTCTAAGAAGAAAACCTATTATATTAAGGACAGAAAATGAAGGTCTTTTAATATATGAAATATATTGTTGCTCAGGTTTTATGAAGATTTAAAAGTTTTATTGTGTAATTTTTAAGAAGTACTATCATATTTGTGTTTGAAAGTTCATGCTGTTAATGACAACTTATAGTTTTTGTTAGAAGATTAAAACAATGCAAAAAAACTAAAGTATAAAATGTCATCTTTGTTATAATAAAAATACAGACTATATCATTTATGGATATGTGTCCTAGCCAGTGATTTTTTTTATATATTATACTTTACTTATATTAATAAAAATGAGTGCATAAATACAATGGAGTACAATATTGTTTTTAATGAAAATAAATACTGTAGTTTTTGTTTTATAAGACGCACTGGATTATAAGACGTAACCCAAATTTAGACTAAAAAATTGGAAAAAAAACATGGGGTCCGTCTTATAATCCGGTGGTGTCTTACTAGAGGGGGGTGGGATCGGTGGTGGAGCGGGGTCACAGAAGGCATGGGCAGTGGTGAAGTAGGGCAATGCTGTGGGCTGTGTGGCGGGTGTTACAGATGCTCACTGCGAGCGTTGAGACAGGAGAAATATTCAGAAACTGTTGGTGGTGTGGGCTTAAAAAAATGGCACTCAGAGTCGGTGTGTGCGCTGATTGAACTATCTGCTCAATGACAAGCCGAGATCTCATCTGCGCACACGCCACCTCTGGGTGCAATTGTCCTTAAGTCCGCTGAGATCCTGAGCCGAGAGCTCTATGTGCACACTCACCGACTTCGGGTACCATTATTTGAAGCTGCACTGCTGACATTTTTAGAATGACAGCCCCTGCCTTGCGGCCCCCACAGCAAAACCCGCAGCACAGCGCACTGCCTGCAGCATCTCTCTTGCCTGCTGTGACCCCGCTCCAGCACCCCCTAGTAAGCTACATTCAAATTATAAGATCTCCCTCTCATTTTCGTACCAAAATACATAAAAAAATACAAATAAAAATATTTTTATGAGAGGTATTACAAGTAAATCCAAAAAATATCCACTGGAACTGAAAATTGACTATAATTCAGCACATAACAATATAAATTATACTACAATAAAAAAATATATAAAAAATATATAGAACAACCACCAAGACACAGTATATGGCCAAAAATAAGATATCTTTATTACACAATAAAATACAAAAATTTTAAAAAAATTGTTTGTGGTGAATAGTGGTCAAACAGGTGTAGAGGACCAACAGACCCAATGCGCAGTTCAAAGTTATTAGCAAATTATTAAATTATTGCCCAATAAATATATAAAATTCAAAAAACAATTGGTAATATATAAAGAGCAACAATAAATAGCACAATTTTAGTGACAAAAAATACAGCCCTCTATACAGAAAAAAGGGGGAAAAAACAGGTAATAAAAGGTTGCACATAAATAGAATGGACAACACACCAGTTTGCACTGTAAATAAATTAAATTATCAACTATAATAAAATGCTAGTGACTGATTAATTAAATTATACTGATTCTTTCTGAACTTAAAGTGCAGCGTGCTAATCACATTAGAATATACAAAGTCCACTGTGATCAAAAAGTGCTAAGTGCATCACAAGTGGTGTCCAAGCCACAATATGCAACCTGAGAACCTGTTATAAGTGCAGATGACTAGTGTTTACAATAGCAATATATGGCTAGCATTTACAATGGTAATGATTCATAGCAGGTTAAATGAAAGTACCGATTTGATAAAGTCCAAAAGCAGAGTAAACACAGGGCTGATTAGAAGCGTCACTCAAATGGGTCTATTTGGTCCTTCTACTCCGACGTACGTTTCATATATAACTTCTTCAGGGAGCGCTCCCTGAAGAAGTTATATATGAAAAGAACGTGGGAGTGGCAGGACAAGATAGACCCATGTGAGTGACGCTTCTAATCAGCCCTCTGTTTACTCTGCTTTTGGACTTTATCAAATCGGTACTTTCATTTAACCTGCTATGAGTCATTACCATTGTAAATGCTAGCCATATATTGCTATTGTAAACACTAGTCATCTGCACTTATAACAGGTTCTCAGGTTGCATATTGTGGCTTGGACACCACTTGTGATGCACTTAGCACTTTTTGATCACAGTGGACTTTGTATATTCTAATGTGATTAGCACGCTGCACTTTAATTAAATTATACTGATTCTTTCTGAACTTAATCAGTCACTAGCATTTTATTATAGTTGATAATTTAATTTATTTACAGTGCAAACTGGTGTGTTGTCCATTCTATTTATGTGCAACCTTTTATTACCTGTTTTTTCCCCCTTTTTTCTGTATAGAGGGCTGTATTTTTTGTCACTAAAATTGTGCTATTTATTGTTGCTCTTTATATATTACCAATTGGTTTTTGAATTTTATATATTTATTGGGCAATAATTTAATAATTTGCTAATAACTTTGAACTGCGCATTGGGTCTGCTGGTCCTCTACACCTGTTTGACCACTATTCACCACAAAAATTTTTTTTTTACATTTTTGTATTTTATTGTGTAATAAAGATATCTTATTTTTGGCCATATACTGTGTCTTGGTTGTTGTTCTTATTATTATGAGTTCATGGCCCGATATATAATTGTTGAAGGGTGCTCCGTGTTGATAAAAAATATATAGTATAAAGTTCTGAATATTGTGATCCAGATTAGTACATATTACATATCTTTAAATATTATTTAATCCTTATAATTATAATTATGTATATATTTGATGCAAATAATACCTATAACTCCACATTTTAGAAGGTACTGATTTAAAGTGCATTGCATGGGAGGGGTTGGTATGCAAAATATAGGCCAAAACATACCATTATATTGGCTTAATTATATAAATGCCATAAAGAATACCACAAAGGAAATTCCTGCTGACTCCAACATAGGAAATACAGATCTAAAGTGAAGTGTATAATGAAGATGGCTTACCCATATAGTATAAAGTGCTGGTAACAGGCCCGGGGACATGCCTTCGCATTCATGTTTAACTTCTCGAGGGGACATATATTAAGAATAATTTGTATTTGTATTTAATTAAATGTATCCAAATGATGAGTTTAAATGTTAGCTGTTATGAGACATTAGTCATCTCTCATCTATTACTTCTTTATACTAGGAAAGCCAGTGTGGATATCATTAGCTGTCATTACCAAAATCCTAGCTATATGTTCTGAGCTTGGCAATACGAATGACATAAGTCATTATTGTAAGTGTATTTTTTCCTTCTATTAGATAATGGAATAGAAAAGAAGTTCTCTATCATGTAAAGGCTGTGGCAGTACTAATTTACTAATTCCAGCCATTTTAGAGATTACAGGCATTGTTAGGTTGAATTGACATTTGATTTTATTATAATTGTTCTATTACAAAATAAAAAAAAGTTATAATTTCCAAATTTTCCATCATTTTAATATATTATTCAACTTTAGTTGTTATATTTAATATTCAATTTAATCAACTGTATTGAAAGGTTGTACTTGATTGACCTAGGTTTTTTAAGCCTATGTAACTATATGTTTATATACAGTGCCTTGTGAAAGTATTCACCCCTTTGAATTTTTCAACCTTTTCCCACATTTCAGGCTTCAAACATAAAGATAAACATTTTAATGTTATGGTGAAGAATCAACAACAAGTGGGACACAATTGTGAGGTTGAATGAAATGTATTGCTTATTTTAAACTTTTTTAACAAATAAATAACTGAAAAGTGGGGCATAAATATTATTCGTCCCGTTTACTTTCAGTGCAGCAAACTCACTCCAGAAGTTCATTGAGGCTCTCTGAATGATCCAATATTGTCCTAAATGACTGATGATGATAAATATAAGCCACCTGTGTGTAATCAAGTCTCTGTATAAATGCACCTCCTCTGTGATAGTCTCAGTGTTCTGTTTAAAGCACATGAAGCATCAAGAAGACCAAGGAACACAACAGGCAGGTCCGTGATACTGTTGTGGAGAAGTTTAAAGCCGGATTTGGTTACAAAAAGTTTCCCAAAACTTTAAACATCCCAAGGAGCACTGTGCAAGCGATCATATTGAAATGCAAGGAGTATCATACCACTGCAAATCTATCAAGACCTGGCCGTCCATCCAAACTTTCATCTCAAACAAGGAGAAGACTGATCAGAGATGCAGCCAAGAGGCCTATGATCACTCTGGATGAACTGCAGAGATCTACAGCTGAGGTGGGAGAGTCTGTCCATAGGACAACAATTAGTCGTACACCGCACAAATCTGGCCTTTATGGATGAGTGGCAAGAAGAAAGCCATTTCTCAAAGATAGCCATAAAAAGTGGTGTTTAAAGTTTGCCACAAGCCACCTGGAAAACACCCCAAACATGTGGAAGAAGGTGCTTTGGTCAGATGAAACCAAAATCGAACTTTTTGGGCACAATGCCAAACGATATGTTTGGCGTAAAAGCAACTCAGCTCATCACCCTGAGCACACCATCCCCACTGTCAAACATGGTGGTGGCAGCATCGGGGTTTGGGCCTGCTTTTCTTCAACAGGGACAGGGAAGATGGTTAAACTTGATGGGAAGATGGATGGAGCCAAATCCAGGACCATTCTTGAAGAATACCTGTTTGAGTCTGCAAAAGACCTGGGACTGGGACAGAGATTTGTCTTCCAACAAGACAATGATCCCAAACATAAAGCAAAATCTACAATGGAATGGTTCAGAAATATACGTATCCATGTATTAGAATGGCCAAGTCAAAGTTCAGACCTGAATCCAAGCCAGAATCTGTGGAGCTGAAAACTGCTGTTCACAAACGCTCTCCATCCAACCTCACTCAGCTCGAGCTATTTGCAAAGGAAGACTGGGCAAGAATTTCAGTCTCTCGATGTGCAAAACTGATAGACACATTCCCCAAGAGACTTTCAGCTGTAATCCAAGCAAAAGGTGGTGCTACAAAGTATTAACTTAAAGGGGACGAATAATATTGCAAGCCTCACTTTTCAGTTATTTATTTTTTAAAAAAGTTTAAAATAAGCAATAAATTTCGTTCAACTTCACAATTGTGTCCCACTTGTTGATTCTTCACCATAATATTAACATTTTTATCTTTATGTTTGAAGCCTGAAATGTGGGAAAAGGTTGAAAAATTCAAGGGGGCCGAATACTTTTGCAAGGCACTGTATTTAATAATGAATTCTATTTAAAGGGAATTTACCACTACCATGAACCCTTTTAAACAGTCTATGTGGTTCTGCAGGTTATAGTAAGTTAAATAAAAGAATAGCAAGATTTCTATAGGTTATACCAGAGAAATCCATACTTTTTTAAATAAATAAATGAGCTTTTAGGATCTATGGGCTGAACTCAGTCTTCCTCCAGAGCATAAGTGAAATAAAACTGGATATATATTTAGAAACATTGTAATGACTAACAATCTGCTTTCCTTATTTACATGTCTCACACTAGGAACTCCCCCTTTTGTCTAAATCTGGAGGCAGATTTTCAGATTGATCTATGTCTGGCCCAGAGATCCCAACAGCTCATTCACATATTAAGAAAAACATGAATTTCTTAGGAATAACACATTGAATCATGGGGGTCAATTTATTCAACTTTCTATGACTTGTTTGCTCTTGTAGATATCTAAGGAGGTCCATTTCTACTGGCAGATTATTGTAAACCACTTTTATTTCTAATATCTCCACTTATATACTGCACCAAGACGTTTTTTTTTCCTGTATTGACATGACTATTTAACAAATACTCAAATACTTTAATGGTATTCATCACATTTCGACCCCCTGTTAATGCTTCACATATTTGTTAATTCTCTTTATAATCCAGTGTTACTGCTATAGTGTTATTTGACAATCTTTATTTACAGGGTTGAAAGGTTTTGTCTACAACATGTGACCGATTCAGCAAATCATTGGCCTAAAAATGTTAGTGTGTCTACCTCAGTATCATGGCTTGGGCCAGTGACTGCCGGCATTGGTTACTTGCTGAAGCCATGGCGGCATTTCTGCAGCAGAAGAGAGAGACTACAGGACAGGATTCAACAAGGAAGCAATACTTATTTTATTATTTTAAAGAATTACCTGCCTTGGCCCTGAGTTTGTGTGAAAACAGATAGCCAATTGTTTTGCATAAGTTATTGAAAAATATACATTTAACATTTTGAAAGATATTTTAGCATAAAAAGATTTAAGCATTATGCAATCATACTCTGAATTAAAAATTCAATTAAAAGTGTTGAATTTACTTTTTGACATTTGCTGGGCTGGTGTCATGTCGGGTGCAAGAGGACACAGAGCAAGTGGTGCAACATGAAAGGAAAACCATGGAAGAGTTACAATGGAAGGCTCTGGCAATAGGGGGAGGGAAACTGGGTCACCGCCTTACACTCAAGATGAAGGTAAGGCAAATGGGTGGTGAAAGACACAACAAATAGCACTCAACAGCATCTCCAGCAAAAAGCTCAACTGCAATAGAAACAACTCATATTCTCCAGAGACAGGCACCTTCAAAGAGGTCAGTATACAGGATCTATAACCAGCATGGAGTGAAACAAGGAATGGGCAAAAATAGCAAAAGTGAGTATTGATAAGATGCTACAGTTCAGATTAGGGTGTTGAGTAATCTCAGGAAGATGGGAAAGGGTCCTTAACCCCCTCAGCATTAAATGAAAGGAAATCCTCTCCAATACAGGATAATAGTCAAGTGGACTCCAAAGAGGACCTGTCATCAATTCAGTGTTGAGACCTCCTGATCCCAGATACCCAAAAGACAACTTGCAGATGCAACACATTTGTGACAGCAGGCATAAATCAGCAGTTTTCCTATGGTATATGAAAATTTAGTTTGAGGAGCATTGCTATACCATGGGCAAATGTAAATATCTAATGAATGGTATTTAGAGGAATCCATCACGCTTTTGTGGTCCTCACAGATATTCATAGTTCCCTGATGTAAATGCTTGTTTTAAAAGAATATTGTTACGTTAAAATATGAAATAATAAAATGGAAGAATCCAGCAATGTACAGAAATACAGTCTTGCTAAAATTGTATTTGGCATATCTTACAGAATAGTAACAACAAAATAAGTCATGATGGATTCATCAAAGCATTCACACCAGAACATCTAACTCCAGCACAGGCCCTCATCAAGACCGGCATGAACAACGTCGGTATTGATGAATTGGGCAATGTGCCCTAAATATTCTTTTGATCTGCAATAGAAAATGTATAACAAGTCCAGAAATGTTAAACTTGATAGACCAATGTTTTTTTAATAACCTTTGTGACTATATAACTATGTAACTAAATTATTAGCAAATATAAAATGTACATTTACATAGTTACATAGTTATATATTTAATACATTTGAAAAAGGACACATCTGTTAAGTTCAACAATGGAATGGGAAAGAATAAAGAGACTGGCTTTTAGGGACTTTCATAATGTATAATCCAATGTGTCCTAAAGAGCACATCTCTTGATCCCGAATGTGCATTGCCTGTATCAACATTCAGAATATAGCTTTACTTTTTTTTAATGTACTTAAGTATTTATATTACTTTCTTCTAAAAAGAATCCAAACCCTTTCTGCAACCATTGATGTTTTCTGATGGGACCAGTTTCTGATGTATACTGTTCTATAGATTATTAATACTCATGTTACAGAACTCTTGCCTACTATGGAGATTAAACATTTTTTCTTCAAATATAGAGAGCCTTGTCTTGTTTTTTTAAGTAGTTTACATGAACAGACATGGCAATGGGGGGGACTGTGCAGTTGCCAAATGCCCCAATTCCCCTATCGTTTCCCAGCATTGACAGCAGAAACGACATTGGTAATGACAGTTCTAAATTATTGGTGTTGTTTTCAATATTGAGGGTGCTTCAGGACCTGTGGTGACATCACAGTCAAGCAAATGTGATGTCACCACAGGTCCTGTACCATGCAGGAGTATAGAAGAACTAAAAAAAGAGGGTAGACTGGTAAATATTGTATATCAACCTATCAATAGCCTACTCATGAAAAAATTGATTTCCACCTATAGCATAAACCACCTACAATGAATATCCAGGAATCCAATAAATATTGAATATTTTTAAAATATATTTTATTTTTTAATTTTTTAACTTAGTGCATAGCAGTATCATATAATTACATGACAAACAGGACAACAACTTGGTGATAACAAGGGGGGGAAGGTAGTATAGCCACACCAATAGAAAAAGAAGCGATACCCATCCAATTGGTGACCAGCCTTATATGTCATCTATCATGATTCAGGTACTCTATTCCCAGCAGTAATTACAAGGGAGTTAACATCAGATGGTAGGCATTCATGTGTTTATCTGCAACCATAAATAAATATATAATAACAATCATGTATCCTCTAAGATAAAACATGAAAATAGTATAATGGTACTTTAATGATTTTAGGCAACAGACTCACAAATGAATCTCCTTGACACAATGTGTCCAACACTTAGGAAAACTCCCATGCTCTCAATGATCAAATAGTTTATATTAAGTATATACCTGAAGTCATGTTATAAGTAGCAAAATTGGTCACCCAGTGGACAGGGGTCACAGCCAAAACCTCTACGCGCGTTTCACCGCTCTGGTTTCATCAGGAGGCATACATCTAGTGCAAACACTTCACCTTTTAAAGGTTCCATAATCCTGCTCAGCTGCGCGCGCGCCGCCGGACATCCAGGGCGCACCCACCCCGTGATGCGCACTCCATGAGCCCGTCGCCTGTCGAGCGCGTCACCGGTCACATGAGCGCACTAGTGCGGCCCGCAATCACATGACACGGAGCTGGCAGGGAGACCGGATGTATCATCCGGTCACCATGCCAACCCTCTCAGTCGGCCACCAACCCACGGAGATGCGCAGCGCACAGGGCAAATATTGTATAGTGTGTGTTCATGCGTGTGTATTCTGTCTTTCAGGCATTATGTGTGACATGCATTTTGTGTATCATGTAATTAATACATTGTTTATGTATCATGCATATTGTGTGTATGTGTCATGCATTGTGTGCCATGCATTGTGTGTGTAGTGCTCACTTTTGTTGCCAATGGTTTAGACATTATTGGCTGTGTGTTGAGTTATTTAGAGGGTATGCCAAATTTACACTGTTATACAAGCGGTACACTGACTACTTTACATTGTATCAAAGTGTCATATCTTCAGTTTTGTCCCATAAAAAGATATAAAATATTTACAAAAATGTGAAGGGTGTACTCACTTTTGTGATCTACTGTATATCATTAATACATAAGTTGAAAAATAGCAGATCCAGCACTGAGCAATTTGTTATTTATAACTGGAGATTATTCAGAGTAACAGTCATTCACCGCATCTCTCTGGTGCAATTTTTGTTAAATGCATTATTAAAATACAAAGAAAAACACTGAATCCACTGTACCATTCTGTCTAGGTTTTGCACCCGGCTTCGTACAATTTTATGAGGTTAGATTGGTAACTCCTGTCCTTAACAAACCAAAGAAATGAGCCAGAACATATGTTGGTATAAGTGCAATATACAGTATAGGTGCATATTTACACTGTGGTCATTTAACAGACATGACGCATCTATCAGGTATAGGCGGGTCTACAATGTAAAACTCCTCCAGATCTATACTTAAAATAATGACGCAGACTACGACTTTATTGCACGAATGGCCACAGCTTTATTTAACAGTATATATGTACCCAAACTCGTGGCTCAACATGCCACCCATTGTTAACACATAACCTATACATATATTCCTCTTTCCCAAAAACCACACCCGATAGATCCGTCCGAGAGGCGATTCATCATTCCTATCCCCCGGCCGTAAACTCCAACCGGCCCAGAGGACCACCTCGGCCATGACCAACCGACCCGAGGTGTGGGGTAATAACGTTCCATCGTTAATTACCCCTCCCCAGAACCTGCAGGACCTCCACCCACAAGTTCTAATCCAATTCGAAGCCACTCCCCCTGAGTGACTTCATACCAAGAAACCAACTGTTGGTACTCCCAACCTCTCTGAACGGACCTATCACACCCACTGTGACAACAAAATTTTTTGTTTTGTTTTGTTTTTTTTTATTGAAGGGCGGGCGGGCGGGTGGGACACACAGTTTGGCAAGACAAAGAGGAGGTAACCTGTGCACAGCCCCCTTTATACCTAGTACAACACCCCACCCCGTCCTCGCTCTCCCCCAATCCCTCTTGCCGTTTCTCCCACCAATAGTATAGCCCAATATACAGCCCTCTAGCCACATAACTTAACTCTTTCCTACCCTGACCTCTTCCGATCGTCATGGGGCCTATTCACCCCTATGGGGCTCACTGCCCATCTAAAACCTAAGAAGAAGTAAAATAAGCAAATACCCTGTATTAAAAGAGTAAATAAATAACAATAGTGCATGTAAATAACATAGGGCCTGTCCTTCGTAAGACTATGCTTGTTATCTCTAAACGTTATTTTATACAATGTACTCCTGTATTTAGTCTACTAAAAACCCCGCAAACATTTATCATACACTGGATGTTACATTTATTGGTATCAGGGGCGCAACTACCGCGGTCGCAGAGGTCACTACTGCAACTGGGCCCGGGTTGCAGGAAGCCCACCGGCCCCAGCTCCTGATTCAGATAGATGTGTGTCAGAGGCTGCGTGCACATCCAAGTTTAATACATTGCAGCATGGAGATGTGCTGGCCGACAATATTGCTCTCCACACACACAATCCTGGACATGGGGATCAGAGAATACGCTGATAGCTGTCGCTGTCGCTGCTGTAAGTGGCCGTGAATCACACTGACATCATGTGCTACGCTGCTTATATGCTGGTCAGTTCCCAGCATTGCAGGAGGACACCGGGGGAGCACAGGGTAGGTGAGCACCATGGCCACCAGTCACACAGGGCGCCGGTAGGCAGACAGCAGATGGGGTGCCGCAGGGAGCAGCAGTTTACTGTCACTTGCTGCTGCTGCGGGCAAAAGGTCCAGCAGAGGGCACCCTCCCCTCCTCCGTGTCCTATCTGCTCCCATCTTCATCACACAGAGAGGGGGGAGATGCGCTTCTAAAGACCCTCTGAACTCCAGGAGGCAAAAGGAGGTGAGTATAATGTGAATCATGTTATGTGCTTTCTGTATATGTTACGTATAAGATATGTGTGTCCTGTATAGTGTGCAATATGTAACTGTCTGTCTGTGTATACTGTCTGTGTGTATACTGTCTGTGTATACTGTCTGTGTATACTGTCTGTCTGTATATGCTGTCTGTCTGTGTATACTGTCTGTGTATACTGTCTGTCTGTGTATACTGTCTGTCTTTATATACTGTCTGTCTGTGTATACTGTCTGTCTGTGTATACTGTCTGTGTATAGTATACTGTGTTTGTGTATACTGTCTGTCTGTGTATACTGTCTGTCTTTCTGTGTATACTGTCTGTCCATGTATACTGTGTGTATACTGTGTCTGTGTATACTATCTGTCAGTGTATACTCTTTGTGTATACTGTCTGTGTATACTGTTTGTCTGTCTGTAGAGAGAGGGGGGAGCCAGCACTACCTGAGAATGGCATGCAAAAAAAAACATTTTTTGTGTAAATTCACAATTATTCCAACTGTACTATAATGCAAATTGAGATTTTTAGCAAATGATTGATCAATAATTTGAGCCTTCCCTGCCAACGTCAAGACAAATCTCTATAGGGAGGTCCTACTCTATATTTATATTTCAATGTGCCATACGCCTAACTAATTAAATTACAAGCAGAACCATATTAAAGCACACACATACCTGACACATGTCAGAACCGCTCCCATGCTGCAAAGACAGGCTAAACTGTGAATAATGGCCGTCCACGTCCCAGCATGTGCAGCTGTGTGCCGCACACACAGGGACAATGTCCGGACTAGCCCTCACAGTGCCCATCCAGCAGCCATGAATGAAGGCGGAACAGGCCCAAGCATATGGTGCTTAAATAACAATGCCTGTGGAAAAGGGCGTGGCAGCTGTGTGTGAACAGACACCAAATTATATATATGTAGATAGAAACAGAAGGAATATGCAAACCAAAGTCAGGCGTGCACGGCATGGCAGGGGTCAGCCACCAAGGGGCTAGTTCTGACATTGTCCCAGTGTGTGCGGCAGTTTAGCCTGTCTTTGCAGCATGGGAGCGTTTCTGACATGTATCAGGTATGTGGGTGCTTTAATATTTAATATGGCTGATCTCCCATCGGCCGGCTTTTGAGAGCGATCAGCTAATCGCTCTCTCTCTTTTTTATACTGAAAGAATTTCACCAACGGAATCCGCTTTCTTATGACAATTCTTGTCACCCGTTGTACAACGCATCATTCACAAGCGTCAAACAACGCAGATGACTGATGCAAAAAACCCCGAAATGTAAACATAACCTTACATGTTGCATTTTTCTGCAAAAATGGGTGCAATTATAAACTCTATTGATAGTAACACTACTAGTATTGTGCAGCAACATGTAAAATCTACTGTTTCAATTCAATTAATTTCATACATATTTGTTTTATTTTTTACAATCTGAAATATATTGATGAGCGAGCACTAAAATGCTCAGTTTCTGGGTACTCGAATCTAGCAAAACGGAATGCTCTGGAGCTGTCTCAAGTATCAAGTATAATGGAAGTCAAAGGGAAACACTCATGCATTTTGAAAAAGCCCACCCAAGAGTTATGGGGGGAGCAGGGAAATCACTGAAATGGATGCGAATCGTTCGGCGCTCCTGGACTATTCAGGTCATTACAGGGTACTGCACAAACTGCCCTCCCCGTGCAGTATTCAACCCCCCATGGTTCTGGGTCTCTATCCTACAGTTTTGCCTCCACCTGCATTCACAAATCCTAGATACACCTTGCACTACACCTGTCAGGCACACCAGTGGGCTGCTTAAGCAGGGATAGGGCCACCCACCTAGGGGTCAGACAGGGAGGTGGGAGGTGTCAAGTTAGTCGAGTGGTACCCCTCGAGCTGAGAAGAGCTCTCAGGAAGCTGGGAGTTGGAGCTCCCAGAGGAGAAGTAAACTAGGTCGCAGACGGTGGTCTGGACCTAGAGGAGTCGGACCCCCCGTCGCAGGGGATTAAGGCTAGGTGCCTGGGACCCATCAAGGAGGATGGTCAGCGGCCTGGTCCTATCACCGGTCCGGGACCGAAGGCACAACGGGGTACACGGACCCTAGGTCGGGGAGAAGCTTCAGGCAACCCGGCAATTAACCTGCGGAGGACAGGGCCTTTATGGACTGTTCCCACCAGCTCAGAGATTGGGGGCACTAGAGCAACGAGGGGGATAGGGCTTTCCTAGCAAAAGCCCACTGAAATTACAAGCGTGAGCTCCTGAGAGCAGGCACCTTCACTTAGCCACAGCGGGGAGCTCCAAGCTACCGGGCCACAACGGACAATCTTAAACTTAGTGCCAGAAGGCAGGTTACTGACCACCGGCAGCACTGTAGGGGATGGGACCCGAACGAGCCCCCCCTCTAGAGGCAAAGGCGTTCAGAGACTTGGTTTACCCCGTTGTCAGCATCTGCTTCATTGCTGAGTGAGTACCCGACTGACCCCTGCACTGCATCCCAGTATTTCATCCATCAGAGTCCCGGGGCCTACCCCTACCAGTGGAGGGCAACGTCACCTAGCTGTCCCACTCCATCACCCCGAGTACTCCCAACAGCAGCGGTGGTACTCCCAATTACCGTATACCACGGGTGGCATCACGAACTATACCAAATCCCCTGTACATACTCCCTTTCCATTTAAGTGTTGCCCCTAAACCCCCAGGTCCGGAAATCCTCGAGCCACGAAAGATCTCTACCCCCGAAACCGAGCAGTTTGATCTGCTACAGGGGCGGCACAATAGCACTGAAACAGAATGGAAACACCATAGGGAAAATGCCTGGATGCATCTTTGACTTCCAAGTCACTGCTGGGAACACTGTTGTCAGATTATTACACCACTTTTATCGACTACTAATCTTCAGAATCATTAACGTGCACCCATTGCACACTCTTAGTCCAGTTATAATGCATGATAAAAGTGTTTCATTGCAGAACTTTTACATATATGTGGGCGACTGTACCGACGTTTCGACCTGGGAGGTCTTGTTCACAAGTCACTATGTAAAAAGGTGAAAAAAAATATTTACATAAAGCCATAAAACAAAGTATTTACAATAATATACACTGTATCCATCCAGGTAAGTATAATACACGAATTTCAGCAAAACAAAATAGATGTATAAATACAGTCTGTGTCCGATATTGCAGACTAGAAATACCACAAATATATCCTTTTCTTACAGAGTCATCTCATTCAATTTAACGGGTCTCTATTCTACCTCAGATTATATGAATTTATAATGAAACAGTGGTCATGGGACAAGTTCTGACAGAGGGATATAGAGCCATTGTCTTTGACAGTATCAATAGCAGGAGCAATTACCCAAACCAGGGAAATGGATAAGTCAGCAAGGTAATAATGATAAAATATAACTTTTAATTATTCCATTAAAAACAGGGAAAATAAACAAACAACATATAAATTTGGTGATAAGCCGATACTGAATGTAATTGTCAGAAACCGCAAGGTCTCTCACCTGTACCAGTAAAGGCAAAAAGGCCCACTAAATCATACAACAGTGCAGGGGCTCATAAAAGGGTGCCAATGATAACCCTAAGAAATATGACATAAAATGGATGGATCTCACCGGTATAGCTTCATACTCTCTTTTCAGGTGAAAGCAGGATCTCAGAGGGGGAGCCACTTATACATGGCTACCAAATAACCTGTCAAGTGACGATCCAATGTTGGCATTCTCCAGTCTCCCACTGAAGTATGCCAACATTGGATCGTCACTTGAGGGGTTATTTGGTAGCCATTAGTGATGAGCGAGTATGCTTGTCACTACTCGGTACTCGCACGAGTATCACTGTACTCGGGCTACTCGGCGGGTACTGAGTAATTTCGCGATACTCGTGCTGTACTCGTGGTCTTCATCCCTGCATGTTGGCGCTCTTTTGAGAGCCAGCCCTCATGCAGGGATTGGCTGGCAGACCACTGCAATGCCACAGCCCTGTTAGTTGTGGAATTGCAGTGATTGGCCGGCCCACACAGCGTGACCGAGCCTTTATACCGGCGGGCGCGCTGTGCTCTGCAAACAGCCATCTCGTATTCCCTGCTTTCCCCGCCCACAGGCGCCTATGATTGGTTGCAGTGAGACACGCCCCCACGCTGAGTGACAGGTGTCTGACTGCACCCAATCACAGCAGCCGGTGGGCGTGTGTATACTGTGCAGTGAAATAAATAATTACGGGTACTTTCACACTTGAGTTGTTTTCCTTCCGTCACAATCCGCCCTTTTGGAAAACATATGTTTCCCATAGACTTGTATGGATGACGAATTGTGCCAAAAGGACCTGCGTTGCTTCCACTGGGCGACGCTCCATTGCTTCCGCCCAGCGGGAGGAACGTAGCATGTAACGTTTTTTTGAGCAGCGGAATCCTTAGGATTTCATTGCGCATGCTCTCTCTGGCTCCCTGGACCCGTAACCAAGATAAATATCGGGTAACCAAGGAAAGTGCTTTACCCGATATTTACCCTGACCACGTGTGCAGGGAGTCCGACACTTCCCCACTCCACTCTGCATGTATATATATATATATATATACACACTCACACACACACTCACCTGTCCTCAGCGCCGTGGCCCCGCTCGGCTCCACCCATTCTGCACTCCTCCACCCGCACAGATTCTCGGCGGCAGAGCGATCAGCTGATCACCTGGAGCTGGAAGCGATCAGCTGATCACCCGGCGCTGGGAGCGATCAGCTGATCACCCGGCGCTGGGAGTTATCAGTTTACCCCCCGTGCTGGGAGCGATCAGCTGATCACCCGGCGCTGCGAGCGATCAGCTGATCACCTGGCTGCAGGGAGCAATCAGCTGATCACCCAGCGGCCGGCTACTGTGAGCGATCAGCTGATCACCCGGCGGCCGGCTGCAGGGAGCGATCATCTGATCACCCGGCGGCCGGCTGCAGGGAGCGATCAGCTGATCACCCGGCCGCCGGCTTCTGGGAGCGATCAGCTGAGCTGTCACTGAGGTTACCCGGTGGCCGCGAGTGACCTCAGTGACAGCTCAGCTGATCGCGCTACTCACCTCAGTTGCTGCGTGGAGCTGTCAGGAGCGGCGGTGTCTTCTGCAGCTCCGGTCATCTCCATGCAGCAGAGCTGGAAGCGACGCTGGAGCATCCTGGATTACGCCGGACATGGAGGGCTTTTTGGGGCGCATTAAATTGGTTACGAGGGAATTGGTTTGTGTTTTTTATTTCTAATAAATGATTTTTTCATGTGTGTGTGTTTATTTACTGTAACCTACAGATTAATCATGGAAGGTATCTCCTGGAGACGCCTGACATGATTAATCTAGGATTTAGTGGCAGCTATGGGCTGCCATTATTTCCTTATTACCCCGATTTGCCAACGCACCAGGGCAAATCGGGAAGAGCCGGGTACAGTCCCAGAACTGTCGCATCTAATGTATGCGGCAATTCTGGGCGGCTGCTGACTGATATTGTTAGGCTGGGGGGCTCCCCATAACGTGGGGCTCCCCATCCTGAGAATACCAGCCTTCAGCCGTATGGCTTTATCTGGCTGGTATTAAAATTGGGGGGACCGCACGCCGTTTTTTTAATTATTTAATTATTTATTTCACTGCACAGTATACACACACCCACCGGCTGCAGTGATTGGGTGTAGTGAGACACCTGTCACTCAGCGTGGGGGCGTGTCTCACTGCAACCAATCATAGGCGCCGAAAAGCAGGAAAGCAGGGAATACGAGATTGTTTAATGAGCGGCCGGCTTTTTCAAAAGAGGAAAAGCCGCCGGAGTTTAGTGAACAGCTGTGCAGCGCCGCGGCAGTGATCGGGGAAGGTAAGTATGAGAGAGGGGGGAGACTGACCGACAGACTGTGAGAGGGGGACAGACAAGACAGAGAGAGACCGACAGACAGACAGAGCGATACCGACGGACTGAGGGAGATAGAATGAAAAAAAAAAAATGACCGACATCACTAGTAAAAAGCACAAAACGTGCGTTTTGGACATCGGAGTGCCACACAATGTTATTACGTAAAATCTTTCATGTAATCTCAAAAAGTAACATGCACCAGCTTTATCCCACTATTGGGTATGTGCCCTTAACATTTCCGCCATGAAAATTCATTTTGGTGTCATTTTGGAAGGTTTTCTGGTGAGTCCGTAAAAATGGCGTAAAACTCGAACAAAATTGTTCACAGCTGTGACTTTTGAGTGATAAATGCTTCAAGGGGTCTTCCCCATGCTGTTGCCATGTCATTTGAGCACTCTTCTGAGACTTTTGTGACATTTTTAGGGTTTCTACATGCTGCCGGGGGTCATTTCATAAAAATACTCAGGTCACCCATAGGATAACATTGGACTCGGTGCTTGGGCCGAGTACACGAGTATCTTGGGATGCTCGGCCCGAGCCTCGAGCACCCGAGCTTTTTGGTACTCGCTCATCACTAGTAGCCATGTATAAGTGGCTCCCCCTCTGAGATCCTGCTTTCACCTGAAAAGAGAGTATGAAGCTATACTGGTGAGATCCATCCATTTTATGTCATATTTATTAGGGTTATCATTAGCACCCTTTTATGAGCCCCTGCACTGTTGTATGATTTAGTGGACCTTTTTGCCTTTACTGGTACAGGTCAGATTGACCTTGCGGTTTCTGACAATTACATTCAGTATCGGTTTATCACCAAATTTTTATGTTGTTTGTTTATTTCCCCTGTTTTTAATGGAATATGTAAAAGTTATATTTTATCATTATTACCTTGCTGACATATCCATTTGTCTTTGACAGCCAGGTGGACTTTACATACATGAATCCCCGGTGATCTGGATATAAAATGTCAATACAATCATAGTCTAAAGGCCCTGTCACACACAGAGAGAAATCTGTGGCAGATCTGCGGTTGCAGTGAAATTGTGGACAATCAGTGCCAGGTTTGTGGCTGTGTACAAATGGAACAATATGTCCATGATTTCACTGCAACCACAGATCTGCGAAAGATTTATCTCTGTGTGTGACAGGGCCTTTATTCTGTTATACATAGTCTGACATTTAGTAACATACAAACAGGTATAACACAGTTAGTCACCCATGGCATATTGGCCATCCTTTAGAAAATGTAAATTGCACTCACCCTTTTTGAAATCCCACTATAAGTGCAAAAATGAGCATCAGGTGGTGTCACCATAGGGGCTAAAATGCAAAGTGCTAGGGTAAGTGACTGTCAAATAGTGGCAGTAGGAGGGTAGGGTAATCACCCATATCATATCGGTCTTCATGAAAAAAATATAAATTGCACTCACTCTTGTTGAGGTCTGGGTCAGGGCCAATATATGTGCAGTAATGAGCCTCAGGTGGTGTCACCATAGGGGCTAAAATGCCAAGTGCCAGGGTAAGTTTTTGTATAATGGTAACAGTAGTAGGGTAGCTGGCGCTCCGGCACTATAGCTGCTGCGTCTATGGTAAGGTGTTAGGGGATCATAGTTTAAATCTCCCGCTGTTGCTGAAAGTGAGGTGCTCTCTGGCACATGTGCACTGAGCCGTGGTTGAATCACTGCTATTTCCTATGTCGGCTGCTGTGAGAGCGAGATACGCCCGCCCTCGCATCTGTGTCGCGTCCATGTTATGTGTGACAGCGTCCATATCAGGAAGTGGGTAATCGCAGTCTGGCGCATGCGCAGATGGTGGATATCAGCCCCATAGCCTGCATAGAAGTCATGTGCTTGTCCTGCAGCTACATAAAAGTGTTCAGTTGATAGGGCTTAATCATGGCCCAGGATGTATGGATGTGGGGGCTAAAGGGGAATATGGAGAATAAGACATAATACACAATTTATGTGTGGTTATACTGGGGATAAGTATGTAGATGAACATTGGTATGGATCTGCTATGGGATAGACCACTGTCTTACCGTATGTGCTAAGGAGAAGGAAGGAAGGAATTTGGAGAGGTTGCAGGATGAGAGTTGGGAATTAAGGTGAAAACATCACGATACCTAGTAAAATAAAGGAGATCACATTATTCAATCTATTTCTCTATTGAGTCCTTTAGGATTTGAGTTTGTAATTTATAACTTGGATATGATCCCCTTTCTTTCCTAGAATTTGAAATCTTAATTGGACAACGCTGTGCCTTGATTTGCAGAAGTGGTACGGGATAAGGAGCCAGGTTTTGTTAAAACAATTTATTCAATTACCCCATGACAGCAGTGAGGCATGAGTCATGCACAGGGTCTAGCCAAGAATTTACAGCTTTCAAATGAAGAGGTAGATGAGTGACAGGTGTTCCTCTGAGACCCCATCCACTACAGCCAAGGCACAACTTGGAGACACAACTTGGAGTCTACACATTTCTAAAAATTAGGGGGCAGACACCAGAACAATGACATTAATTGTCCCACATTGCCCATAGTGTTTTTGTGCAGCAGTGAGGTATGGGCCATGCACCAGGGTCTGGCCAACAATTTACAGCTTTCAAATTGAGAGGTGAATGAGTGACAGAAGTTGGCTTGTTGCCCTGGTAGATAAAATAGATAATGTTCCTTAATAAAAAAAGAAATTGTCTATGCACATTCATAATGATGATCTGTTGGAGATCAAAACACTATAATTGCATACTGTTGTATTTTCTTCATAAAAAAACAGACAAATCAGCAGTGTATCTTGAAAGATAAAAAGAAAAATAATTTTCAAATATTTATCTTCATTACATAAATAAGCTCATTCAAGTGGCCTCTACTCCTCTTCCTCCACTTCAACATCACACAATACATTCCTCAGAGGTGGCACCCCAATTACTCTTGTTTCCCTCCACTTCAAAGCTATCCAACTGCCAAATTTACTGTGGGGAACCACATATGAAAGAGTCTGCAGAGCTGTTCACACATTCTATTCCATGGGCATCAGAGGTCTGCTTCAAAGATTCACTGGCTCAAGAGGAGGAAAGCCGAATGCAGACCCTCGACAACACACATTAAGCCAAGGGGTGGAGGTGATCTTGATCAGACTCAGATACCTGAGGCGCATGCATACTGCCCTGTGCTGTCAGGGCAGGAAGAGGAGGAGTGTGGACACTAGAGAGGATGAATATGAGGTTGTAGAACAACTTCCCCCAACTATAAAACACTTTCACAAATGTATTTTTAAAAAAAGATCCACAGTTATTCATAGTGTTGTCCCACGACATTCCCCAAAAGCGAACCTAAAACACAAAAAGAGAATATTATTAAAGAAATAAAGAGTACGTAAAAGACACCCTTATTTACCAATTTATTTCACTGCAAAAATTCCTAAGCCACATCTTTCTTAATCCATCTTAACATCTCTGCCTGCACCTCCCTTACTGTCCACCAGTTTGTAATGTACACCTTACTCAACCCACTTTCAGCACAGCAGCTAGATCTTGGTGCCTCAGTTGTGGTCGTATAAATGATTATTTTCTCCTACATATGTCAAAGTTAAGAGCTTGAACTTCATCATATCCAATTTGTTGGTCATGGAAATGTCTTTCCACCTGGTGGATACAGACAGTTTCCTAAAGCTGATTGCCATGCTGTCCCTCAGTAGCAACTGCCTAGTCATGATTACTTCTCTAATTAAGCTGTGTCTGCGCTACACCAGGATGTTGCAGACAACATCAGCAATTCCTGGAAAAACTGTGTCTGACAGGGTGCATTTCACTACCAACACCTGGCAGAGCATGAATTACCAAGGGCATTACATCTCGCTGATTGGGCGCTGGGTTACTCTAGTGGCTTTGGGGGTAAGCGGGGAAGGGGCTGCTATACAGGTCTTGAAATGCCAAAAGATTGCGTGAAAAACCTCTGTATCTACCACTTCCTCCCCTGTTTCTGCCTCCTTCGCCTCATCTGGGGCCTCCTCCTGCACCCTCAACCTCTCCTTTAATGCGACTTGCATTCCAACAGTGCAGAAAAAATCCCCCCACCTCAGTATTGCAAAGCCAAGGCTCACCGCAATACGGCAGTGTTGCACTTCAAATGCATTAGATGCACTCACACAGTTCTACAGTTGTTGACAGCTATCCAGGCCAAGTTTGAGTTATAGCTGTCAACCTCGAGTCATAGAAGGCTGTGTTCAATATCAATGCAAACCTGGACACTATCCTTGACTGAAAGGGCTGCTGCAGAAGTCACGGTCACTATGTGCTCATTTCCGCCATTCGAACCCCGCAGCTCATTGGCTAGTATTGCTAAATAGAGCTTTTGCCATAACAGTTAACCGATGCAATGTGCTGATGTGGTGGAATCACATTATGCACATGTTTTTGCAACTGTGTCAGCAATGAGGAGCCCTGTTGCAGTATGTCATGACGCATAGCTTGGGCCTACGCAGTACGGTGGTGGGGCACATTATGCTTACAGATTCTGCACAGATGAAGGACCTCTGCACTCTTCTGCTCATTTTCAAAATGCCAATGAAATTGGTAAGCGCTGACCATGCCATCATTAGCATCACTAATCCGGTTATCTACAAGTTGAAGTAAATTTCGATTAGTCTGCATGATGAAGTGGTGGTCCCAAAGGAAAAGGAGGAATCAAAGGAGGATGAAGATGAGATACCAATTTCTCTAAGTTCCACACAGGTGGGTGACATAAGAGGGTGGAGTATAGTAATTGAGGGGGGCTCATTGTACCACACAAACTGCTAGGGAAGGTGCAGGAGCCAGGGAACAAATGGAGGAGGACGATGAGGAAGAAGTGATGGGAATGCAACTGTCAGGAGATGAAGAAGATATTGATCCCATCTCTGTTGTCCATGGTTGGTGGGAGGGTATGGAGGAAGCAAGCTTGAGTGTTACTCCACCACCAAGACACTACGGACTTAGACCTCACAGATATGCCACTCTAGCAGCAGTCGGACTGCTCAGATCCGGGATATGTTAGTGGCTCGAGTGGCCAGGGTCCAGGGCTCAGCAGACACTTCGATGAAAGGGGGTTATTTACAGAGGAGAATGTTTGTGACACCACCTGCGGTGTGCAGTAATGAGGAGTACCTCCGCTGCCATATGGGAGGGCCTGGGCAGATGGTGTTGGGCAGCCATGAAGGAGGTTCCTTCCGCAGGTAGGGAGGACCTGGGTCTCAGGGTAGAGGAAAGGTAGGAACATTCTATGGGCCCTCTTGGTGTTAGATGGGAGAAAGGTGCAAAGGAAGTCTATATTGATATTGTGCCGACAGGATACTCACTCAGGTGTGATGACGCATTCAGGAGACACAGATGCTGAGGTAAACCAAGTCTCTGGGCACCGATGCCCTCAGTGACAGCACGTCCAGCGATCCTTTCACTGATTCTGTGGTGGACTGGAGCCTTACTCCATACACTGTGTACTCTGTGTGTACTTGGTCCCGTCGGCTTGAAACCTCAGGGTTCCGTCCCTCTTTTTAATGGGGACCTGCTCTTTTTAGCTGGCACGTGGGATTTCTGTGGATGGCTCTATGTGGGAAGTCCTAACCCTCCGTTGTGCTGACGCCGCTAATCTCTGAGCCGTTGCAGATAGCACGTGAAGCCACTTCCCGTTGCAGGTTAATTGCCGGGTTGCGTGAAGCTACTCCCCGACCTAGGGGCCTGTCCCCTACTGTGTGCTTGGCCCCAGACCGGTTACTGTGGATCCGATGGCTGACGGTCCTCTTGACCAGTCCAGCCCTGTCTTCCAGTCCCCCGAGACTGGGTCTCCATCTCCTCAGGCTCAGACCCCCATCTGGATATTGACTAAAAGGGCCACTTAATATGGTGGTTGTGGTGGTCTCCTAAAAAGAGTCACCCCTTGGCTGGGCCCTTACCGGAGGGATATCTGGCTGGTTGCTGTGTTGAGACTCCTAACAGAGACTCCATGGACCTTTTTGATTTACATATTTCCCAGGGCTACAGGACCAGAGATTTACCTATCAGAATTTAGATGCTGAAATTTCAATCGCTGGCAGTACACTAAAAGTATCAATCTCTATTTAGATGATGAAATGGCCATTTGTGACTGGACCACATATTTTGCAATCTCTATTTAGATGCTGAAATAGCAATTTTGAGCTGGACCACAGATTTTGCACTATTTAGATGATAAAATCGCAACTTTGGGCTGACCACACAAATATCACTATTTAGATGATTAAATGGCAATTTTTTGCTGAATCACACACTTTTCACTATTTAGATAACACACAAATTCATGAAGTGTTCCATATTTTTTTAACTCCTTCATGACCATGGACGGATCTATCCGTCATGGATCATGTGCCGTTAAGCCCCGCCCCCTGCCGTGGGCAGGGTGCGGCGATCGGCGCACATATCAGCTGTTTTCAACAGCTGACATGTGTGCCTGCATGTTACGAGTGAAATCGCATTCCACCCGTAACATTAACCCCTTACATCTTGCTGTCAAAGTCTGGCAGTGAGATGTATATACACGCGGTGAAGATTTTCACTTACCGCCGCCACCACCGGAAGTCACGTGAGTGATCAAATGACTTTCGGTGGTTTCATGTGATGACGCCCGCAGCTATGTTTTACTTTCGTTTTCACTCGGCTTGGAGGTCAGTGAAGCAGGAAGTGACCGTATCTGCTGTTTACCGTATCAGCAGATAGATCAGAGCAATCGGATTGCTGATCGCTAAAGCTCCCTAGGGGGAATAGTAAAATAAAAAAAAAAGTAAAAAAAAGTTTTAAAAAATTAAAAAAAACCCCTAAAAGTTCAAATCACCCCTCTTTTCCCCATTGAAAATTAAAGGGTTAAAAAGAAAATAAAATATACACATATTTGGTATCGCCGCGTTCAGAAATGCCCGATATATCAAAATATAAAATCAATTAATCTGATCAGTAAACGGCGTAGTGGCAAAAAAAATTCCAAACACCAAAATTCCGTTTTTGGTCATCGCAAGTTTTACGCAAAATGCAATAACAGGCGCTCAAAACGTAGCATCTGCGCAAAAATGATACCATTAGAAACATCAGCTAGAGATGCAATAAATAAGCCATCACTGAGTCATAGATCCCAAAAAATGAGAACACTACAGGTTTCGGAAAATGGCGCAAAACGTACGCCACTTTTATTGGACAAGTTTGTGAATTTTTTTAACCCCTTAGATACAACTAAACCTATACATGTTTGGGGTCTACAAACTCGCACCGACCTCAGGCATCATTCCCACACATCAGTTTTACCATATAGTGAACACTGTGAATAAAACATCCCAAAAACTATTATGCTATCACACTTTTTTTGCAGTTTTTCCACACTTGGAATTTTTTTGCTGTTTTCCAGTACAACATATAGTAAAACTTATGGTTTCATTTAAAAGTACAACTTGTCCCACAAAAAAAAGCCCTCATGTGGCAAGAGTGACAGAAAAATAAAAAATTTACGGCTCTCGGAAGAAGGGGAGCAAAAAACAAAAACGCAAAAACAGAAAGTGCCCTAGGGCTGAAGGGGTTAATAAAGTATCAGTCTTGGCTGATTACACCAAACTAATGCTAACAAATAACCATACAGGAGGAATCCGATGGTGAGTTAGCAAGCAAAAAAATTCCTAAAACATACAATTTTATTAAATATACATTAAAAACACAATAGGTGGGTGTATAAGTGAAAACAAACTCCAAAAAAAAGGTAACCAGACAGGTACCAAATGACAAGGGGGGAGTTTGATAGGTGACAAAATTAGGTATAAAAGATATTCAAAAGCTAAGGTACCCTAAAGTGACCCTAAAAGCTGAAACTATCTTACCGCAGAGGTTGGCACCCTAAAAATCGCATATGGCGCTTTTGCTCAACATAGACTCACCCTCAGAGACCCTGTACAAACTCTTAAGATAAGGTTTGCTTGTACCACATAATCCACAACCACTAGTATGACTGCAAATGGTTAAATATCCAAACCATCAGCAATAATAGTCACATGTATCCACTAGCACATACCATACTGAGTTATATTGGCTTCAATATGCAAGGGCCATTCAAATAGATAGGACTACCAGTGCGCACCACAGCACCTAGCAATGGATGATGACTGGAGTCCCTAGTATAGGGTCAAAAAAACAAAAACATAAAAAGCAAGCCAAACGGGAAAAAAGGGGAAGAAAAAGGTACATCAGACGTCCCTTGAAGATGTTGTTATCTAGGAAGATGGCCTCAACGCGTTTCTCCTGTGCTTCAGGTTCATCAGGAGGTCTGAGTAGGGTGTAGATGTCCCAAGATGATGGGACATCTACAGATGATTAAAAAAGCTATTACTTTTTTACAAGAAAAAACCAAAGAGAAAAATTGTATGAAAAATACCCTGAATATAAATAAATAAATTGCAAGTGCTTAATAACAGGGTACTTAGTGTATACATTTTTGCAAAAAGGTAAAAAGCTGTCTCACCTCGTCACGGTGTACCCATCTGAGACAGTCCCTAACCTACTGAAGTTAAAAACATTATCAATACCTGACTTGTGTCATGTCAGAACTCCAATATGGATGGTGGCAAGTGGTTAGCTGTGTCCCAGATAAAATACACAGCAAAGTGAGACGCAATCAGCTGTTCAGTCTCAGTACTAGGAGGGCTGCACCCCCAACTTGCAACCAAGCAAGAAAACATACAAAAAACACAAAAAACTGAGCTGAAACAATGTTCAGTAAACATGCAACATTAAGCATGTGAACTGCAGCCTTAAGACTAGAAAAAACCAAAGAGAAAAATTGTATGAAAAATACCCTGAATATAAATAAATAAATTGCAAGTGCTTAATAACAGGGTACTTAGTGTATACATTTTTGCAAAAAGGTAAAAAGCTGTCTCACCTCATCACGGTGTACCCATCTGAGACAGTCCCTAACCTACTGAAGTTAAAAACATTATCAATACCTGACTTGTGTCATGTCAGAACTCCAATATGGATGGTGGCAAGTGGTTAGCTGTGTCCCAGATAAAATACACAGCAAAGTGAGACGCAATCAGCTGTTCAGTCTCAGTACTAGGAGGGCTGCACCCCCAACTTGCAACCAAGCAAGAAAACATACAAAAAACACAAAAACCTGAGCTGAAACAATGTTCAGTAAACATGCAACATTAAGCATGTGAATTGCAGCCTTAAGACTAGAAAAAAACAAAGAGAAAAATTGTATAAAAAATACCCTGAATATAAATAAATAAATTGCAAGTGCTTAATAACAGGGTACTTAGTGTATACATTTTTGCAAAAAGGTAAAAAGCTGTCTCACCTCGTCACGGTGTACCCATCTGAGACAGTCCCTAACCTACTGAAGTTAAAAACATTATCAATACCTGACTTGTGTCATGTCAGAACTCCAATATGGATGGTGGCAAGTGGTTAGCTGTGTCCCAGATAAAATACACAGCAAAGTGAGACGCAATCAGCTGTTCAGTCTCAGTACTAGGAGGGCTGCACCCCCAACTTGCAACCAAGCAAGAAAACATACAAAAAACACAAAAACCTGAGCTGAAACAATGTTCAGTAAACATGCAACATTAAGCATGTGAATTGCAGCCTTAAGACTAGAAAAAACCAAAGAGAAAAATTGTATGAAAAATACCCTGAATATAAATAAATAAATTGCAAGTGCTTAATAACAGGGTACTTAGTGTATACATTTTTGCAAAAAGGTAAAAAGCTGTCTCACCTCGTCACGGTGTACCCATCTGAGACAGTCCCTAACCTACTGAAGTTAAAAACATTATCAATACCTGACTTGTGTCATGTCAGAACTCCAATATGGATGGTGGCAAGTGGTTAGCTGTGTCCCAGATAAAATACACAGCAAAGTGAGACGCAATCAGCTGTTCAGTCTCAGTACTAGGAGGGCTGCACCCCCAACTTGCAACCAAGCAAGAAAACATACAAAAAACACAAAAACCTGAGCTGAAACAATGTTCAGTAAACATGCAACATTAAGCATGTGAATTGCAGCCTTAAGACTAGAAAAAACCAAAGCCTTAAACTTCAGTAGGTTAGGGACTGTCTCAGATGGGTACACCGTGACGAGGTGAGACAGCTTTTTACCTTTTTGCAAAAATGTATACACTAAGTACCCTGTTATTAAGCACTTGCAATTTATTTATTTATATTCAGGGTATTTTTCATACAATTTTTCTCTTTGGTTTTTTCTAGTCTTAAGGCTGCAATTCACATGCTTAATGTTGCATGTTTACTGAACATTGTTTCAGCTCAGGTTTTTGTGTTTTTTGTATGTTTTCTTGCTTGGTTGCAAGTTGGGGGTGCAGCCCTCCTAGTACTGAGACTGAACAGCTGATTGCGTCTCACTTTGCTGTGTATTTTATCTGGGACACAGCTAACCACTTGCCACCATCCATATTGGAGTTCTGACATGACACAAGTCAGGTATTGATAATGTTTTTAACTTCAGTAGGTTAGGGACTGTCTCAGATGGGTACACCGTGACGAGGTGAGACAGCTTTTTACCTTTTTGCAAAAATGTATACACTAAGTACCCTGTTATTAAGCACTTGCAATTTATTTATTTATATTCAGGGTATTTTTCATACAATTTTTCTCTTTGGTTTTTTCTAGTCTTAAGGCTGCAATTCACATGCTTAATGTTGCATGTTTACTGAACATTGTTTCAGCTCAGGTTTTTGTGTTTTTTGTATGTTTTCTTGCTTGGTTGCAAGTTGGGGGTGCAGCCCTCCTAGTACTGAGACTGAACAGCTGATTGCGTCTCACTTTGCTGTGTATTTTATCTGGGACACAGCTAACCACTTGCCACCATCCATATTGGAGTTCTGACATGACACAAGTCAGGTATTGATAATGTTTTTAACTTCAGTAGGTTAGGGACTGTCTCAGATGGGTACACCGTGACGAGGTGAGACAGCTTTTTACCTTTTTGCAAAAATGTATACACTAAGTACCCTGTTATTAAGCACTTGCAATTTATTTATTTATATTCAGGGTATTTTTCATACAATTTTTCTCTTTGGTTTTTTCTAGTCTTAAGGCTGCAATTCACATGCTTAATGTTGCATGTTTACTGAACATTGTTTCAGCTCAGGTTTTTATGTTTTCTTGCTTGGTTGCAAGTTGGGGGTGCAGCCCTCCTAGTACTGAGACTGAACAGCTGATTGCGTCTCACTTTGCTGTGTATTTTATCTGGGACACAGCTAACCACTTGCCACCATCCATATTGGAGTTCTGACATGACACAAGTCAGGTATTGATAATGTTTTTAACTTCAGTAGGTTAGGGACTGTCTCAGATGGGTACACCGTGACGAGGTGAGACAGCTTTTTACCTTTTTGCAAAAATGTATACACTAAGTACCCTGTTATTAAGCACTTGCAATTTATTTATTTATATTCAGGGTATTTTTCATACAATTTTTCTCTTTGTTTTTTTCTAGTCTTAAGGCTGCAATTCACATGCTTAATGTTGCATGTTTACTGAACATTGTTTCAGCTCAGGTTTTTGTGTTTTTTGTATGTTTTCTTGCTTGGTTGCAAGTTGGGGGTGCAGCCCTCCTAGTACTGAGACTGAACAGCTGATTGCGTCTCACTTTGCTGTGTATTTTATCTGGGACACAGCTAACCACTTGCCACCATCCATATTGGAGTTCTGACATGACACAAGTCAGGTATTGATAATGTTTTTAACTTCAGTAGGTTAGGGACTGTCTCAGATGGGTACACCGTGACGAGGTGAGACAGCTTTTTACCTTTTTGCAAAAATGTATACACTAAGTACCCTGTTATTAAGCACTTGCAATTTATTTATTTATATTCAGGGTATTTTTCATACAATTTTTCTCTTTGGTTTTTTCTAGTCTTAAGGCTGCAATTCACATGCTTAATGTTGCATGTTTACTGAACATTGTTTCAGCTCAGGTTTTTGTGTTTTTTGTATGTTTTCTTGCTTGGTTGCAAGTTGGGGGTGCAGCCCTCCTAGTACTGAGACTGAACAGCTGATTGCGTCTCACTTTGCTGTGTATTTTATCTGGGACACAGCTAACCACTTGCCACCATCCATATTGGAGTTCTGACATGACACAAGTCAGGTATTGATAATGTTTTTAACTTCAGTAGGTTAGGGACTGTCTCAGATGGGTACACCGTGACGAGGTGAGACAGCTTTTTACCTTTTTGCAAAAATGTATACACTAAGTACCCTGTTATTAAGCACTTGCAATTTATTTATTTATATTCAGGGTATTTTTCATACAATTTTTCTCTTTGGTTTTTTCTAGTCTTAAGGCTGCAATTCACATGCTTAATGTTGCATGTTTACTGAACATTGTTTCAGCTCAGGTTTTTGTGTTTTTTGTATGTTTTCTTGCTTGGTTGCAAGTTGGGGGTGCAGCCCTCCTAGTACTGAGACTGAACAGCTGATTGCGTCTCACTTTGCTGTGTATTTTATCTGGGACACAGCTAACCACTTGCCACCATCCATATTGGAGTTCTGACATGACACAAGTCAGGTATTGATAATGTTTTTAACTTCAGTAGGTTAGGGACTGTCTCAGATGGGTACACCGTGACGAGGTGAGACAGCTTTTTACCTTTTTGCAAAAATGTATACACTAAGTACCCTGTTATTAAGCACTTGCAATTTATTTATTTATATTCAGGGTATTTTTCATACAATTTTTCTCTTTGGTTTTTTCTAGTCTTAAGGCTGCAATTCACATGCTTAATGTTGCATGTTTACTGAACATTGTTTCAGCTCAGGTTTTTGTGTTTTTTGTATGTTTTCTTGCTTGGTTGCAAGTTGGGGGTGCAGCCCTCCTAGTACTGAGACTGAACAGCTGATTGCGTCTCACTTTGCTGTGTATTTTATCTGGGACACAGCTAACCACTTGCCACCATCCATATTGGAGTTCTGACATGACACAAGTCAGGTATTGATAATGTTTTTAACTTCAGTAGGTTAGGGACTGTCTCAGATGGGTACACCGTGACGAGGTGAGACAGCTTTTTACCTTTTTGCAAAAATGTATACACTAAGTACCCTGTTATTAAGCACTTGCAATTTATTTATTTATATTCAGGGTATTTTTCATACAATTTTTCTCTTTGGTTTTTTCTAGTCTTAAGGCTGCAATTCACATGCTTAATGTTGCATGTTTACTGAACATTGTTTCAGCTCAGGTTTTTGTGTTTTTTGTACTTTTTTACAAGGCCTGGAAAATATTTAAAGGATGCATTGCACCCTGCAAGACATGTAGAGTATGGCCTCAGAATGCTTTTTTTCCCCTTTTGGAAGGAGTGTGACAACAACTTGGCTACAGCATTACCGTCATTGACATTCAATGCTCTCATGTTTAGTGGCACAAAACATGTGGGGCAAGTAATTGATCATGGAATACTCAATCAAGTACAAAGCACCCTGTGCACTAGGATGTTTGATTGAGCATCGAGCAGTGCGAAGCATGCTCGTCCATCACTAATACTGGTTATCCTTACATTTAAAACTTTATTTAAAAAATTAATCTCCACTACATATTTCAAGTACTGAACTTGTACAGATCTTAAGTTACATTGGGTACTAAAGCTTGGAGCAGAATTAGCAATTCACAGACGTCAGAGCTGAAATCCAATTATTTCTGGAAATGCTAAATATCAATACAATGTTTGCTTTGGTTGCTAGCCTGATAGCTTTCCTATCATAATAGACATTCTAAATTAAGTTCTTAAATGTCTGTTGACATGCTGGTTTATTATTTCTAGGAAATACTGTTTGAAGTGCAAAGGTGTATGTGACTTTTAAAGCATGCCTATTACCAGGATTTCACAATACTAAACTGTGTAAAGGATTAATAGAGCTCCTAGACCTGATGAGGCTGGTGTACTTCATTTTAAAGTACTTCTCAAAATGGCTGTATAATAGTTTAAACTCAATATATGATCCCATAACCAAATTGACAAAGCCCTCTGCAGTAAAGCTCTCTTTGCCTGCTGCTTCTGAACTCATACACCTCTTAGTACAAGCTGCAGCTGAATCAATTTATGAACTTTCTCACTTTACTCCTGGTTAAAATATCTAAACTATCAGTTTTATACAAGTGTTTTGTTGTAAAATTTTAAGGGTAAGCACATCAGGGTTAATGCTTGCTGATCATATAGGGAAGTCTGGTGACCCATCTGTCATGACTGAGGGTTTGGCTACTTGTGTTGGGAGTGAACTGATCTTAATTAGGCCAGACGTATAGTTCCTTGTTTTTTAAAACAAAGGGAAGTTAGCCATTGTCTCCTGTGAGACTAATCGGAGCCCATTGTCTGTAAATGTGGATTGTCTTTTAAATTATTTAGTGTATTGCCTCAGACCTTCTGACAACAAAGTGCAGAGGAAGATTATGCAGTCAGATTGAACAAACGACCAATGAGTGAGGAGCCATCTCCACCAATCCTGTAAGAGAACTGAAGGATATAAAAGAGACTTGCTTCTGTCACCAGAGAGCTATTCTACATGACTTCAGCCGAGGAACTACGATTCCAACAGGGGAAATCACAGAACTGCTTCACTTCAGTTATTCTACATTAACTCAGCTGAGGAACTATGGTATCAGCTGGGGAATCATTTAACTGATTCAATATTGATTCTACAGGATTCCATCCAATGATCTACGGTTCCAGCTTAAGCTTAGCAGAAGTGCTTCACTGTTCAACACTGAGTACACAAATTTGCTTGGAGAACCAGGGTGGGGCTATTTAGTTACCTGGCTACATATCTTGCTGTACTCGGACAGCTTCCTAAGCTTGCCACTATCTCTTCTCAGTAGGTGCTCGCCAAAAGTGGGGTGCTGCTGGAATGTAATAGTTGACCCTGTGTGCTCAAAGGACACAAACATTCCAATCCCTGGTGTGCCCTCAGAAGGGTGAGACTCTTTTGCTTGTACCATCTTATGTTCTTCCTGGGAATGTACAATATGTTTTGCCTGTTGATGAACCAATAAAGTCTTGTCAATGTGTGGTGTCATCACCTTGTGTTGTCTGAGTAGAGTTTTGCCCATGGGGAAGGAAGTGTAGGCATTTAGTGGGATGAGCCTGGTCCATGCAGTCTTTATAAAGACAGCCAGGGCAGCGGGCGAGAGCCCCCACTGACACCTGTGTCTCCACACCATCCACTTTAACTTTTCACCACCCTGTGATTTTATGTTTTTCATTTTTTTGCTTCCCTTTTTCCAAAAACCATAACTTTTTTATTTTTCCGTCAACGTAGCCATATATGGGCTTGCTTTTTGCAGGATTAATTCTACTTTTGAATGAAACCATACATTTTACCATGTAGTTCACTAAAAAAAGGAAAAAATTACAAGTGCAATGAAATTGCAAAAATAGTGTAGTTTCACAATGATTTTATGGACTTTCCATCTATATGGTAAAACTTACCTAGTGATTAAAGATGAGTGAACGTATTCAAAAACGTTCGTCAATTTCATATTTGGCACGAGCCTTGCCCATTCGGATTTGTGTTCAGAAGACCGAGCACTTTTCTCAAAAATCGTTAATGATTGGCTTTGTTAGGAAACTGTTTGTGGTTGCACTAATGCTTTTCTTCTACCTTATTATCACTTTGGCCAAGATAGTATTGCTGTATGATGAGCAGGAGGACATGTAATGAGTTGAGGGGGGTCGAGAGAGGTCAGAGGAGTGGCGGACTGATTTTTTTGTCTTAACTATGTGTATATGTTCCAGCAGCCAACCAGGGCACAGAAAACATCCACAACGTTCAGACACAAGCGCTTGAGTCATTGGCTGCCTAAGTCGCCCTGCATATAAAAAGTGGACATGCGGTGCTGGCGCCATTTTATTCTGGCTACAGCTTAGGGATGATACTGCTGCTGCTAGAAAGTTAGCTTAACTAGGGGGTTTAATTTTAGCTAGTTCAGATTAATAGGAGAGCAATAGTATAGATTAGGGAAGTGCAGGGGCGTACAGTGTAGGGGATGTTGTGTGTCCCAATTAGTGAAATTATGCGAGCCAGCTCCAAATTGCCATTTCATCAGCTATATAGAGATTGCAAAATCTGTGATACAGGCAAAAATTCCCATTTCTACAGCTATATAGAGATTGGAAAATCTGTGGTCCAGGCAAAAATTGCCATTTCATCATCTAAATAGAGATTGCGAAATGTGTGGTCCAGGCAAAAATTGCAATTTCATGATCTAAATAGAGATTGAAAAATCTGTGGACCAGCCAAAAATGCTATTTCATCATATAAATAGAGATTGCAAAATCTGTAGTTCAGGCAAAAATTGGCATTTCATCAGCTAAATAAAGATTGCTACTTATGAGATCCTGCCAGTGATTGAAATTTCATCTAAATTCAAATAGCTAGATCTGTGGTCCTCTGGCCTGCCACAAATAAGACATTTCAGCATATAAATACTGATTGATAATTCTGAGGTCCTGCCACGGTATCTCAGCAGAGATAAAACATTTGAATACCTATGTGGGCCTCCAAGACATATATATCACTGTCCACATGTCAGTATCACTTTGCAGTCAGCAGTAATGGCTCTGCACTGCGCAAAAGGATAAAGGAGAGAGAAGTTTAGAATCCAAAACCCAGAAGGGAGGAGTCATCAGACACAAGATCAGATCATGCACACATTTACTGCAAGCATAATGTGACCTATCACTACACTAGGGTTTCATAGCAAATTTCAGCACAAGTTCACCCTATATGTACCTATTTTTTTGTACTGGGTACGTCATGGATCGTGTGAGGGTAATCGCAGCCTGCGGTGATCTGCACACATATCAGCTGATTTGTGTGCCTGCTAGTCATGAATGGAATTGTGTTCCACCCCCGACTATTAACCCCTTACATCTTGCTGCCAAAATCTGGCAGCGAGATGTATATGCGCGCAGCCATAATGATGACTTACCCGCCCCCATTTGAAGTCACGTGACGTGATCACGTGATTTCTGGTGGTTGACATTGTAGCACAGGTCATGTGATTACCCCTATAGCTATTGAGTCACTTTCTCTAAATGCCGGAAGAGCGCCGGCAGTTAGAGTAAAGCACCATATCTGCAGATCTCAGCTGTGTAGCTGTGATCTGCAGAAATGGAATAGCAATCAGGTTGCTGATCGTTATAGTGCCCTAAGGGATCTAGTAAAATTAAAAAAAGGAAAAAAGTTTTAAAAAATGTAAAAAAAAATAAAAAACCTAAAAATTCAAATCACCCCCTATTCGCCCCCATTGAAAATTAAAAGGTTAAAAAAAAATAAAAAATATACACATATTTAGTATTGCCGCGTTTAGTAATGCCCAGAAATGCTCTATCAAAATATAAAATCAATTAATCTGAACGGTAAACGGCATAGCTGCAACAAAAATTCCAAATGCCAAAATTACTTTTTCAGTCTCCTGTTGTGAATGTCAGGTGTGGCGCTCCCTCTGGTGGCCAAGAATCTAAGAATGGTAATGAAGCTCAGACTGAATCTGTGACTCAAACAGATGTTGGAATGAATTAGGAATCCAGGAAGTCCTATTGCAGATCAACCTAGTGTATTTAGGAGAGCAGTTTCTGCCTGGTGGCCACCAGTGATAAGTGTTTCCTGCTTCTTCTGAAGATGGCTGGGAGTTTTTCCTTCAGTTAATCCCATTTATTCTGTGCCTGAATCTACTCCAGATAAGTTTGCTAGTTTCTGTGCTTAATTGCTGGTATGCACTTAAGGCTATGTGCACACACTGCGTTTTTTTGACGCTGCATTTCTGTGCGTTGTTTAGCGCTAAAAACGCACAGAAACGTAGCGTCTTTAAAAACGCATGAAAAAACCGCATGCGTTTTTTCCGCATTTTGGTGCGTTTTTGACTATGTTTTGCTGCGTTTTTTCTCACTGCATTCTTCTGCGTTTTTTTTTTATCAGTGAACATTGACATTAAAGATTGTTGAAAGAAAAAAAAAAAAAGGTCTGATGTCATTTCCTTCTTCCATATGTTCTTGATTCAACACTAGTGTATGCAGGAGAGAAGACAGCTGCAGAACTACAAGGCTCAGCATGCCCCATCCAGGACTGTATGCTGGAGGGAGAGTCAAGGGGAGCAGACCTACAAGGCTCAGCATACTCCATCCACTAGTGTATGCAGGAGAGCAGACAGCTGCAGAACAACAAGGCTCAGCATGCTCCATCCAGGACTGTATGCTGGAGGGAGAGGCAGGGAGAGCAGACCTACAAGGCTCAGCATACTCCATCCACTAGTGGATGCAGGAGAGCAGACAGCAGCTGCAGAACTACAATGCTCAGCAAGCTGCATCCAATAGTGTATGCAGGAGAGCAGACAGCAGCTGCAGAACTACAAGGCTCAGCATCCTCCATCCAATAGTGTATGCAGGAGAGCAGACAGCAGCTGTCAAACTACAAGGCTCAGCATCCTCCTTCCAGGACTGTATGCAGGATTTCTTTTCCCCTCCAAACAAAAAAAATTACATGGGCTTCGCCGTATTTTTGTATGCTAGCCGGGTACAGCAGGCAGGTACAGGCTACCCCCTACCCCCAGCTGCCTATTTGTACCCGGCTGGGAACCAAAAATATAGGGAAGCCTTTTTTTTTTAATTATTTCATGAATTTCATGAAATAATTAAAAAAAAAAAAATGATGTGAGCTTCGCCTAATTTTTGTGTCCAGCCGGGTACAACTAGGCAGCTGGGGATTGGAATCCACAGTGCAGGGTGCCCATGCTCTCTGGGCACCCTAGCTGTGAATTGCAGTCCGCAGCCACCCCAGAAAATGGCGTTTTCATAGAAGCGCCATCTTCTGGCGCTGTATCCAACTCTTCCAGCTGCCCTGGTGACGGTGGCTCGCTGGGTAATAATGGGGTTAGGGCTAGCTTTATATTATCAGCTGGCCCTAAGCCCGAAATTCATGGTGTCACGCCAATATTAGACATGGCCACCATGAATTTCTAGTAAAGATAAAAAAAAAACACAACACACAGAAAAATATTTTTATTAGAAATAAAACACAACACAAATAGTGACTCCATCTTTATTGAAATCAAGAGCCCCCCTCCGCAGTAATCCTGGGTCAGGGTCCCGCGTCATCCAATCCAGATCCAATATCATCTGATCGGTTTGCTGAAAGGCATACCGATCAGATGATGTCAGGTTCAAGTGCCTGAATCACATCAAACATCAGCTGATTGCATAAAAGCCATTTATACAATCAGATGATGCATCAGTGCAAAAAAAAAAAAAAATACTTATGTGCTGATTACCGGTAGCTCCTGGAGCGAGTCTGATCCCGTCCAATTGCTGCAGGAGCTGCCGGTATTCAGGGATGAAGTCTCCTGACGGCATCCGCTGACAGGTTAAGCCGGCCGGGCGCTGGCATCAGCCCGAGACTTACGATCAGCTGACGCGTCAGGTGACTGCATCAGGTGATCCATCGCCAGGTCCTGCAGGCATACGTACCCGGGGAGACTGCACACAGCCAGAGCGGCGGTACCGGGAAGAGGAGCTGGGAGTGGGCATGGCACCGGGAGTCTGCAGACAGGTGAGTATGACTATTTTTTTCTACTGTTCACTTTTAATTTTGCAGCTGCCTCCACCTCCCGCCCAGACATGGCGCCGCACGGCAGTATACATGCACAGGACTGGAGGTGGAAGCAGCGGTGACGGTACCGGGAGGATTCACGCTTCTGTATTTACTGACAGAAGGAATCCTCTTCCTGTACATGTCACTTTACTACCCACCTCCTGCGTTTATAGCTGCGTTTTTGGTTTTAGAAATGCACCAAAACGCACCAAAACGCAGCTAAAATATCAATTTGCGTTTCTCATTGCGTCTTTCAACATCCCATTGCACTCAATGGATGAAAAACGTGGTGAAAAACGCGGGAATAATTGACATGCTGCGTTTTTGTGGTCACCACAAAAACGCAGCTGAAAAAAAACGCTGTGTGCAGACAGCAAAAATGAAAACTCATAGACTTTGCTGGGGGAAGCAAAGTCATGCAGTTTTCTGGGCAAAAATGCACCCGAAAATGCGCAAAAACGCCGCGAAAAATGCACTGTGTGAACTTACCCTAAGGGTCTTTCTGCTTAATCCATTTTGTTCTGTGTTTGGTTTCTTGTATGTGAGGATCTGTCTCTCTGCTTTTGTGAGCAGGGCAGTTCCTCCAGCAAGAAAGGGAGCTTGCTCCCTGTTCATGTTTGGATTATTTGTAGTTTAGAATTTTATTTGTCCTGTGATTTTGTTTCTTCCCATTATATCTGCAGTTCTGTTTAAAGTGTCTGGCACAAGAGTACCTGATATAGCGGGGAAAGACCGTGTGGACTTAGGACTTTTTTTCTATCAGGAGTTGGTATTTTTTGCAGGTTTTTTTGCTGGCCGCAATCAGTTATCTGTCCTGTCCTGTTGTATCTAGTAAGTCAGGCCTCACTTTTGCTAATCTATATTTTCTATCTATGTATTGTGTTTTCCTTTATCACCGTGGTTACATGTTGGGGCTTGCTATTTCTTTGAGGACTGCTCCTAGGCAAGTTAGGATTCCTCATTTCTATCTTTGAGGTGTAGCAAGTTTCTCCGGCAGTGACGAGGTGTCTAGGTGTGTTAGTTACCTCCCACTGCTACTTCTAGTGTTGTCCGATAGATATGGGATTGCGGTCAGCTTAGTTTCCAACTACTCTTGTGGTTTTGTTTTTTCCTGATTAATGGGATTTTTTGTGATCATCCATGGTTACCAGTTCATAACAGTCGCTGAAAAGTTTGCGTAAAAAATGCAATAACAGGTGATCAAAATTTTGCATCTGTGCAAAAATGGTACCGTTAAAAACTTCAGCTCGAGATACAAAAAATAAGCCATCACTGACTCATAGATCCAGAAAAATGAGAACGCTACCGGTTTCGGAAAATGGCGCAAAATGTGCGCCTCTTTTTTTGGACAAACTTGTAAAAAAAATGTAACCACTTAGATACAAGGAAACCTTCATATGTTTGGTGTCTACAAACTCGCACCGACTTCAAACATCACAGCGACACATCAGTTTTCCCATATAGTGAACACGGTGAATAAAATATCCCAAAAACTATTGAGCGAGCGCATTTTTTTGCAGTTTTTCCACACTTGAAATTTTTTTTCTGGTTTCCAGTACACTATATGGTAAAACTTATGATTTCATTTAAAAGCACAATTTGTCCCGCAAAAAATAAGCCATCATATGGGTAGATTGACGAAAAAATAAAAAAGTTACGGCTCTCGGAAGAGAGGAAAAAAAAAACGGAAAAAGGCCCGGGGGTAAAGGGGTTAGAAAACCTTTGCAATTTTTAAGTGTTTTTTTTAAGGGCCTTTTCCTTTTAAATAAGTTGTCAGCAGGTGCTGGTTATGCACAATCCTGTTGGATTAAATGACTGGCAGGTGATACCAGTTCTACCTGCTGATCGTTCCTGAGATCTGGCAGATGTGTCGATGCAATGTCATCTGCATGACCATTTTTTCATACTGGTCTAATCAGAACCTAAATGGTGCTCATTTATTAAATTCATTTATTTAGACATTTGGGGTTAAACATTCTTTCATATGATTTTCATTAAAAATTTTGCAGTTTAGCTTTCACAGGTATTTTATATCCCTATACCTTCCAACTTTGTTAGAGGAGCTCAGAAACATAACTTCTCAAACTCTCAGGTGTCTGTCAGAACATGCTCAGTGAGAGATTCACAAATAACTTGTTCTGCAGCCATCAACACAAAGGCTATTAAAAAAAACCCTTGCAAAATATTTGATAAAACGCTAATATATCAGATATTTAGGCTGGAATGCATAAAGTTAAGTAAAAAAAAATAAACTCCCGATAGGAGGATAACGCCTCCTTTAAAATGCCAAGCTATATATTTATGTAATGAAAACAAATATTTGAAAACCCTTTTTCTTTTTGTCTTTCAGGGTTCAGTGTTGATTAGTCTTGTTTTTATGTTTAAGATCCCACTGTATAAAGTTTTAATGTTTTCATCTTCAACAGATCATTCTTATTAATGTCCATAGACAATCAATGATTTTATTTTCAAGTTATCTTATCTGGTTTATCTACTAGGGAAGTCAACACTCGTTTACCCTACACCCCTTTTCCAAGAATGGTAAACTCCAGTTATGGGGAGATGTTTACTGTTATTCCACCTACTGCTTTCATCATGTCACACCACATACAATATTTTTATTTTTCTTTCGCCTTCAGTAGTCTGGTCTTGTATAGCACAGCTCATATTTATCTTGTGCTCTACGCTAAGTGCTTACAACCCAGGATTATGTGTAAATGTCTGAAAAATGTAATTCACACAAAATTCTCAATGGAAAATTCACTGTAATGAGGCAAAGGGAGTCAGGTTTGACCTCATATCTGGCCTTTGATCCAGTGGTGTCCATGTTTTTACACATATTTTTACTCTCTATTTACCAAATATTGGGCTTGTCATGACTCAGGAGGAAGCAAAAGGAGGAGGAATTGGAGGATAATTAGGTGCTTTATATATAAATAAAGACACATTGTAAGAGTTTGATTGTTGCGTCAAAAAGGCACTTGTTAGCAACATATGCAGCAGTAGCAACAGCAGCCACAGAAGCTATGACAAAGGTGTCACAGACTGCAATAATGCAAGATCAATGCAGCACACTGAAAACTACTTGATCGCTTAGTCTGCATAGTCTTTGACTGGGGTGGAAAAGTAATTGGATATCCATGACTTTTTCATGTTGATGATAGTTAGGCGGTCTATAATTTCAGGGCACCGTCAGATATGCTTATCCGTTAGGACACCACCAGCACGACTGAAGACGCGTTCTAAGAGAACGCTTACTGGCGTGAATGACAAAAACTCGAAGGCGTGGCTGTCAAGCTCAGGCCATTCTTCCTTTTTTGAAGCCCAAAATGCTAAAGGGTCCAGTCCCACCCCAATAGCATCGAAATTGAGCTCTAGATGCTCAGGAACCATCCTCTCCAGTTGTTCACTATTTGCCAGAGTTGTACTTTATTCTGCTTGTGCACGGGATGGTCTATAAAATGTGTTGCTCGACTCACAGAAATTGATTCTGCCACTTAAACTGCTGAGGCTAATGTTTCTGTTATGACAACTCGATGTTCCTGGGGTTGGAAGTCTAGAACTGTGATGCACACTGGGTGCCTCAATGCTGCCTTGGGAAAAAACACTCTTAAGATTGTGTACAAGTTTATTTTTATACTCCAGCCTTAGCATGTCCCTTTCCAGGGGTGAATTATTCAGCAAAATTGACTCTTGTACAATAGATCTAACAGAGTGGCAAGCCAGTAATCCGCAGTGCACTGTTTCTAATCATAACAAAATGAGCATTATGTTGCATATAGTGCAGCAAGAAGGCACTCATGTGTCAGATGCTTCCATGAGGTCCAAGTAAAGGGTGTTTTGTGGCATGGTAACACTCAAGCTTGCATCCTTCTTCCCCTACCACCAACCATGGACAACAGAGAGGGGACCAATATCTTTTTCATCTCCTGACTGTTGCACGCCCATCCCCTCTTCCTCCTCATCCTCCTCTACTTGTTCCCTGGATCCTGCACCTTCCCTAACAGTGTGTCTGGTACAATGAGCATCCCTCAATCCCCATACTCCCGTGTCAGCCACCTGTGTGGACCTTAGAGATATTGGTATCCCTTTCACATCCTCCTCCACTTCCTACTTCCTGGGATCACCACATCCTCATACAGCGTCTGTGATTGGTTGGAATCACAAACCCTGTCTGTGTCCCTATACTGGTGATAGATAAATAAATAAATAAATGAGCAAATAAAAAAAATTGTTATAGGTCCCACCCTGTATTGATATCAGCACAGATAAAGCCATGGCTACAGGTTGCAGTCCCAGCCGTGCACTTATCGTGGCTATGTATCAAAATAAAAGGAAGCACATTTGACATTATTATTATTTTTAAATAAATAAATAATTTAAAAAATGTCAAGTGGTTCCCCCCAATTTTGATACCCAGCAAAGATAACACTCGACAGCTGGAGCCTAGTATTTTCAGGCTTGAGAGACCCATGCTTATTGGCCCCCAGCCTAAAAATAGCAGCCGCCCAGGATTATTGCATTCATTACTAGAGTTGAGCGCGGTTTGTGGTTCGTGGTTCTCCAGTTCGCGGTTCGAGTGATTTTGGGAGGTGTTCTAGATAGAACTAAAACTCAAGCTTTTTGCTAAAAGTTCGGCAGCTCGAGTTACGTTCGAGAACGGTTCGATCACTATAAATGTGGCTTTTCACAGTAAGGCTATGTGCACATGTTGCTATCTGCATGTGTCCTGCGTCCCCAGCACAATCTCTCTCTCTTTCCTACTCACCGATCACGGGCATCTCGCTCCCTGGCTGTCACAAATCTGCGGCGTCTTTTCCTCTTTAGAAAATGGCTGCTGCTTCATTATTCGATTAGTTATTCTGTGCTTTCCCCGCCCACCGGCGCTTATGATTCGTTGCAGTCAGACACGTCCCCAAGCTGAGTGACAGCTGTCTCACTGCAACCAATCACAGCCGCCGGTGGGCGGGTCTATATCGTGCATTAAAATAAATAAATAAATTAAAAAAAAAATGCGGTCCCACCATATTTGATAGCAGCCAGGATAAAGCAGCATGGCTGGAGGCTGTTATTGTCAGGATGGAGAGCACCACGGTATGGGGAGCCCACCACCCTAACAATATCACCCTGCAGCCGCCCAGAATTGCCGCATCCATTAGGTGCGACAGTCCTGCGGGACTCTATCCGGCTCATACCGAATTGCCCTGGTGTGGTGGCAATTGGGGTAATAATGAGAATAATCATGGCAGGCGTCTCCCCGAGATACCGTCCATGATTAAACTGTAAGTGAAAGTAAAGAAACACACACACCGAAAAATCCTTTATTTGGAATAAAAGACAAAAAAACAACCCTGGTTCACCCCTTTATTAATCCCAAAAATACCCCTCCAGGTCCAAAGTAATCCACACGACAAGGTCAGCTCTGTTCTCTCGGGATGTAGTGGCTCCGTAGCAATGAAGTGACTCATGCAGTTAGCAGAGACTTCAGTCAGCACAGCAGGCTTCAAGATTAGAAAATCTGCCTATCTCTTTCGTAAGAAGCAACAGAGCATGAGTGCTCTGCATGAGATTCACATAGCAATGAAGTGAATCACGTGGTCAGCTGAGACTTCAGCAATCCAGACTTCAATACTACCAAATGTGCCTATCAGTCACTTTAGAAGCAATAGCTGAGTAGATAAAGTGCTCACCTAGGGAGCATAAGGTCGCAAGATCTAGACCCAGTAAGTTTATTTCTTTTTTTTATTTTTAATTCTAAATTATATTTATAATATATTTATAAATATAATTTAATTATGCACTGAGGGGAGGAGCCGGACATCAGCTGTGAGCTCTCTTTCTCTCTCTATCAGTCCTTTCTCTCTCTCTCTCTCTCCTTTCTCTCTCTCTCCTTTCTTTCTCTCCTTTCTCTCTCTCTCTCCTTTCCCTTTCTCCTATCTCTTTCTCTCCTTTCTCTCTCTCCTTTCTTTCTCTTCTTTCTCTACTTTCTCTTCTTTCTCTTCTTTCTCCTCTCTCTCTTCTTTCTCTCTTTCTCTCTTTCTCTCTCTTCCTTCTCTCTTTCTCCTTTCTTTCTCTCCTTTCTCTCTCTCCTTTCTTTCTCTGCTTTCTCTTTCTATCTCTCCTTTCTTTATCTCACTCCTTTCTCTCTCTCCTATCTCTCTCCTTTCTTTCTCTCTTTTCTCTCTCCTTTCTTTCTTTCCTTTCTCTCTCTTTCTCTCTCTCCTTTCTCTCTCTCCTTTCTTTCTCTCTCTCTCCTTTCTCTCTCTCTCTCCTTTCTCTCTCTCCTATCTCTCTCTCCTTTCTCTCTCTCCTATCTCTCTCTCCTTTCTCTCTCTCCTATCTCTCTCCTTTTTTTCTCTCCTTTCTCTTTCTCCATTCTTTCTCTCCTTTCTCTCTCTCCTTTCTTCCTCTTCTTTCTGTACTTTCTCTTCTTTCTCTTCTTTCTCCTCTTTCTCTTCTCTCTCCTCTTTCTCGCTTTCTCTTTCTCTCTCTTCCTTCATTCTTTCTCTTCTTTCTCTCTCTCCTATCTCTCTCTTCTTTTTTTCTCTCCTTTCTCTCTGTCCTTTCTTTCTCTCCTTTCTCTCTCTTTCTCTCTCCTTTCTTTCTCTCTTTCTCCTTTCTCTCTCCTATCTCTCTCTCTCCTTTCTTTCTCTCCTCTCTCTCTCCTTTCTTTCTCTCCTTTCTCTCTCTCTTTCTCTCTCTCCTTTCTTTCTCTCCTTTCTCTCTCCTATCTCTCTCCTTTCTTTCTCTCATTTCTCTCTCTCTCTCCTTTCTCTCTCTCTCTCTCTCTCTCCTTTCTCTCTCTCCTATCTCTCTCTCCTTTCTTTCTCTTCTTTCTCTACTTTCTCTTCTGTCTCCTCTTTCTCATCTCTCTCTTCTTTCTCTTCTGTCTCCTCTTTCTCTTCTCTCTCTTCTTTCACTCTCTCTCTCTTCCTTCTCTCTTTCTCTTCTTTCTCTCTCTCCTATCTCTCTCCTTTCTTTCTCTCCTTTCTCTCTCTCCTTTCTTTCTCTCCTTTCTCTCTCTCCTATCTCTCTCTCCTTTCTTTCTCTCCTTCCTCTCTCTCTTTTCTTTCTCTCCTTTACTCTCTCTTTCTCTCTCTCCTTTCCCTCTCTCCTTTCTTTTTCTTCTTTCTCTACTTTCTCTTCTTTATCTTCTTTCTCCTCTTTTTCTCTATCTCTTTCTTTCTCTCTCTTTCTCTTCTTTCTCCTCTTTTGCTTCTTTCTCTCTCTTCTTTCTCTCTCTCTCTTTCTCAGACCTGGCGATGATCAGCTGATGCGGTCACCTGACGGAATCAGCTGACACTATAAGTCGAGCGGTGAGGCCGGCTTTTTACCACCCGGCCGGCTAAACTATCAGCTGATGCTGTTGGACAGGAGTCTGCACTGAAGTGTGTAGTTTATTTTGTTTTTTTTGCACTGATGTATCAGCTGATTGTATAAAAGCCGTTTATACAATCAGCTGCTGTGTCATGTCATTCAGGCCCTTGAACCTGACACATCATCTGATCGCTTTGCCTTCCAGCAAGCCGATCAGATGATATTGGATCCGGATTGGACGGCGCGGGACCCTTGACCCAGGATTTCTGCGGAGGGGGGTTCTTTATTTCAATAAAGATGGAGTAACTAATTGGGTTGTGTTTTATCTCTAATAAAAATATTTTTCTGTGTGTTGGGGTTCTTTTTATCGGTAATAGAAATTCATGGTGGCCATGTCTAATATTGGCGTGCCACCATGAATTTCGGGCTTAGGGCCAGTTGATACCGTCACCAGGGCTGTTGGAAGAGCTGGATACAGCGCCAGATGATGGCGCTTCTATGAAAGCGCCATTTTCTGGGGCGGGTGCGGACTGCAATTCGCAGCAGAGGGGCCCAGAAAGCTCAGGCCAACCTGTGCTGGGGATTCCAATCCCCAGCTGCCTAGTTGTACCTGGCTGGACATTACATTACAATTTTTTTAATTATTTCACTTATTTCATGAAATAATTAAAAAACAAATGACGTGGGCTTCGCCATATTTTTGTGTCCAGCCAGGTACAACTAGGCAGCTGGGGATTGGAATCCTCAGCACAAGTTAGCCCGAGGTTTCTGGGCGCCTCTGCTGCGAATTGCAATCCGCAGCCCCCCCAGAAAAGGGCGCATTCATAGAAGCGCCATCATCTGGCGCTGTATCCAACTCTTCCAACAGTCCTGGTGATGGTGGCTTGCTGGGTAATAAGGGTTAATACTGAATTTGTTTTACTAGCTAGTATTAAGCCAGAGTTTGACCCGGCCATTAAGAATCTCCAATAAAGTGTTAAAAAAAGACACCACACAGAGAAAAAATACTTTAATAGAAATAAATACACAGACACATTAGAGACTCCATGTTTATTACTCCCTGTCAGCCCTCCACGATCCTGCTCTTCTGTCTTCTTTCTCCTTCAACACATGCAGCTCTACTCCATCAGTAGCACTGCATAGGAAGAAGGCGGTGCTATTCCCCGTGCAGTGTTCTCACTCCGTGAGTGAGAAGAAGCTGCTGCTTGTGAGCGGTGACATCACCACTGACAGGCGCGTTGCTATAGCAACAGTGATCTCCGTTATTGACCGGCTGTGGCAGCCGGTTTATAAGGGAACGGGGAAGCAGACCGGGAACCCGACCGCGTGCCAGAGCATGTCTCCGGTACACGGCAATACACAAATGATCACCGCGTACTGGAGAGATCCACTCGCAGGTCCTGCATGACGCGTCATAGTCATGTGACCAGTCTGTAGCCAATGAGATAACAGACATGGGACTGGTCACATGGCTATTTTGACGTCACGATAGGTCCTGTCATCACTGCTGGCAGTGCTGGTTACTGGGAGGACGCAGCGATCATCGAATGGAATAGCGACAGGAGACAGAGTGCAGGACAGATCGCGGGGACCGGTAAGTGTTATGGCAATGTTTATTAACTGTATGTGTACATTTATAATGTGTTTTTATGTGTTTTGTTCCCATTTTATGGGACCTCATGTGGATTATGTTAGATCTGGGTCTTTTGTTGGTTAATAAAGTGGTGAAAGAGGGTGTTTTTTTTTAGTATTTTACTTCAAATAAAGGATTTTATTGGTGCTTGTGTTTAGTTTTTTCCTTTAGGTCTCATAGACCCTCCCCAATACTAATCTAGGGCTTAGTGGCAGCTGTGGGCTGCCATTAACCTCTTATTAACCCGATTTACACTGCACCAGGGCAATCGGAAAGAGCCGTGTAAAGTGCTGGGATTGTCACATGTAAAGGATGACAATCCTAGGCAGCTGCAGGCTGCTATTTTTAGGTTTGGGGGGCAATAAGCATGACTCTTTTCAGCCTGAGAATACAGCCACCAGCTGTTGGGCTTTATCTTGACCGAGTATCAAAATTGGAGGGGATGGCACACCAATTTTTTAAATTATTTATTTAAATAATTAAAAAAAAAGCTGCATGCAGTTCCTTTGACTTTGATACATAGTCAAGGTAAGCATACGGCTGGGGCAGAAGCCTGTAGTAGTGTGATTTATCTGTGCTAGTATCAATATATAGGGGAACTACACAATATTTTTTATATTTATTTATTTTACACCAGCACGATGCTGTCAGAGAGGATCTTAGTTGCAGTGTTAATGCAGCCAATCAGAGGTGCTGGTGGGTGGGGAAAGCAGTGAATCCTTATGAGTGATAATTATCGGCCCTGGAAGTAGCACTGCAGCTGTGGGAAGACTTTCTAAGTATGTAGTGGTTTAACCCTTTTGCTTCCTTTTTTTACAGTGGCCAATCACAGCAATGGCAATCTTTGACATGGCTATGATGGGCAGGGAGATAATGGTTTTTGCCATCTGAACATTTATCGATCCTTGGCCAGATTGCAGACTTTTGCAGTAGATGTTTGGATGTCTGATCCTGATCCGATCCGGCCAAAGATCATAAAAATGTAACATTTTTCGATCTTTCCTGATCATGATCGTTTATCTCTTCTGCTGACAAAGTCATGGCAACGTGTGCAGAGCGGAATTTCACCTTGTTGACACATCGCATATCAATCAGTTAACCGGTAGGCCGAAAGAACTCTTTAACGATGCAAGTCAATGAGCCGTGGAGTGCGAACGGCTGAACTGAGCACACAGCGATTGTGCCTTCTGTAGGAGCGCATCCAGGCTGGATAGTGTCCCAGAAATTGCTGTATAGCCAGGTTGAGGACATAAGTCATGCAAGCAATGTGTTTTAGGTTGCCCCGGCTTGAGGCTGAACACCAGGTTTGGATCAATATTGCACATGGCCTTCCTTGACTCCATGTTCAGAAGATTGCCATGTCTCAAATTTGGCCTGGATAGTTGTTCACAACTCTACAGGTGTGTGACTGCGTTCTCCAATGCATTTTATTGCATCACTTCCTGATTGTGGTAAGCCCTAGCTGAGCAGTACAGAGGTGGGGGGATTCTCTCTGCACTGTTGGAACGCGGGTCACATGAAGGGAAAGATTGAGGGCACAGGAGGAGGCCCTAGAGGAGATGGAGGAAGCAGAAGCAGTGGAGGAAGCAATAGATCCAGAGGTTTGTCACGCAAGCCTTGGGAATTTAAAGACTTGGGAAGCAGCGCCTTCACCGCCTGCCCCTGCAGCCACCAGAGTAACCCAATGCCCACTCAGAGAGATGTAATGCCCCTAGCCATGCTTAATTGTCCAGTTGTCAGTGGTGAAATGCACCCTAGTAGACAGAGTTTTTCAAGGAAAAGGTAATGTTATCTGCGACATGCTGGCATAGCGCCAGCACAGCTTTATTAGAGAAGTAATGGCAACTGGGCAACTGGTTCTGGGGGACTGCAACAGCCATCAGCTTTCAGAAACCCTCTGTATCCACCAGGGGGAAAGGCAGCATCTCCATGGCAAAGGAGGAGGTAGAAGCAGTGGAGGAAATGGTAGATAGATATTTTTGTCCTCCAAGCCTTGGGATTCCAAGACTTGAGGGTGCCTTTGTCTTTATTTCTTTTTTAATTTTCTTTTTTTATGTCTTTCAGATTTTGCTTTTGGTAAGTGTCATGGAACATCACTATGGATTATGGTGGACTTTTTTTTAAATAAAAAATATAAAAAGGTGAATGAGGGTTGTTGTCGGGAGGTGTTTATTCCAAAACATCATCGTCATTCTCTCTGTTGTCCCACTCCTTGCCCTGATAGTCACTCTCCTCCTCCTCTTCCTGCCCTGACAGCACAGTACAGTACACGTGCACCTCAGGTATCTTAGTCTCATCATCATCACCTCCACCCCCCCGGGTTAACATCTGGTGATGAGGGTCTGGATTTTGTCCGGCAATGGATCCAGCTGGAAAAGATTTTGGCGATCAGTGATGATTATTTCCTCTTCCTGAGTCTGTGAATCTTTCTAGCAGACTTCTGATGCCCATAATAGAATAGAATGTGTAAACAGCTCTGCAGACTCACCCATCTGTGGTTTCTCACAGTCAGTTGGGCGGTTGGAGAGTTGTGGACACAAAGGTAATTGGGGTGCCACCTCTGACCACTGTAGTGTGTGTGATGTTGAGGTGGGGGAAGAGGAGGAAAGGCCATTTGATGCAGTGCTTCCCATCCACTGTAGCACATGCTCTTTCTGCCCTTCATCTACAAGTCATACTGCCGTACGGCTGTCAAAGAAAGGAGGTCTAGTAGCCTGTCCAGTAATAACAGTTGTCAGTTGTCTTTAGATAGGATGAGCCGGTGTGTGTTCAGTATAGCTTTCAGTAATATTAGCACCTACTCCATGTACAACTTGAACACCATACTTATTCCCTTATCTACCATGACCTCAGTATTTCCCACTTATGTTTGATTTCCCAAAGTCTGTGCTTGTCTCCAGAAGTGTGACTCCTTAAATGTTCAGCAAAAATATACCAGAAATGTAATTCCATGATAACCATTGTTGGATGTCACCAATAGTCCTACTCTTACAATCTTTTTAATCCACATGTTTGTCTGTAACATCAATACATTTTTTTACCATACCTTTTTTCCCCTTTGACCATGACCTCAGTATTTCCCACTCATGTTTGATGGATCTTTCGTTTTAGCACAGTAACATTCCAGATTAACGCAGATTGAGTCTCCTTGTTGTGTGTTGACAGTAGCAGTAGGGCTCTCAGACTGGCAGGCATGCAGCTAAATTTGACTCATCTACCTGTCTTACTAAACTTAAAGGGAAGGTATCGTCAAAAAAATAATAATAATAATAATAACTGAAAAAATGTAAAGTAATAATGTTTAAATGTTTTGTTTAAATATTATTTTTTTTTAATTGTGCAAAATATAAAAAAAAATTAAAAAGTTTGATATTTTCCACTGTTAAACACTAGGGGGAGCAGCTTCTGAAATCCTACTGAATTTCCACTGTATAAAAAGCTCAGATTACAGCCTGCCGTAAAGTGGGCGGAGTCTGCTCTCCTGTGTGTGATGGCACGCCTCCCTTCTCCTAATCTGAGTGTTTACAACAGATAACAGAGAATGACATGTAAGGACACAATGCACAGCCATTTTCCTGGTGACCAGAAATGTCTAAGGCTAGGTTCGCACACTGCGTCTTTTTGACGCTGCATTTTTGGCCGCTAAAAACGCACAAAAACGTACCTGCGTCGAAAAAACGCATCAAAAAACGCATGCGTTTTTGCCGCGATTTGGTGCGTTTTTGGCTGCGTTTTGCTGCGTTTTTGATCTCTGCGTTTTGCTGCGTTTTTCCAATGCATTGCATGGGGGGAAAACGCAGAAAAACGCAGGAAAGAACTGACATGTCCATTTTTTTTTTAACTCAAAAACGCAGGTAAAAAAACCAGATGTGTGTGGACAGCAAAAATGAAAACTCATAGACTTTGCTGGGGAAGCAAAGTCCTGCAGTTTTGAGGCCAAAAACGCACCCGAAAAACGCGCAAAAACGCTGCGAAAAACGCACTGTGCGCACATAGCCTAAAGTGTCACCAAGGACAGCAGGAGTATCACACAGGATAGGATTAGATACACGGCTCTGCAGAGAGTATCACACAGGATAGGATTAGATACACAGCTCAGCAGACAGTATCACACAGGAGAGGATTAGATACACAGCTCAGCAGACAGTATCACACAGGATAGGATTAGATACACAGCTCAGCAGATAGTATCACACAGGAGTATTAGATACACGGCTAAGCAGACAGTATCACACCGGACATGATTAGATACACAGCTCAGAAGACAGTATGACACGATAGGATTGGATACATGGCTCTGCAGACAGTATCACACAGGATAGGATTAGATACACAGCTCAAAAGACAGTATCACAGGATAGGATTAGATACACAGCTCAGCAGACAGTATGACATGATAGGATTGGATACACGGCTCTGCAGACAGTATCATAGGATTAGATACACGGCTCAGCAGATAGTACCACACAGGAGTATTAGATACACGGCTAAGCAGACAGTATCACACAGGAGAGGATTAGATACACAGCTCAGCAGACAGTATCACACAGGAGAGAATTAGATACACAACCCTGCAGACAGTATCACAGGATAGGATTAAATACACGGCTCAGCAGATAGTATCACACAGGAGTATTAGATACACGGCTAAGCAGACAGTATCACACCGGACATTATTAGATACACAGCTCAGCAGATAGTATGACACGATAGGATTGGATACACGGCTCTGCAGACAGTATCACACAGGATAGGATTAGATACACAGCCGTGCAGACCATATCACACAGCAGAGGATTAGATACACAACTTTGCAGACATCACACAGGATAGGATTAGATACATAGCTGAGCAGACAGTATCACACAATAGGATTAGATACACAGCCCTGCAGACAGTATCACACGATAGGATTAGATACACAGCCCTGCAGACAGTATTACACGATAGGATTAGATACACAGCTCAGCAGACAGTATCACACAGGAGAGGATTAGATACACAGCCCTGCAGACAGTATCAGACAACATAGGATTAGATACACGGCTCAGCAGACAGTATCACACAACAGGATTAGATACACAGATCAGCAGACAGTATCACACGACAGGATTAGATACACAGCCGTACAGACAGTATCACACAGGAGAGGATTAGATACACAACCCTGCAGACAGTATCACCGGTACACACACAGGTACTCATATGCAGTGGCGCGCGAGTGCACACGCACACACACACACACACACACACACACAGTCACCCCTGATGGGGACCTTGTGCTACACACACACACACAATCACCCCTGATGGGGACCTTGTGCTACACACACACACACACACACACACACATACACAATCATCCCTGATGGGGACCTTGTGCTACACACACACACACATACACAATCACCCCTGATGGGGACCTTGTGCCACACACACACAATCACCCCTGATGGGGACCTTGTGCTATACACACACACACACACACACACACACAAAATCACCCCTGATGGGGACCTTGTGCCACACACACACACACATACACAATCACCCCTGATGGGGACCTTGTGCCACACACACACACACCTTTCACATCATTCCTCCCTGTGACCTCCGGTGGGCGCTCCAGGCAGCTGTGCTGCATGCCATCCTCCCCTGCGTCCGGCCGACATTTCACACATCCGATCGCATACACTCACACATCCGATCGCATACACTCACACATCCGATCGCATACACTCACACATCCGATCGCATACACTCACACACACTCACGATATCGCACATACCTGTACAATCGCGCGCGCACACAATATCCAGAGATATCACATGCTTCCCATGTGATCCTCTCGCAGGTCCTGGAAGCTCACTGCACAGCATCGCAAGCGCCGACACACACTCACAATCACCCCTGATGGGGACCTTGTGACACACACACACACAGCAGTGGCGGGTAGAGCTGGGGGAGCTGCGGCAGCGGGCAGAGCGAGGACTTGGGAGAACGGAGGGGGGGTGTCATTGGAGACGGTAACGGCGGTGGGGAGGGGCGGAGTCAGTAGCTGGGGCAGAGCAGGGGCTGGGGAGAACGGAGGGATGGGATGTCATCGGAGACAGTAATGAGGGGAGGGGAGGGGAGGTGGCCCATACTCACATATCCCGGCGGGTGACAGGGGTAAAGTGGAGCAAACAGCACACGCTGTGAGCTCCACAATAATGGCGCTGAACTCCTCCCTCTGTTGTGTTCTGGACAGCCCAGGGGGCGCGTCCAGGTCACAGCACATGCCCACTGTAACGTACTTCATGGGGTCGGACCCCAACTATCAGAGTCTATGCACAGGGGCTGCCATAAAGGAAGGAGTTACTGTCGTTACACACACGGCAAATCCAGCATGGCAGCCCCCAGTGCCTCCAGTAAAAAAAGAATTAGATAAAAACTAAATAAACTGCGATTTTCATTTTGTATTAGAAATACTTGATTTCATAATCACTATTTTTAATACAACAATAAAAAACCGCGACACCTTCCCTTTAAATGCATCTAGAATCCAGCAATAACAATATAAGAAGCTAATATTGCTGCCAACTGACTGTGGCTGAGCAGAAAGGCAGTTTTAGCTGTTGCATGAAGTATGAGGGCTTTCAGCTGAGCAGGCCTACACCAGTCACTCACCCACCTACCTCTTCATTTTAATTTAATTTGAAAACTGTAAATGCTGGGCGAGACCCTGTCTTGTGAATGGCCCATGCCTGACTACTGCGCAAAGGCACTATGGGTACTCTTGGACAATTGATGACAAAGTCCTTGTGTCTGGCCTTAATTTTTGGAACTGTGGAAACTCCAATTTGGCTGTTCCAAGTTGTGTGTTGTTTTGCAGTGGCAGGAATCTCAGTGCACCATGCCTACATCTGTCACTCATCCACCTGTTGCTGATCAATGTTTAAGCTACAAATGCTGGGTCAGGCCTTGTTCCAGACCCTGTCCCATGCATCCATGCTGCACCATTTTACTAGTTGTACTCTTGGGCATTTGATGCTACTTTTCTTGCTGTCTGCCTCTACTTTTAGGAAATGTGGAGACTCTAAGTTGGATCTCCAAGTTGTGTTTTCTGCAATTGCACCCTACAGAGCACCCTTAATATTCACTCATCTACCGCTCTTACTATCCTTAAATGTGTTTTGCAGTAACAGTCTATGAAGGTAATATTGTAGTCACCTGGATGTGGCTGAGCAGAAAAGCAGTTTGAGCTGCTGCATGAGGTATGAGGTCACCCAGCCCACCAGGACTATACCTGTTATTCAACCACCTCAATATTTGTTATGTTATCACTTTAGGAACCTAATGGCTTTGCACAATAGTGTGGTTGTACTGTAAAATTGTTTCAGTTGTTTTTTTTAGCTTTTGAGCCCCCTAAAAGCTGTTGTCAGTGCTGTTTCTTTCGCCTCCCATTGAATTTAATGGGGTTTGGATATGTGCTTCGAACTATTCATTGAATCGTTTGGCAAACACAAGTGAATTTGGTGAACATGAACTGAATTGAAGCTTGGGAGGTGTGCTCATCTCTACTCATGAGGTCACTGCAGTTCACTGCCACAGATGGTGTCACACAGCACAGCATGTGGGGAGTGATCCTGGCAGGCAGGACAATTAAGGCAAAAACTGTGTATTTGGGCTCATGCGCACGTTGCTTATTTTTTAGCGCTTCTGCAGTGTTTTGAGCAGCAGTGTCAAATGGTCAAAATTCATGCATGCTGCTTCCCCAGCAAAGTCTATGATAATCCTGCAAAATCGGTGCGCATGATGCTTTTTAAACGCAGCGTTTTAATTGTCAAAAATTTGACAAAATCTCTGCATTTAAAAAAGTAACATGTCACTTCTTTTGTCCGTTTTGGCAGCGTTCTACACCCACTGAAATCAATGAGTTGTAGAAAAACGCTACCAAAATTCTAAGCAGTGCGTTTGCACTGCATTTTTGTTGCAATCTGCATGTTTGTTTAACATAAGAAATACAGTTCTTTCGGTCTCTCTCTCTCTGTCCATATTGGTCTCTCACTCCCACCCCTTCTCTCATACTCACTGATCCACGATCACTGGCGCAGTGCTGCACGGCGTTCAGACTGTATCGGCTTCTCCTCTTTTGAAAATGCCAGCCGCTCATTTATCCATCTCATATTCCCTGCTTCACCCACCCACCGGCGCCTATGATTGGTTGCAGTCAGACACGCCACAACGCTGAGTGACAGTTATCTCACTGCAACCAATCACAGCCAAAGGTGGGCGTGTGTATATTGAGCAGTAAAAAAAAAAAAATTATTTAAAAAAAAACGACGTGCGGTCCCCCCAATTTGGATACCAGCCAGTGTAAAGCCACATGGCTGAAGGCTGGTATTCTTAGGATAGGGAGCTCCACGTTATGAGGAGCCCCAGCCTAACAATATCATCCAGCAGCCGCGCAGAATTGCCGCATCATTAGACAGTCCCGGAACTCTACCCGGCTCATCCCAAATTGCCCTGGTGCGGTGGCAAACGGGGTAATAAGGAGTTAATGGCAGCAGCCCATAGCTGCCACTAAGTCCTAGGTTAATCATGGCAGGCGTCTCCCAGAGATACCTTCCATGATTAACCTGTAAGTTAAAGAAAATAAACACACACATTCAAAAATCCTTTATTTGGAATGAAAGACAAAAATCACCCTCTTTCACCACTTTATTAACCCCTAAAAAACACCTCCAAGTCAGACGTAATCCATGCAAGGTCCCACGATGCTTTCAGCTCTGCTACATCGGAAGCTGACAGGAGCGGCAGTAGAACACCACCGCTCCTATGAGCTCCATGTATCAACTGCAGTGAGTCGTGCGATCAGCTGTGCTGTCACTGAGGTTACTAACGCCCACCGCTCTCAGGTGAAGGACTGCAGCTGTGGCCGCAGGTCACCTAAATGAAAGCACAGCTGATCGCAGGGTTCACTGCAGTCACTCAGGGGATTTGCGATCATAGATGAGTCCTTCACATGTGACCGCAAATCAGGCTGCGACACAGAGAGAGAGAGACGCGCAATGTCAGTGAACTCGAGTCAAGCTCTGATGTCACTGCTGCGGACTCCTGTGTCCTGGCACTGACCTCGGAGGTTCATCTGAGTTCATGACAGCACACAGAGACAGAGCCATGGGATGACAATGAAGTCAGGTGAAGTTCATCTGAGTTCATTCTCATTGCCCGGCTCTGTCTGTGTCTACTGTCAGCGGGTATGTAGCAGAGCTGAATTGCCGGGGGACTGCACTGACAAAAATGCATTCAGAACGCATGTAAAATGCATGCAAAATGCATCCGAAATACATGCATTTTGGATGCATTCTTTTTGTCAACACACAGCGTCAAGTCTGCCAGCGGGTGCATTTATTTCTGCACTGGCAAGGATGCAACGTGCACATGAGCCCTTTGGATGAGGAAAGTCACTGTAGCTTAGGGTGCTATGAGAGCCGGCAGTGAAGTTTTTTTTAAAATTATCTAATTATGTAATAGCTTCCCCAGTCCTAGAAAGCTGCACAATAATCTTCATGTGCAAGGCACAAAAGAATGCATATTTATATGTACATTTATGGGGAGAGGGGTGCAGATTATATATTTGACAGAGATTATATATATATATATATATATATATATATATATATATATATATATATATATATATATATATAATTGTATAGTATAGCACAACTATAAAAGTGCGTCTGTATGTGTACTTACCAGTCCAATTAATTTTGTCTACATCAATACTCATCTAGTGTTTTCAGGACATGTTATAGACTTTTTACACTCTCTTGAACTATTTCCAGAATGGTGGAGTTTGCTCTTCCTCCTCCTGGTTACATCTCACTCTGTTTCAAACTATGTGTTTTTTCAAGAAGAAAAAAACTCAGCAAACCTACAATCATATCTACGCCTTCGTTTCTTATTGCGTTTTTTACTTAATTCATTGAAGTCAATTGGTTAAAAATGCAATAAAAGAGGCAGAAAGAATTTACATTCTGAAGATTTTCTGCATCAAATTTCCAAGGTGCAAATCCTGAACATGTGCACTACACTTCAGGATTCTCATTCATTTTGATGTCATTAGGCTTTGTTTGTAGTAATGTGACAAATCAGCAAAGAAGAAACACATAAAAATGTGGCATAAATGCAACGTATGCACACAGCCTGTGTACCATGTATATATACCAAGAATAGATTTGTCCCCTTTTCAAATATATACAGAATTATTATTAAATTCAAGTACTATATAAGACTAAAACTATTAATATTAAAATATACTGAGAGTTGTACATTAAACAACCAGTCAGACTTCTATATATAGTGAAATTTATTTACCGGGTAAGTTATTGAATTGCATGCAATTATCCCTAATAGTATCTTGTTAGACATTTTGAATGTTGAAAGTTTTAGAACAATTATATGTAATAAGTAAATGCCATTTAGAGCACACAAATGTCATCCTTGCTGATAACTACTTCTACGTAGTCTCATTAGAGAGCATCTTGTGTTCTACATTGGCCATTTGGGAGGCCAGCATAGAGCAGGTGCACATCCTTTAGAAGATTTCTAGTGCTTCAGGTATAGTATATTAGGTTTCTAGTGCTTCAAGAGATTCTGATTATGTCTCCCACTAAGTTGAAGAAAGAAGATAGAAAATATGGTGTGACTTCAGTAAATGCAGAGCTCTCCATTGTTGTTTTATGTATGACACTTCAAAGCTTGTTAACATTACCAATGAATCTAGAAGAAAAAAAATTCATCTCGTATTCATTCATCATTATTAAATAACCCAAGGGATTTTATCGTAATATGACTTGCCTACCTCTATACCTACCCAACAAAGATGTGAAAGCTAGAAACGACCCTGACGTAAGAAAGAAAAAGCTTATAGCCTTGATTACCTTGGATCGCTGATAAATAACATATTGTTTGATGGTGTAGTCCTCGGCTAACCAGCTTTTCCAAGAGATGAATTCAAACATTTTAATTTAAATGATGTCTGAGCTTTCCTATAGCAAAGGCATTGTCATGCATAATGCATTTCGGTTGGTGGTTTATTAATACAGAAAGCTAAACTCCTGTTATTAAAATTTATATGAGTTATTATGGCATGATATATGATTCTTACATTTATATGCAGTAAATGTATTTTGCAGTGTTTTGTAGAGGACAAATGACTGGTATATGGGCTTCACCAAGCTGCTTTCAAAGTGTATTTTTCTCCCCCACCCCCTTATCATTCCCTATGCCATTGTTAATTGGATAGACGTATAGCATTGGCCAAGGGCATTGTCTTTCTTTGCAATTGTTGCTGCTTAAAATCAAGGCTACACAATGCGATCTGTATGCATTCTGCATTCACCTTGCTTAGGATTCTGCCAGAACATTTTATCTGAAAATTTCACTGAACAGAATGGAACAGTTCCCAAGCACAGGCAGAGAATACACTATGTGTAAAATGTGTTGCAATGATGAGGGCCAGCACTAATGTCAAGGACCAAATCTAGAGAGGATTTTGTAGCTGCAATAAATCACTTAATCTGACCACTATGTTGTGGTTATTTTCATTTTCCTATTCCTTTTAAGTGGTTTACCTAGTTCGGAATGCATTTAATGTATTTTAAACTTTAACCTGCAGAGCGATTTGCTTCCAGCTCACACAAGCACCCTGTCTCCATGCGATTAAACAGACCGGCAAGAGGAACAACAACAAAAAAAAATATCACCACAGCCATAAATACTTGCTATGGAATTCCACTGCAGCAATTAAACGTCGTATCTGTCATTCAACAAAAACATTATCTTTCCAGATTTGTTTTATTGCCAGTTCTCAATGGAATATATTTTGGAGGAAACAGATTACATTTTCTTCTAGTGCCCACGCGTATGAGGCTTACCATATAGCCTTGTCGCCAGTTTGCTGTGGATTCAGAAAATGCTAAATAAAAAATTATATATATAATAATAATAATACCAGACCTGAATAAGCATTGTTATGGAAATGAGTCCTCATTTGGAACCAGATCATCTTTTTCTTAGAATAATATATTGTTTTCTAAGCTCATTGCAGCATCGACTGATGGGAATGTTAATTTGATTTTGCTTGTGAATCTCTATTGTGTTGTGAATAGTGGAAGCACGGAAAATAATAATATATACATGTAATGCCAATGGGAACTTGCTCATATAGCAGATAAGTATGTGCTCTGTGATATGTAATAAATACACAGAGGAATGTTTACTATTTTTGATAAATAATTGAAACTGTGATGACATTGCAAAGCTTACAAATGCACATTACTTCTCAAGAAGCAAAATTAAAGTCCGCATTTCAGGCCATTGGAACTGGGGTATTGCCAAGACATATCACAATGCCTGAACGTTATCTTAATATTCTCTGACATTACTACAGCCTTAAAAATATATTTACATTTATTGGAAAATGTGACGTTAAACTCCAGCACCGTCTTGTAGAAATGAGTAAATAATAAGTTCAGTGTAAAGCACAGAGCATGAGAATTGTTCATATGCCCATGAAAATATCCTGATAATTCTTCTTGTACAGATTAAATTGCTTTAATCAGATAGAGCACTGACTCTTGTTGCTTGATTTGTAGTATAAGTAAAGGTGACCTTGATATAGAGGCCTTCAGTTCCCGAATCTGATATAGCTTTGAGGATTTAATTAAAATGCCCATAGACATTGTGATTATTCGAGTCTTTTTGGTACCTTACAGGAAGAAATGGCATATCAGCAGCATCTTATAAAGAGCGGTTCAACGTTACATTCAGTTCAGTTTACTACATTCATTGATCACAGTATTTTAGCGAATTATGCACATTTTACCACTAACTGCTTTTATTAAATTTACATTTTGTGATATATAAAGTATTAGTACCAGGACGTTCTCCAGTGAAATTCCATTTAGAGAAATTACTTGAGTATAAAGACAAAAGGTTCTTACTAATCTGTCTAAGTTTTAAAAAATGCTCCTGCTTCTTACTTTTAATTGCGCTTAGTTTTCTTTTAAACCCCATTTAAGGATGGCCCCTTTTGTCAGGACAACGTTTCACTGTATGGATCCTCATGAACATGATCTGTGATTGGTATCAGTTATTTAATGCTTTGACACACTTACCTGTGAGTCCATTTCCAAGAGTGTACAAAATATGCTCAATTTTTCAACTACCTTCATATCTATGTGGAATAAAGAATGCCATTGAAGTCTATAGTTAGTAAATAAAATATGGAGGCTTTCTTATGTGATCCATATCCGATTTTTATGGTATGAGTATAGCCCTCTAACCTAAATCACTTATTGGCACAGAAGACAGGCCATCAGTATTATTGATCAGTAGGCTGTGGCTCCAGGTTGCTGTGGCTCTGGAGACTATGTCCGGATTTCTTGCTACTGCACATGTGCAAGCGCTGGAGACTAAGTCCTATCTTGGAGCCATTGCACATGTGCGGGTGACATCATCGCTGACATGAGGTCACATGTCTCTGACACCTTCTAAGCTGATTGGCCACTGGTCATGTGCTTGTGACACGTGGTCACATGTCTCTGACACCTTCTATGCCGATTGGTCGCTGGTCATGTGCTTGTGACGCTTTGCTCGGTGATAGGCCAGCGTGACGTCATTGCTGTCATTCTGGCAGCGGATTGGCTCTGGTGTCCTCCATCTTGTATGAGGCACAGAGTCTATATAAGACCCAGATGCATGCCGCCCGGCGCTCAGTCCTCTTGGTTCATGCATGAGGGTAGACGCCCTGTGCACGTCCCTCTAGGCATCTCTCTGTCTATGTTAGGTGAGCGCTACCAGCAGGGTAGCGATCTTATACCTTACAGCTTCGGCTGCAGTCCATATCCTTATCTCTTAGGGGAGCGGACATAAGCAGGTGCCTGAGGCACATGGTCCGGCTGGGCCTTGTGATTCTACTGGTAGGTGGACATTGCCACTAAGGTAACGTTCCTTATACTGCGTCTGGCAGTTGTTCGTATCCTCGCACACTAGGGGAGCGAACAGAGGTAGGAGCTTTGTGCGGCTTATGCTGCTGTCTGTCTCTTTTGCACCACTAGAAGAGCGGACCTAGGCAGGTGCCATATCTAGAGGTTCGTGTCCTCGCACACTAGTGGAGCGAACGCGGGTAAGAGCTTTGTGCGGCTTATGCTGCTGTTCGTCTCTTTTGCACCACTAGAAGAGCGGACCTAGGCAGGTGCCATATCTAGAGGTTCGTGTCCTCGCACACTAGTGGAGCGAACGCAGGTAGGAGCTTTGTGCGGCTTACGCGGCTGTCCGTCTCCTGGCACCACTAGAGGAACGAACCTAGGTAGGTGCCATTTCACACTCACTGCCTTTGTCTCTGTGATTATTAACAGAGACCATTCCACACATCCTCCAAGTAAGGGAAGAATTGCCTTATTTACTAATTATATTCCTCTGTGAGTTTAACAGAAGTATTGCACTCTGCCATAGTCTGCAGCAGAGTCTTTGCATGGTGGACCCTGACTGTCTGATACTCCTTGAGGTTTTATTATCAGACAGCCCCCTGTAACATAGGCCTTGATTACAAAACCAATTTTAAAATTGTAAAAAAAAATTACTGAAAAATTTAGCATTTTGCCTTGTGCCTTTTTTGTGCAACTATTATCTATCTGTATGCATGCTTGTTTTATGTGCATTTTTATTGTCATTTCTGCAATCATCTGATCTGCTTCTTTTGTTGAATGTTTAAAAGTTATGACCAAAAGTGTTGGTACTAGTGATGAGTGAGTGTGCTCAGCAGTGGTCAGTACTCAGTGCTCGGCGTGCTCAATAATTGGCCGTGCAACCATGCTCAAGATCCTCCTATCTATTACTCAGCCAATAAACATGCAGGGATTGCCTGCCAATCATTGTAATGTTGTAGCTATTTTTGATACTAGCATTAATATGTTTGGCTGGCCGCATAACTTCATCGAGTCTATATAATTCCCAGCACATTCATGCTCCATGCACTTTACCCATAATGGAGGGAGAGATTCTGCTGGAGAAGGGATAGCCTTTTACAGCGTTTGTAGACTTGCAGTTCTTGCTGGTGCCACATAAAATCAACATGTTTTCAGGGATATTTAAAAAAAAAATTCTATTCTCTAATAATACCTCTTATGTGGAATCAGTGAAGGGAGAGCTGCTGGAGAAAGGACAGTGTACTGGAGGGATTTAGTCAGGGATTATTGCCTTATAGTCCATGTACTGCCACGTACAAATAAAAGTCCTTTCAGGGCTAATTAAAATAGATTCTTTTATCTAATAAAATTGCTCTTAGTCTACAATTATTGTAGGAATAGCTTGTGGAGAAGGCATAATGTATTAGAGGCATCTAGTTATGGAATATTGCCTTTCCGTACGTAGCTGCTGCCAAGTACAATGAAACGTCCTTTTAGGGCCAGTTTAAATAGATTCTATTGTCCAATAATATTGCTTTTAGCTACAATTAGTGTAGGGAGAGATGTTGGAGAAAGGACAGCATATTAGAGACATCTAGTCAGGGATTATTACCCTATAGTCATTAGTACTGCCACATACAAATAAAAGACTTCTGCGGACAAATTCAAATAAATTCTTTTGACTAATCATACCGCTCTTAGTTTGAAATAAGTGTAGTGTTAGCTTCTGGCGAAGGCACAGCATATTATAGTAATAGGGAATATTGCCTTTCCATAATTGCAGCACCTAAGTACAACCAAAAATTCCTTTCAGGGTCAGTTTTAAGAAGATTCTATTCTCTAATAATACCACTCTTAGCGATGTATCTAATTTAAAATGTGCAAGAGGTGTGTGTAGGGATGGGGAAGTGTGCATCCCACTTAGGGCGGTGCACACAGAGGCCATAGGACAAGGTAATCTTTGCCTGTTGTGGGAGCACACCAAACACATTCATCCTAGCCTCCTGTTATTGTTTGCATGGACACCACTGCTGAAGCTAGAACAGTATGGATAAAAGAAATCCAGGTTTAAGGCTGCGCTAGAAACCACATGAATCCAGGAGTATGTAATGAAATCCTTTTTCTTTATTTCTGCAAGTCAAATATCTTTGAAACGCGTTTGACCTGCAGAAATAAAGAAAAAGGATTTCATCACATTCTCCTGGATTCATGTGGTTTCTTTTTTTTTGAACCATACATTTTTATTAATAAAATGTGTCAAGTATTACATCATATTGACAATAAGTTCTCAACGGTCAACACAATTATAAGGGGGTTGGGGAGGGGAGAGGGTAGGGGAAATGGTGACGTTACATTAATTTTCCAATCACATTCTCTATTTATAAATCTACAAAGTTATTTAATAACAGTATTTAAACGGAAAGACATCCAATTATTAATTTTTTTTATGAAATTGTGATATGTTATTATTAGATGAAGCAATTATTTTTCTGATAAACAGTTCTCATTAATCAGTGAGATGATTTCGGACATTGTAGGGCATTTAGGGTTTTTCCAAAAACTTGCAATTTTGATTCTTGTTGCTACAATAATATGTACAATAACTGTACGGATGTCATAGGGGAATGAGTCCAGATCAATGGCGAGCAGCCCCTGCTGTGTGGTCAGCATTATTGGTGCATTACAAATCTGAGATATTAAATGATTTGTTGCTTCCCAGAGATGTCTGATGTTACTACAAGGATTCATGTGGTTTCTAGCGCAGCATTAAACCCGGATTTCTTTTGTCCATATTGTTTTATCTCTCACTTCGGGGCTGCTGCTGACCACTTTTTGATATATGTGCATCAAGGAGTTGTGCCTGACACAACTTCAAGAGATGAGTGTGCCTTTGGCACCATATTTGCGAAATCTTATACCTGGTAAGACACTATGTGCACTTTTTTTTCCACAGACAAATAATTCGAAGCTAGAATAGTGTGAGCATGTGGTAAATTGGATGGCAGATAATGCCTCAAGTCTGTTTGCCACCACAACTAGTTTTCCACATGGTTCAATTTCACTAGCCAAGAGTCTAGATCACATAATCCTCCCCCTGATCCTCCTTCCCCACGCTATATCGAGATCCAGGAGATAAGTGAAACCAAACTTGGACACTCTAAAGAGCTTTTTACCTTTCCTTTAATGGTTTCTTCCAGCCTCTACCATGCATGTTTCAAGAGGGACATGTGGAGATTGATTGCTGTGATTCCCATATATTTGAGACACCATTAGGAAATGGCAGTTAGTGTCTCAAGAGGTGGAGGATAATGAGACACAGTTGCCAACAAGTCCTGTTAAGACAACAAGTCAGGAGGACCAAAGTGAGTAACGGTCTTGTCACACACAATGACAGCGACGACAACGTCACTGCTAAGTCACCATTTTCTGTGACGTAGCAGCGACCTTGCTAGCGATATCGCTGTGTGTGACATCCAGCAACAACCTGGCCCCTGCTGTGAGGTCGCCGGTTGTTTCTGAATTTCCTGGACTATTTTTTGGTCGTTGCTCTCCCGCTGTGAAGCACACATCACTGTGTGTGACAGCGAGAGAGCAACAAACTGAATGTGCAGGGAGCAGGGAGCCGGCTTCTGCGGACGCTGGTAACGAAGGTAAATATCGGGTAACCAAACAAAGGCTTGGTTACCCGATACTTACCTTCGTTACCAGCATCCGCAGCTTCTTGAAGCCGGCTGCTTGCTCCCTGCACACGTAGCCAAGGTACACATCGGGCAACTATAAGCAAAGCGGTTTGCTTATTAACCCGATGTGTACTCTGGCTATGAGTGCAGGGAGCCAGCTCTAAGCGGTGTGCGCTGGTAACCAAGGTAAATATCGGGTAACCAAGCAAAGCACTTTGCTTGGTTACCCGATATTTACCTTAGCTACCAAGCGCAGGATCGGTTCCACGCGTCGCTGCTGGCTGGGGGCTGGTCACTGGTTGCTTGTGAGATCTGCCTGTTTGACAGCTCACCAGTGACCATGTAACAACGCAGCAGCGATCCTGACAAGGTCAGATCGTCGTCGTGATCGCTGCTGCATCACTACGTGTGACCGCTGCTGTGTCACTACGTGTGACCTAGGCTTAAGTGGTGATAAATCCACCAATCTAATCTGGCAAGGTAGTATGTAGAGTGAGGTAATTACACAGAGGGGTGAGTGATCCACAGCACCTCAACAGGCAGGAAGAATCAGTGGGGCAACCAGAGATCACCCCCACCATTCTCAACTTACAGTACAAGAAGAAATTTTCATCTCTTTTTTCTGGAGAGGGCTACAAAAATTGTACAATACCTGAAAGTCACAGTTGAAGAATTGGTCCAGCACTGCCAGCAGAGGTCATATTTCTTTGGAGTAGAGAGGAGGGAGACACACAGCAGGATCAACAGATGTGGGGGAACACTAAAAGGTTTGGGAGACTTTCATTAGACCCTCCCAGTGCTGAGGCCCTGACACTTGATGTACTTTGACAAGGCAGGAAATGTTTCTAAAGATGATAATAGAGTACCTAGCAGACCACGCCATCATCCTCCATGATTGCTCTGTGCTGTACAACTATTGGGTATCCAAGCTGAACATGTGGCATGAAATATCTCTCTAGGCCTTGAAGGTGCAGAGCTCCCGTACCTCTTGTGTTTTGCATGAGCTGTTTTATAGTGCGGGGATATAGGAGCGGGCGGCACAGAGTGGAGCGCAGGGGAGCTGGGATTAAGGAGCGGTGGCTCTGAGGGATCAGGGGATCTGGGGGGGGCAGGGAGGATTTGGTGGACACATATGAGGTCCTGCAGAATGCTGGAGTCCCCCAGCCCCCATGGGACAATGCAACAATGTCAGGAAATGACTTCCTGTCTTCTTCACTGGAACCACCAATGTTGCAAAATGAGACCCTCATTTCTAGGCCCCAAAGACCCCATAAATTAACCAGGAGCCTAGGACTGCAGAGCCCCGTGTCCCCCTCTGATCCTCCGGGTGTAGATAACACCAGGAAGAAGGCCCAGGAGAGGGCAATGGCCAGCCCTTCTACCATGCAGCCTATGTGCTTCCCTGTGGAGTAGTGGGAGCATGTCCAACAGCTCCCTACCAAGAAAGATTTCCAAACACTCATTGCTGAGGTTAAAGATGCCTGCAGATCTGAAATAGCGGCGGTCCTGCAGGATGTCGTTTCCATCTCTAAAAGAATAAACCAGCTGGAGAACGATCATAGTGAAGCTAGAACAACCATCGTCACCTCCAGTCCCAAACCTCCTCTCAAGCTGACATCATAAGGGAGCTGCAGCGTCATATTGAGGATCTGAACAATAGAGGCAGACGCTATAATATAAGGGTCAGAGGTGTACCCGAGTTCCCAACGAAGGAGGATGTTATAACAATTTTGCAGACTATATTCAACTCACTCCTGCTGCGGCCTCCTGACAATCCAATTCCCATGGATAGAGTGCATAGGGCCCTATGCCCTAAAAATTTGAAAGGGAACCCAAGAGATATTATCTGTCATATTATTGACTTTCAACTTAAAGAAGAAATAATGTTTAAAGCACGACCGCCAAAACAAGTGATTTACCGAGGCACCAAAATCCAGCTATTCCAAGACCTCTCATGGATAACACTCCAGCAGCGGAAGGCCCACCGCCCAGTACTGTCGTCTCTGAAGGACAACAACATTCTTTATAGATGGGGGTTCCCATTTAGCCTCACCGCATGGTGAGGAGAGACGCTAGCCAGCCTCCGGACCCCCGCCGATCTTGAGCCTTTTTGTTGGGCCTTTGACCTCCCTGTTCCAGATTTACCAGACTGGACTATGCTCCAGCAGTTGCCGCCACTTCCTCAGACCTGGCAGCCGGCCACCACATCGCGCAAACGACGATCCAGGAGTTCGAGGGAAGAAGAACCTACTTGACTGTGCTCTCCTGTGAACTTACGGTTACCTATAGAATTTCCTTTTTCCTAATGGGTCTAACTATTTAGTTCTCTATATCTTTGTGATTTCTCCTCTTTAGAAAATCCCGGGGAAGGGGGGGGGTTAGGGCCAGTGTGTCGGATTTGTGGAGTTTTGCCACCCACCCACTGACAGAGTCGTACTAATCTTTTCGCACTCTAGTTTACAGTGCAGGTTATACCCCGTGTGATACTCTCTATTTTGAGTAAATATAAGTCGACTCTGGTATTGGGATAGTGGACGGCTAGTGTTGACTGCCATACACTTATCTCATAATCGAAAATTCCTATTTTATAGTTGAACAAAGTTATGTTTGTGTTTGTTATTTTATGTCTTGGTAAGATCCACAGGTATGCAATTTATCAAAGTATATACGCTTTATTACAGAAGGGTTCAGGGGGAATGCTTACTACGCACACTAAACGAAAGTCTCAGAAACTAACCTTCACTCTAGCACATCTGGAGGTCACGGGATGGCTAAGTTAATGAGCCTTAATGTTAAGGGGTTGAATTCGGATGTGAAGAGGAGGCTGGTCCTCCAGGAGATACGGAAATCAAGGGCGGCAGTAGTATTCCTGCAAGAAACACACTTTACAGATAAAGGTTCTTTTAACTTTGCCCGCCATTGGTTTCCCCAATCCTTTTCAGCCACAAACTCAAAAAAGAAAGCAGGGGTGGTCTTATTGATTTCTCACACTTGCCCATTTCAAGTGAGCAAGTGGGAGGCGGATCCTTTAGGTCGCTTCCTGATTGTCCAGGGTACTTTGAATGGGATACAGCTAATCCTATGTAACCTCTATGCCCCCAACGCCAATCAGATTAAATTAGTTTCATCCGTTCTGTCACGCCTCCCATCAGATCGTGGGGCCATACACATTATAGGGGGGGACTTTAATATGGTGTTTTCGGAGAAAGCTGATAGATTGCATACATCCTCACGCCCTGTAAACTTACATAGACCATCACAATTATCTATCGGTTTCCGCAGACTGATCCGCAAACACCAATTGTATGGCCTCTGGAGAATAGATAACCCAACAGCAAGACAATACACCTTCTTCTCACACCCACATAATTCACATAGCTGAATAGACTACTTCTTTGGCAATATCACTTAGAACGCTTCAACAGGCACGGATTGGTAGCATTACCTGGTCGGACCATGCCCACATATCGATTTCTCTGGATGTGACTAGAGATGAGCGAACCGGTCGCGGTTCGGCTCGAGGGCGGTTCGCCGAACGGAGCTCCCGTTCGAGTTCGGTTCGTCAAACGTTCGACGAACCGAACTCGAACCAATAGGCTATAATGGGAGGCAATCACAAACACATAAAAATGCATTATAAATGTACACATACAGTAAATAAACATTGCCATAACACTTACCGGTCCCCGCGATCCCTCCTGCACTATGTCTCCTGCCGCTATTCCATCCGATGATCGCTGAATCCTCCCGGTGACCAGCACTGCCAGCAGAGAAGCAGGACCTATCGTGACGTCAAAATAGCCATGTGACCAGTCACGTGGCTATTATCTCATTGGCTACAGACTGGTCACATGACTATGACGCGTCATGTAGGACCTGCGAGTGCATCTCTCTGGTACACGGTGCACATTTGTGTATCGCCGTGTACCGGCGATATGCTCTAGCACACGGTCGACTCCCCGTTCCGTTAGGGACCGGCTGACACAGCCGGTCATTAACGGAGATCACCGTTGCCATAGAAACGCAGTTAGCGGTGACGTCACCGCTAACCGCGGCTCCGGGAGCTCCGTTGCTATGGTAACGCGTCTGTCAGCGTTACCGCTGTTACCGCTAGCAGCACTGATCACTCACGGAGTGAAGGCTGCACGCTGCTTCTCGTGCAGCTTTCACGGAGTGAATGCTCCACGGGAAGCAGCATCTTCCCCCATGCAGCAGTGATGTAGCAGAGCTGCATTTGTTGAACGAGAAAGACAGAAGAGCAGGATCGTGGAGGGCTGACAGGGGGTAATAAAGATGGAGTCTCTAATGTGTCTGTGTATTTATTTCTATTAAAGTATTTTTTCTCTGTGTGGTGTCTTTTTTTAACCCTTTATTGGAGATTCTTAATGGCCGGGTCAAACGTGCCTGACATTAAGAATCTCTGGCTTAATACTAGCTAGTAAAACAAAGCCAGTATTAACTCATGATTACCCAACAAGCCACCCGGCTCCAGGGCTGTTGGAAGAGTTGGATACAGCGCCAGATGATGGCGCTTCTATGAGAGCGCCATTTTCTGGGACGGCTGCGGACTGAAATTCGCAGCAGAGGCGCCAGAAACCTCGGGCTAACCTGTGCTGCGGATTCCAATCCCCAGCTGCCTAGTTGTACCTGGCTGGACACAAAAATGGGGCGAAGCCCACGTCATTTGTTTTTTAATTATTTCATGAAATAAGTGAAATAATTAAAAAAAACGGGCTTCCCTATATTTTTGGTTCCCAGCCGGGTACAAATAGGCAACTGGGGGTTGGAGGCAGCCCGTGGCTGCCTGCTGTACCTGGCTAGCATACAAAAATATGGCGAAGCCCACGTCATTTTTTTGGTGGGCAAAAAAATTCTGCATACAGTCCTGGATGGAGTATGCTGAGCCATGTAGTTCTGCAGCTGCTGTCTGCTCTTCTCCATACAGACAGACAGCAGCTGCAGAACTACAAGGCTCAGCATACTCCATTCAGGACTGTATGCAGAAGTTTTTTGCCCCATGAAAAAATTTTGTGGGCTTCGCCATATTTTTGTATGCTAGCCAGGTACAGCAGGCAGGTATGGCTGCCCCCAACCCCCAGTTGCCTATTTGTACCCGGCTGGGAACCAAAAATAAAGGGAAGCCCTTTTTTTATTATTTCATGAATTTCATGAAATAATTAGAAAACAAATGACGTAGGCTTCGCCCCATTTTTGTGTCCAGCCAGGTACAACTAGGCAGCTGGGGATTGGAATCCGCAGCACAGGTTGGCCTGAGCTTTCTGGGCCCCACTGCTGCGAATTGCAGTCTGAAGCCGCCTCAGAAAATGGCATTTTCATAGAAGCGCCATCTTCTGGCGCTGTATCCAACTCTTCCAGCAACTGCCTGCTATATCTGGCTAGCATACAAAAATATGGCGAAGCTCATGTCCTTTTTTTGTAGTTTTTTGGCAAAAAAAATAAAAAATGCTTCCCTGGATTTTCCATTGCCAATGAAGGTAACACCAAGCAGTGGGGGTTAGCAGCCAGTAGCTGCTTGGATTACCCTTAGCTAGCAATACAAAAAATGCAGCGGGAGCCCATATATATTTTTTTAATTATTTATTTAAATAAGGTTAAAAAATGGGATTTTGCAGAAAAAACCCTGAAAACAGCGCTACAACAAGTTTGTAGATTTTAATTAATTATTTTATTTCTAATAGCTGCTATCCTTGTTCTTGGTACAAAAAGTAAAATAGTATAATAATACCACATTCATAAACCACACATCGCAAAAAATACAAGAATTATAAGCATAAAAATTAATGCACATTAAAACATGAGATTGCGTTTGCGTAAACCAATAGGAGTGCCAATATAAGAATGGTAACAATGGCACGTCGCAAATAACAAGAGACCAGTGAGGTTACTATAACCGATTGTCCCGGCTAATGGTAGAACTTTCTAGGTTGCCGTTAAAATATGTTAGTTACATGCCAAGGTTGCTGTGATTAGAAATACTGCACCTCTCCTCTTTAACCTCCACGAAGATGTAATAATGCAGGATTCCACAATAGTTGCAGCCGAGATGAGCAGAACAAAGCCGGCACTTAATAAGGTTAAGCTCCAATCAGAGCATGGGGCGCCTACCAGCGCTTGCAGTGGAGATGAGGCAGAGCCGATCGACCATACAACACGGCTGATTTCGTTAGGGGTTAGTTCACATAGAGGTTACGGTTTCTCCACCTCATCAGAAGACCAACCTGTAATGGATGGTTTCCTCCACGGGGGTGTATAGTGGATGCAAGAGCCCCTCAATAGTTACAGCCGAGATGAGCAGAGCAGAGCCGGCACTTGGCAAAGTTGTGCTCCAGTCAATCCACGTGGCGCCTGGCAGCGCTAACAACGCAGATGATGTAGAGCCGACAGATCACCAATTTCGGATGGTTCCAATAGGAGGTACTTCTTGTAAGAGTTGCGGTTACTCCACCTCGTCAAAGGATAGCCTCGGCAATTGGACTGCTAGGCTGAGTAAATCCGTACAAGGGAGAAGTCGTTTGCTGAGGTATCGCTACACAAGTAGACTAAGCTGAGTGAATATCCGACGCGCGTTTCGGGGGCGTCAACGGTCCCCTTCCTCAAGAAGTACCTCCTATTGGAACCATCCGAAATTGGTGATCTGTCGGCTCTACATCATCTGCGTTGTTAGCGCTGCCAGGCGCCACGTGGATTGACTGGAGCACAACTTTGCCAAGTGCCGGCTCTGCTCTGCTCATCTCGGCTGTAACTATTGAGGGGCTCTTGCATCCACTATACACCCCCGTGGAGGAAACCATCCATTACAGGTTGGTCTTCTGATGAGGTGGAGAAACCGTAACCTCTATGTGAACTAACCCCTAACGAAATCAGCCGTGTTGTATGGTCGATCGGCTCTGCCTCATCTCCACTGCAAGCGCTGGTAGGCGCCCCATGCTCTGATTGGAGCTTAACCTTATTAAGTGCCGGCTTTGTTCTGCTCATCTCGGCTGCAACTATTGTGGAATCCTGCATTATTACATCTTCGTGGAGGTTAAAGAGGAGAGGTGCAGTATTTCTAATCACAGCAACCTTGGCATGTAACTAACATATTTTAACGGCAACCTAGAAAGTTCTACCATTAGCCGGGACAATCGGTTATAGTAACCTCACTGGTCTCTTGTTATTTGCGACGTGCCATTGTTACCATTCTTATATTGGCACTCCTATTGGTTTACGCAAACGCAATCTCATGTTTTAATGTGCATTAATTTTTATGCTTATAATTCTTGTATTTTTTGCGATGTGTGGTTTATGAATGTGGTATTATTATACTATTTTACTTTTTGTACCAAGAACAAGGATAGCAGCTATTAGAAATAAAATAATTAATTAAAATCTACAAACTTGTTGTAGCGCTGTTTTCAGGGTTTTTTCTGCAAAATCCCATTTTTTAACCTTTACCTCACTAGGCAAAGTAAAGGGGATTCTTTGCCAATAAACATAGCTGCTGGATTAAGTTTGTCGGGTTAAAGCGCTGACCTCTGCTTGTAGGCATTTTTATTTTAATTATTTATTTAAATAACTAAAAACAAAATGGGCTTCCCTGTATTTTGATTGCTGGACATCACAGTGCTATAAAAATAAATCTTTCAAAAAAAATGATGTAGCGCTCCGCGGTATTTTTGATTCTCAGCGCAGATAAAGCAGACAGCTATGGGTTGCCACCCCCATCTGCCTGCCGTTACCTTGGTTGGCAATCAAAATACAGGGAAGCCCATTAATTGTTTCTATTTAAAAAATAGTTAAAAAAAAAATGACGTTGGGTCCCCCCATTTTTGATAGCCAGCTAGGGTAAAGCAGACGGCTGTAGCCTGAAAACCACAGCTGGCAGCTTTACCGTGGTTGGGGATCCAATGTGGAGGTCCCCCCAGGCTCTTTTTTTATAATTATTTTATAAATATTAATAATTAAACAAAAAAAGTAGGGTCCCCCCCAAATTGGATCACCAGCCAAGGTAAAGCGGACAGCTGTGGTCTGGTATTCTCAGGGTGGGAAGGTCCATAGTTATTGGGCCTTCACAGCCTTAAAATAGCAGGCCGCAGGCACCCCAGACGTGGCGCATCCACTAGATGCGCCAATCCTGGCGCTTCACCCCAGCTCATCCCGTGCCCTGGTGCAGTGGCAAACGGGGTAATAAATCGGGTTGATACTAGCTGTAAAGTCACCTGAGATCAAGCCCAGCAGTTTGTGATGTCATGGCGTCTATTAGATACCCAACATCATAAACTGTCAGTACTAACAAAAAAAAAATCGACAAAAGAAATTTATTTGAAAAAACAGTCCCCCAAAACATTTCCTCTTTCACCAATTTATTGTAAGAAAAAAAATAAAGGGGTCCCACGACGACTCTGGACCATCTAGAATATGGGGGGGAGACACTCAGGGAACGTATCCCCCATTTTCTAGGAGTGCGGACCCTTCATGTGAGGAGTGTAGGTGCAATGAATCTGCACTCACTCTCCCCGGGTCCACAGCAGCAGAGTCCATGTCGTAATGGTTGCTACCAAAGCTGCAATGCCCTGCTCATGAGGTAAGGGCATGCCTAATCAGTAGAACTACTGTAGAGGAAGCTCTGCTCACTGGTATATAGGTGCTCAGAGGTAATAATAGATAAAATTAGTGAGTAACCTCGGCACTCTAAATCTCCCAGACTAAGTCAGTAAGTCACAACAGATAGTAATGCAAAATCACTCTTTATTGGTCCGTATTAAGAAAAACATTTTTTTCATAGGCATATATGTTTTTGTCCAAAACAAGTTACAAATGACGTTTCGGCCTGAGCCTTCGTCAGATTGGACTTATCTGCATGTAATCCTGAAAAATGACAATAATCAGTATCACATAAGAGTGAGAGAACAATAACATAAACTCGAACAATGTAGAGGTACAATTGGGATGCAGCAAAAAAATTGCAACACAGCAAGAAATGAAACACATGATACAAAGGTCATAATACAGTACAAGGACAATATAGTAATGACAAATATGGGGTCAGAGTAGGCTTAGACAGCTCTGGTACGAAAGAGATGTCAATCATAAAGTAACATGTGCAATAGGTGTAGCGCTACACTATGCATGGCAGAGCTAATGGGTAGACCGACCATAGAAAAAGAACGGAGAAAAAGTGGAGAAAAAGTGGAGAAAAAGTGGAGAAAAAAGTGGAGAAAAAGTGGAGGAAAAGTGGAGAAAAAATGTAGAAAAAGTGGAGAAAAAGTGGAGAAAAAGTGGAGAAAAAATGTAGAAAAAGTGGAGAAAAAGTGGAAAAAAAGTGGAAAAAAAATGTAGAAAAAGTGGAGAAAAAGTGGAGAAAAGATGGAGAAAAAGTGGAGAAAAAGTGAAGAAAAGGGGGAGAAGAAGTGGAGAAGAAGTGGAGAAAAAGTGGAGAAAAAGTGGAGAAAAAATGGAGAAAAAGTGGAGAAAAAGTGGAGAAAAAATGGAGAAAAAGTGGAGAAAAAAATGGAGAAAAAGTGGAGAAAAAGTGGAGAAAAAATGTGGAAAAAGTGGAGAAAAAATGGAGAAAAAGTGGAGAAAAAGTGGAGAAAAAGTGGAGAAAAAATGGAGAAAAAGTGGAGAAAAAGAGGAGAAAAAATGTAGAAAAAGTGGAGAAAAAGTGGAGAAAAAATGGAGAAAAAGTGGAGAAAAAGTGTAGAAAAAAAGGAGAAAAAATGGAGAAGAAGTGGAGAAAAACTGGAGAAAAAGTGGAGAAAAAGTGGAGAAAAAGTGGAGAAAAAGTGGAGAAAAAGTGAAGAAAAGGTGGAGAAAAAATGGAGAAAAAGTGGAGAAAAAATGGAGAAAAAGTGGAGAAAAAGTGGAGAAAAAATGGAGAAAAAGTGGAGAAAAGGTGGAGAAGTGGAGAAGAAGTGGAGAAAAAGTGGAGAAAAAGTGTAGAAAAAGTGGAGAAAAAATGGAGAAAAAAATGGAGAAAAAGTGGAGAAAAAGTGGAGAAAAAATGGAGAAAAAGTGGAGAAAAGGTGGAGAAGAAGTGGAGAAGAAGTGGAGAAAAAGTGGAGAAAAAATGGAGAAAAAATGGAGAAAAAGTGGAGAAAAAGTGGAGAAAAAATGGAGAAAAAGTGGAGAAAAGGTGGAGAAGAAGTGGAGAAGAAGTGGAGAAAAAGTGGAGAAAAAGTGGAGAAAAAATGGAGAAAAAATGGAGAAAAAGTGGAGAAAAAGTGGAGAAAAGGTGGAGAAAAAATGGAGAAAAAGTGAAGAAAAAGGGGAGAAAAAGTGGAGAAAGGGTGGAGAAAAAGTGGAGAAAAAGTGGAGAAAAAGTGGAGAAAAAAATGGAGAAAAAGTGGAGAACAAGGGGAGAAAAAAATGTAGAAAAAGTGGAGAGAAAGTGAAGAAAAAGTGGAGAAAAAATGTAGAAAAAGTGGAGAAAAAATGTAGAAAAAGTGGAGAAAAAATGGAGAAAAAGTGGAGAAGAAGTGTAGAAGAAGTGGAGAAAAAGTGGAGAAAAAGTGGAGAAAAAGTGGAGAAAAAGTGGAGAAAAAATGGAGAAAAAGGGGAGAAAAAGTGGAGAAAAAGTGGAGAAAAAATGGAGAAAAAGTGGAGAAAAGTTGGAGAAGAAGTAGAGATGAAATGGAGAAGAAGTGGAGAAGAAGTTGAGAAGAAGTGGAGAAGTGTTTGTTCATGCCAGATGGGAGATAAATAATTTTTTACCGGCGCTGTCATTTACTGTAACGTGATCATCGGTGTATGGTGTATACCTGTGATCACGTGAGCGGGGACCGGAAAAACCGTCCTGAATCATGATCTCCAGGTTCTCAGCTAGCCCTGAAATCCCGGAGATTTTCTGACGCCGGGATGCGTTATTCACTTATTTCTGCCTGCTGTTTATAAACGGCAGATCAGAATAAGGCTACATTAACACGACCGATCTATTTTTGCGGTCTGCAAAAAACAGTCCGTTTTTTTTCACGGGTGCATCCGTGTGGCATCCGTTTCCGTTTCGTAGACGGTCCGTATGTCATCTGTTTGTCATCCGTGTGCCTTCCGTTTTTTTTGTGTACTGCAAAAAAACTGAAGGAGGGTAAATGCATAAATTTACCCAGGATCCATAGCTTCATCCTACATGAGGCGGTCACATGTTCACTCCAGTGCCATTTTCTACTGCTTTTCACAGCGTAGAGCGCTCTGGTGATTTTCTTGTGTTTGTGCACTTCATATCAGTCTTTTCTGTCATTATAATGGCAGAAAGACACATAATGTCCCACTCTCCTGCATTTTGTAATTTTGCACCCTTTGGTGCCTTTCATGTGGCACTAAGAGGTGCTTAGCTTTGTATTTAGCCAAAAAAATGAAAAAAAAAATGACTTAGGGTTCCCCCTAGTTTTTTAGCCAGCTAGGGTAAAGCAGACGGCTGCAGCCTGCAGACCACAGCTGGCAACCTCACCTTGGCTGGTAATCCAAAACTGAGGGCACCCCACGCTGTTATTTTAAATTAAATAAATAATTTAAAAAAAAACCACGTAGGGATCCTCCCAAAATTGGATCACCAGCCAAGGTAAAGCAGACAGCTGGGGTCTAATATTCTCAGACTAGGGAGGTCCATGGTTATTGGACTCTCCCCAGCCTAAAAATTGCAGGCCGCAGCCGCCCCAGAAGTGGCACATCCATTAGATGCGCCAATCCTGGTGCTTCGCCCCAGCTCATCCCGCGCCCTGGTGCGGTGGCAAACGGGGTAATATATGGGGTTAATACCAGATGTGTAATGTCACCTGGCATCAAGCCCTGGGGTTGGTGAGGTCAGGCATCTATCAGATACCCGACATCACCAACCCAGTCAGTAATAAAAAAAAATAGACGACAAACACATTTTTATTTGAAAAAACACTCCCCAAAACATTCCCTCTTTAACCAATTTATTAGAAAGAAAAACAAATCCAGGTCTGGTGTAATCCAAGGGGTTGCCATGACGATCCACACTGTCCCAGTCAATGAAGAGCAGAATGTTCCCCATTGGCTGGGAGAGCAATGCAGTGACCTGAGCTAACATCAATGGGTCAAGCCCAGGTCACTGCAGGTGATGACAAGTGCTGCTGTCAGCGAGGTACATTACCTGCGCTGATCTCCAGCACACTGACAGCACCTGTCACTGAGTTCAATGACCTTCACAGCCAAGTATCGCGAGAGGCCCGTGACGTCACCACTAGTCAGTCTCGGGTCGGAAGCGAGAGGTGATGTGACAAGCGGTGGCCATGGAGGACAGTGACAGCGCTGAGGTCGGGATGGCGGGACTTCATCACCGCAGGTAAGCCGAGCGGGACCATGTGTGCAGAGTGTGTGTGTGTGTGTATGTATGTGTACATGCCGCGGGCAGGAGGGGGCGGAGCGAGCTGAGCGGGGAAGTGTGGGCTTCCTGCACGTAACTAGGATAAACATCGGGTTACTAACCAAAGCGCTTTGCTTGGATACCCGATGTTTATCTTGGTTACCAGCTTGTGGCAGGCTGCCAGCGATGGCTCCTGCACACTGTAGCTGTAAAAAGCCTTGCTTTTTGCTGCTAGAACAATTCTCGAACGTATCAAGAACTATCGAGCTTTTGCAAAAAGCTCGAGTTCTAGTTCGATCTAGAACAGCCCCCAAAATCACTCGAGCCTCGAACTGGAGAACCTCGAACCGCGAACCGCGCTCAACTCTAAACCTGACGACTGCCCCTCTAAAAAAGAACCCACTGGAGACTTAATGAATCTTTATTAACCAACATTTCTTCTCGAGAATCTCTCCGCCGGGCCGTACAGAATTCCTTTACGGAAAGCTTTCAGTCTCATCCATCCTTCCCGCTGATATGGGAAGCCCAGAAGGCAGTCATTAGGGGGGAGTGCATAGCCCTCTCTTCTAAGCTTAAAAAGGACTCTCAACAGCTTTATCGCCAATATGAAAAGGATCTACGTTCAGCAGAGGAACATCTCCGTACCCGTCCCTCTAAGACTCGCCTGAAAAAAGTGATAGACTTGAGATCTAAATTGAAAGAGATTACCCAGGGTCACATAGAGAAACTCCTCCGGTACTCCCGCCAGAAATACTACGAATATGGGAACAAACCACACAAGATGTTAGCCAGAAAGCTTAGAGACCAAACGATAAATACTGCCCCCTGCGTGATAAAAGACATTTCAGGTATCCCTCAATATGACCCCACAAAAATGGCCCAATTGTTTCATGCTTATTACACATCTTTATATTCTATCCCTCCACCATTTCCAATGTCCCAACCAGATAGAGCGAAAATAGTGAATGACTACCTGACCACCTGTCACCTCCCAAAATTATCCCAGGAGGCATTGGAAGATCTCAATCGGAAAATACTCCCAGATGAGATACATCAAGTTATCAAAGACCTGCCGGGCCATAAAGCCCCGGGTCCCGATGGGTTCACCTACTTATACTATAAGACCTTTGTAGAGGAGCTGTCTCCTCACCTGACACACCTCTTCACTCTGTTCATGGAGGGTGTAGACATCCCAAATACATTTCTACATTCTTATATAACTATTATTCCCAAAGCCGGTAAGGACCCGATGGACTGCACGAGCTACCGCCCGATTAGCCTCTTAAACTCTGATCTCAAGATACTCACTAAACTCTTGGCTGAACGTCTAAATAATTGGCTTCCGCACTTGGTCCATAAAGACCAAGTAGGGTCTGTTCACTACCGTCAGGCGGGAGACAACACTCGTAGGATCCTGGATTTGGTGGAGGTGGCGAACAGGGAAGGAGTGGAGGCTCTCCTTTTGAGCCTGGATGTGGAGAAGGCCTTCGACAGGCTGGACTGGTCCTTCATGTTCTCTGTGTTGGACCATTTTGGACTGTCAGGGCCATTTGTCTCTGCATTAAGAGGCTTATACTCATGTCCAGCGGCGACAATTCGCCTCCCTCACGCTCATTCAGAATCCCTCCCCATCCGAAATGGAACTAGGCAGGGGTACCCATTGTCCCCTCTCCTATATGTTCTTAGCATTGAGCCGCTGGCAGCACAAATCCGGCTTAATCCAGACATTATGGGAATCAGGGTCCGGGAAAAATCCTTCAAGGTGGCCCTATTTGCGGACGATGTCTTGTTGTCCCTGACTAACCCCGTTATCTCCCTACCAAATTTGCATGCAGTCTTAGCCCAGTATGCTAGGTTCTCGGGATATAAACTTAACTCAGATAAAACAGAGGCATTACCCATCAACATTCCAGAAGCTAAAGTGCGGTCCCTAAAACAAAACTTTAAATACTCCTGGCGTTCGGACTCCCTGCGATACTTAGGAGTTAAAATAACCCCCAGTTATAAAACAATATATCAGACAAATTTCCCACCCCTGATTCGAGACGTTGAAAATAGCTTAAAGAAGTGGTCATCCCTACAGATCTCCTTTTTAGGCAAAATACCATAATTAAAATGTCAATAATCCCAAAATGTTTGTATCTGTTCGAAACACTTCTGGTACGAGTTCCCATGGGGGTGTTGAAAAAAGTCCAGTCAATGCTTATGCAATTCATCTGGTACTCAGGGAGACATCGCATACCAGACTCAGTCCTGTGCGCACCACGTACAAGAGGGGGTCTGTCGTGCCCGAATCTTATACTTTATTATTATGCTTCTCATTTACGTACCCTGGCCTCATGGACAACCCTGCCAGCATATAATAAATGGACGGAGATTGAGAAGCTCTGGATGGCACCTTTCCACCCAAGCTCTCTAATCTGGGGTCGCCCTAGTGAAACCCCCTCTAGAGACCTTTTGGGCCCTATTGCATTCATAAGGGAGCTGTGGCGGCAGTGCAGGATAAAGTTCCAACTGGCAACGCAGTCTTCTCTACTGACTCCCTTCCTGTTCACTACACACTTGACGGAGGGCATGAGCCCGGGGGTAGTGGGGCAGTGGGCAAAGGCGGGCCTGTATTGTTTCCGTGATATAGTTAACCCAGTCACGCTAAAATGAAAGCCATTTTCAGACCTACGACACCAGTACAAATCACCTCTCTACCTCTATTTCTCATACCAACAGATAACACATTTCTTCTCAAACATCAGGGGGCAGATGACGTTAAGTCGTCCTTCGGCATTTGAGACCCTCTGCTCTGGGCACACTTCAACCAAGGGTTTAATTTCAGCCATTTACAACATATTGGTAAGTGGGAATTCTCCAAAGACAGTGAAGCACACATATATGAAGAGATGGGAGGGCTGGGTTGGACGACCTATATCGGAAGCACTCTGGTCGGTGATATGGACTAGGACATTTCGGTCCTCAGTCAGCACTCTATATAAGGAGAATCAAGTCAAGGTCCTTATGACATGGTATCACACTCCAGAGCTTATGAATAAGTTCAACTGCACCTATCCAGATGTATGTTGGAGATGTGGACTTGGGGGAGCATCCTTATACCATATATTCTGGACATGCCCAACTATCGGTGGTTTCTGGGAGGAGGTGGAATCCCTGATGGGTAGATTAGTAGGTAGAAATGTGAGTAGGGACCCGGTGGTGTATTTACTAAATGCCCTCCCGTCGTCTTTAAGCAAACCTGAATTAAAGCTTCTCCTGCATATTCTCACAGCTGCCAAATATCTAATATCACTATTCTGGAAGAGGGTGGCTCCTCCGTCAATCTCAGATCTCTATGCTCGGATAAAGGATGTTAGAAATATGGAGAGGTTGACGGCGCAGCTCCACAATACAATGGACGGATTTATAACAACATGGTCTCTGTGGGATGATTTAGAAACACTTTCCAGATTTGAAGGCTGAATAGGTATTTACTGCAGTGGGTACTCATATTATACGCTAGACTGAGAAAAGACGAGCACGTATCCTGAGTTCCCATAGTTGTGATGTTGATTTCTTTCCCCTTTTCGAGTCCGAAATGCGTTGTGAGGCTACTCCTCCTTCACCTGACTTCTAATTTGTGTGTTACACATTGTATCTAACTGCATACCTGGGAAATGTTTCCATTACATGTATAATTGTTTCTGTTTTACTGTAAAACTTGTATAAAAATTTTCTTTCAAAATAAAAAGTTGAAGAACTTCTGATTGCTAGGATCAAGCAAATATTTATGACTAGAGATGACCGAACCTGATGTTCGGTGATCATTATTAGGGCCGAATACTGACTTTACAAAAAAAACAGAGTTCAAGTGCTTTACGTATGTTGACCACTCATGCCATGATCGATGTACTCAGATACACTTGATGTTCATCCCAGTGCGAGCCACTTGCAGTGTTTGAACAGTTCATACTGGGGCTAACAACAGCATGATCAGATGTAGTGTGCAACAAAAAAAAATAAAAACAATTGAAAAACCCAGCCCACCATCCCCTGAAAGTGTTCTGCTTATGGCTGGTTGTATGTTGGTGGAGACTTGAACTACTAGTCAGTGACTTCAATTGGGTATCGGGTCAAGTCTGACTCTATGGAGGATCGGTTCAGCTGCACCCGCCGAACAGAACTTCCACGGGTTCACTCATCTCTGTTGATTACCTAAGGATCTTAAGAATAAATCGTCATTATAAGGCCGGAGTTCCACTTGCGCATGACTCACCCGAGTCTCGCATCGGTATCACCTGGCATGGCCCGATGCTCTCCAGACATGAGCGCCTCAGCTGCATGGAAATACATGCAGCCAACCTAATCCTGTCAGGATAGTGTGCGGCTGTGCAGGTTGATACCGATGCGAGGCTCGAGTGAGTCTTACGCAAGTGGAACCGTACCCTTAGTGAGAAACTGACAGGGTAGACAATGGTGTTTACCATAAGACGGAATACATATCTGTGTTGGAAGCTTTTCTGAGCCTCTGTCAGTGAATCTGTCTTATTTTTCAGATAAAAACATGATGGGCCCCTTTTATAAGTCCGTGGAAATCATCTGACTGCATAGGTGTCTCCTATATGAAGAATTTGACCCTGTGCTCAGAATTGAATATAAAATTCAACTATGCAACATTAATATGAAGATGAAAAAAAACATATTTAAAAAATATGTTCAGACAAAAATAGTTATGCTTTGCATGACCTAATGGAAATATATAATATTTAATAATGAATTTATATGTTTAGTGTATATTTATTTGTAGCTAGGTGGATATGGTATTGACTGATATGAAGAGGGCATGAAAAATATTCATATGTCGTAAACGCAAACCTGAATGGCATTAGCATAGTGCAACTTTCATAAGGATAACGTATATTATTCAAACAGTGTAGAGTGACAAACTTTTGACGTTAAATTTATAGATTTTTAAAACTTTGAAACATCTGTATGTCTTAGAGAAGGGATTGGTTTAATTGCATTATATAAGTTGGTGTCAAGAATGTTTTTTTTTTTTTGCAATTGATTTTGCATTATTGTCCTTATGTTTTAGTATGATATGATTTATTTGCCTAAGACATAATTAAGAAAACAAAAACCCCATAAAAATAAGCTATTATGAATGCAATTCTCAAAGCAAATTCACAATTCTCTTAGAAACCTTCATATTTGTTGACAGGAGAAACAAATGATTTTAATGTTGAATTTCATAAGGGAACCAGAGTACTATGTTGGTCACCAGACAATATAGCAGTCATCAATTTTTTTTCAAGAATTGGCAGAGGAAAATGCTGTGAAATACATAACCTGTCTTACTTCCTGCCATGTAAGTGATGGTACCACTTCATCTTTTTATAGTAACAAAGGAACATTAGAAGTAAACAATACTCCTTGTGCTTACTACCGCAACAACTCAATATATCATAAAAAAATAAATGTTACGGGAAGCAGCAGATTTTATATTAACAATTGAAGTAATTCCGGTTATCTCTATCCTTATTCTCATCAGGATAAACTAAAACCTGAGATAAAAAATAATAATCCATATACACAAGTAGAAAACAGCAGTAAATGTCTGTCAAACAGCTACTTGAATGCTGATTAGTGGTCATTTAATTGCCTGTTTACGCAGCCAGAATGCACTCCTGATGTGCATTAAAGGATCAATAAAACATTCTTCTGTGCGTATAGGCTGCCGTTGTTAATGACAGCGCAGGTCCTATTTACACAGGGCAAGGCGCTGCTGAAAATTATGATCTTTTGGTCAATCCAAAATCCAAAAGAACATTTCACCTGATGAATATGCATTTTGCTTGCTTATCACTAGTTTAGACTGCACATAGTACCAGTGGGGATAAGCGGACCTGTGGATGTTTGGGTTTGCCAGGTTCAGTTTACTTTATTCCACAATTCGGTCCGGGTACTAGGACTTTATCCAAACTCAAACCCAGACCTCGCAGTTGCAGCCAGACTTTTGAAAAAAGTTTGCTTTGGGACCTGGACGTGACCTTAACCCCCAAAAAAGTCACTATCTGGGCAGCCAGCCATAAACAGAACACTTATGAGGTTGGGTGGAGTTTTTCCAATTTTTTGTGCACACTACATCCAATCACACTGTTGTTACCCCCCATTATGAGCTGATCAAACACTGCAAGCAGCTCGCACTTGGATGAGCACTGAGCATACCAGAGCACAGCAATGTGGTTTGCATACATAAAGCACCCAATCTCCGAACGGTGTTTATTTTAAAGTTTGTATACGGTATGAGTCAGACTGTTATACACCCCCCCACTGTTTAAACAAATTTAATATTAATTGCTTCTCAACCCACCCTCTGTACCAGCATATATTATTGGTTGCAGTCAGTCTGCTTTTTTTCTGCTCACATTGGCTCTCTGCTCTCCTATCCCAAGTGTGACAGCTGCAAGTGTCATGTAAAAATAAATAAATGATTTTTTTTTAAAAATTATGATGTGTCCCCCCTATTTTTTGTAACCAGCCAAGGTAAAGCAATATCTGCAGGCTGATATGAGGCTGGAAATTGGCCAATATCCATGGCCCTTCCCGATTTACATTGACTGTTTAGTAAAATAGAGGGAACCCATAATCTTAAATAAATGAATAAATAAATAATTGAAAAAAAATGGTATTAGGTTTCCTTATTTTGTATAACCAGCAAACGTAAGGCAGCCAATTTGGGGCTGACATTACCAGGCTGGGAAGGCCCATGGTTATTTGGCCCTTCCCAGCCAAAAAAAAATAGCCAATAGCTGCCCCAGAAGGGACATATCCCTTAGATGCATGGCGCTTCCTCATTGCCCTGGTGCCCTGGCAATCGGAGTAATAATTTTAGGGTTGATGTAAGCTGTGAATTTACAGCTGACATCAAGCCCAGGGGTTCGCAATGAATAGGCATCTATTCAGAAACTCACATTACTATTATTATTATTATTATTATTATTTATTTATAGAGCACCATTGATTCCATGGTGCTGTACATGAGAAGGGGGTTACATACAAAATACATATACAAGTTACAGTAGACAGACTAGTACAGAGGGAAGAGGGCCCTGCCCTTGCGGGCTTACATTCTATAGGATTATGGGGAGGAGACAGTAGGTGGGGTGTAGGTGGGGCGGCAGCTCCGCACGGTGGTGGGGCGGCAGCTCCACACGGTGGTGGGGCAGTGAGGTCATTCAAGGTTATAGGCATTTCTGAACAGATGAGTCTTTAGGTTCCGTTTGAAGTTTGCAAGTGTAGTAGATAATCTGACGTGTTGAGGCAGCGAGTTCCAGAAGACTGGGGATGTTCGGGAGAAGTCTTGGAGGCGGTTGCATGAGGAGCGAATGAGAGAGGAGGATAGAAGGAGATCTTGGGAGGACCGGAGGTGACGTTTTGGAGTGTAGCGAGAGATTAGTTCAGAGATATATGGAGGAGACAATTTGTGGATGGCTTTGTAAGTCAGTATTAGTAGTTTGAATTGGATACGATGGAAGATTGGGAGCCAGTGAAGGGACATGGAGAGAGGAGAAGCGGGGTGGTAGTGAGGCGAGAGGTGGATCAGTCGGGCAGCACCATTAAGGATACTAACCTGCAAGTGTACAGTTTAAAAACATGCAGAGACAGGAACAAATATTTCATTTTAAAAAAACCCTGTCTGACTCCCTCAATCACCAATTTATTTTTTTTTAAAAACATGAAGATCGGACGCAATCCACGGAATCAGATATAGTCCACTAATAGGAACCTGAAAGACAGAAAAAGAGAGAGGTTACATAAATAAAACAAGACACAGTTCTTCGTTCACCACTTTATTTGCTCCCCAAAAAATCCTGCAGGTCTGATGTAATCCATTGTGAATAGTGATCCCACTATATCCGGTGATTCGCTAATAGAAGATATGGAGAATATTTCTCATAAGTTGGGACGTCAGCGCCTATAGAAAAATCTGTGTCTGTCACTGCCCTCTGTAATAGCCTGTAAAAGTGGTAAGGTCATGTAAGGTTACCATACAAGATGTCCTGCTCACGCCGAGTCTCGTGAAGCGCATCGCAAGACCTACAATGTTTCACAAGCAGTGAGATCATGTAAAGTTACTGATGTCACTGCTCTTGAGAAATGGCTGTGGGTGAAGTGTGGAGCCCCGTTCACTTGAACAAGGCTCCATAACTTTTTTTAGCGAATTGCTGGATGTTGTAGGATCGCTATTTGCCATGAATTACGTTGGACCTGTGGGGTTTTTTTTGGGGGTGGGGAAATAATAAAGTAATGAATGAGGGACTGTGTCTTGTTCCTATAACCTCACTCTTTTTATGTCTTACAGGTTCCCATTATTGGATTACATCTAATTCCGTGGAATACATCAAATCTTCTTTATTTTTTATAACTTGGTAAACAAAGGAGTTGGGGAGTGTGTTTCAATATAAAATATTTTTTTTCCTGTGTTTGTATTTTTTTTAACTTTACACTTGCCGGGTTTATAATGGGGGTGTAATATAGACGCCTCTCCATTACTAACCCCTTGGGCTTCATGCTAGCTTTCAATTCAAAACTGACATAAACCCCAAAAATATTACCCTGATTGCCACTGTACCAGGGCAATTTGGAAGTGCCAGACAAAGAGCCCAAATTGGTAGCTCCAATGGATCTGCCACTAATTGGGAGGCTGCAAGCTGGTATATTTAAGATGGAAAGGGACAAATAACCATAGGCATAGAAATCAGAGAAATCCCTGAAATGGTAGAAAACAGCACTCAAATGAAGGAGAAGAGTAAAAAACAGCTGTTAACATTTGCCTTGTACTGACAATGGCTCACTTAAGAGCCGCAACTCAATGCTGAGCTTAGCATTGAGCCCCGACTCTTATGAAAGTTGTAAGTACCTGGCAATTGTAAATAGCTTTTTTTATCTGTCCTACTCATTGGAGTGCTGTTTGGAGTGCTGTTTTCTATCATTTCACTGATTTCTCTGCCCTCCCCAACTCTTAAGCGGGCTTTACACTCTGCGATCTCGCTAGCGAGACAGCAAGCGATTGTACTCGCTCCTGTCGGTTGTGCGACATGGGCAAATCGCTGCCCGTCGTGCACAACCTTGCTTAACCCCGTCACATGGACTTACCTGCCCTGCGATGTTGCTCTGGCCGGCAACCAGCCTCCTTCCTAAGGGGGCGGGTCATGCGATGTCACAGTGACGTCACACGGCAGCCGTCCAATAGAAGCAGAGGGGCGAAGATGAGCGGGACATAAACACCCATCTCCTTCCTTCCACATAGCCGATGGAGGCAGGTAAAGAGATGTTCGTCGCTTCTGCGGTGTCACACATAGCGATGGGAACAACATCGCTAATGAGAGGTAAACGTTTTTTTGTTTTAGCACTACCTCTCCGCGGCAAACGATTTTTGCCGCTTTTGCGATCGTTTTAGGTCGCACATAACTGTTACACACTACGATCTCGTTAATGACGTCAGATGTGTGTCACAAACACTGTGACCCCGACGATAATTCATTAACGATATTGTAGCATGTAAAGACCGCTTTAGTATTACAAAAAAAACTGAATGGCCTCTAGACACTGAATTTGAACAGGACTTCCCTGAAAAGTCCATGTTCGGGTTCAAGACATAGACACTATGTGTCTGGTACGAACCCCAAACTTTTTCATTTGTGTTCACTTATCACTAGTTACTAAGAATGATCAATCATGATAATAGTGATAATAGTGCAGTGTAAATGGACTTTTTGAGTAAAGTAATTACTAGGGATGAGCAAACCCGAACTTTAAAGGTCGAGGTCCGTTCTGTCCATTCCATAGACCTTGTCTCTGGTACTGAACCCCAAACACAGACCTTTTTATTGTTTATCTGATTCCTGTTTGTATTTGTCACCCAAATAGAGCTTTTTAAAAGGTTGTAGAGTGGCTATTCAGCAAATTTGTAGGCTGTGGGTAGTGATGAGTGAATGTATTTGTTACTATTCGCAGAATAGTACGGTACTCGGGCTATTTGTTATATAGCGAGTAATGGTGTATTTGCCTCGCTATATTCGAATGTCCCGCCCAGCCATTTTGGCGCCTGATTTGCAGTCAATAAACATGCTGGGCTTCTTAACCAATAACACTAATGCTGCAGACATCTTGGTTGTGGCGTTACTGTGATTGGCTTGCCGTTCAGCGTCATAGGGTCCATAAAAATCCTTCTGCCGCCATTAGGCGCATACTGCGACTGGAGCCTGTTTTGTATCGGCATAGGGATAGAGCAAGCAGATGCTAAGGAGAGTGTAGGCTTCTTAATAACACAAAAAGCCCTTTTCAGGGCAGTCTGCAGCACAGGTGAGTGTAGCATTCAGAGGGAAATATTTCCGAATAGAGAGAGTTTACAAAGCAGTGTGTGTCACTACCTCCATTGTACTGTCCAGAAACCAGAATACAATAGCTCTTTTAAGAGCTGATAGCACTGAACAAAGTCACAGCGGGGAGGGAGAAATTGTGGATTAAGCTAGAGTCACACGTAGCGACGCAGCAGCAATCACGACTGATGACCTGACCTTATCAGGATCGCTGCTGCGTCATTTCATGGTCGCTGGTGAGCTGTCAAACAGGCAGATCTCACCAGCGACCAGCGACCTGCCCCCAGTCAGCAGCGACGCGTGGAAGGGATGCTGCGCTTGGTAACTAAGGTAAATATCGGGTAACCAAGAAAAATGCTTCGCTGGTTACCCGATATTTACCTTGGTTACCAGCACACACCGCTTAGCGCTGGCTCCCTGCACTCCTAGCCAGAGTACACATCGGGTTAATAAGCAAACCTTTGCTTATTTACTCGAGGTGTACTCTAGCTACGCGTGCAGGGAGCAGGGAGCCAGCACTGGCAGCCTGAGAGCGGCGGACGCTAGTAACTAAGGTAAATATTGGGTAACCAGCGAAGCACTTCGCTTGGTTACCCGATGTTTACCTTGGTTACAGCTTACCGCAGGCTGCCAGAAGCCATCTCCCTGCTCCCTGCTCGCTTCAGTTCGTCGCTCTCTCGCTGTCACACACAGCGATGTGTGCTTCACAGCAGGAGAGCAACGTCCAAAAAATTAAGCAGGACATTCAGCAACGACCGGCGACCTCACAGCAGGGGCCAGGTCGTTCTTGGATGTCACACACAGCGACAGCGACGGGACATCGCTGCTACGTCACAGAAAATAGTGACTTAGCAGCGACGTCGTTGTTGCCGTCACTGTGTGTGACACCACCTTTAGGTAGGGAATTGGGACACAATATTTATGGGTTCAAAGCCTGACTTATGCCATCCGTCTATGTCAGCCACAATCATATGTTGTTAGTGGCCATTGCAAATACAAAGTAGGACTCTACCATTTTGTGCTGCCTGAGTAAAGCACCGTTCCTGATTCCACAATATTTAGGGTTTCACAGACAGACTTATGCTGTCCGTCCACGTCAGCCACATTTATACATTGCTATTGGCTTTTACAAATCGTTACAAAGCAGTTCCTTAGTATTTACTGCTGCCTGATACAGCAAAGCACCGTTCTGGTTTCCACAAAATGTATGGTTTCACAGTCTGACTTGTGCCATTCGTCCACGTCAGCCACATTCATACGTTGCTATTGGCTTTTGCAAATAGTTACAAAACAGTAGTCTAGTATTTACTGCTGCCTGATACAGTAAAGCACCATTCCCGTGTCTACAATATTTAGGGTTTTACAGCCTGACTTGTGCTGTCCGTCCACCTCAGCCACATTAATACATTTATTTTGGCTTTTGCAAATAGTTACAAAGCAGTGCTTTAGTATTTACTGCTACCTGATACAGTAAAACCCTAGTCTTGTTTGCACAATATTTAGGGTTTCACAGCCTGACTTATGCCATACGTCCACATCAGCCACATTCCTATGTTGCTATTGGCTTTTGCAAATAGTTACCAAGCAGTACTCTAGTATTTACTGGTGCCTGATACAGTAAAGCACCTTTCCTGTTTCCACAATATTTAGGTTTTCAGAGCCTAACTTATGCCATCTGTCCACATCAGTCACTTTCATAGATTCCTAGTGGCCTTTGTAAATACTAAGCAGGACCATTTTGTGCTCTCTGGTACAAAGTACTCACCTGTACTTTCACCACAATATTTTTGGGGTCAACATTTTCATGGCTTGGGCTATCAACATCTGCAAATATGTAAGCAAAACTCAAAATGACAAAAAAGGCAGTTGTTAAGGGAGAGAACATGATGTTGTCAGGGGTGGGTGACAGGGGTGGGCGACAAGGCACTGAGTCTTTGTCAGGTCACAAGAAGCTTGATGCATCCAGTATGTTCCTTGCCAAATTTCCCAGTCTGTAACATAAACGTGTGTGGAAGCCAGAAGAGTGAGAGCAGATTCTGTCTTGGATGGCAGACACGGCCTCTTCACAGTTGTCAAGCAGCAACCAATCTTCCACGACCACACAGTCTACTGTGCATACACAGAAAGCTGGCCCATCCCATCCTCAACATGGTCCTCCTTCAACAGTCACTGGAGCCATATGACCCCAATCTTGGCCACTCTGACGATCTGTTTAGTACATACCATTGGTTGGCTCTGGCCACTCACCGTTCAGCATGGAAGAGGGACGTGAGGATGTGGCATGCTTTGATGCGCCAGTCTTTGAGGACCTACAACCAGAAGAAAGCCATTTTGAGGACTCTGATTTATTTGCTCCTGAGGTGGAGGCTGATGATGATGAGACACAGTTGCCATCAGTTCAGCCTACAATCTCAAGTGGGAAGGAGGATGAGATGGAAGATGAGGTTGTCAATGATGAGTCTGTGGAGCCCAGCCCAGGTCTGCATTACCTTCAGGGACTCCATGTGGAGGGACAGTCTGGTCATAGGTAGGTTGTCTTCTTAGGATTCGTGACGCCACTCTTGGTATTTCGGTCAGGGTGACCGCCACTGCAGATTAGGGGACACCTGGGGCTGATGTTGAATGCAGCTAGATGTGGTGGCCTCCCGAGAGTGAGGCTAGCCCCAGGGCCCAGTTTGGATGTGTGGAACCACAGGTCGCAGAATGACTCACACGCACGACCAGAATGTCTTTTAGGGTTTTTACTCACATCAGGTGGCAAGGGTGAGTAACCCGGACAATGCTTCGGTAGACCAGGAAGAGCCAGGTATCCCTTTGGCTGAAATAGGGGTGACTGCTCACTTGCCTTCCTAGCCCTCATGTTTTGAGGTGACCCCGACTTGAAGTCTTGCTGAGATCACCCAGGGATGTCGCATTCGCCGTTCTCCCCTTTCTGGCCCGTTTGTTTGCAGCGTGGACCAGACGATTCTAGCTGCTGCTTTCTGTAGCCTATGGGCTCCCTCGTTGCTGCATGACTCCGGACTCTATGTGTGGTTGGTGGTAAGCTTGCAGTGCTCTCACCGGCAGGTGAAGCAGGCCAACTGAATGGGCCCCTGTTCTGGGTACCTGTACCCCATGCGGGCAGGGTCTCCTGGCAGTCCCCGTACTCAGCCGCCTCTCTGCGCTCCGGCTTCAGGTGGTTTTCGGGCGGCACTACCAGTAGCCCTTTCTCCCCCGTCAGCAGCCACGAACGGTGCAGTGTCTGGAAGGGCTCTGCTCCACTTTGCTCTGCCCTCACCAGACGCGACTTCTCTCCTCCACTTCCTCTCACTGACTGCCTCTGCACACTCCCTGTTCCGAGTGACACCACCCACCACTAACTGGGAGGTGAGGGCCACGCCCCCTCCCTGAGTCTGCTCAGGGGTCCCCTCTAGCAGTGTGTGTGCCCCTGGTTACTGAGTGTTCCGTGTGTCCACACCCTATTTAGCCTCTGGGAATACCTGTGTTGTACTGCCCCCAGCATGGGTGCAGCACTCAGTGGTGCCTGACCAGGTCAGGGGCGCCACAAGTCCACTGATCCGACCTGGACCGTTGACATGCATAGCAATCACAGCAACACAGAAGAAGATGGATGTGTAGCACCAACACAGGCACAAAGGGGTAGCGGTTATCCAGAGTGAGAACTGGGTCAACGGTTCCCAAGAGCACCCCCAGTGTGGCCAAGTCAGGGCAAGGGGTTGTTCAGTCACTGTCTGGAGTTTTTATTTCTGAAAGTCCTTCAGAGAAAAACATTGTAATCTGTAGCATCTGCCCTACCAAGTTGAGTAGAGGCCAGGGCAAAGGCAACCTGAGCACCACCAGTATGCAGAACCGCATGGCAGCTGAGCACCTCAGTAGGTGGGCAGAACACTATGGTACCAAATTTATGCCATGTTGCCTCTGCGACGTCCTTCACAATGTGCTGTCCAGCAGGCATTCATACATCCTGCCTACAAGGTGCAATTGCACAGACACATCAACCACATCCACTTCCTTGTCCCAGGGAAGCGTCCAATTGCCTGTGCCTGGGGTATTGGAAAGACAGTGTAAATACCCAGCTACGCAAGCACAGGCAATAAACCTAAACTCGCCCATTGCCAAATTGCTAGCCATGGAAATGTTGCTGTTTAGGCTTGTGGGAACACAGTGTTTCCGTGAGCTCTTGGCTGCGGCTGCCTCACGATACAGTGTTCCTAGCCACCACTATTTTGACCATTGTGTCGTCCCCACTTTACACAAGCATGTGTTAAACAATCTCAACCGTACTCTGACCAACGCTGTAACCGGTAAGATCCCCCTAACAACAGACACGTGGACAAGTTGTTGTGGACAGGGACGATACATATCTGTCATGGCGTACTGGGTGAACCTGGTGGAGTCTGGGACAAACTCGCAACCTGTAACATCACACATTCTACCCATGTCAATAATAGCGGGCCCAACTTCTACCAGCGTTTCCGCCTCATTATATGCCACTTCCTGCCTCCCCTCCTCCTCCACCTGCTCCTCATCTTCTGCTGAATTACCCTCCCCATCACTGCCAAGCTGGGAGCTGTGCAGCAGCACATCGGCAAAGCGGCAACACACTCTGCTGAAGCTGGTCTGTTTAGGTCACAAACCACACACTGCAGCAGAGCTGGCAAGGTATAAAAGAGTAGACCCATCAGTGGCTTTTCCCACTGCACCTCCAATCCGGCCTGGTCCTTTGTGACAAAGATTGTGTAACTTGGTGGTGGCTTTAAATGTGGCTTTTAAGCTGGTACACAAACCATGCATGGCTTACATGCTAAACCTAGTTGTTCAGAAATTTATGAAAACATACCATGACTTGCCGTACCTACTTGAGAAGGTGCGCTGTATTAGTGCCCATTTCCGTGATTCCTCTACCACTTTTGATGGTCTTACAGCACTGCAAAAGCACTTTAATTTGCCAGGTCACCAACTCATGTGCAACCTGCCTATGCAGTGGAACTCTACATTCTACTGTATATGTTGGCGAGGATTACTGAGCAGTAAAGGGCAGTAGCTGAATACCAGCTACAACATGCCCATTAGATTGAGGGTCAGCCACCACACATTACAACTGTTGAGTGGGTGTGGATCGCTGACATTTCTGAGGTTCTGAAGAACTTTGGGTACTGCACCAAGCTTGTGAGTTGTGATCAGGCTGTTATCAGCTTAACCATCCCACTGCTATGTCTGTTGAAACAATCACTGCATAATCTCAAAGAGGAAGCTTTGAGTTCCCAGCATGTGGCTATGAAGCCAGATTTCCCCATGGATGATACTACCCAGCCCAGCCAGTATTCTAAAGCAACATTGAGTGATGATGAGGAGCATGGGGAGGATGAGGAGGACGAAGACTTTTTTTTCTGTGCAACCCAATGGGACTCTCAATGCTACACAAGGGACTCTCATGGAATACCAGCTTCATGTCTGTCCAGCATGAATGGGCTGGAGAGGAGGAGGAGGCAGAGGAGGAGGAGGAGGCGAGTCAGCATGAGGAGAGGATGGGTATTGATCCTCCTGGTGGGGAAACAGAACCTCTGCCTGTTTGCAGCTTGGCCCACATGGCACAATTTAAGTGTAAGAGTCTGTGGCAAGACCCTCGCATGATACACGTCGGGGGCGGGGGAAAGCTTCCCCGTCGCGGGGGCTGCTCAAGTAGATCGCGCTCAGATCTGGTGCCTTTTTCTCGGTGGGTCGAGCGGGCCGGACCCGGGGCTCGAGCAGCGCTCCTCGCCCACGAGTGAAAGGGGGGGTGGAATTGGACGTTTTTTGGAATAGATAGAGTTCGTGACACCACCCACGGGTTTGTGGTGATGTTGGGCACCTCCGGTGCTGATGACGGGGTTCCCGGAGTGATGGCGGGGAGCAGCTAGGTGTTTACCACTCCGGGGGTAGGGGCTGTTGGTCCCAGGGCCCAGTAGGAGGGAGGGTTCCGAAGGATGGGTTTTGGCAGGGTGCAGGGTTGCGGTGCAGCTCAGCGCGGTGCCGGATGGCACGGGAGTACTCACTCAGACACAGATGGACAGAGTCTCTGGTAAACCAAACGGCTGGATGGACGGGGCCCGCAACCGGCTGCGGTGTTCTCCCTGGATGAGTTGATAGTGGCTGTCGTTTCCCTGCACCTGTGTTTTGTGTCTTGACGCCAATGCCTGAGCACCGGTAGTCCGCTTCCCAACGTATACGTGCCAGAGGAGCCCGTTTGCCCGCAGACGCTGGCCCTGTGGATCTCTGGCCCTTGGCGGTGATGCTTATCCGGAACGGTTGGGCTGTTGTCTTCAATCGGGACTTGGGTGGGAATGAACCACTAAGGTCCAGACCGCAATCAGTAAATTTGACTAAAAGGTTGGCTTCGAGCCTAGTCGGGGGTCTGAGTACCCTGCCTGGTGCTTGGCTCCAATCGGCTCCCCGGTTTGGTACCGGCGTGCCACTGCCCGACCCCGGTCCTACGGTTCCGCTGACCTTCACCAACTCCTGCAGATGTCCACCACCGTCTGCCTACCTTGCTGGAAGTGCCTGGCCTCCAACCCAGACTCCAATAGTTTCACTCCTCTCACTCTACTGCCCACAACTGGACTGACTGAACTCAACTCGACTGTCGTGTTTTCCCGCCTCCAGGCCTGTGAACTCCTCGGTGGGCAGGGTCAACCGCCTGGCTCCGACCCACCTGGTGTGAACATCAACCCTGGAGGATGGCAACAAGGGTTTAATGTGTGACTGGTGTGACCTGTCCAGGGAAAGAGGTGTATAGTGTTGTGTCTGTGACCACCTGGCTAGGCCAGGGCATCACACACATTTTATCCAACAACCTTTACTGGTTGGCCACCTTTCTGGACCCACGGTTCAAGGTGAAATTTCCTTCTCTCCTTTTGGACTCGCCAAAGGGTTGCACAATGGAATCCTTCAAGAGGGTCATTATAGATCAGTTGATAAAAACATCGCCCTCAGACAATGCTGGTGGAAAAGTTACCATCTCTTTTCAACACCAATACACCAATGGAGAGAGACACCAATACCAGGTCCAACAGAGGTGGGAGGAATATGTGTTCAAACTGGGCCATTTTCAATAAACCATGACATCAGCAAGGGCTATCTTTGCCTGTAACAATGCCAAGGAGGGAGAAGCTGCACAACATGGTCAAGGGGTACTTAAGTGACCTTTCTGATGCTTCAGTTCCCTTTAATTATTGGGTGTCCAAGCTGAACACTTGGCCCGACCACTCCTTATACGCTTTGAAGATGTTGGCCTGTCCAGGTGCTAGTGTTATGTCAGAGCGTGTTTTCTGCTGGGGCAATCATCACTGATAGGTGCTCACGCCTCTCCACAGAAAATGCAGACAGACTTACTCTGATTAAATTCAACAAGGACTGGATTTCTCCACAGTTTGCAATCCCTCCAGATGAGAGCAAGCCAAACTATATTCCCCAATTTGTTCATTTTGGCTACTGATGTTAACGTTCACCCCTTGCCATATAAAGCCATTTTTTTCCTGCGTGAACCATGACTCAGGCCATAGATCTAATTTTTGTAAACACTATGCACATTGTGCGATGGCAGATAAAATAGGACAGTACTCCTACTGCAGCCTAACTACTATTTGTCATTAGAGGTCCTTGTGATGGGTACTTCCTGTGTCAACCATGACATGTTTTTTAAACAATTCACATCCGTCTGACAACCGCATCTTTTTGGTTCTGTAGAAAGTCCGTTTTTCATTTATGGGCCTTCTGTTGTTTTTTTGCGGACTGTAAAAAAATATGAAAAAAGGTTTACATACAGTCAAAAGCTAGAAAGATAGATATCTGGGTAGATAGATAGATAAATAGATAGATAGATAGATAGATAGACATAATGTCCCACTCCTATGCATTTTGTAATCTTGCACCCTTTAGTGCCTTTTATGTGGTACTAAAGGATGCTTAGCCTTGTATTTAGCCAAAAAATAAATAATTAAAAAAAATAACGTAGGGTCCCCTCTATTTCTTGTAGCCAGCGAGGTTAAAGCAGATGGCTGCAGCCTGCAGACCACAGCTGGCAGCTTCACCTTGGCTTGTAATTTAAAACAGAGGGCACCACACTGTTACAAATTGGCACCGCTGTAGCTGCAAGCGTCCTGCTGAGGATCCTGCTACGCCCAGGCAACGGCCGCCATTTTTGGCTGTGCCTCGGGTCGTCCAGCTGGCTGCTCCTTTCCCCACATCTAAGTGTGGAGAAGCGGCTAGGGTGTATGCGGGTGCCGATTTGCCCCAGCCAGAGACAATGTCCAGGGGTTTACCTGGTGAGCATGCTCAGCCTGTTAGTACCATTTCTGAGGCTAAGTCCTCAGTTCACGCTACTGAGCATGCTCACATACTTAGTGCGAAAAGCCTCTTTGCTCAGATGCTTGGACTCCGTGAGGTGTTTAAGCCATGTGTTGTGCCTACTGAGCATGCTCAGGCACTCAGTGCTTCAGAGGCTAAGTCCGGTAAGGACGTCACTGGGCATGTCCGTGAGGTGGTAGGCCCTGATAAGCTGGATAGTGTTAGTTGTCCTGATGAGGTGGCCACTCTGGACTGACTCGTAGAGGCCCGCCCCTATGACCTGGCTCCCCATCATTGGTCATCAGACGATGACTGGTAGGCTGTTTGGGGCAGTGCTGCCATTGTGCCATCAGTAATGTGGGTGTTCCAGATAGAACACTGGTGAGGTCACTGATGATGTGGCACTCCGCTATTGACCCCTGGAGGTGTCATTGTGGCTCATATCGAGTTTGGGGTGGACCCTAGGTATTAAAAGAGCCTGGAGACTGCACCATGAGGCACAGTCTTAAGATGCACTAGTTCATACCTATGATTAGAGCCACATTGCGGCCTGTAGCCACTAGTTCTGGAATCGGTAGGTAGGATTAGGTGTCCGGTGCCTATCACACCAAGATTCGTGACTTGGCACATTAGGGCAGGCACCGTGCTTCCCTCCTGTTGTTCCAGTCCTATTGTAGCAGCCAAGTGGAGTTAACTGGGCTGCGGCTGCTGCGCCTAAAATCCCAGTGGGCCCCCTATGCACACAGACAGTGTTACCCAGGACCCCTCTGGAGTTAACATGGGAGTTCCTGGTTTGGGTGTGTGGACCCTGTGGCATGAACAGAGTTCACAATAGTCCTTGTCCAAGTGACGCCTAACTTAAATAAGGATCATATTATTTCGGAGCCACCCAGCTCTGTATTATTTGCCTGACCTACGGGTTACCAGTAGCTCCTTTACCATCTTGAAGCATGGTAGATCCTGACAGGCGATTGGGTATACACCACCTTTATCCTAATCCGCCAGTCCCACCATAACCCCCCATGCTGTTATTTTAAAGTAAATATGTAATTTAAAACCAAAAATGTGGGGGTCCCCCCCCAAATTGGATTACCAGCCAAGGTAAAGCAGACAGCTTTGGTCTGGTATCTGGTATTCTCAGACTAGGGAGGTCCATGGTTATTTGACCCTCCCCAGCTTAAAAATAGTAGGCCGCAGAGACTAAGAAGGGGCGCATCCATTAGATGCACCAATCCTGGTGTTTTGCGCCCAGCTCATTCATTTGCCCTGGTGCACTGGCAAAAGGGGTAATATATGGGGTTGATACCATCTGTGTAATGTCACCTGGTTTCAAACCCTGGCATTAGTGATGTCACGGCATCTATCAAATACCCGAAATCACTAACCCAGTCAGTAAAAAAGTAGACAAAAAATATGTATTTGAAAAAACACTCCCCCAAACATTACCTCTTTCACCAATTTATTGTAAAGAAAAACAAATACGAGTCTGGCGTAAACCAATAAGGGGGTCTCACAATGATGCATACCATGCTCTCTGTCTCAGTCAATGAAGAACAGAATGTTCCCCATTGGCTGAGAGAGAAGTGCAGTAATCTGAGCTAACATCATTAGGTCAGGCCAGGTCACTGCAAGGCATGACAAGTGCTGACGTCATGAACTTGCGCTTGTCACTGAGTTCCATGGCTGCCGCATTCTGACGCGAACTGTCCTGTGAGCCCATGACATCAGCGCTAGTCACAGTCTCGGGCCATCCGCGAGACTTGATGCGGCATCATGGAAATCAGTGATGAGTGCTGACATCAAGCGCTGATGTCACAAGTTCATTGTTTTTTTTTGCCTCCGCTTATTTTGATAACGATAGCTTTTTTATTTATTTGCTGTCTGAGCTGTGTATGGACCGTTTTTTTGTGAGACAAAAGGGCATTTTCAAGGATACCATTTATTTTTTTTTACAATGTTTAATGTAGAGGTTAAATAGTTTAACAGTTTTATAGATCAAGACGTTCCAGACACGGCAATACCAAACGTACATTTTTTATTATTTTGCTTTTTTCTTGGTTCATTGTTTTATTTTTAATCATTCTACAGTTTGTTTTCTTTTGCTTTTTTTTTTAATTTTTACTTTTTATCTCTATGGGACTTTAACTTTTCTGACTATGATGACTGCAATAATGTACTGTAATACAGTATGTACTGCAATGTATTACTCCTGTAAGTGTTACACTGACAATACCCTTTTTATATAGCATACCCAAAAGTCATTATTTGATTCAGGTTGTCATGACACCCAGTAACAGCTCACAATTACATTATGTCTAAATACAGCCATTACTATTGATTGCGGAAATTAGAGAGTTAAACAGCCCGGGCAATGAGGGCACCTGATCTAGCTGTTAGGCCTCACTACCACTTGTGATTAACATGGACGAGTGCAATCCGAAAAAACTTCAGATCGCACTCGCATCACTGTCAAACAATGAGGCAGTATCTGTGCCGCCCCCGTGCCAGCAGCCAGCGCTGCTCGGATCTGGGCCTGCTGGGGTAGTGGCTTGAGGGTCTCCGGACCCGGGGGTCTTGCGGACACGCCGAATAAAATGGGGGGGACGTAGATGTACAGGCTAGGCTGTATTAAGTTTGTGACGCCACCCACAGTGTGTGGTGAGTTGGGACACCACCGCTGCTGTGATGGGGCACCCGAGGGAGATGTAGCGGCAGCTGGATGTTAACCCCTCCATGGCCACCCAGCGCTGATCCAGGGCCCCCAGTTTTGCCGTGTCCAGGTGTGTCAAAAGGTTGTTGTCCGTATAGGCGATGAACTTCGCCGATGCCAGGTAATGCTTGAACCTCGCTGTTATTGCCCAGACGAGTGCCAAGAACTCCAACTTGAAAGAGCTGTAATTCTCGGGGTTTCTCTCCATCGGCTGGAGCTTCCTGCTTGTATAGGCAATCCCTTTTTCTCTGCCATCTTGCATCTGGGACAGGACAGCACCCAAGCCCACATTGCTGGCGTCCGTGTAGAGAACGAACGGGAGACCGTAGTCAGGATAGGCCAGAATTTCTTCTCTAGTCAGGGCCGACTTCAGTTGCTGGAAGGATTCTTCGTGCGTCTCACCCCAGACAAAAGGGGGCCCGGGAGTTCTGCCATTCTTGGTCTGCCTCACGAGGAGGTCCTGCATGGGGGCATCAATCACCCCTCTGGCTGCCATTACTGTGGGCCAATGCTCGGAAGGCAGAGGCTCCACCACCGTCGGGTAATCCTGTCCACGGGGACCCACTGCTACTCTGCACCAAATCATCATTTCACTCCACGGAGGAACCACTAGAGGCGCCATATCCATCACTCGCACGCCCCCAATCTCTCCACCTGACATGTTCACCTGTTACCGCTGCAGAAGAGCCTGGATTTCACATTGCAGAGCCCTCTGCTGGCCTCCTCCTGTGGTGACAGACAGTTGTTACAATAGGTTCAGCCCTTCCCCCATGCAGTTTTCAGTCATGTTGGTCCCTAGGACTATCTTTGGGTTACGGTCACTGGGGTCATTCTGTACTACAATTAGCCCTTGCTGCTTCAGTTCTACCCGCCCCACCTTCAAGGTCACCTCCTTAAACCCCACCTGGGTCATAGGGAGTCCATTAGCTGCAATGATGGTTAAACTGGCATCCGGAGGGGTGAGCTCACTGTCAGACCATTATTGCTTGTACAGTATATAGGGAATAGTTGTTACCTGCGAACCGGTGTCAAGAAGGGCGTACGTTGGGATACCGTCCACAGCAAGGAAGATGATGGGGCGACCTCCAATGTATCGATCACGCCAGTGAGCTGGGCCTTAAGGGTCTATTCCTGAGGACTAGCCCTTGGCCTCAGGGGTTTCTTGCTTAAAGGACACTGGCAGGAGTAGTGACCAGTCTTGTTGCACTTGTAGCAAATGGGTGGTCCATACCGGCTGTCGTTGTTCCTCCTCCGCTGTATCCACAGGATATCCTCTGGGCTGTCGGCGAGTTGTATCTTCTCGGCTGGCTTAGCTTTCGACGGCAGCTGCAAGGCGGCGAGAATCCTGGCGACGTCATCACTCAGGCACTGGACTTGCGACGACAGGTCCTTTAGAGTCTCGGTCGCCACCGCGGGAGCTGGCAGGGCCAAAAAGGGGGTGGCTACCGAGACGGGAGCGGTGTCAGCCGGCCAAGATGGTGGATTGGGGCACTAGCATCGTCCAGCTGTAGCGCTTTAATGGCCCGGTCTTTGAGGACCGCAAAGCTCAAGTCCGAGTGCTCTAGAGACCACAGCCGTAGTTGTTCCACCAGCATTTTGTTGCTCTCAGCCTCATTAATAAGGTCCACCTGCTTCAGTGTGTGTAGGGTTGTCTGCAGCCTTAAGGCATAGTCTCGAATACTATTATAAAAGTGCATCTGCAGCTCCACTTCGGTACGGGTCTCAAAAGCAACCTGCAGTTTGTCAAAAATGGCGGTTACCGAGACCCGGTTGGCATCTGCCCAAGTCTCCGCTTCCTGCACAGCGGTGCCGGTCAGCTGCCCGAGTACCACAGATGCACGCTGCTTGCCAGTCATGGCATACAAATCGAGGATGGTACAGATTTTCTTTCTGAACATCTGCAGGGCATCAGGCTTCCCATCATACTGGGGTAGCCAGGCAGCACCGGACACGTAGGGCAAGGAGATCAGCATTACCTGGGTGACCACCGGGGCTACAGCTCCCCCCGCTCCTGCGACCGAAGCGGGAGCCGCCACATTTCCAGCATCTGCTACATGTGCTGGCGCCACTCCGCCATCAGAGTTAGGCGCAGACATCTTCCCGCCGCTCCCCCTTGGTCTTTTGCCGGCACTTCTTTTTGCGGCCTGTTAGTTTCGTTTTACGACCTCGGGGTTCACCTTCCGGCCGAGTTCCCAGGGGGCGGGGATTTAACTTTCACGCCCTTTACTCGGGGAAGAAGACGCTAGGCTGTAGTTTTCGCGTCTGATGGCAGCAAAATGGTGACTTCTGAAAATTTAGCAACGGATAACCGCTGACTGTCCAATACAAGGCGCATTTCCACAAGGTAAGTGGATGGCTAAGTATCCGGGGTGTGCCGCCCCCATGCCAGCAGCCGGCGCAGCTTGGATCTGGGCCTGCTGGGGTAGTGGCTCGAGGATCTCCGGACCCGGGGGTCTCGCGGACATGCCGAATAAAATGGGGGGGACGTAGATGTATGAGCTAGGCCGTATTAAGTTTGTGATGCCACCCACGGTGTGTGGTGAGTTGGGACACCACCGCTGCTGTGATGGGGCACCCGGGGGAGATGTAGTGGCAGCTGGATGTTAACCCCTCCGTGGGTAGGGATGGTTGCCCTGGGGCCCAGTGTCTGGTGCAGGGTATAGCGACGGCAAGGGGGAGGTTTGATTACTCACAGTTAATAAATCACACAAGTCTCTGGTAAACCAAGGTGCTGGTGGCCGATGCCGCAGCCGGTTGCATTCGGGTCCCCCACCCGGGCTGGTGGTCTCTATTCTTTTCCTCTGCACTGTTTTGTGTAAGGTGGACTTCCTAGTCTGAAACTCAGGAGTCCGCTCCCGGCTGGATGTGGCCTAAGGAGCCGTGCCCGCAGACGCTGGCCCATGGGATCTATGGGCCCTGGCGGTCACCTCTTATCCCTATCGGTGGGCTGTTGCCTTCTATGAGGGACTTTGGGTGGGACAGAACCTCTAGTCCTGGCCTCAATCGGTTAATTAACCAGGCCACTTGCTTCCGGTCCTGGCTTCAGGGTCCGAGTACCCCTCTTTGTGCTCCGGTTTCCGGGTTGGTTCCCCATGTTGGTACCGGCGGGCTACAACCCTGTCCCGGTCCACCTCGGTTCTGTCGAGCCGTCTTCCCGTCTTCTGCTGATGGAGACCACCGTCTGCCTCCTAGCCAAAAGCACCAGGGCTCCAACCCTAGTATCGTTCAAGTTGAACTTTCACCGCTGGAGCTACACTTGGCTCCAGCCCCCACTCCTCTCCTACAAACTGATATGCTTGTTTTCTCGCCCTGGGCTGTCTAGACCCCTGGGTGGTTGTGTCCAACCGCCTGGTCATGCCCACTGGTGTGTCTATCTCTCCCTAAGGGGGGGTGACTAGGGTTTTAGGTTGGCTGTGTGTTTCCTAAGTGGCAGATGGTGCTATGCGGGGGCCTCTCTGTGACTGCCTGGTTTTGCCAGGGCGTCACATATCCAGTTTTCTCATGCCAAATCAGCATGCATAAAACTCGCACCATGCTGCATTTGGCAGTGATTCTCGCATCACACACACCCATACAAGTCTATAGGTGCATGTGAAACATCAGACTGCACATGGATGTCATCCAAGTATAGTGCAATATATGCACAGACAGGTAGTGGAGAAGATGGAAAGACTATTTTCTCCCTTTTCTGTGCATTTGTGATCCGATTGCAAGATCGGCTTGCAGTTGCATGACACTCAATTGAAGTTCCCAACAGAGCATGAGCCGAGTGGCATTAGCATATGAAATCTAATGCTTTTGCATTAGATGCCATGCACACATGAGAGCAAGGCCTTACAGAAGGAACCCACAAAGAATGGAGAGTTCTGATATTTCCATGCAGCTGAGGCGCTCCTGTGAGGGGAGTGTCAGGCTGTGTGGGGTGATGCAATGCTAGACTCAAACGAGTGATACACAAGTGGAATCATACCCTTAGTGTCACCCTGCTTCTCTCTCTGTAGAGATGCTTGTCTTTACAGAGTGATAAAGCAGAGCTGACATGATTCTCCCTGCTTCTCGCTCTGTAGAGACACTTGTCTGTACAGAATGATGAAGCAGAGCTGACATTGCTCTACCTGTGGACTACATCGGACTAAGGATTTTTTTATAATAAAGATAGAGTCTCTAAATGTTATTTTTGTTTTATTTCTAATAAAAAAAATTCTATGTGTTGTGTGTTTTTTTTTTACTGTTTACTAGAAATTCCTGGTGGCCATGTCTAATTTGGCGTGACACCATAAATTCGGGCTTAGTACCAGCTGAGAATACAAAGCTGGTATTAACCCTTTATTACCCAGCATGCCGCCGCCATCATGGCCCCTGGACGAGCTGAGTAAAGCACCTGGAAATGGCACTAAGAAACAATGCACCATGTCCAGGGATGGCTGCAGGCTGTGTTTTTAGTGTGGGGGGCCCAGAATGCTTGGGTCTTACCATGCTGAGAATCCCAGCCTCCAGCTGCCTAGCTTTACCTGACTGGTGATCAAAATATGGCAGGAGCCCACACATTTTTTTAATTTTTTTTTAAATAATTAAAAAAAAAAAATGTGCGTCCTGTATTTTGATTAGCAGCCAAGGTGAAGCATGGCAGATGGCGGTGGCAGCCTGTAGCCATCCACTTATCCACTTTATCTGCACTGAGAATCAAAAATACCACAGAGCTGTATGTGATTTTTTTAATTTATTTCATTTTATACTACTATATGTGTGAGGGACCCAACAGCCAATCACGGACGCTGTCACGCAGAATGGGCGTCTGTGATTGGCTGATGGAGTAACCTGGAATCTGTGCATACATTCTAGATGCTAGAATGTATGTGCTGATTTCAGGTTACTCCAGCATCCAATCACAGACGCTCATTCTGCGTGACAGCGTCATTCAGCCATTCAGCGTGTGATTGTTATTTTAACAGTAAAATAAAACAACAACACAGAGAAAAAATATTTTTTTAGAAATAAAACAAAAGACATTTAGGACTCCATCTTTATTACTCAAAAAAAAACCTCCGACATAGTCCAAAGGTAGACGAGCATCTTCAACTCTGCTACATCTGACTTACAGGACCTTCCATGACATTGATATAGAAGGGTTAAATAGTTTCTCTATTTCTTTATTAAAGATATTTTATTTCATTAGTAAGTATATCTGATGGTAGTTCATAAACATGGAGCCTTCGGAATTAGAGACAATCTCAAGGATTATTATTGTCTCTAAATGTTCTTCTTATCTTCTTCTTATCTCATATGCATGACTCTACATTTTTGTTTTGCTAAAACTTAAAGGTCATATGAGCAACTTGTAAAGTCCAGCTAGAAGCCTTATTTGCAATATCACATTGATCTGTAAATGGTATAAATAAACTGTACCTTAGCTAAATAAACAGAAAATTGATCATGCCCACATGGATGCAGGTCTTTTTCTCCGAGCGCTCGATCTTGATTAGGTCCTCTGAAGAGGCCTAATTCAGAGGACCTCACTGGTGATCCCATAAGCTGACTTGTGACAAAACAGAACAGCTACAACAGTTTTTGGTGCCCAACGTGGAGCCATGGCCAACCAGCCTATTCGGAAGAAGTTTTGGGGACTCTTGAGACAGTGAAATTTCAGCTGCAGCAAGGTGAGAAGCTTTATTCTTACACTTTATTTCACTCTCTCTGATTTCCCGAATATTCTGGGTAAGGCTGTACACACGGTTCAAGAACTCTGGCATCACCAGTGAGTATTGTTTTTTTTTCTCATGCATGTCTGAATGAGAGTTGAAATATAGAGTAATAAGATAGCCATGTGACCAGTCTAGTGGGAATGTTGTTACCTCGTGGGTTACAGGACACCTTCCATGACGTCATAGCCATGTGACCAGTCTATAACTCAATGTCTGTACAACATTCACACCAGTTTGTAACTCAATGTCTGTACAATATTCACACCAGACTGGTCACATGGCTATGACATCATGGAAAGTCCTATAAGTCAATGGTGGTTACCCGAGGGCGCAACAATGATCGGACACGGAAGCAGAAGTGGTCGGGAAAGCGGGTCTGCAGGACACATCGCGAGACCTGTAAGTATAATGACAATGTTTATTAACTATATTCTTTATTTTATAGCCCCCCTACATCATCTCATAACTGTAAAGTCCAAGTTCGGGGTTCGGATGCAAGTTCACATTAACTGAGAACCCGAAATCGAACTTTACAAAATGTTCAGGTGAGGCTCCCAAACACAAACATCGGGGGGTTCACCCATCACTACTCATTATCTGTATTATTGCTCTTCGTGACCTGTGTAAAAGACACCTGTCCACACACTCAACTAATCACACTCCAACTTCTCCACCATGGCCAAGACCAAAGAGCTGTCTAACATCACCAGGGACAAAAATGTAGACCTGCACAAGACTGGGATGGGCGACAGGACAATAGGCAAGCATCTTGCTGAGAATGCAACAACTGTTAATGCAATTATTATAAAATGAAAGAAATACAAGATGACTATCAATCTTACTTAGTCTGGGGCTCCATGAAAGATTTCATCTCATGGGATAAGGATGACTGTGAGAAAGGTCAGGAATCAGCCCAGAACTACACAGGAGGACCTGCTCAATGACCTAAAGAGAGCTGAGACCACAGATTCAAAGCATACAATTAGTAATACACTACACTGTCATGGACTAAAATCCTACGGGCACACAAGGTGCTCCAGCTTACTCCAAAACATGCCCAGGCCCTTTTGACGTTTGCCAACGACCATCTGTATGATATAGAAGAGGAATGGGAGAAGGTCATGTGGTCAAAAGAAAAGAAAATAGTACTTTTTGGTATTAACTCCACTCGCCATGTTTGTAGGGAGAAGAAAGATGATTACACACTCAAGAACACTATTCCAACCGTGAAGCATGGGGGTGGAAACATCAAACTTGAGGTTGCTTTTCTGCAAAAAGAACATGATGACTGCATCATATTGAAAGGACGTTGGATGTGGTCATGTATCACGAAATTGGGGCCATCAACCTCCTTTTCCCATCAGTAAGAGCATTGAAAATTGTGTTGTGGCTTGGTCTTCCAGCATAACAATGGCCCAAAACACACAGCCAAGGAAACTAAGGCGTGGCTCCATAAGAGTCATTTCAAGGTCCTGGAGTGGCATAGACAGTCCCCAGACCTGAACTGAATAGAAGATATTTGTAGGAAGCTGAATCTCAAGATTACCTAGCAACAGCCCAAAAACCTAAAAGATCTGGAGAAGATCTGTATAGTGGATTGGGCTATAATCCCTGCTACAGTGTGTGCAAACTTGGTCAAGAACTACTGGAAATGTCTGTCCTGTATAATTGCAAACAAAGGTATCTGTACAAAATATTAAGTTCCATTTTTCTATTATATCAAATACTTATTTTATGCCATAAAATGCAAATTAACTATTTAAAAATCATACAATGTGATTTTCTGGATTTTTTTTTTATTCTGTCTGTTACATTTAAAGTGTACCTAAGTTAAAAATTACAGGCCTCTCCAGTCTTTGGAGGTGGGAAAACGTGCAGAATCGGCAATGTATCAACTGCTTATTTTCCCCACTGTATCTTGGTCTCATTACTCCAGAGTATAGAGTTTCTGTTCTGTTTATATTTTGCAGCGTTGGCCCTGGTAAATTATTTTTTTGTGCTTGGGCTTTAGAACAAGCTTCCTTCTTGACCGACACCCATGCATGCCCTTTCTCTGCAGTGTACGCATATTGTATCACAGGAAACACCCTGGTTTGGCTTTCCCCTTCTTTTGCTAACTGCAGCTAATTTGCATATCAATTTTCTTCAACCCTTCTAATCAGAGGATGCTCCCCTTTATATGTTAATTTTTAACAGCTGTGGTCCGTGTGACGCCCTGGATTAGCCAGGTAATCACAGGTAGGCCCTTACACCTTACACCTCCCCCCCAATAAGGTGACAGCAGCCAACCTACAAAACCCTTTTCACCTCTCTCATTGTTCAATGGTCACACCAGGGGGCAGAGCCAGGCAGTTGGCCACGCCCACCTAGGAGTTTAGAGAGCCTGAGACAGGAAACAAACAATCAGTCAGTCAATTTTTGAGTTTGGAGTGGAGTGAAGTTCAAGTGCAGCAGGCCTGAGGCATCAGGTCTGCAGCGACAACACTGACCGGTGCCGGGGTCGTAGCCCTGGTACCATGGCAAGGAGGCAGACGGTGGTGGCCACCTGCAGGAGCTGGGATTACAGCCGGTGGAACCGTAAGGGACTGGGACCGGGTAGGGGCCCGCCGGGACCGAACCAGGCAACTGATTGGAAACCGGAGCACCAGGAGGGGTACTCAGACCCAGTATGAGGCCCAGAAACCACTGGACTGAGTCGAACCTACTGATTGAGGACTGAACTTTAGGTCCCTTCCCACCCAAGACCTGACTGAAGACAACAGCCCAACCATAGAGATAGAAAGCCACCGCCCAGGCATCGAGATCCCACGGGCCAGCATCTGCGGGCAAACGGGCTCTACCGGCACACACAAAGCTGGGGAGCGGACTACCGTTGCTCAGGCATAGGAGTCATCATTTCTACCAAAAGTGAGGTGCAGGAGAAAGGCAGAAACCACCAACCTAAAAACGGGAAAGCGCAGCCGTCTGCGGGCACCGTCCACCATCTTCTTTGGCTTACCAGAGACTCCAGTGTGTCTGTAATAGTGAGTACAACAGTTCCCTCGGGCTGCACACCACGCGCACTGCATGGACACGCCAGCACGCATCCATCCCCCCGCCTCAGCACCTCCCATAGGCCCCCGGGACCATCATCCCCCTACCCACGGAGGGGTCAACACCAAGCTGCGCAACACTGTCTCCGGGAGCCTAGTCAACGGCAGCGGTGGTGTCCATCCATTCACCAGAACCTGTGGGTGGCATCACAAACTTAATCCCCAAACAACCGCGGCCTCGGCCGTGGGCCTTCCCACCGAGCACCATCCCTCACGTAGCGCCAGCTTCCCTTCAGAGCAACGTGACCCCCTGGGTCTGGGAGGAGCTCAAGCCACCCCCCAGAAATGAGCCCGGATCCGAGCGGCTCGGCAGCCGGCCGAGCCCCGGGGCAATACAGTCAGTCTAGACATATCTGTAAGATGGTTCAAGTTAAATATTTGTCAAACTTTTTTATCACTTTAGTTGAAGTATTCTGACTGATAAGCTTTACTCTTGTAGCCTTCACCTTTTTCTGTAAAACCATTTTTTTCTTTTTCAGGTACATTTTTCTTATTTGTGGTGCTATTACTGATAGCATGAAACAGGAAGAGTTGTTGATGGCCACTCACTTCCATTTGAGGTTCCATATGTCTGAAGGAAGGGAGCATGAAGCCATTGCTGATTAGGCATAGGGCTCGTGGGATGTATCAACATCATGGTGCCCCAAGAGAGAGGCACTGGAGATGACTATAAAGGTTGTTATTTTACTGGGGAAAAAGGCTGACTAAGGCCCTGTGCGTACTAGAAAATGGAATTTTCTTAAGAAAATTCCGCAGGGTCTGAAAGATTACCGCACCCGTGGCAAAAAACGCAACAACTGCACCCGAAAACCGCATGTTTTGCCGCGGGTTGGTACATGTGTTTTAATGAATTTAATGCAATAAAGCACATTGAAAGAAAAGAAAAAAAAGTGTAATTTCCTTCTGATAGATAGATAGCATGATAGATAATAGATAGATAATAGATGGATAGATAGATAGATAGATAGATAGATAGATAGAGGGATAGCTAGATAGATAGATAAATGGATAGATAGATGGATAGATAGAGAGATATAGATAGATAGATAGATAGATAGATAGATAGATAGATAGATGATAGATAGATTATAGATGGATAGATAGATAGATGGATAGATAGATAGATAGATAGATAGAGGGATAGAGGGATAGATAGATAATAGATGGATAGATAGATAGACCACAACCAGACACTGCTGTACATGAGATCCACAGGCAAGCAACACAAAGATAAGCCCCACCTGACCTGTGTCCACAATCTGCCACCAATCTACAAATGGCCTAAACAGTTATCCCCTGAATCCACCAACGTTAGCAACAGAACCGAGATCATAGAGCTACTTGTAAATTTCAACTCAAGACGCTATACATCAAACCAACAAGGAGTCTACCGGGCAGTGAATGACTTTAACAACATCCTGTATACCATGGCAGAGTTATCAGGCGTCAAAAAGACCAACCCCAAGAAACTACAAATAAACAAGGCCAAAAATGGTTTGACAAAGAATGCAAGTCACTACGCAACTCGCTAAGGGCAGCCTCAAACCAAAAACACAGAGACCGCAACAACAGGGACCTAAGAGCGGCCCATGACACCCTACAGAGACAATACAAGCGCATTCTCAAGGAGAAAAAAAAGAGGCACATCTCCCAAGAACTACAGAAGCTTGAGGACTCCCTCCAGGATAACTCATTCTGGAAAACCTGGAGTCATATCGGCAAAAAGTCCAAGCATAGCACCCTCCACATCCAAAATAGCAACATCTGGCACAGCTACTTCAAAGGCCTCTACAAGAATATACCAGAAGAAGACCTAACCCCAGAACAGGAGCACCTAACCACTAAACTCTAGGACATGGAGGAGACAATCAAAGACTTCCAAAATCCTCTGGACATACCAATCAGTGTGCTGGAAATAAAAGACAAAATCAAATTTATGAAATGCAAGAAGGCCGTGGGCAATGACGGCATCCTGCCAGAGATGATCAAATACAGTTCCCCAGATATACATGCAGCACTGGCTAAACTATTCACCCACGTTCTGAGCGCCGGCTACTTCCTAAAGAGCTGGAATCAAGGTCTCATAACGCTCATCTACAAGAATGGAGACCGATATGATCCAGCAAACTACAGAGGGATCTGTGTTAACAGCATTCTGGGAAAACTGTTTAACAGCATTATTAATAAAAGGATCATCAACTTTCTCACCCAGCGGGACACCCTCAGCAGAAGTCAAGCTGAGTTCATGCCAAACCATCGCACCACGGACCACATTTACACCCTGCAAAGCTTCATCAAGACCTACGTCCATGGCAAAAAACAGGGGAAAATATTTGAATGTTTTGTGGACATAAAGAAGGCCTTTGACTCGATGTGGCATCCAGGCCTGTTCCTTAAACTCCTATAGAGTGGAATAGGTGGCAGAACCTACGACGTGATCAAAAGCTCATACACTGAGAACCGATGCAGCGTGAAGGTGAATGGAAAGAGGATGGCCTTCTTCCGGCAGAGCCGCGGGGTAAGACAGGGCTGCAGCCTGAGCCCAACTCTATTCAATATCTACATAAATGGACTGGCCACAGCCCTGGAATCCATCCTTCCCTGCCCCAGGTCTCAGCCTCCATGACCAAGAGGTGAAGATCCTGCTGTACGCAGATGACCTCCTGCTGCTTTCCCCATCCAAAAAAGGCCTCCAAGATAGCCTGGCTGTGCTAGGAACATTCAGCACCACATGGGCTTTCCCCATCAACCAAAAGAAGACCAAAGCCATGGTGATTCAGAAGAGGAATTATAACGAAACCTTGATTCCCTCCCTCACACTAAATGGCGCCACACAGGAGAAGACCAGCAGCTATACCTACCTTGGTCTGGAGCTAAGCCAAACCGGGAGCCTCAATCAAGCAGCAGAAACCCTGAAAGGGAAAGCATGCAGAACCTTTTATGCAATCAGAAGACAACTGTACTACCTCAAACCACCGGTGAGAGTCTGGCTCAAGATATTCGACAGCGTCATCACACCTATACTGCTGTATGGCAGCGAGGTATGGGGCCCAGTGACCTATCCAGACTAGATAAAGTGGGATTCCAGCCCAACCGAAGTCTTCCATCTGGAGTTCTGCAAATATCTCCTCCAAGTCTATCGCAGCACCTCAAACATAGCCTGTCGGGCAGAGCTGGGCCGATTCACCTTATGGCTCAGTATACACAAGAGGGCGCTATCACACCAGGCGCACATACAGAACAGCAATCCCAGCTCCTACCATCATAAAGCCCTGCTGAGCCAGAGCCCAGAGCAAGCCAGGAACCCCGGCAGCCAGTAAAGCCAAAGTCAGCAACACACCCTGACAAAAGGCCAAATAAAAGAGATCCCAGAGAGCTGCAAGATGCAATACATAGAGGATTGGAAGAGTGAATTAGAGAAAATTAAAATTAGAGATAATCAATAGCAGAAATGGCTACATAGTGTGGAACATTAGTATACAGAGAAATTACATCACCATCTAAAACCAATTTGCTGACCATTTCACCTCCTGTAGCATGTTAAGGACATTAACGAGAATAAATTTAATCTTCAGTTTACAAGTTTTTCTTTTTCTGAGACTTACTTTCTGTTCTGTTTAACCCCTTCACAACCCATGACGGATATATCCATCATGGACCATGTGACATTAATACCCACGAGCTGCCCTGTGCAGGTCGCGGTGATCCGCACACATATCAGCTGTTTTTAACAGCTGACATGTGTGCCGGCAAGTTTCGAGTGGAATCGCTTCAACCTGCAACTTTTAACCCTTTACATATCGCTACCAAAGTCTGGCAGCGAAATGTATATGCACGCTGCCATTACTTTAACTTACCGCCGCCGTCACCGGAAGTCACGTGCGTAATCACATGACTTTCGGTGGCTGCCATGGTAGCACAGGGTCATGTGATGATGCCTGTTGCTAACATGAGTCACTTTCTCTCAGTGCCGGCATACTTCCGGCATTGAGAGTAAAGCAGTATACCTGGAGTTCTCAGCTCCGTAGCTGAGATCTACAGATAGGGCAGAGCGATTGGATTATTGATCCATATAGCCCCCTAGGGGGACAAGTAAAATAAAAAAAAGTTAAAAAAAGTTTTAAAAATGTAAAAAAAAAACCCAAAAAACCCCATTGAAAATTAAAGGGTTAAAAAAATAAAAAATATACACATATTTGGTATCGCCGCATTCAGAAATGCTTGATCTATCAAAATATAAAATCAATTCATCTGATTGATAAATGGTGTAGCAGCAAAAAATTCCAAATGCCAAAATTGCGTTTTTTGGTCATTGCAAGTATTGCGCTAAATGCAATAACAGGCGATTAAAAGGCAACATCTGCGCAAAAATGGTACCGTTAAAAATGTCAGCTCGAGACGCAAGAAATAAGCCATTACCGAGCCATAGATCCCAAAAAATGAGAACGTTACGGGTTTCGGAAAATGGCGCAAAATGTTCGCCACTTTTATTGGACAAGCTTGTGAATTTTTTTAACCCCTTAGATACAAGTAAACCTATACATGTTTGGTGTTTACAAACTCGCACTAATCTCAATCTCAGGCATCACAACTACACATCAGTTTTACCATAAAGTGAACATGCTGAATAAAATATCTCAAAAACTATTGTGCGATCAAACTTTTTTTGCAGTTTTTCCACACTTGGACCTTTTTTGCTATTTTCCAGTACACTATATAGTAAAACTTATAGTTTTATTTAAAATTACAACTCGTCCCGCAAAAAACAAGCCCTCATATGGCAAGATTGACGGAAAAATAAAAATGTTACGGCTCTCAGAAGAAGGGGAGCAAAAAAAACAAAACGGAAAAACGGAAAGCGCCCGGGGGCTGAAGGGGTTAAATACTCGTGATCCACTGTGACTTAATCTCAGGAAGGGATTAATGTTAAATTATTGAGTATTTTAGTTAGTCAATGCCCTATACTGTGGTGTGTTGAAGGCACTCCCGTTTTCACTGATGTGATAATTTCATATACCATGTTATTCCTTAAGACCTTCCTCTTTTTCTCAGGTTTAGTTCACTTGTATCCCAGCCAAGATTAAGAACACATGCCACATTCAAGACATGTTGAGCTATAGTTCTAACCTTTTTTTAATTAACTTTTCCTTTTGTTTTAAATTATTTTTGGAATAAATGATGTTTTTGCATATCCTTTGGAAGCTGGATCATCTTTTCATTCTTGGACTGATTAGACACACCTTCCCAGACTGTTAAACCAATGGCTCATCTGGTGACAACAGTGGCTGATGCATAGCGCTCTCCTTGATATCTCCATCATTGTTGGTGGCCATCATTTTAGCATAAATATATTTTCATAAGTGAACAGCATCGTGACCCAAAGACTCCCTTGTCCAGTGAAGATGCTCCCTTGCCAATGCAAGAAGATGACCCTGTGCCTGGTGGTGTGGGGAGGTAGCTTTGCAGCCCATACTGATGTAAATAGTTTTGATTGGTCTGACTTGACACTTGAGTGCTTGTCACCTCCTTTAAATGTGCCTGGAGATGTGCGGCATTTATAATCCGATTCCAAAGGACAATGTTCATTGGAGCCGTCATCAGTCTGGGATGTGGCTAAATAATGTCCACTTCTATACCTTTCTGTGACTGTTCCAGACTTTCTGAATTTTTGTTACAGCCTGCTGATGACACTCTTATGCTGAGCTTCTACATGCGTCTGCTTCTTCCAGGGGGAAACGCACGTAGGGGTCTTGGAGGGAACCTACATTGCTGGATATCAGGGGATAATGGGTGAGTGCCCTGTCACATGACGTTTTTGGCCCTCTGATTATTTATATTTTTCTATGTATGCACTTTACCTTCAGTGGTGGGCCTGTTAGGCTTTGTACTATACTGAATTCAACAACTACAGTCATGGCCAAAAGTTTTGAGAATGCTACAAATATTAATTTTTACAAAGTCTACTGCTTAAGTTTTTCTAATGGCAATTTGCATATACTCCAGAATGTCATAAAGAGTGATCAGCTTAACAGCAATTACTTGCAAAGTCAATATTGGCTAAGAAAATGAACTTTAACCGCCAAAACACATTTCAACATCATTGCATTCCTGCCTTAAAAGCAGCTAACATTGTTTTAGTGATTGTTCCATTAACACAGGTGTGGGTGTTGATGAGGACAGGTCTGGCGATCAATCAGTCATGATTAAGTAAGAATGACACCACTGGACACTTTAAAAGGAGGCTGGTGCTTGGTATCATTGTTTCTCTTCAGTTAACCATGGTTATCTCTAAAGAAACACGCGCAGCCATCATGGCTCTGCACAAAAATGGCCTAACAGGGAAGAGTATCGCAGCTACAAAGATTGCACCTCAGTCAACAATCTATCGCATCATCAACAACTTCAAGGAGAGAGCTTCCATTGTTGCCAAAAAGGCTCCAGGGCGCCCAAGAAGGACCAGCAAACGCCAGGACCGTATCTTAAAACTGTTTCAGCTGCGGGATCGGACTATCAGCAGTGCCGAGCTAGCTCAGCAATGGCAGCAGGCTGGTGTGAGTGCTTCTGCACGCACTGTGAGGCGGAGACTGCTTGAGCAAGGCCTGGTTTCAAGGAGGGTAGCAAAGAACCAACTTCTCTCCAAAAAAAACATCAGGGACCGACTGATATTCTGCAAAAGGTACAGGGAGTGGACTGCTGAGGACTGGGGTAAAGTCATTTTCTGAGATGAATTCCCTTTTCGATTGTTTGGGACATCTGGAAAACAGCTTATTAGGAGAAGAAGAGGTGAGCTCTACCACCAGTCTTGTCTCATGCCAACTGTTAAGCATCCTGAAACGATTCATATGTGGGTTTGCTTCTCAGCCAAGGGAATCGGCTCACTCACAGTCTTGCCTAAAAACACAGCCATGAATAAAGTATGGTACCAGAATGTCCTGCAAGAGCAACTTCTCCCAACTGTCCAAGAGCAGTTTGGCGCCCAACAATGCCTTTTCCAGCATGATGGAGCACCTTGCCATAAAGCAAAAGTGATCACTAAATGGCTCATGGAACAAAACATAGAGATTTTGGGTCCATGGCCTGGAAACTCCCCAGATCTTAATCCCATTGAGAACTTGTGGGCAATCATCAAGAGACAGGTGGACAAACAAAAACCAGCAAATTCTGGCAAAATGCAAGCATTGCTTATGCAAGAATGGACAGCTATCAGTCAAGATTTGATCCAGAAGTTGATTGAGAGCATGCCAGGGAGAATTGCAGAGGTCCTGAAGAAGAAGGGTCAACACTGCAAATATTGACTTGCTGCATTAACTCATTCTAACTGTCAATATAACCTTTTGGTACTCATAATATGATTGCAATTATATTTCTGTATGTGATGTAAACATCAGACAAACACAATTAAAAACCAGAGGGCAACAGATCATGTGAAAATATAATTTTGGTGTCATTCTCAAAACGTTTGGCCATGACTGTACTTTTGCTGCTATTATGCACGTGCACTTTATACTCACCCACCCTATTTATGTAGTCGGATCCTGCAATGTTATGTCCCTCCTACTTGAAATCCTTGCTGAGCACCCTTTGTGTTGTGTTGTGCTGTATGTTATTTATATTATATGTTCAATAAATTAAGTCCTTTTGCATTCAAGTTACTGGTGGATTTTTGACTCACTTTCACATATAGGTTTGAAGAATTGACATACTGTTTATTTTCTGCTGCAAATCATCAAAGGAAAAAAGCAACATGTTCAACACTTCAGAGTCCTCAATGACGTTGCTGGCATAAGGATTTTCCTGAAAAAAGCATCTAAAAATGCAATAAAAACGCACTGTGTACACAGGGCCGGCGTCAGCACCCGGCAAACCCGGGCAAATGCCGGGGCCCTGGAGAGCCGGGGGGGCCCACTCGGCCTCGTCAGTTCTCCTGTCCCTTGGCCGGGGCCCACTCGCCTTTACAGTTCTGCTGCCCCCGGCCGAGTTCCGGGGACCGCAGTCCTCGGCAGCAATCTGCGGCGCCGTCACTTTAAGGCGCGCAGACATCCTGGTTTGAATTTCATCTGTGGGCGGAGCTACCGCCTTCTCAGTCCCACAGATGAAGGAGGCGAGCTTCTGTCCGGCGCTGTGTGGGCCCCCTCTCCACCGTGACCTAATCGGGTAAGTGCCCTCCCCGCCTCCCCATTATGGGCCCCGGTGAGCTGCTTCTAACCCCCCAGATGTATGCCCTGCCAATCCCCCCCCGCCGATACCTCGGGTGTGGGCCCCGCCGAGCCGCGGGTGCTGCCGCGGGTGCTGTACCCGCCGAGCCGCGGGTGTGGGCCCCGCCGAGCCGCGGGTGCTGTCTCCGCCGAGCCGCGGGTGCTGTCTCCGCCAAGCCGCGGGTGCTGTCTCCGCCGAGCCGCGGGTGCTGTCTCCGCCAAGCCGCGGGTGCTGTCTCCGCCGAGCCGCGGGTGCTGTCTCCGCCAAGCCGCGGGTGCTGTCTCCGCCAAGCCGCGGGTGCTGTCTCCGCGGAGCCGCGGGTGTGGGCCCCACAGAGCAGCAGAGTTGTGTGCATTTGTCTGAATGTAGCAGAGTTGCATGTGTTTGTCTGTATGTAGCAGAGTTGTATGTGTTTGTCTGTATGTAGCAGAGTTGTCTGTGTTTGTCTGTATGTAGTAGAGTTGTGTGTGTTTGTCTGTATGTAGCAGAGTTGTGTGTGTTTGTCTGTATGTAGCAGAGTTGTGTGTGTTTGTCTGTATGTAGCAGAGTTGTGTGTGTTTGTCTGTATGTAGCAGAGTTGTATGTGTTTGTCTGTATGTAGCAGAGTTGTCTGTGTTTGTCTGTATGTAGTAGAGTTGTGTGTGTTTGTCTGTATGTAGCAGAGTTGTGTGTGCTTGTCTGTATGTAGCAGAGTTGTGTGTGTTTGTCTGTATGTAGCAGAGTTGTGTGTGTTTGTCTGTATGTAGCAGAGTTGTGTGTGTTTGTCTGTATGTAGCAGAGTTGTGTGTGTTTGTCTGTTTGTAGCAGAGTTGTGTGTGTCTGTTTGTAGCAGAGTTGTGTGTGTTTGTCTGTATGTAGCAGAGTTGTGTGTGTTTGTCTGTATGTAGCAGAGTTGTGTGTTTGTCTGTATGTAGCAGAGTTGTGTGTGTTTGTCTGTATGTAGCAGAGTTGTATGTGTTTGTCTGTATGTAGCAGAGTTGTGTGTGTTTGTATGTAGTAGAGTTGTGTGTGTTTGTCTGTATGTAGCAGAGTTGTGTGTGTTTGTCTGTATGTAGCAGAGTTGTGTGTGTTTGTATGTAGCAGAGTTGTGTGTGTTTGTCTGTATGTAGCAGAGTTGTGTGTGTTTGTATGTAGCAGAGTTGTGTGTGTTTGTCTCTGTATGTAGCAGAGTTGTGTGTGTTTGTCTGTCTGTATGTAGCAGACTTGTGTGTGTGTGTCTGTCTGTATGTAGCAGACTTGTGTGTGTGTGTGTCTGTATGCAGCAGACGTGTGTGTGTGTGTGTGTCTGTCTGTAAGTGTATATGACTGTACAGATTTGTCTGTTTATATGTATTTTTGTGAGTTTGTCTTTAAATATGTATATGTACGTGTTCGTATCGGTGTCTGTGTGTGGATGGGGCCCACTGGGACTCTTCCGCCCAGGGCCCACAAAAACCTGGAGCCGGCCCTGTGTGTACACATAGCCTTAATTCACCTGAATAGGTTAGAGTGCATTGTGGGATCATTCTGAAATTGAATCCAAAAGCCAAATATCCCTAACTTTTTCTGTATGTATGTGCATACATATATTGATTATGTTTTATTGCCCCCGACAGATTGTCTAAATGAATCAATAAGGGGTGATTAATTGAACTATGGTGTGACTATATAGATACACCTAGATTCATCTGCACACATCTGTTCAGCATCATGTTGTGCTCCCTTTCTGGGGGGAATTTCAATACTCAGATAGTGAGAGGCTAATAATGATAATGCATTTGTACATCAGTGTTCACAATGTTCAGGCTTGTTCTTTTAATGGTATGCAGTACATTGAATATTTCAGAATGTTCCCATATCTATCTAGCATCTGATGTTTTTGCTGTAGAAATGCATTGCTCAATTCAGTGTATAATGGAAAGATGAGGACCTTAGGATGACACAGGTGAGAAACAAAGATGTTTTACATCTTTGAACTCTTGTTTATTTCACACTGTTTATCTGTCACCGACATAGTCCATAGGGCTGTACAGAGTTTGTCACGTCTCTCATTAGTCCTTATTTCTAATATCGCTCACAATTTGCCTTCTTTACTTTCTTCATCTCAGATGCACACCGCTAAAACTACATAGCAACCCGATTACCTGTGTATATTGTCAGAGATAATCTCCATATTTTATGCAGAATTCACCGACCTTAATGTATTGGAATTTTATATAAAATATAACTTTTATTAAATTTATGTAAAAAATGAACAAATTAAATCTCTATTGGGTCCACCACTAGTGACTAACATAACGGTGCTGTACATCTATGAAATGTGAACTATAGAGCTAAATGAACATGCATATATATGGGCTGATGAAATGCAGTATTGGTTATAAATCACCTTGGGTAGCTCTGCGGTAAACTGCGGTTAAAATAGAATGTGACCATACATTGTCATATCCCCAGGGGTTGAAGCCAGGGGTAATGATACCGTATACCAAAAAAATTGCACTAGAGGGAGCAATATTATAAGTCATGTGCAATATAATTATTATTTCAGATGTAGTGATTTAAATTACAGTCATTACTTCCAGGGGTAACCTACTGTAATCCAATGGTTCCCAATATCAAGACTGTTTAAGAATATATAAATATGAATTATTTAAAAATGTAGAATAGCATATATTATATTAAATCCCACAATCATTTTTTCTCTGCTCTCACAGGTAACCACGGAAAATCCCTGGCTAGGCTAAGGTAGAAAATACTGTTAGAACTGTGCCACCCCTGATAGACCTCTGATGTCACGGTGGTGGGTCCGAGTGGCGATGTGGCTGTATCGAGAGTGAGCGACAGGTTTTTGTAATAGGGGTAAAAATAATATTTAAAAAGGGAGAAAGAAAGTAATAAGATAAATATTAAGTAAAACAAATAAAGAGTTTGTGACGCCAGTTCGGATGTTTGGCTTTGGTATGGTCAGCACGGCTGGAGGTCCCCAGGAGTTAGGTGATGATGTGCAGCGCCACAGAGAGGCCTCTTCCCCCCCCCCCAACTAGGGCTGGGTCCTGGGGATATGCTGAGGTAGAGATGGCACAGCAGAGAAAAATTCAGCCAGAGACAGGACAGGGAGATTTTACCTTTTTCTAGGGCTCTCTCTCAAGCTTTGGTTTTATCTCAGCAGAATAGCCCCAGTAAGGGAGGGTATGCAATTGTGTGTTATGTAGTGAACAGCAGAGAAATCCATATCTCATCACAGCTAAGAATACATGTTAGGCCTCTGTCACACGCCCGTGAAAATCACTCACGTGTTTCACGGACGTGTAAAAGATGCAGATTGTCCTTGGTGTGCTGTGTGTATGGCACACGTGTGTTCTCCATGTGTTATCCGTGATAACACACGGAGAACGGGAACTTTCTACTCACCTGTCCCTGGCGTCGCTGTCCGTGGTGCTTATCTTCGGTCTCCGATCCTGCCGACTCCCCGCTGCTGCTGCTTCCGGCCGCAGTGAAGTGAATATTAAATGAGCAAAATGAGCGGCGGTCAGCAGCAAGTGACAGTAGCAGCAGAGACAGCAGGGCTGGAGAAGGTGAGTAAAGGTTTTTTTTTTTTAAAAGACACGTCTTTTCTCCGGTGCGTGTCACACGGAACACATCTGTGTGGTCCGTGTGACACGTTTGTGTTCCGTGTGACACCTGTGATGGCGGAGAAAAACGGACATGTCAGCGTATGGAGCACATGGGCACAAGTAAGTACGAAACAGACACACATTCTGTGCAAAAATACTTACGTGTGCCCGAAACTATAGGAAAACATATGTCAACGTTTGCCCGTGTCTCCGGTACATGAGAAAACTGTCCATACACGTACCGGAGGCATGAATGTGTGACAGAGGCCTTATACAGATGGAAATACACATGTAGTGATTATTTGGGGTGACTAGGCAGATACATAGTATACCGCTGGCATACTGATGTCTGTGCTATAAAAACCCGCAGCTTATATTCATACTCATAGACTACTGCTATAGCATATTAGTGTAGAAAAAATTCTGCAACATAAGTAAATGACTACCAGCACTGCAATATATAGTATCAACAATAAAATGTATCAGTATGCCATTAATGTTAACATGCTATGAGCACTGTTAGATCCTATGTCTGCCGTGATAGGTGACGCTATTCGGCATTTAAAATAACCTAAGTGCTGTTGCTCATCTAAAGTGCTACTGCCTTATGCATTTCTTATGTACATTGTTGCTGCTCAGATTCATCAGGGGTAGATGGCAGCTTGTCTAATTTTGAAATATATGTTAATTACGGCATGTGCTTCAGTAACATGATGGCATGATAGATGGCCAGCACCACCAGCATCGTCTACTTTATCCACACCGTCCCATGGAAGACTCCAGCTCTCTATCCCTCAAAACCTTGATAGAAAGAGGAAATACCCCCCAGCCACCCACGAGCCCTGGTCCTGAATGGCAACATTTCCAAAATGCTTGCCTTTGAAATGCTTCCATTCAGGCTGGTGGAGTAATTTAAAGTTAACCTGTTATGCGTGTTTTTTAATATTAAATTGCCCTCAATGTCTTGTTTGTGATTCTGCATCACTATATGTTATTTCAAACAAAAGTTCCCCATATTTATCATAAAAACACCCCACTTTTTATGCTTATATAAATGCATTACAGACCTTTTCTTTCCGTCAGAGGGGTGGTGCTGGCCTTCATTTCAGTCACAATCAGGCAGGCTCTCCTTGCATTGTGATTGATTGCGGTAACTGGCTGATGATGTCATGGCAATCTGACATATAATCCTGAGCTTGCTCACTGCACCTCAGCTGCCTGGGCATGTGCACCAAATCTGGGTGTTAATCCCCATATTTATTTCATATGTGTATATGACTAATGCATATTATGTACACATCGTAAAATACTTACCACTGCTTTCCTTTCTTGAGGTTCTCATAGACTTAAGGCCGCTCTACATGTGGCGATTTATCGTGCGATCGCATGTGCGATCTCACCCTCCTCCATCGTTTGTGCATTACGGGCAATTTGTTGCCCGTGGCACACAAAGTCGGTAACACCAGTCACACGCACTTACCTCCCGAACGACGTTGCTGTGGGTGGTGAACATCCTCTTCCTGAAGGGGGAGGGACGTTCGGCGTCACAGCGACATCACACAGAGGCCGCCCAATAGAAGCGGAGGGACGGAGATGAGCGGGACGTAACATCCTGCCCACCTCCTTCCTTCCAGGTAAGTTGCAGTTCATCGTTCCCGGGGTGTCACATGGAGCGATGTGTGCTGCCTCGGCAACAATGAACAACCAGCACACAGAAGGACGATCGATTTTTTGAAAATGAGCGACGTGTCAACGAGCAACAATAAGGTGAGTATAGTCGCTCATAGCTGTCACACGCTACTATATGTCAAACGATGCCGGATGTGCGTCACTAACGACGTGACCTCGACGACATATCGTTAGATATATCGTAGCATGTAACGGCCCCTTTACATTGAGAGCTTTTGACCATTAGCTCTGACCTTCAGGCAGTAAGGAGCTGTGGTCACACACTTGCAGAATAGGACAAAATTGACACCAGTGGAAAGTAGTAGATGGCGGCTGGTAAGTATTTTACAAAGAGCAGGAAACAGACATTAGTGATACCACTCAGGCAGTGAAATAAAAATAAAAAAAGGCTGACGTGCATCAAGAGTGGAAATACATCTATAAATTGGAAATAGGGACATGGACTTTAACAGTATTTATAGTATAGTTCCCATTAGATTGGCAGGTGTTTGCTTGCAAGACTAAAATAAGCAGAAAACATCAGATTTAAATCATCAACTAAAGACAGGGTCAAAAGGTAAAGGTCTTTAGATAGAGATGAAAATCAAACAGGGTTAGTTAAAAGGGATGAAACACAGAATGTATCAGCAGGGCTGCTAATCAAGCAATAAAATTACTATATTAGGCCTCACTCACACATCCGTGAAAAACCACGCACGTTTTTCACGAATGTGTCAGAGGTGCGTTTGCCCTCTGTGACCCGTGTTTATGGGCTACGTGTGTTCTCCGTGTGTTATCTGTGATAACACATGGAGGACGGGAACTTACTGCTCCCCTGTCCCTGGCGTCGCTGTCCATGGTGCTGATGTTCGGTCTCCGGTCCTGCCGACTCCCCGCTGCTTCTGATTCTGGGCGCAGTGAAGTGAATATTCAATGAGCATAATGAGCGGCGGTCGGAAGCAAGTGACAGTAGCGGCAGAGACAGGATGGCTGGAGAAGGTGAGTAATGTTTTTTTTTTTCACACAGACACGTTTTTTCTCCGGTGCGTGTCACACGGAACACATCCATGTGGTCCATGTGCATTACGTGTGACACGTTTGCATTCCGTGTGACACCCGTGATGCCGGAGATAAAACGGACATGTAGGCGTGTGGAGCGCATGGACACACGTAAGTACGGAACAGACACACATTCCGTGCGAAAAAACGTACGTGTGTCCAAATCCATAGGAATCCATAGGTCTACGTGTGTACGTGTCTCCGGTACGTGAGAAAACTGCCAAACAAGTACCAGAGGCACGTACGTGTGAAAGAGGCCTTAAACAGCAGAGAGCCCTTATAATGTAAGGTTAAAGGGAATCTGACAGCAGGTTCTTGCTACCTCATCTGAGAAGAGCTTCATGCAAATTAAGAGACTCTGAATCCAACAATACATCACTTATTTTACTGGATGCAATCAGAGTTTTTAGAATTAGCAATGCAGCAGCACTCATAAAGTTAATCCTGCCCACACTAAGCTCTCAATGTACAAAGAGAAGTGTAATAAGAGGGGGAGTGGACATAGCTGGACAAATGTAGTCCTGGCCACAAACACAGGTGATAAAAGATTCAGTATAAGTAAACAACAGCACAGCAGGTTAATAAATGACACATATTTGAACTCTGTGTGTCAGACTCTACCTCCTGCTGTCTTCACATTACCTAACAAAAACCTGATGAAAAATTCCCTTTAATTAATTACTTTAACCCCTTCACAACCGGCCGATTTTGTGCTTTCCGGTTTTTTTTCGCTATTCTTCTTCCGAGAGACGAAACTTTTTTTTTTCAGTCAATATGGTCATGTGAGGGCTTGTATTCTGCAGAACAGCTGTACTTTTAAATGAAACCATATAGTGTACTGGAAAACGGCAAAAAAATCCAAATGCGGAAAAAATACATAAAAGTGTATTTACTATATAGTAAAACTGATGTGTCGGTGTGATGCCTGAGGTCAGTGCAAGTCCATTGACACCAAATATGAATAGGTTTACTTTTATCTAAGGGGTTAAAAAAAAATCAGAAGTTTGTCCAAAAAAAGTGGCGTACATTTTACGCCATATTCCATGACCCGTAGTGTTCTCATTTTTTGGGATCTATGCCTCAGTGATGGCTATTTTTTGTGTCTCAGGCTAATGTTTTTAACGGTACCATTTTTGCGCAGATGCTACATTTTAATCGCCTGTTATTGCATTTAGTGCAAAATTTGTGGCAACCAAAAAACATAATTTTTGCATTTGGAATTTTATGCTGACTCGCCGTTTACCGATCACTTTAATTGATTTTATATTTTGATAGATCGGGCATTTCTGAACGTGACAATACCAAATGTGTGTATACTTTTTTTTTTTAACCCTTTAATTTTCAATGGGGCAAAAGGGGGGTGATTTGAACTTTTAGGTTTTTTATTTTTTAAATTTTTTAAAACTTTTTTTTTATTTTACTAGGTCCCCTAGGGGACTATATGGATCAGCTGTCTGATCTCTCCGCCATTTCTGCTGATCACAGCTACACAGCTGATATGCTCCTAACCTGTCTCACCCAGCTCTCAGCTGTGTGAGGCAGGAAGTGAGTCATGTGAGCTACAACAGTCATCCCATGACTCTGTGCTACCATGATAATAACCGGATGTGACGTCTGATATCGGGCGGTAAGTAAATGTTTACTGCCAATACGATTATAATGGCGCTGTCACATATTGACAGTGCCATTTAAAGGGTTAAAAGGCACAGGCGGATATCGATTCCGCTCATGCCTGCAGGCACATATCTCAGCTGTAAAAATCAGCTGAGATGTGCACCGATCACTGCAAGCTGCTGGCAGCAGACTGCGGGCAGTAACACTATGACTGCCAGGATGTAAGATTAGTGCCCGCGGTAATTAAGGAGTTAAATGTAAACATCTTAGCGGACAAAACATATGTGCTCCATACTGAACTCTACAGAAATTGTACTATATTTTTATCTTTTGTTCTATCAATTAAATATATTTTAAAGCTCTTATGAATCCCATTCTGTAATTTAATAAATGCAGCTATATACTCAATATAGTTTGCATTTTTTTTTCTAAACCATTTTAAAAGTAATCAACCAGAAATAGTGAAAATAATTTTAAGTGCATTGCTGAGCTTTTTTGAAAGTAAAATTATGTTTATTTTTTTGCATTTATAATTATCACAGCATGCTTTAGGCTTCCGCCACACATCCGTGAAAAACATGCGTGTTTGGTCCGTTTCCGTGTATACTGGAGACACGGCCAAACGTGCACCAATGTTACTATATCTCAGCGGTTACACTTGCGTTTTTGGTTATGTCCGTTTGTCCGTCTCCGTGATGCGTTTTATGGGCCGTGTCTCACGCCAGCATGTCCGTTTTATTCACGCAACACGCAGCACGGACCCAATGAAAGTCAATGGGTCTGTGCGCACGTCCGAGTGACACGGACGCATCTCTGTTTGTTCCCTGTATGTTTTGTGCTTTTTTCATGTCATGTCAGTCTTTTTTCTTTTTATGTTTCGTTCTCTCCCTCAGTCCGTCGGTCGGTCTCTATGTCTGTCTGTCCCTCTAGCTGTCTGTCGGTCAGTTCCCCCCTCTCTCATACTTACCATTCCCCGATCTCCGGTGCGGCGCTGTTCTGCTGTTATAAAAACTCCGGCGGCTTTTCCTCTTTTGAAAAAGCCGGCCGCCCATTAATCAATCTCGTATTCCCTGCTTTACCCGCCCACCGGCGGCTGTGATTGGTTGCAGTGAGACACGCCCACCACGCTGAGTGACAGGTGTCACACTGCACCCAATCACAGCAGCCGGTGGGCGTGTCTATACTGTGCAGTAAAATAAATAAATAAATAATTAAAAAAACCGGCGTGCGGTCCCCCCCATTTTAATACCAGCCAGATAAAGCCATACGGCTGAAGGCTGGTATTCTCAGGATGGGGAGCTCCACGTTATGGGGGGCCCCCCACCCTAACAATATCAGTCAGCAGCCGCCCAGAATTGCCGCATACATTATATGCGACAGTTCTGGGGCTGTACCCGGCTCTTCCCGATTTACCCTGGTGCGTTGGCAAATCGGGGTAATAAGGAGTTATTGGCAGCCCATAGCTGCCAATAAGTCCTAGATTAATCATGTCAGGCGTCTATGAGACACCCTCCATGATTAATCTGTAAGTTACAGTAAAAAAACACACACACATGAAAAAATCCTTTATTAGAAATAAAAAACACAAACACATTCCCTCATTACCAATTTATTAACCCCGACAAACCCTCCATGTCCGGCGTACTCCACGGTCCTCCAGCGTCGCGTCCAGCTCTGCTGCATGCAGGTGACAGGAGCAGCAGAAGACACAGCCGCTCCTGTCACCTGCACGCAGCTAATGAGATGAGTAGCGCGATCAGCTGCTGTCACTGAGGTTACCCGCGGCCACCGCTGGATCCAGCGGTGGCCGCGAGTTACCTGACTGACAGCAGCTGATCGCGCTACTCATCTCATTAGCTGCGTGGAGGTGACCGGAGCGGCGGTGTCTTCTGCTGCTCCTGTCACCTGCATGCAGCAGAGCTGGACGCGACGCTGGAGGACCGTGGAGTACGCCGGACATGGAGGGTTTGTCGGGGTTAATAAATTGGTAATGAGGGAATGTGTTTGTGTTTTTTATTTCTAATAAAGGATTTTTTCATGTGTGTGTGTTTTTTTACTGTAACTTACAGATTAATCATGGAGGGTGTCTCATAGACGCCTGACATGATTAATCTAGGACTTATTGGCAGCTATGGGCTGCCAATAACTCCTTATTACCCCGATTTGCCAACGCACCAGGGTAAATCGGGAAAAGCCGGGTACAGCCCCAGAACTGTCGCATATAATGTATGCGGCAATTCTGGGCGGCTGCTGACTGATATTGTTAGGGTGGGGGGCCCCCCATAACGTGGAGCTCCCCATCCTGAGAATACCAGCCTTCAGCCGTATGGCTTTATCTGGCTGGTATTAAAATGGGGGGGGACCGCACGCCGGTTTTTTTAATTATTTATTTATTTATTTTACTGCACAGTATAGACATGCCCACCGGCTGCTGTGATTGGGTGCAGTGTGACACCTGTCACTCAGCATGGTGGGCGTGTCTCACTGCAACCAATCACAGCCGCCGGTGGGCGGGTAAAGCAGGGAATACGAGATTGATTAATGGGCGGCCGGCTTTTTCAAATTAGAAAAAGCCGCCGGAGCAGTGTGAACGCCGTGCAGCGCCGGGGATCGGGGATCGGTGAGTATGAGAGAGGGGGGGACACTTCAGTCACTCGGGGGATTACCGGTCACCGGTGAATCCTTCACAGGTGACCGCTAATCAGTACACGGCACAAAGACAGAGCCTCGGCATGACAATGAAGTCGGGTGAAGTTCACCCGAGTTCATTCTCATCCCGCTACTCTGTCTTCCGACATGTAGTAACGACATTTTGCATCACACACGTACATTTCACACGGACAACACATACACATGTCAGTTATTTCACTCACGCACACACGGACATTCCACACGCACATACGGCTAGCATACGGGATACACACGCAGGCCACACATACCATAAAAACGGACATAAAAAACGGAAAACGGACCCGAAAAACGGCCCGTTTTACACGGACGTGGTTTTCACGGATGTGTGGCGGAGCCCTTAATTGTAGCATTTGTGTTGCTTTTTTCACTAAATTAAGCGGAAAAGCAACAATGTAAGAAAAATGTATGAAGCTGGAAAGTGCTGTTTATATGCCACTAATAGTATTAATGTTTTGTTTTGTATGAAGTTCTCTACAGTGTGTGAAATAAGTATTGGACATGTCACCAATTTTCTAAGTAAGTATATTTCTAAAGATGCTATTAACATGAATTCTTTACCCGATGTTGGTAACAACCCATTCAAGCTACAAAAGGCAAAGAATTCAACCCATAGATGCCATAAATTACACTGTGTAATAAAAAGAAATGACACAGAAACAATTATTAAACAAATGGAGAAAGAGAGGTGCAAAATGCCATGGAAAGTTATGACAAGCTGAAACCTATCAGTAATTAGAAACTCATCCTGCCACATGGGGAAAAATAATAACAGCTTCTTAAACAGATGGTGTCATATGGAGTTTTGCTGAAAACTCGCCACTTGTCATATCAATATAAGACTCTGTTCACACTACAGATTCTGACACTCCACTCTATGGTTTTTCTGGTGTTTCTGAGTTACACTGGCAGCCTCAGGTGTCAACCAGTGGTGTGCTCATTCATGGAAAAGTTAGCAGGAGTTAACCTCTACTAAGCTGCTGGTTACCTCTGGGATCACACATTGTTGGAAATATATCACATTTGCCCTCACCTTTCTAAGATGGTGGAATATGTCTTCCCATGCCAACTATAGATTATTGTAGAGTTGATCTATGTGCTGTTGTGTCCCAGTCCTGCTGGTAATTATGTTGCACTGGGCTTGGAGTTGTTGTAGAGTTCTCCCATCCATTGTCTTGTTGTTTCCTCCCTACTTTTATTCTCCTCCATACCTCTTATTGTCTTGTACCTTGTTGTGTGAGTGTGTTGTGAAATATAGTTTTGGTTTCCCCTGTTTGTATATCTCTGTTGATTTTATCACATTCCTGTCCTGGCCCTCCCCTGGGGTAGGGTGTATAAGATCAGGGCTAGTCAGGAGCATGGCCAGAAAGCTCAGACATCCTCACCTTCCGAGGTAACTTTGAGATCAAGGATAGCTAGTGCCCCCCCTAGCCTGAGGGCCAGTCTAGAAGCCCATGTCCCCAGGCTTCTCTATAACACCCATGACAGATGGCCTATAAAATGTTTTCTTATTACCATGGTACCACAAAAGATACATATCGTGATGGGTAAAACTTATTGTTGCAAAACATACTGATGGCATTGGTTACATAAGAATTTCTTAACTATTGAAGGTTACAGTGAGTACTGTTTGGGCCATAATGTGGAAGTGGAAATAATATAGTTACACCATAAACTGATCACGACTAGGTGATCCTGGAAAGATTTCTGTCAGATGAGTTAAATGAATAATCAGCATAGTTGTCCAAGAGCCAAAGACCACATTTGGAAAAATACAGAAAGACCTAGAATCAGCAAGCACAATTGTTTCAAAGAAAACTATATTTAAGGCTCTGTGCGCACTGGGAAGTGGAATTTTCTTGAGAAAATTCCACATGCCCTCAAAGATTACCGCACCCGCGGTAAAAAACCGCGGGAAACCGCACCCGAAAACCGCATGCAGTTTGCCGCGATTTTACCGCGGTATTATTCGCGGTATTGCCGCGATTTTGCCGCGTGCGGGTTGGGATGTGCTTTATTGCATTCAATGCAATAAAGCACATTGAAGAAAAAAAAAAAAAGTCATTTAATTCTGAGAGTAGATAGACAGAAGAATAGATAGAGGGATAGATAGAGGGATAGATAGAGAGATAGAGGACAGATCGCTGCATTTCCCACGGTCGGCAGTGAGTTCACATTACCGGCTGTGGGAAATGACCGGTAATTACCTCTGCTGCTTTCATTTAGCCTGTGTGTTAGTCGCGGCTGGATGGAAGCAGCGCTGGACGTCGGACCTGGATTACGCCAGAGCTTTGTTTGGAGGGGTTAATAAAATGGTGAACGAGGCTTGTTTGTTTTATTTAAAATAAAGGATTTTTCGGTGTGTTTTTTTTCACTTTACTTACGGGTTGATTATGTCAGCTGTCACATAGACGCTGCCATGATCAAGCCTGGGGTTAATGGCGGTGGTCCCCCACCATCATTAACCCCTTGTATTACCTTGCCACCACTGCTACACTGTGGCAAGAAGAGCCGAGGACACGCCGGCATTGCCGCATAATGCATGCGACAGTGCCGGGGCAGCTGCGGCTGATATTTTCGGCTGCGGGAGGGGGAGTGAGGCGGGGGACATTACCCCTGCCCCTCTCCCTCCCCAGCCTGAGAATACCGGGCCGCCGCTGTGTGCTTACCTCGGCTGGACGGTAAATATGCAGCGGAGCCCACGTTCTTTGTTTTCTATATTTCCGTTTTCTTTCTATGTGTGTTCTATGTGTCTGTGTCTATGTGTTCTATGTGTCTGTGATGTCTGTGTGTGTGATGTGTGTGTGTGTTTACTCTCTGCACGGCTTCCTCTTCCTGTAATGACATCACTTCCCTGCAAAACCGCAAGCAAGTGATGCACATTACCGGAGGTAAACCGCAAAATACCGCAGGGAATAACGCAGGAAAACGCAGTGAACCGCACAGAATTTGCTGCCTGCGTTATTCCCTGCGGGATTTCATGATTAACATTGAGTCAATGGAGGGAAATCCCGCAGCGATGTGCGGAAAAGAAGTGACATGCACTTGTTTTTGCTGCGGGATTCCCGCAGCAAAACATGCAGCTGTCAAATTCCGCCCAGTGCGCACAGGATTTTTTTTCTCCATAGGATTTGCTGGTGATTCACTGCAGAGATGTTATGAACATTTTCTGCAGCGAAACATGCAGCAAATCCGCGGAAAATCCGCGGCAAAATCCGGTAAGTGCGCACATAGCCTAATGCTCTCAAGTTCCCTGGCATATTTGCCCGCTCACCACATAAGACTCCATTGCTGAACAAAAAGCACGCTCAAAAGCATTTAGAGTTTGTTGAATTACATTTAGACAAGACGGTGAAGTACTGGGAGAAAATAGTCTGGACAGATAGACCAAAATGTAACTCTTTGGATGCCATAAGACTCCCTATGTTAAAGGCCAAAAGGGACAGCATATCACCCCAAAAACCCCTATGGGGCTTTTTTTTCAGCATATGGTACTGTCAAACTTCATATGATTGAATGGAGGATGAATGGACAAATATAAAGATCCACTGCCATCTTCCAGGATGATGAAGATGAAACCAAGGTGGACATTTCAGCAAGACAATGATCCCAAACACACAGCCATGGACACTCACAATTGGTGTAAGAGAGAAAATACAGCTGGTAGAATGGCCTAGCCATTTACGTGATCTGAATCCAATAGAAAGTTTATGGAAGGAAATAAAACTCAGAGCTCATAGAAGGAGCCCACAAAACCTTGAGGATTTGAAGAGTGTTTGTGTGGAAGAATGGCCCAAATCACTCATGAGCAATTTATGCAACTTGTTTCTCCATACAGGAGACATTTTCAAACTCTCCTCATCAAAAAAGGCTTTTGTACAAAGTATTAAATACATTTCAGTATGCGTGTTCAATACTTTTTCCCTGTGTCAGTTCTCATTATTACACATCATTAAATTTATGGATATCTATAGTGTGATTTCTTAGCCTCTGTGGATTGGATGGGTTGTTAATGATATCTGGTGAGAAATGCACATCAATAGCACCTTAAAGAAATATATTTATATTAAAAATTGGTGAGATGTTCAATATTTAATTTACCTGTATATCTTGGGACCTCTAATTTTCTTATAGAGGCATGTAATGTTCTTTTTTGTGCTTCTATATGAATTTAATGGAAAATGTCCTGCTCCTATCAATAACCTATATGGTGTTGCTATCTGTATGGTTTTCGATTGAGGAAAAGCGTTTTCTGGCACTCCAGTCAAGGTATACGTATACATAGCTGGCTGCAAATTTAACTGAGACTGGGGAGCATATTCTGATTGCATGGATAAATCTTATCCTTCCTCTTTTAAATGAGTCTATCCTAATTGATAACCACTAGAGTTGAGCGCGGTTCGTGGTTCGAGGTTCTCCAGTTCTAGGCTCGAGTGATTTTGGGGCCTGTTCTAGATCGAACTAGAACTCGAGCTTTTTGCAAAAGCTCGATAGTTCTAGAAACGTTCGAGAACGGTTCTAGCAGCAAAAAAACAGCTAATTCCTAGCTTGGTTTCCGCTGTAATAGTGTAAGTCACTCTGTGAATCACACTATTATGACATTTCAGTGTATAGTGTGCGGGAACAGCGCCTTCAGATCACTGCTGTTTCTATAATGGCGATCGCCATTTTTTTTTTTTTTCCTTGTCTTCCTTCCCTAAGCGCGCGCGTGTAGTGGGGCGGGCCAGCATGTCAGCCAATCCCAGACACACACACAGCTAAGTGGACTTTTAGCCAGAGAAGCAACGGCATGTGTGATAGGATGTCCATGTCACATGTCCCTGCATTATAAAACCGGACATTTTCCTCCAGGACGCCATTATCTCTTCTGCGTCTTTGGTGTCAGACATCACTGTCGCAGCTCCGTCCTCCTGAGTCCTATCGCCGATACAGCTGTATGCGCTCCATACACAGCGCTGGACAGCTTAGGGATAGCACTTTCTAGCAGTCCTTTTAAGGGCTCAAACCGTTAGGGACAGAGCCATAGGTGACAGGTCCTGAAAACAGCGACAGCATCTGTGTAGCCAAGGTCAGGGATTTCCTCCCTGCATTTCCCTATTAGGAGGGAATAGAAATTCCATTCCTCTACCCAGAGCCCCACAATCCTGCCACTGTACCCTCCTGTCCTCTGCACACTCCAACTCATTATAACTAAGCCATTATACTAGCAAACACTCAGTGTACCTAGTGGCATCCTAAACGTGGCTATTGGACTTTGCTATTGTCCCACTAGTGCAAAGACATTTGCAGAGCACGTCTGCCTGCATTGCACACTCCAACTCATTATAACTAAGCCATTATACTAGCAAACACTCAGTGTACCTAGTGGCATCCTAAACGTGGCTATTGGACTTTGCTATAGTCCCACTAGTGCAAAGACATTTGCAGAGCACGTCTGCCTGCATTGCACACTCCAACTCATTATAACTAAGCCATTATACTAGCAAACAGTCAGTGTACCTAGTGGCATCCTAAACGTGGCTATTGGACTGTTGTCTAGTCACACTAGTGCAAAGACATTTGCAGAGCATGCTATAGTCCCACTAGTGCAAAGACATTTGCAGAGCACGTCTGCCTGCATTGCACACTCCAACTCATTATAGCTAAGCCATTATACTAGCAAACACTCAGTGTACCTAGTGGCATCCTAAACGTGGCTATTGGACTGTTGTCTAGTCACACTAGTGCAAAGACATTTGCAGAGCACGTCTGCCTGCATTGCACACTCCAACTCATTATAACTAAGCCATTATACTAGCAAACACTCAGTGTACCTAGTGGCATCCTAAACGTGGCTATTGGACTTTGCTATAGTCCCACTAGTGCAAAGACATTTGCAGAGCACGTCTGCCTGCATTGCACACTCCAACTCATTATAACTAAGCCATTATACTAGCAAACAGTCAGTGTACCTAGTGGCATCCTAAACGTGGCTATTGGACTTTGCTATAGTCACACTAGTGCAAAGACATTTGCAGAGCACGTCTGCCTGCATTGCACACTCCAACTCATTATTATAACTAAGCCATTATACTAGCAAACACTCAGTGTACCTAGTGGCATCCTAAACGTGGCTATTGGACTGTTGTCTAGTCACACTAGTGCAAAGACATTTGCAGAGCACGTCTGCCTGCATTGCACACTCCAACTCATTATAACTAAGCCATTATACTAGCAAACACTCAGTGTACCTAGTGGCATCCTAAACGTGGCTATTGGACTTTGCTATAGTCCCACTAGTGCAAAGACATTTGCAGAGCACGTCTGCCTGCATTGCACACTCCAACTCATTATTATAACTAAGCCATTATACTAGCAAACACTCAGTGTACCTAGTGGCATCCTAAACGTGGCTATTGGACTTTGCTATAGTCCCACTAGTGCAAAGACATTTGCAGAGCACGTCTGCCTGCATTGCACACTCCAACTCATTATAACTAAGCCATTATACTTGCAAACACTCAGTGTACCTAGTGGCATCCTAAACGTGGCTATTGGACTTTGTTATAGTCCCACTAGTGCAAAGACATTTGCAGAGCACGTCTGCCTGCATTGCACACTCCAACTCATTATAACTAAGCCATTATACTAGCAAACACTCAGTGTACCTAGTGGCATCCTAAACGTGGCTATTGGACTGTTGTCTAGTCACACTAGTGCAAAGACATTTGCAGAGCACGTCTGCCTGCATTGCACACTCCAACTCATTATAACTAAGCCATTATACTAGCAAACACTCAGTGTACCCAGTGGCATCCTAAACGTGGCTATTGGACTGTTGTCTAGTCACACTAGTGCAAAGACATTTGCAGAGCACGTCTGCCTGCATTGCACACTCCAACTCATTATAACTAAGCCATTATACTAGCAAACACTCAGTGTACCTAGTGGCATCCTAAACGTGGCTATTGGACTTTGCTATAGTCCCACTAGTGCAAAGACATTTGCAGAGCACGTCTGCCTGCATTGCACACTCCAACTCATTATAACTAAGCCATTATACTAGCAAACACTCAGTGTACCTAGTGGCATCCTAAACGTGGCTATTGGACTTTGCTATAGTCACAATAGTGCAAAGACATTTGCAGAGCACCTCTGCCTGCATTGCACACTTCAACTCATTATAACTAAGCCATTATACTAGCAATTTTTGCTGCCAGTTTAAGGGCCGTAGTTGCATTGTCAGGGATATTTATTCTTTATTATTCTGCTGTTAATAAAGCTAGACCACCACTGCAATCTACACCACCTCTCAATTTTTACTACCACATTTTCAGTCCACAATCTTGTCGCAATCAACATGAGTGGCAAAATGACAGATGCTGGTGGAAAGGGGAAGAGGCGTGGTGGAAAAGGCAAAAAAGGGTTTGTCCGTGGGGAAGGTGGCAAAGCTCCATTATCATCTGCTGAAGATAGACCATCTACCAGCAAAAGTAAGATGTCTACTACTTACCGTGGACAATCCGATGTGCTCCCTTTTTTACGGACACGAACAACAGGAACAAAGGTAGATGATGGCCAAAAAAGGAAAATGCTTGAATGGATCTCAAGTGGTCCAACAAGTGCCCTCTCAGCCACTTCAAGTACCGCATCCAAAAAACACCAGTCCTCTGAGTTGTCATTCCAATCAAACTTGATTTCTCCCAGCTCTGAAGTCTCCATCCGCCCTGCACAGTATGGTGGAACTGAGATGGCTGAGTCTGCAGAGCTGTTCAGTCACACTATAGCCTGGGAATCAGAGGTCTGCTCCCAAGCTACAGTGAGTACAGAACAAGAAATGGTCTGCAGTGATGCCCAGAACCTTTGTGACTCTGATTCAGGCCGTGAGGACAAAGTTTCGGAGCATAATGTTGACCCTTTGTCACAAACTGTAACACCTGTGGTTATAGACAATGAGGAACATACTGATGAAGATGAGACTCAGATACCCGATTGGGATGACAACTTAAATATTTGGTCAGGGCAAGAAGAGGCTCGGTCTGAGGGGGAGGGGAGTGCAAACACAACAATTGATGATGAAGTTCTAGATCCCACCTACTGTCAACCCACAGTCAGGCACTCGAGGAGGTCAACAGAGGTGGTGGAGGAGGATGCAACTGATGACGAAGTTACCTTGCGCCTTCCTGGACAGAGTCGGAGTACTGGTAGCACGTCTACAACTGCATCCTCAGCCACCACTCTGCCTCTGAGCATTATTCGGGGTGGATCATCAGGTCGCATGGCCTCTAAGCCTTGCCTAGCCTGGTCCTTTTTTGACATAGAAAAAGATCGCCCAAATTATGTGATCTGTAAAATTTGTCATGGTTCTCTTAGTAGAGGTCAAAACCTCAGCAGTTTGACAACTTCTTCCATGAATCGTCACATGAATAAATATCATATGGCCCGGTGGGAAGCTCACCGTGCTGCAATGCGGCCTAGCGGAGCGAACCATCCACCGCCTGCCCCTTCCAGTGCATCCGCACGCTCGTCATCTTCTAGGACTGTGGGGACAGCTGTCACACCTGTTTTTCCACCCACAACTTCCACCACTGTAACCGCAACAGGCAGTTTGCTTGGTAGGTCGTCAGTTGTTTTGGAAGGGGAAACAAGTGAGTGTGTACAGCTCTCTCAGACATCGATAGCACCAACTTTGGATGAAGGCAACATCATGTCTCCGCCTGCACTTTCCTCACAAACCTGCATTTTTCCAGGGACACCCTACTCAACACCGTCTACACACAGCAGCCAGATCTCTGTCCCTCAGATGTGGACAAATAAAAGGCCATTTCCTGCGACCCATGACAAAGCTAAGAGGTTGACTCTATCCCTCTGTAAGCTGTTGGCTACAGAAATGCTGCCTTTCCGCCTAGTGGACACAGAGGATTTTAGAGACCTTATGTCTGTGGCTGTGCCCCAGTACCAGATGCCTAGTCGACACTACTTCTCTAAGAAAGGTGTGCCCGCGCTACACCAGCATGTCGCACACAACATCACCGCTTCCTTGAGAAACTCTGTGTGTCAACGGGTGCATTTCACCACCGATACTTGGACCAGTAAGCATGGACAGGGACGTTACATGTCGCTGACTGGGCACTGGGTAACTATGGTGATAGATGGTGAAGGGTCTGCTGCACAAGTCTTGCCGTCCCCACGACTTGTGTGTCAATCCTCTTTCTGTCCAAGTTCCGCCACTGCTTCTGCATCCTCCACCTCATCTGGGTCCTCCACCTCCGCCCCAAGCCTGCCTGGTCAGGCCACCAGCGTTCTCACTGCGCAGAAGGAATCACGCACCCCTCATTACTATGCTGGCAGCAGAGCGCAACGTCATCAGGCGGTCTTTAGCTTGACATGTCTTGGGAATAAGAGTCACACAGCTGAGGAGTTGTGGTCAGCTCTGCGGTCCGAGTTTAATAAATGGTTGTCTCCACTCAACCTGCAGCCTGGTAAGGCCGTGTGCGACAATGCTGCAAACCTGGGTGCGGCCCTTCGCCTGGGCAAGGTGACACACGTACCTTGTATGGCTCACGTGTTGAACCTTGTCGTGCAGCAATTTTTAACACAGTATCCCGGCCTAGATGGACTTCTGAACAGGGCACGAAAACTGTCTGCTCACTTCCGCCGTTCAAGCGCCGCAGCTGAGCGACTTGCATCGCTCCAGAAGTCTTTCGGCCTGCCGGTTCATCGCCTGAAATGCGATGTGGCGACACGCTGGAATTCAACTCTCCACATGTTACAGCGACTGTGGCAGCACCGCCGTGCCCTGGTGCAATACGTCATGACGTATAGCCTGGGCCAACGAGATGCAGATGTGGGGCAGATCACCCTGATGGAGTGGTCTCAGATCAAGGACCTATGCACCCTTCTGCACAGTTTCGACATGGCGACGAATATGTTTAGCGCTGACAATGCCATTATCAGCATGACGATTCCAGTCATTTACATGCTGGAACACACGCTAAACACTATTCGGAGTCAGGGGGTGGGACAACAGGAAGGGGAAGAACTACAGGAGGATTCATATGCGCAAGACACAACAACATCACCATGGTCCAGACGTTCATCATCACCAAGGCGCCAGGCATGGGAGCATGGGGGGACAGGGATCAACAAGGGCGCATGGTAGCAGGCGAGATGTTGAGGAAGGTGCAGGAGGACATGAAGAAATGGAGGACGAACTGTCCATGGACATGGAAGACTCAGCAGATGAGGGAGACCTTGGTCAAATTTCAGTTGAAAGAGGTTGGGGGCAGATGTCAGAGGAAGAAAGAACGGTTAGCACCTCTATGCCACAAACACAGCGTGGACTTGGTCCGCATGGCTGCGCAAGACACATGAGTGCCTTCTTGTTGCACTACCTCCAACATGACCCTCGTATTGTCAAAATTAGAAGTGATGATGACTACTGGCTTGCCACACTATTAAATCCCCGGTACAAGTCCAAATTTTGTGACATAATTCCAGCCATAGAAAGGGACGCACGTATGCAGGATTATCAGCAGAAGCTGTTACTCGATCTTAGATTCGCTTTTCCACCAAACAACCGTGCAGGTGCAGGGAGTGAATCTCCCAGTTGTAACTTGACAAACATGGGACGGTCTCGTCATCTTCAACAGTCTACCCGTACCAGTAGGACCGTATCTGGTGCTGGTAACAGCAATTTTATGGAATCTTTTCATAATTTTTTTAGACCCTCCTTTGCAAGGCCACCAGAGACAACAAGTCTGACACATAGTCAACGGCTGGAGAGGATGATACAGGAGTATCTCCAAATGAACATCGATGCCATGACTGTGCAACTGGAGCCTTGCTCCTTTTGGGCTTCAAACCTAGAAAAATGGCCAGAGCTCGCAACTTACGCCTTGGAGATTTTGTCGTGTCCAGCTGCCAGCGTTGTCTCTGAACGTGTCTTCAGTGCTGCTGGGTGTGTGCTGACAGATAAGCGCACGCGTCTGTCCAGTGACAATGTGGACAGACTGACGTTCATCAAAATGAACAAGTCATGGATCCAGAAGGAATTTACAACCCCTGTGTCATCCTGGGGAGAGTGAATGCTTGTGGATTTGGAATGTGCTTGATGCAAATCTAGCTGTGAAGTGTACAACTAGGGCACAAGTGCTGCCACTGAATGGGTGGGTGTGTGTGGGGCACAATTTTTGGAAAAAAAGGGAGACTCCGCTTGGAGTAACCCTTGCTTACATTGTTTTTAAAAGAAGCCAAGATGAACAAGTCATGGTTCAGCAAAGACTTTATCTACCTACCCCGGTGTCATGCTGGGGACGGTTAATTATGGTGTATTTTTGAATGTGCTTGATGCAAATCTAGCTGTGAAGTGTACAACTAGGGCACAAGTGCTGCCACTGAATGGGTGGGTGTGTGTGGGGCACAATTTTTGGAAAAAAAGGGAGACTCCGCTTGGAGTAACCCTTGCTTGCTGTGTTTTTAAAAGAAGCCAAGATGAACAGAGCTGGGGTCAGGAAAGACTTTGCTACCTACCCCGGTGTCATCCTGGGGACGGATAAGAATGGCGTATTTTTGAATGTGCTTGATGCAAATCTAGCTGTGAAGTGTACAACTAGGGCACAAGTGCTGCCACTGAATGGGTGGGTGTGTGTGGGGCACAATTTTTTGAAAAAAAGGGAGACTCCGCTTGGAGCAACCCTTGCTTGCTGTGTTTTTAAAAGAAGCCAAGATGAACAGAGCTGGGGTCAGGAAAGACTTTGCTACCTACCCCGGTGTCATCCTGGGGACGGATAAGAATGGCGTATTTTTGAATGTGCTTTATGCAAATCTAGCTGTGAAGTGTACAACTAGGGCACAAGTGCTGCCACTGAATGGGTTGGTGTGTGTGGGGCACAATTTTTGGAAAAAAAGGGAGACTCCGCTTGGAGTAACCCTTGCTTACATTGTTTTTAAAAGAAGCCAAGATGAACAGAGCTGGGATCAGGAAAGACTTTGCTACCTACCCTGGTGTCATGCTGGGGACGGTTAATTATGGCGTATTTTTGAATGTGCTTGATGCAAATCTAGCTGTGAAGTGTACAACTAGGGCACAAGTGCTGCCACTGAATGGGTGGGTGTGTGTGGGGCACAATTTTTGGAAAAAAAGGGAGACTCCGCTTGGAGTAACCCTTGCTTGCTGTGTTTTTAAAAGAAGCCAAGATGAACAGAGCTGGGATCAGGAAAGACTTTGCTACCTACCCCGGTGTCATCCTGGGGACGGTTAAGTATGGCGTATTTTTGAATGTGCTTGATGCAAATCTAGCTGTAAAGTGTACAACTGGGGCACAACTGCTGCCACTGAAGGGGTGGGTGTGTGTGTGGCCCAATTTTTGGAAAAAAAGGGAGACTCCGCTTGGAGTAACCCTTGCTTACATTGTTTTTAAAAGAAGCCAAGATGAACAGAGCTGGGATCAGGAAAGACTTTGCTACCTACCCTGGTGTCATGCTGGGGACAGTTAATTATGGCGTATTTTTGAATGTGCTTGATGCAAATCTAGCTGTGAAGTGTACAACTAGGGCACAAGTGCTGCCACTGAAGGGGTGGGTGTGTTTGGGGCACAATTTTTGGAAAAAAAGGGAGACTCCGCTTGGAGTAACCCTTGCTTACATTGTTTTTAAAAGAAGCCAAGATGAACAAGTCATGGTTCAGCAAAGATTTTATCTACCTACCCCGGTGTCATGCTGGGGACGGTTAATTATGGCGTATTTTTGAATGTGCTTGATGCAAATCTAGCTGTGAAGTGTACAACTGGGGCACAAGTGCTGCCACTGAATGGGTGGGTGTGTGTGGGGCCCAATTTTTGGAAAAAAAGGGAGACTCCGCTTGGAGTAACCCTTGCTTACATTGTTTTTAAAAGAAGCCAAGATGAACAAGTCATGGTTCAGCAAAGACTTTATCTACCTACCCCGGTGTCATGCTTTGGACGGTTAATTATGGCGTATTTTTGAATGTGCTTGATGCAAATCTAGCTGTGAAGTGTACAACTAGGGCACAAGTGCTGCCACTGAATGGGTGGGTGTGTGTGGGGCACAATTTTTGGAAAAAAAGGGAGACTCCGCTTGGAGTAACCCTTGCTTACATTGTTTTTAAAAGAAGCCAAGATGAACAGAGCTGGGATCAGGAAAGACTTTGCTACCTACCCTGGTGTCATGCTGGGGACGGTTAATTATGGCGTATTTTTGAATGTGCTTGATGCAAATCTAGCTGTGAAGTGTACAACTAGGGCACAAGTGCTGCCACTGAATGGGTGGGTGTGTGTGGGGCACAATTTTTGGAAAAAAAGGGAGACTCCGCTTGGAGTAACCCTTGCTTGCTGTGTTTTTAAAAGAAGCCAAGATGAACAGAGCTGGGATCAGGAAAGACTTTGCTACCTACCCCGGTGTCATCCTGGGGACCGTTAAGTATGGCGTATTTTTGAATGTGCTTGATGCAAATCTAGCTGTAAAGTGTACAACAGGGGCACAACTGCTGCCACTGAAGGGGTGGGTGTGTGTGGGGCACAATTTTTGGAAAAAAAGGGAGACTCCGCTTGGAGTAACCCTTGGTTACATTGTTTTTAAAAGAAGCCAAGATGAACAGAGCTGGGATCAGGAAAGACTTTGCTACCTACCCTGGTGTCATGCTGGGGACGGTTAATTATGGCGTATTTTTGAATGTGCTTGATGCAAATCTAGCTGTGAAATGTACAACTAGGGCACAAGTGCTGCCACTGAATGGGTGGGTGTGTGTGGGGCACAATTTTTGGAAAAAAAGGGAGACTCCGCTTGGAGTAACCCTTGCTTGGTGTGTTTTTAAAAGAAGCCAAGATGAACAGAGCTTGGATCAGGAAAGACTTTGCTACCTACCCCGGTGTCATCCTGGGGACAGTTAAGTATGGCGTATTTTTGAATGTGCTTGATGCAAATCTAGCTGTAAAGTGTACAACTAGGGCACAACTGCTGCCACTGAAGGGGTGGGTGTGTGTGTGGCCCAATTTTTTGAAAAAAAGGGAGACTCCGCTTGGAGTAACCCTTGCTTGCTGTGTTTTTAAAAGAAGCCAAGATGAACAGAGCTGGGGTCAGGAAAGACTTTGCTACCTACCCCGGTGTCATCCTGGGGACGGATAAGAATGGCGTATTTTTGAATGTGCTTGATGCAAATCTAGCTGTGAAGTGTACAACTGGGGCACAACTGCTGCCACTGAATGGGTGGGTGTGTGTGGGGCACAATTTTTGGAAAAAAAAGGGAGACTCCGCTTGGAGTCACCTTGCGGTGTTTTACATGATTTTAGAAGGGCGTGCGATGCCTATATCTTTGTGTCCTCCTCTTTTTTCTTGTCCAGCTGTTTTGTTTTTGCATGAGTATATGTCCTTGTCAGTTTCCCATGTGTTTGTGTTGTGTTGTGAGTCATTTGTCACCTTTTGGACACCTTTGAGGGTGTTTTCTAGGTGTTTTTCTGTGTTTGTGATTGCCTGCCATTGTTTCCTATGCAGTTCAAGTTCGGTTCGTCGAACGTTCGACGAGCCGAACTCGAACGGGACCTCCGTTCGGCAAACCGACCTCGAGCCGAACCGAGACCGGTTCGCTCATCTCTAATAACCACATCAATATTGGTCTTAGTTTTCATATTGGCATTAATCAGCTTAGATGAGTTCACGATAAGTTAGGATATGCAAACTGTGACATTAGAACAAGCTCACTGATGGATCTCAAAGTTGGCCAAATTCTTTAACCCCTTCACTTATGGGTGATTTTCCATTTCTCATTTTCGTTTTTTACTCCCCCTCTTCTAACATCCATAGCATGTTTATTTTTCTGTAAATATAGCAATATGAGGGCTTGTTTATTGCGGGACAAGATGTAACTTTTAGCGACACCATTCCTTCTGCCTGATATTGTACTACACAAGGGAAAACAAAATTCTAAACAAAAGTTCAATTGCACATTTTTTTTTTTAATTTACCGTGTTCACTATTTTGAAAAACTAACCTGGCATTATAATTCCCTAGGTCAGTATGAGTTTGCAGACACCAAACATGTATAGTTTTAGTTTTATCTGAATGGTAAAAAAAATTCAGACCTGTGTCAAAAAAGGAATTGCACGTTTGTCACCATTTTCCGAGACCCGTAGCGTTCTCATTTTTTAAGATCTGTGGCTAAGTGATGGCTTATTTTTTGCAACTTTAGTAGTTGTTTGTACTTACACTATCTTTCCATAGATGCAATGTTTTGATCACCTGTTATTGCATTTTAATTCAATGTTGCAAAGACCAAAAAAAAACGAAGAAGAAGCTGGGCAAAATGGGTGTCAGGGTGGAGGGACTGTCTACCCAGAACCCATATCACTTGTTCCTTTATCTTATGGTATGTACACCTAATAGAAAGCTATATTATGTGCTAATGTCACGCTCACCGCCAGGGATGAGGTGGCGAGCGCGAGGTTAGCACATCCCAAGGATGAGGTGGCCCCACTGGACCACAGGGGGGACCCATACCCACCCAGGCAAGGGAAGGGAATGGCGCATCCAGAGACTGTGTCAGCTGAGCCTGAGCTAGGTTATCACAGGACAGGGGGGCAAGCAGGGTCATACAGGATTGGCACGGAAACACAGTACAGTTCAGGAACGGTCAGGATCAGGCTGGTCCCAGGGAACAGAAACAGACTAGAAACTCAGGCAGGATGAATCAGGGATACTGGCTGGTCCTGACCACAGAGGTGGACAGAAACACAGGATAACCAACTCAGGAACAGGATACACACTGGAAGTCATAAGGCCAGGCTCCGGGCATCTGGCAGAGGTCATCAGAAACTGGACTTTGGGTAACGCTCCAGACATCGGGCAGAGGTCATCAGACACTGGACATCAGGTAAGGCTCCAGATATTGGGCAGAAGTCATCAGAAACCAGACATCGGGAAAGGCTCCAGACATTGGGCAGAGGTCATCAGACACTGAACATCAGGCACACAGGCATAGATTGCAGCAGGGAGGCACAGGCACAATAAGCACAGACTTCAGCAAGGCGGTGCTGGCACAGCGGGTTTGGACTGCAACAGGGTGATGCAGGCACAGCGGGAATTCTGGACTTCAGGCTTAAAACACAAACAGGACTTTATTCACAGCAGGGTTACAAGAACAGGACACAGTAGGGTTTCGGGTACAGGACATAGCAGGAATTCAGTAACAAGATACAGAATGGTGCCAGGGCAACACATAGACAGACCAGGTCCAGGGATACATCAGCATACCAGAACTAAAGCAGTTAGGACTGGAGCTGGGTACCGGCAGACCGAGCAACATAGCAGAACCAACACAGAGCTAGGTTACTGAACCTAAAGCAGTTGCTTGGCCACGCCCATCAGGGAAACTTTTATACCATATGCCTCCCAGCCATAGGCTGGGGACACCAATTCAAAGTGTGCGCACCACCCCAATATAAGCGAGGAAGGTGAGTGCATGCACACCCTATGCATTAACCAGGAACCTTGCAGGACAAGCTCAGGGCCTGAGGCCTAGCGACTGAACACATGTGCATGGCCGTACAGGACAGCAGAGAACCAAACAACATGTGAGTGGCAGTGCAGCAGAGCAGGGAACCACACAGGCAACCAAAAGTAAACGGCAACGGTTTCCCAGATGGGGAGGGGGAGGAGAAAGCAGCGACATTGTCACTGAGACGCCAGCATAAGTATGGAATCAGAATGCCAACGTTACAGCTATATGTGATTGGTATGGTTTTAGATGGCGCATCAGTGGCAGGCAGCCTGTTATATATGTTAGCTTAGCAACTGTGCAATTCAGTGTATTTGATATTGACTAATTACCATCTTTGTGAACAAATATGATTTTCTCTGTCAGTTTAGTCACATGGATTTTTGAATAGCTTACATCCTAATTTATTTATGATCATTAGGTTCTCTATATATTTATTATTCATTGAAGATTTAACTTACATATTTATGTATTTGTATTAATACTGTGTAGTTGTATTTTCTTGCTGCTAAATACTAGTGCCCAATTTATTTGTGAAATGTCACTGTACTGCACTATCCCCCTCCTAATTACCAGTAGTTTTGAGTCACTCAAAAGAGATTTCCCTGTTTTTTAATAATAATTTTATTCCATTGAATAAATAAAATTTATTTTAGATTTATTCTAGTGTGAATCACTTTTTTACCCACAATTTTGTAGCAACCTGAGGGTGTGGATTAAATATTTACTCTCATGGCTTTTGCGACTATATCCGTCCATGAGAGCAACACAAATAAATTCGGAGTGAAATCAGACCCCAAACTGATTGGCTGTAAAGGTCATACACTAAACGCCCAATCACACACAACGACTTATCAGCGATCCCGATAACGATACAACCTGATAAGGATTGCTGGTAAGTCGCTGGGAGGTCGCTGGTGAAATGTCACATAGTCAGGCCTTACCAACGGCGCAGTAACGATACAGGTCACAGTAGCGACCTGTAAAACGATCTCGGCGGTCATTGGGACCTTGTCACACAGCGTCAAATATAGTGATGCCTCTTGCCGAGCAGGACATCACCTTTGAAGAAAATGGCCTGGACCATTCTGCAATGACTAGCGATCTCACAGCAGGGGCCTGATCGCTGGTAGGTGTCACACATAACGAGATCGCTGTGACTCAGCAATGATCTTGTTACCGATCTCGTTGTGTGTGACGGAGCCTTATGACAATGTTATACGAGCCTTATCAGACCCTGCACAACCTCGCAGGAACAGCTCTAGTTCAGTAGATGAGTGGATACATTTTTTTTATTTTACCATGGAGAACACTTATTTTAAGTAGGAGATATTCAGGTAGTGAAAAATCTTTTACATAATATGTTTCCCTGGATTTTTTCATTTCAACTGAGCACCTCTTCCAATTGGCGCTGATTCCATTCTGAAACAGTTTTTATTTTTCTTCTGTGTGCTTCTATTTCAAAGTTATGTTCATCAGTAATAATGATGCAAGCAACTGGGTCTATTCCATTGCGTTTCTCTGTGGGCACAGCCAAGATGTGATTGATCAGCATCTGAGAATAAAAAGCAAATGCCCCTGGAGAAGTTCTGTGGTATACTCAAAACTGATTGAAGGTAAATACTGCACCATCATTAAAGGGGAGCACGATGGGGGCGGATAACTTTTGAATGGAATTGAATAAATAAAACTGTTCTAGAGTCAGTACAGAAGTATCAATTGAAGGAGGTGCTTCATTTATATTCAAAAGCTAGCTATAGTCCCTGGCATTGCCCGGTAGAGTAACTGTCTTTCTGTCTCTCCCAGTCTCTATCTGTCTCCCTCTCTGTCTGTCTCTCTCTCTGTCTGTGTCTGTGTGTCTCTTTCTGTCTGTCTCTCTATCTCTTTGTCTGTCTCTCTCTTTCCCTGTCTGTCTCTCTGTCTTTTTACCTGTCTGTCTCTGTCTCTCTATCTCTTTCCCTGTCTGTCTCTCTAACACTTTTCCTGTCTGTCTTTCTATCTCTTTCCCTGTCTGTCTCTCTATATTTTTCCCTGTCTGTCTGTCTCTCTGTCTCTTTCCCTGTCTGTCTCTTTCTCTATCTGTCCCTTTATCTGTGTCTGTCTCTTTATCTGTGTCTGTCTGTCTCTTTGTCTGTCTTTTTGTCTATCTGTTTCTTTGTCTGTCTGTCTCTGCCTGTCTCTGTCTGTCTGTATCTTTCTCTGTCTATCTTTCTCTTTCCCTATCTGTCTCTGTATGTCTCTTTCCTTGTCTGTCTGTCTCTTTCCCTTTCTGTCTCTTTCTCTGTTGGTCTGTGTCTGTCTCTTTGCTTGTCTGTCTGTCTCTTTGTCTGTTTGTCTCTTTGTTTGTCTGTCTGTATGTCTGTCTGTCTTTTTCCCTGTCTATCTCTGTCTGTCCCTGTCTGTCTCTGCATGTCTCCTTCCTTGTCTGTCTCTGTCTGGCTCTTTTCCTTTCTGTCTCTTTCCCTGTCTATCTGTGTCTGTCTCTTTCCCTGTCTCTGTGTCTGTCTGTCTGTCTCTCTCCTTGGCTGCACTGTGACATGCCAACATTCTTCTGAAGTTCTGGCTGCATTGTGACTCCCAGCTCCATTGACTTTAATAGAGGCAGTTTTTTTGGCGAAAACTGTAAAGCGCGGGGCTAAGATTTCCAATCAAAACATAGTCTATGACATTCCCTGAGTCAAATGGGGTGTCTGTGCAAAATTTTGTGATTGTACATGCGACTGTCCCTTAGTGGACACACACACACACACACACACACACACACACACACATACGCACACACATACACTCAGCTTTATATATTGTGGGAAAAGTGGTTTTAAAGGACATCTGTATATGTTCATGTATGCAAAAAATTATAGTATTGTCATCATTGTTTTGGATCCGAGTTTCTTCTGTGTTTTGACAGTGTTTCTATTTTTATCATTAGTGTTTTATAATTGATTTTCACATATGTACTGTATAAATAAATAAATTACAAAGCTTCTCATTTGCAATATTAATCAGAGATTGTACACGAAGTGCCATCCATGTGCTATCCTTGATTTCCACTGATCTATAGACTTGTCGGGGTACTGTCCATCTATGATGATGGTTAAAACAGGGCATGTCTCAGTGATTTTTGCAAAGACACAAGGTCTGCAAACCCAGTCCCACAGACATGTGCCTCATTGACTACAGTAGCTACATGTTCTATTCATGAAAATCACAGATAGTAAATGTACGTGAAACACAGGCTCGTAGGGCCTCAGCTTGACTATTCATATTACACAACACTATGGTATTTTTCATGTACATGTAGACTTCGGTTGTACCAGTGTTTTGAGATACATTTCCTCAATCCATTCTAGTGAAGGAGAAACAAATATCAAGTGGAAATACATTGTTACATAACAGAAGCAGAAGACCCTATTAACCTTAATGTGGTCTGCCTGTCTAGAGTTCCATTTTTTAAGCATTTTTGTTTAGTTAAAAAAATGAACACAAAACTAGAAACCAAGCTACCTGACGGACCCAATTATAATCTATCTTTCTATCTCTCTATCTATCTATCTATCTATCTATCTATCTATCTATCTATCTATCTATCTATCTATCTATCTATTGGGTGTTTAATTACTCCATTTTCTACATAAATTCAGTCCCGGGCAGTAATAAATGGGAATGTCACTCTGGTGCCCGTTGCCCGGTTCCGTGCTCTGGGCCCCTTTTGTTAATGGGGGGTATTTACAGGGAATATAAGTGTTTGTCGTGTGACGCCACTTGCGGATTGCAGTTAAGGATGGAGAACCGCCGCTGCTGAATGTGGGTACTCCCAGGGCTGGTGCTAATGTCAGCTGTGATGGTAGGCCCTCCTCAGGTATGGCTGCGCCTGGGAGATGTAACGGAGGCAATAACGGTGACCACACCAGGTTGTCTTTAACAGTCTCTACTTACTGTGCACCCAGGGGTTGCTGGTTCAGGTTCCTTGGAGGACCAGTGTCAATATAGTAACCCAGGTTGCTCTATCACCGGCACTCTTTGTTGATTGGGTCCCCGTAGCATGGAGTGTTTGGGGGACCTGACTGTCCCATTTGGGGTACAGTCTCCTTCCCCGTACGGTGGTAAGTGCGGACCCTGTGGGGAGGTAAGTGTCCGAACCCCGATCCTAGTTTACTGCTGATGCCCCCGGATTATTTGGTTCGGTGAAGTCCGTGAAGGGGTCCTCAACGGGCAGGTATTTGCCAAACAGTCTAAAACTTGCGCTTGAGCTAGGTCCCTGTGCCCCGTGTGTTCTATTGTCCCAGCAGTATCTCCGGTACCCATCCTGGCAACATCTCTCCTGTGCCCCCTGGGTCACCGTTACATGGACCAAGCTCAGGCACGTCCGCACACCTCTCCTGTGTGCTGCAGTCTAGACTGACTACAGACTGCTGACCCATCCCACCAGGCTGGCTATACCCAGGGACTCGTTCCCATGGTGACCATCCCCTTACATGGTTAACCCTTTATGCCCAGTGTGGAGTGGTGAATTATGATTTTGGTCGTGTTTGGGTGGAATTGGCACTGGTATTCCAGGTCCCAGGGGGTAGGTCCTGCATCCCCAAGAGGATGCAGTTCCCTGTAGTACCCTGAGGGTCTCAGAGGCTTTACACTAAGAAAAAAAAATCAGATATGTGGAATTTACTAATGTTAATGAAATATGCAACTAGCCTCTTCAGAGAGGAAGAGGACGTGAACAGTTCTCTGCATTTCAAGCTGATCTGTACAGACTTTTCCACTAGTTGGACAATACCTTTTTAAATAAAATTGTCCTCTTTATAAAATAAAAGTAACATGTACTCAGCTCCTGCAGTGGTGCTTTTCCAGTGATGTTGGTGTCGGTCTCGTGTCATAAGCCCTGAAAACAATCAGTATCTGCTGTTAGGCTCCTGCGTGCTCAGTTCCTTTGTCTGAAACCCTGAAAAAAGGAAGAGTGAGAGTGCAGCAGCCGAATAGTGACATAGGTAAGAAAGTACTGACATAGTGTCTCTTAGGCCTCAATCAGACATCTGTGATTTTTCTGGTACGTACAAAACACAGATCATTGTTCATCATTGATTTGGATCAGGTTATCAGTGTTTGGTCAGTGTGTCAGTTTTTTCCATCACTTTTTCATCAGTGATTTTCACAAATGAAAAAGTAACTGTATAAATGAGAAATCTATATATTTCAATGTTAATCAAGGACAGGACACAGATTACAAATTGATGTCATCCAATTGCTGTCTAACATTTTCAAGGAACAATAGATCTGTATGAATGATTTTCATCAGTGAATCTCTTAAAACAAACCCTTACGTCTTCATGATTTTTTTGCAGACACGTTCTGCAAAATAACATGGATATGTGAACAGCCCCATTGACTCTAAAATGTGTAGAAAATGTATATATTCCAAAAAGAAAAAATGTAAGGAGCTGTATTAAACTCCTGGTAGCTTTATTCAAGCATGGTTAATAACAGGTGGTAAGCAGAAAAGCCCTACTGACACATTTACGGCGCTACCTGCGCCCTTAGTCATAGATATAAAAGGTGTATGTTCTATATGTGAGAAAAAATGGATGCAACTAACTCGCCCGCCCCGGAACCTTAGGTGACTCGGTGTCGGGCCAGACTAGTCCGGGGTAGTCAGCAGTGGCGGTGCCCGACTCAGTGACCCCGGCGGAGTCAATTAATGTGGCGGTATTGGGAGAGATGTTAATAAAGTTTAGTAAAATTTGTGACGCCACCTGTGGATAGCGGCTTTGGAGACGCGGCTGCTGGACGGGACCTCCGGGGCTGGTGTTGTGGCAGCTGAGGTGTTTCTTGCTCCCCACAGGTGGAGCGGGTACCCCGGGCAACCGTTTGTAAAGTCTATGGAGGATGTTGATGAGGTACAAGACAAAGCAGATGAGATGGGGCTTGCAGTTAAGATGTTTTTACTCACTGTTGGTTCCAACACTGCAGCTGATCAGTTACCTGTGGTGTGCCAGGATTCACTGTTGTGGGCCTCCGCCGATCCCGAATAGTTCAAGGGTCAGTACCGGTGCACCCCTCAATGTGTCCTTCCCTGGCCATCTCACTAGCGCCGACCTTCGCTAGACTGTCCTGCGCCTCTGCCACCGAGCCTGTCCAAAGGGTGGCTGACGTCGGTCCTCTTTTTGGTCCCACTTGCAGGTGATGGGTGGCACGTTGTGGCCTCGGGTGCCTGAAGCAACCCCCTGGGCCGTCGGATTGCTAAAGGAAATGTTTTTCTTCTTTAGCCTGGGGTCCGTCCCCGTTATTGCGACCAGATTCACGGAGGCCTTCTGTACATCCGTGGCACTCTGAAATCACTTCGGTCAATATCACCTGGGCCTAGCAATACCCCAGGATCTTCACCTAAAACCTTCTTTTGGCTACACTCCTCTCTGGCTAGATCTCCACTGTCACTTTTCTGACAGACTCCTTTCAACTGCCGAGTTCAAACTTGAACTAACCGGTTTTCCTAACTGACCCACTGACTCATCCTACACTCCCTCCTGCCAGGCTCCACCCCTTCAGGCCAGTGAATGGGACTTAAGGCTCCATAACCAGGTATACTGGTCGCTGCTTCTCAGCATTAATGGAGTATCTGTCTTAAACCCTGACCCGGTGTGTGACCTAACAATTGATGTGTGCAGGTTTTGTCTGTGAACCGGTAGATGACCCCCTTCTCACCCAGGTTGGGATGCCATACCTCTGGCTGAGATGCAGTACCTCTGTGGCGACGAAAGCCTGAAGGGCGCCACATAACATGTACATGAAAAATGTGTGTCTGAATAAGGCCTTGGGGTGGATTTAAACTGTCTGTTTAATAGCCCTGTAAAAAGCATTCTCATGAACTCTCATACACAATTATCGCCCAGTGTACCATTAGGTTATGTTAACACTGAGCATTTTTAGGTGGATTTTGAAGTAAGTCTTCTTCAAAATCAATTTCATTAATGTTTATATGAAGTTAACCTTAGACACTGGAATTACAATTCAGTCTAATTCATCAATAAGGCCTCCTTTACACATAAATATTTTTGATCAGTATTTCATCAGTACTTGTATGCCAAATCCAGGAGTGTCTCCAAAACACAGATCAGGGCAGATCAAATTGCACCTGCACAGGACTGCAATGCCAACCTGGGTTGATGATGTAGGATGCGTCATCCACATGGGTCTGCGAAGAAGGACGGTTATTGCAGAAGGGAGGAGGCGCCGAATTGGAGAGCAGCGACACCCATTGGAACACAACACCCCGTAGGCGGTGTCTTTCTTATATTATACTAAGTGGCCTGGGCTCTTATATGCAGTATACTAGAATGCTGTATATAAGAGCTTACTGGTGGTGGCCGCAGCTTATAGTCGCCAAATCTGGTGACAGGTTTCCTTTAACAAACATGTAATTTAATTATGCACAGGGGAAATTTTTTTTATCAAAAGATAACATAAAGTAGTTAGAAAAATGACAGCAACACATCAAAAATTGCTTATTCACAACATATAGTGGAGGATTTGCTTTAAATGTAATGAGTTCATTTTTGCCTTTACAATTTAGTAGTACTTTTTAAGATCCTTTAATAGGTGAGATATTTCTTGTATCTCTTTTTACAGTTATTTGACTGCAACATTGTTGTTTGATAATGTTGGTTCTTGAGCAGATAGAAAATATCCCCAGGCTTAGAATTAAATGTAAACTTTTCAAAAGAAACTAGATTGAATCAACATATCAGAGACAACAAATCCAGATGGCCTCAATAATGTATTAAATGTGAAATGGTTTCATGATTTGTCTGATTTTCTTGACTTGTTACATTTGGTAATATTTCTTTATAGTCAACTCTACATTCAGAAAGCATAAGCACACACCTCATTAAAGTTTATTTGGTTTCATTGGTTTAAAATCTGAAACAGATGCGTGAAACCCACACACTTCTGCACACCTTGATCAGTGCTGCATACAGTATGAGGAATGGATTGCAACGCTATAATAAAATGTTAGATTTTGGAGATGATCAAATAATTATTTTAGAAAATTGGATAACTATCTGTCTTCTAAGAGTATAGTCCCATGGTGTGCTGCCCTCCTTCTACAAAATGAATAAATACATTGACAACTGGGTATTACCACCCTTGTTAAAAGAGTTTGTTACTATACAGCAGGGGTCAGGAACCTTTTTGGCTAAGAGAGCCGTAAACGCCACATATTTTGAAATATAATTCCGCGAGAGCCGTACAATATGTTTAAAGGGCCATTGACAGATCAATCGCTCCAATGTTCACTTAGTACAGCAAGGAATGCTCCTCCCTGCTGTATAAAGCCACAACTGGACTGAAACAATGGTAATTAGCAGTAAAAAAATCAAATAAATAACTTACATTGTGAACTTGCGATGCATGACATCAGTCCAGCAGTCTGGCTTCTTCTTTTTCCTGCGCATGACTGGAAGCTGGCATTCTTCCCACCTGATGTTGAGAGAATGCCAGCTTTGAGGCATTCGCAGAAGAAAGAAGCTGGAATATTGGACATGTCACACAACGCATTGTCAGTTATGTCAATTATCTATTTTATTATTTTACAGCGAATTATTGTTTAGGTCCAGCGGTGGCTTAGTGCAGCAGAGAGGAACACTCCTTTGTGTACTAAGTGACCGCTGGAGCAATTGTATCTGTCAGTGGCCCTTTTAAAAGTGTTGGTCTTACAGAAAATGAACAAAAAAGAGAGGCTCAGACCCAGGAGATACACACACAAGCCATACACAGCACTCAACATGCCGTATACACAGTACATAAGGAGAAGAAAAAAAGCTCTGCAGGTAAACATATGCACACCAGGAATTAGATATACCAATAAACCTCACAATATGAAACTTTATTAAGTGCCAAACACAACAAACACAGCACACATACACACCATATACACAGCACACACTCACACACGCCGAATACACAGCACACGCACGCGCCGTATACACAGCACACGCACGCGCCGTATACACAGGACACGCACGCGCCGTATACACAGCACGCGCACGCGCCGTATACACAGCACACGCACGCGCCGTATGCACAGCATACACAGATATAAGTACCTGCTGCTTAGTTGCCCTGTAAGATCAGGTGCAGCACAAGTGATGGATGCAGCAGTTCAAGGGCTGGCTTCATTCTCCTCTTTTCTCTCCAAGAAAAGACCTTATAGACCTGAGCAGCAGAGCACAGAACTGGAGGGTGAGAGGCAGAACGCACGGCACTATACAGGCCCCTGCCCCATCACTCTGCTTCTATCTGCAATTTCACAGGGGAGCATGTAGGAGCCGGAGGGAGGAAGTCCCACCCCCAGTGTTGTCTGCCGGCAATAGACAAGATCAGCGGCTGCCCGAGCACTGCAGCCTCCGGGAATCTGCCCCAGTGCCCCGGGGGCCGCAGAAAAGGTCATCGCGGGCTGGATGTTCCCCACCCCTTCCTTAAAGGGACGGCAGGCACAGTTTCCTGCCAAGGACTGCGGTCCCTGGAACTCAGCCCAGGGACAGCAGAACTGAAGGCGAGTGGCCAAAATGCCGCCCCCCTGACATGTGCCGCCCGGGGCGGACTGCCCCCTCCGCCCCCCCTTTGCTACGCCACTGCAGACCTGCGGGAGAGGCGGGGGGCGGCGGCCCCCCCACCCCTCCACCGGCCAGCCCACCGGGAGAAGTCCCGCCCAGGGCCGGCTCCAGGTTTTTGTGGGCCCTGGGCGAAAGAGTCTCAGTGGGCCCCATCCACACATAGACATGCACAGATACATACACATACAGGCACACGTACACATACTTAAAGAGAAATTCACAAAAACACATAAATAGACATAAATCTAGACACAGTCATATACACTGCCATACATACATACATATCATACATACACACACATTATTTTTATATATTTATCCTGTATATATATTTCTAATATTGGGAAGCCGGCAACAGCCTCATTCACCTCCCGGCTTGTCTAACAGACATGGCCGCACATAGGGCACACTAACACTGCTGTATATACATCCCAAGAGAGGTCTGGGGTGGGGGGGGACATACAGCACCTGGGTGGAGGGGACATACAACTCTGGGGGTATAGTAGTATGCAGCCCCCATATTGTGTTATGAAGCCCCCATTGTCCTCCATATAGTATTATGTAGCCCCCACATGCACTATGCAGCCCCCATATAGCACAATGCAGACCCAGATAGCATTAGGCACCTTCATGTAGTATACAGCACACATATAGCACAATGCAGACCCAGATAGCAATAGGCACCCTCATGTAGTACACAGCCCCTAAATACCACAGTGCAGAGCCAGATAGCATTAGGCACCCTCATGTAGTACACAACACCTATATAACACAGTGCAGAGCCAGACAGCACAGTGCAGAGCCAGATAGCATTAGGCACCCTCATGTAGTACACAGCACCTATATAACACAGTGCAGAGCCAGATAGCATTAGGTATCCTCATGTAGTACACAGACCTATATAGTACAGTGCAGACCCAGACAGCACAGTGGAGAGCCAGATAGCATTAGGCACCCTCATGTAGCATACAGCTTGTATATAGCATAGCCTGTATATAGCACAGTGCAGAGCCAGATAGCAGTAGGCACCCTCATGTAGAATACAGTGATTAATACTCAGTGGCGTAACTAGAGTTTGATGGGCCCTGGTGCAAAATTTGGATCGGGGCCCCCCTCCACGTACACCGACACTTAGGGTGCGGGATAATGACACTGACACTCGGGGTACAGGATAATGATGCTGACACTTGGCTCTTACCCTCAGCACCCAAGTTTCCCATGATCTGAAATCCCTCTATCAGTACCCAGCTTTCCCATGTTCTGATATCCATCTTTCCCTCAGCACCCAGCTTTCCCATAACAGAGTAAAGCTGGGTGCTGAGAGATGTATAGCAGAGCATGGGAAAGCTGGGTGCTGAGGGAAAGAGCCTTTTTCCCTCAGCACAAAACATTCCCATCCCATACTTGTATCTTTGTCCTCCTTGTATATAGATCTCCAAATACTATAATGGCCCCCACATAGCCTTCCGTATAATATAAAGGGTCCCACATAACCCGTCATATATTATAATGCACCCCCATAGTTCTCCATGTATTATAATTCACCCCATAGTACTCCATATATTATACTGCACCACAGTCCTCCATGTTTTATAACGCACACCCATGTGTGACCATGTGTAAGGTAGCCTCCATATTCCTCCATTTATTATAATGTAGCCCCCATAGTGCTATATGTATTATAATGTAGCGCCATAAATCATCATTTTGTATTATGCAGCCCCATACTCCTCCATGTATAATGCACCCCTAGTCCATGTATAAGGTGTCCTTCATGTTTATTATGCAGTCCCATAGACCTCCATGTATCATGGAGCCAGGCCCCTCCAGGCCTCCATGTGTCATGCAGCCAGCAAAATAAAAAACAAGTACCTCTCTTCTCCTTCCAACCCTGCGACTGCGGTAGTTACGCCCCTGCCCCCATATGTCACACACCCTGCACCCCCATATCACACACACTACACCCCCATATCCCACACACCCTGCTTCCCATACAGCCTGCACCCCCATATGACACACACTACACCCCCATATCACACACACTACACCCCCATATCTCACACCCTGCTTCCCATACAGCCTGCACCCCCCATATCACACACACACACACTGCTCCCCATACAGCCTGCACCCCCCATATCCCACACACACACTGCTCCCCATACAGCCTGCACCCCCCATATCCCACACACACTGCTTCCCATACAGCCTGCACCCCCCATATCCCACACACACACACTGCTCCCCATACAGCCTGCACCCCCCATATCCCACACATACTGCTTCCCATACAGCCTGCACCCCCCATATCCCACACACACACACACACACACTGCTCCCCATACAGCCTGCACCCCCTATATCCCACACACTGCTCCCCATACAGCCTGCACCCCCCAGATCTCACACACTACACCCCCATATCTCACACACCCTGCTTCCCATACAGCCTGCACCCCCCCATGTCACATACACACTACACCCCCATATCTCTCACACCCTGCTTCCCATACAGCCTGCACCCCCCAGATCTCACACACTACACCCCCATATGTCACATACCCTGCTCCCCATACAGCCTGCACCCCCCATATCACACACAATACACCCCCATATCACACACACCCTGCCCACATATCTCACCCTGCCTGTACCCCAACGTACCCCTCTCAAACACTCTGCACCCCTTCACATGCTTCTGTCACAGTCTGCAGCCCTCATATGCCACTCACCCTGCAGCCTCCCCCACCCTCATGTCCCCTCTTTTCTTATTACCAGTCATCATGTGTCCAAATCGCCTTCAGTATCTTGCTTTCTGCCCGGCATCCTGTGTCTCCTCCCACACAGTCACATGGGCGTGACATCATCGCAGGTCCTGCAGGATGGAGATTCCGTCTGCTGTGCAGGTCAGGAGCACTCCTGCAGCTCAGAAACGGCTGGTGGCCTCTCCAGGTCAGGGGCCCCTCTACTCTGCAGAGCGGCTGCTGGGCCCCTATGTGTACTAGTGCCGCTGTGTAGTGGCCGGCCTGTGAGTCAGGGGAGCCCAGTGTCAGTAGAGGGGCGGCTCACTTCTCGTTCGCCCGCTGATCCGGTCTCCTCGGCGCGTCGTCCATTGCTGTCGCTCGCTCTGACCTCTCAGCAGGCGCGCAGTGATGACGTCACCGCGGTCCTCTGCAGAGCTGTCAGAAGAACGCCGACAGTCACAGCGGGGAGAATGATAAGAGAGAGAGCGCCGCTCACTCTCTCATCATTGCTCTCAATTGTATCGGCACCTGCGATGCCGATGCAATTGAAAGCTCGATCCTCGGCGGGGGGCGGTGACAGCGCGGCCACCGGGCCCCCCTAAGTAGCGGTGCACCACTCCTGCCACCGCGAGTGGGCCCCCCCGGCAGCTCAGGGCCCCGTAATTTGACTGGGTTTGCCGGGTGCAGGCGCCGGCCCTGGTCCCGCCCCTCCCGCCTGTCAGTCCGGGCCTGATCAGCGTGCACCGCGGCCTAATGGAGCGCGGTGCATGCATCCTTCCCATAGACAGGTAGGAGCCCTGTTTGCGAGCCAGATACGGCCATCAAAAGAGCCATATCTGGCTCGCGAGCCATAGGTTCCCGACCCCTGCTATACAGTATGGTACTGGAAGCACTGACTGGAGATTGTCAGGGGCTGGCTGTGAACTTTTAGCCTGGTTGGCTAACACATAGCAGTGGCCCATTAGTTGTGGCCCATCTTTAATATGTCTACTTCTAGCTGCTTTATATGATATATTCACACAACCTTACTGTTTGTCTGAGTGGTGCCCATGATAAAAAGTGACAGCACTCGACCCAGTTCAGATGAGTATTTGTACTGGTCAGAGGTAATACATATGAAGCTGGAGTCACAGTTGCATGTGACTCTTGCGTGTCTCGCATGATGATCGAATTGCATCACTCGGCACAGCCTGCCGCTCTCTGGATAGGAGTGAGCAGCTGCATGGAAATACATATATTAAGGAAAAGCTCCATATCGCCATACAATACATGTTACAGTGGGTCAAAGTGCTACTGAAACCACAGATGTAGTACAAACTCAGTAGCATAGTTGAAAAACAGAGAAGAAAGAGTTTTTAAAGTGCAAAATTCAATACAAATGTATTAATTTTGTTAAAATTTGTACAAAATGAAAAACGAGGACCAAGCCACACAAGGTATAACCACCCCACCATTAACATACAATACATTACATATAAGTTAGATGTGGGTAGATCCATCAAACACATAGTTATTGCATCAAACTATCTCCTTCGCAAAGTGTGCTATAGGCTCATGCATAGCCAGAGTCCACATAATGACAAGTGTCATACCCACAAAGTGATGGTATAAGGTGAGGGCAGTGATGTCACAGCTTTGTTGTCGTGGCTGGCCTCAGAACGCAAGAACCTCCAACAAGCCCAATGTATGTTTCGATAGTAATGTTTTCAGATCTTCATCAGGGTGAGGTACTGTAGTGAAAATACATGCAGCTGCATGCTCTTGTCAGAGAGTGGTCAGCCATGATAGGTGTTGTGATGTGCTCCTAAGTCTTAAGGCTCATTTAGACGACTGTTCTGTTTGTTCTGTTTAGTTCCTGTTTTTTTGCAGACCTACCGACAGGACCATCTTTTCAATGTCTTTTGTGAAGGATCGGATGGCACACGGATGTACTTCTGTATGCATAAGTTTCTACAAAAAGCCCATCGGATGCCGTATGTCTGTTCCATTATTATAGAGCATGTTCTATTCTGTTTCATAATTACGGAGCGTGACACAATACAAGTCAATGGGTTCGCAAAATCCCCGGAAGCCACGCAGAAGCACTTCCATGTGGCTTCCATCTATTAGTTCCCCTGCAGTTTTTGTCCCACTCCTCACCAGACCCGCAGCTGCTTGTACTGTAGTGTATCAGCATCTGCGTGCACCGCAGTCCCAGCAGCTGCGGGGATGACAAGCGCTGCCCTCAGGATGTTAGCTAAGTTTATTACCTGCAGTGATAAGATGTCAGGACTGTATCAGTATTCATCAACCAGGTAATGTACCTAGCTAACCTCATGAAGTCAGCACTCGTCATGCTCTGCCGTGACCTGGGCTGACCTAATGGTGTTAGCTCAGGTCACTGCACTGCTCTTCCAGTCAATGGGGAACATTCTGTTCTTCACTGACTGGGACAGTGAGTATCGTATGGATCATCGTGTGACCCCCTTATTGGATTATGCCGGACCCGAATTTGTTTTTTCCTTTCAATAAATTAGTGAAAGAGGGAATGTGTTGGGGAGTGTTTTTTCAAATAAAAATGTGTTTGTTGTCTATTTTTTTTATTACTGATTGGGCTGGTGATGTTGGGTATCTGATAGACATCATGACATCACAAATGCCACGGCTTGATGCCAGGTGACATTAAACAGCTGGTATCAACCCCATGTATTACCCTATTTCCACCACACCAGGGAATTTGGGATGAGCTGGGAAAAGTCCCGGGACTGTCGCATCTAATGGATGCGGCAATTCCAACCGGCTGCTGGCTGATATTTTTAGGCTGGGGGGTTCCCATTAACATGGGTCTCCCCAGCCTGAAAATACCAGCCAGCAGCTGTGAGGCTAGAGGCCTGTTTGTTTCACTGTATAGAAGCACTTACAGAAACTGACAGAGCAAGTGCTCACATTCCAGATGTAATACACGTAGTATTGCTTGTAGTCAAGAAATGCCTACTTAGGAATTGGCTGATAAGACAGACACCGAGAAATACAGAAATAGTTGATACCCTAAAAACAATAATGATGTACGACAAACTGGATTCGGAGAAACATAAGGAGAAGTCCACTAAAAGATTCTTCAAAAAGTTGAGAACATTTATTGAGCAAAGCTTCACACAGAAGGAAATCACCCAGTTAATTAAAGCATTTGAACACACGTCTTGATATTGTTTGCAAGACATTGCAGGGACACTAGGGACACTGAAGGCAGGGAGCATCCAAAGGACCAACTGAATTGAACAAATATGTTAGTTTGTTAAGTTAAAGTAAATTATTGTTAAGATAATTCTATTGAGATGAAATTGATGTGACAATGAAAAAGAAAATGATGTAACAGAAGCATTGTACGATCCGGAGAAATTTTATGGAATGTAACAACATTTTCTCTTGTTGATGATATGTGCTTGCTGACATCAAATAAATTATGTTTAAAAAAAAAAAAAAAATTGGAAAGGACTGCACGCCGTTTTTTTTTTTTATTATTTATTTATTGTATTGTATGATACAGACCCACCCACCAGTGGCTGTGATTGGTTGCAGTCAGACAGCTATCAGTCAGCATGGGGGCGTGTCTGACTGCAACCAATCAGAGACGCCAATGAGCAGGGAATGGTTTTGTGAATGAAGCATTATGCTTATGTTTTCTGCTCTTTATGTTTGATGTATGTTTTTAGAGATGAAGAAAAGCAAGGTATGCTGTGCTTTTCTACTCTCTTGAAAAAAAACATATCCCCCAATGTAAAGGTGATCACATACAGTTGAAACCAGAGGTTTGCATGCACTATCTAAAAAAACACATCTGCATGTTTTTCTCACTGACATGAAATTAGAATAAACCTTTCCTATTTTAGGTCAATTAGGATTACCAAAATTACCAAACAAGTGTGTTTCAGGTGTGCGTTAAAATACATCCACAAGTTTGTTTCTAATTAACTCAGATGTTGCCAATAAACCTACCAGAAGCTTCCAAAGACATGATATGATCATATGGGCTGTTCCAAATATTTTAAAGGCATAGTACTCTTAGTGTATGTAAACTTTTGCCATTGCAGACACTAATAAAAATGCCTTAAAATATTCTCACTCTCTCTCATTATTTTGGCATTTGGAAAATATAAATAATTTTGGTAGTCCTAATTGACCTAAATGGGAAAGCTTTATTCTGATTACATCAGATAGTGAGAAAAACACGCATATTTTTTTTTAGATAGTGTATGCAAACTTCTGGTTTCAACTGTATGTAGGACTACTAGGTAGTTTTATCTATAAATGTTTGTTTGTGTATGTGTTTTATCCAATGTAAAGTTCAATTCCACATCAATTAAAAAGGTTATAGTACATGATGTACCAGTCACTTATTATCCTGTGTCTGTGTACATTGATGGTATACATAGGACGATTCAGAAATCTGCAGTCACATAAAGTGTCTGAAGACTTTCATCACAAACCAGGGAAAGCTCTTTAATCCTACTAACATAAATACTAATGTAGTAGTAACGTGTTAGATGGCAGAATACTTTATTAACATGGCTATTTAATATTACAAGTTTCGGATTGCTACATGTGTACAGGATCCAAAAAAAATAACAGTATATAAATGCATCACCAGAACCACCAGCAGTATCAAAATGCATAACTAGAATCCCCATCAATAAAGTAATATATCACAAGAAGCAACATCATTACCTGAATACTTCTCCAGAATCACTATGAATACATGAATTTAGAACCAAGCTTAATATACCGATCAATTGTAGGGTCAGCCCCATATACAATTGTATCGCATGAATCAACAACTCTCAGTATGTCCTTAACAATGGTAAGAAGGTACTGGGAGTTAGTGTTATCAGTTATTATCACGCTGTAGACCATAGAGGAACCACAATAATGATGATACGTAGTCAGTATCTCAAATAAACATTTACATCCAGGGACTTTATATATGACATCTTCCCTAATTGGAGTGATACTCCTTCTTTCCTTTTCCATCTTGTGCAGACAGCATGATGGCTTTTCACATCCACAACTTGTCTCTGCAGACTTCCATCTTCTCCAGTCTTCTGCAGCACATTCCAATATGGTGTCTTTAAAAATAGCAGAGTGATTATAAAGCTCCCAAATAAAAATATCTGCTCTCTCCACAAAATATGACCATGACACTGTCACTCTTATGGTGTATAGCGTCTACTTTCCATTCCCAGCTATCTCTTCATACTAACCTCTCAAACTGTGCCCCTATTATATTTTCAAGTCTCTATACTGTACCTTTATATCACAATTTCCCTACTTGGCATACTGTGCCCTCCATACTGTGCTCTCACACTGACCCCATGCTGTCCCCTGTCTATACTGGCCTCAACCACAGTTCCAAAATCAGTATATTGTGCCCCAGTCTCTCATTCCTCATCCTTGGCATACTGTCCCTTACTTTCTGTGCCCTCACAATGTCCCCCCATGCTGCCCCTACTCTATAGTGCTTACCCACCACACTTCCCAGTCTCCATTCTATGCCTTCTGTTGAGAAGAGAACTATGCTCTCTCTTCATGAAATTCCTTTAATACTGACCCCTCACACTTTTCTTATCTCATACTGTCTACTCACACTTTCTCCCACCATACATTTCTTCCCTGTGCTGTTTCCTTACACATTTCCCCATGTTAATACTGTCTCCTCACTCATTTTCCCTCTCATACAATCTCCTCAATCTTCCAAATGTGTCGCTCCCCCATTCTGTCCCCACACAATAAATTTTATTAGAAATCTTTGATTTTTTCAGCTCCATTGGAGCGTTTATTGTACCGATGTTCACTGCATGATTGAGTTAGGTTAGCAATGTAATCAGATGAGCTGACCATGCTGCTGATGTTGCCCTGACCTGGTATTGCTGATGATCAAGGCTCCAATTTAACTTGTACCTGAACTCAGGGAGCCAATATTACACCTTCTCTGAGCCAGATGTCTGTTTTTCTTTGACAACAAGCTCAGAGAGCGAACAAATCCCTGAATCCCACTCCAGGAAGGGAGGGAGGCACAAAATGTAGTTGCCTTGGAGACGTCTTAAATGGCAGCATCAGGCAGCTCAAGGACGCCTCTCTAATGGAAGCGACTGAAGCAAATGCCCTGCATGACCCTCTATTATGTACACCCCTGTGCAGTATATGAGAGGATACATGACTGGTATATTATATACTGTGATACAGACATCAGATGTTATACAATATACACATTTTTATATACCGTCTGATGTGTGCATCCCCTTACATACACAGATATACAATACACTGTACTGATCACACTTGTTTATGCCTACAGGACCTCACATACAGTCAAATGAAAAAGTTTGGGCACCCCTATTAATGTTAACCTTTTTTGTTTATAACAATTTGGGTTTTTGCAACAGCTATTTCAGTTTCATATATCTAATAACTGATGGACTCAGTAATATTTCTGGATTGAAATGAGGTTTATTGTACTAACAGAAAATGTGCAATCCGCATTTAAACAAAATTTGACCGGTGCTAAAGTATGGGCACCCTTATCAATTTCTTGATTTGAACACTCCTAACTACTTTTTACTGACTTACTTAAGCACTAAATTGGTTTTGTAACCTCATTGAGCTTTGAACTTCATAGGCAGGTGTATCCAATCATGAGAAAAGGTATTTAAGGTGGCCACTTGCAAATTGTTCTCCTATTTGAATCTCCTATGAAGAGTGGCATCATGGGCTCCTCAAAACAACTCTCAAATGATCTGAAAACAAAAAATATTCAACATAGTTGTTCAGGGGAAGGATACGAAAAGTTGTCTCAGAGATTTAAACTGTCAGTTTCCACTGTGAGGAACATAGTAAGTTCCGCCCACCTGGCATTCTGCACACATGGTCCCACTAGGCTCTGCCCACCTGGCACTCTGCACACATTACCCCACTAGGCTCTGCCCACCTGGCACTCTGCACACATAGTCCCGCTAGGCTCCGCCCACCTGGCACTCTGCACACATTACCCCGCTAGGCTACACCCACCTCGCACTCCGTACACATGGCCCCGCTCTGCTTACCTGCAGTGATGAAGTCCTGCCCTCCCGACCTCAGCGCTGTCACAGTCCTCCATTGCCGCCGCTTGTCACATCACCTTCTGTCGCTTCCGACCCGAGACTGTGACTAGCGGTGACGTCACGGGTCGCTTGCGATACTTGGCTGTGAAGGTCATTGAAGTCAGTGACAGGTGCTGTCAGCAGTGCAGGAGATCAGCGCAGGTAATGTACCTCGCTGACAGCAGCACTTGTCATCCCCTGCAGTGTCCTGGGATGACCCATTGATGTTAGCTCAAGTCACTGCATTGCTCTCCCAGCCAATGGGGAACATCCTGCTTTTCATTGACTGGGACAGTGTGGATCATTATGGGAACCCCTTGGATTACAGCAGACCTGGATTTGTTTTTCTTTCTAATAAACTGGTGAAAAAGGCAATGTGTTGGGCAGTGTTTTTTCAAATAAAAATGTGTTTGTCGTCTATTTTTTTTTATTACTGACTGGGTTGGTGATGTCGGGTATCTGATAGACATGACATCACTAACCCCAGGGCTTGATGCCAGGTGACATTACACATCTGGTATTAACCCCATATATTACCCCATTTGCCACCGCACCAGGGCACGGGATGAGCACCAGGATTGGCGCATCTAATGGATGCTGCGGCCTGCTATTTTTAGGCTGGGGAGAGTCCAATAACCATGGACCTCCCTAGTCTGAGAATATCAGACCCCAGCTGTCTGCTTTACCTTGGCTGGTGATCCAATTTTGGGGGGACCCCCTCGTGTTTTTTTTTTTTAATTATTTATTTAATTTAAAATAACAGCGTGAGGTGCCCTCAGTTTTGGATTACCAGCCAAGGTGAAGCTGCCAGCTATGGTCTGCAGGCTGCAGCCGTCTGCTTTACCCTAGCTGGCTACAAAAATAGGGGGAACCCCACGTCATTTTTTTTTTCATTTTTTTGGCTAAATACAAGGCTAAGCACCCCTTAGTGCCACATGAAAGGCACCAAAGGGTGCAAAATTACAAAATGCAGGAGAGTGGGACATTATGTGTCTTTCTGCCTTTATAATGACAGAAAAGACTGATATGAAGCGTACAAGCAAAAGAAAATCACCAGAGCGCTCTACGCTGTGAACAGCAGTAGAAAATGGCACTGGAGTGAACATGTGACCGCCTCATGTAGGTTGAAGCTATGGATCTGTACCGCCCTGGGGGCTCGGCTGCTCTCCGCCAACCCGCTCGGATCCGGGCTCGGGTTGTCAGTGGCTTGAGTGCCTCCGGACCGGGGGCCAAGTCGCTCTGGAAAGGGGAGGGGTTGGTTGTTTGGTTTGGGGTGGACCGGTTTCACGGTCGGAGCCGCGGTTACCGGTAACAGTTCGTGACGCCACCCACGGGTCGTGGTGGGGTGATGGGCACCACTGCTGCGGTGAGGGTGCGGGGGCTTGTCGGTGGGTCGCAGCTAGGTGTTGACCCCTCCGTGGGTAGGGGGTCTATTGGTCCCGGGGCCAGGTGGCAAGAGCGGGGGGTTGCAGGACGCAGGGGCTCGCTTGCAGCGCCTTGCCTGATGGCACTGGTGTGTAGAGTTGAGCGCGGTTCGCGGTTCGAGGTTCTCCAGTTCTAAGCTCGAGTGATTTTTGGGGCTGTTCGAGATCGAACTAGAACTCGAGCTTTTTGCAAAAGCTCGATAGTTCTAGAAACGTTCGAGAACGGTTCTAGCAGCAAAAAGCAGGGCTTTTTACAGCTACAGTGTGCAGGAGCCATCGCTGGCAGCCTGCCACAAGCTGGTAACCAAGATAAACATCGGGTATCCAACCAAAGCGCTTTGGTTAGTAACCCGATGTTTATCTTAGTTACGTGCAGGAAGCCCACACTTCCCCGCTCAGCTCACTCCGCCCCCTCCTGCCCGCGGCATGTATACATACATATACACACACACACACACACTCTCACTCACGCACCCCCCCCCCCCTCCCAGCTACAGTGTGCAGGAGCCATCGCTGGCAGCCTGCCACAAGCTGGTAACCAAGATAAACATCGGGTATCCAAGCAAAGCGCTTTGGTTAGCAACCCGATGTTTATCTTAGTTACGTGCAGGAAGCCCACACTTCCCGCTCAGCTCACTCCGCCCCCTCCTGCCCGCGGCATGTACACATACATATACACACACGCACACACACACACACTCTGTCACACACGCACCCCCCCCGCTCGGCTTACCTGCGGTGATGAAGTCCCGCCATCCCGACCTCAGCGCTGTCACTGTCCTCCATGGCCGCCGCTTGTCACATCACCTCTCGCTTCCGACCCGAGACGTCACGGACCTCTCGCGATACTTGATGTGAAGGCGCCGGTCATTGACCTCAGTGACAGTGGCTGTCAGTGTGCTGAAGATCAACGCAGGTAATGTACCTCGCTGACAGCAGCACTTGTCATCCCCTGCAGTGACCTGGGCTGACCCATTGATGTTAGCTCAGGTCACTGCATTGCTCTCCCAGTCAATGGGGAACATCCTGCTCTTCATTGACTGGGACAGTGTGGATCGTCATGGCAACCCCTTGGATTACACCAGACCTGGATTTGTTTTTCATTCTAATAAATTGGTTAAAGAGGGAATGTATTGGGGAGTGTTTTTTCAAATAAAAATGTGGTTGTCGTCTATTTTTTTTTTATTACTGACTGGGTTGGTGATGTCGGGTATCTGATAGACGCCTGACCTCACCAACCCCAGGGCTTGATGCCAGGTGACATTACACATCTGGTATTAACCCCATATATTACCCCGTTTGCCACCGCACCAGGGCGCGGGATGAGCTGGGGCGAAGCACCAGGATTGGCGCATCTAATGGATGCGCCACTTCTGGGGCGGCTGCGGCCTGCTATTTTTAGGCTGGGGAGATTCCAATAACCATGGACCTCCCTAGTCTGAGAATATCAGGCCCCAGCTGTCTGCTTTACCTTGGCTGGTGATCCAATTTTGGGGGACCCGTACGTGTTTTTTTTTTTAATTATTTATTTAATTTAAAATAACAGCGTGGGGTGCCCTCAGTTTTGGATTACCAGCCAAGGTGAGGTTGCCAGCTGTGGTCTGCAGGCTGCAGCCGTCTGCTTTACCCTAGCTGGCTACAAAACTAGGGGGAACCCTACGTCATTTTTTTTTCATTTTTTTGGCTAAATACAAAGCTAAGCACCCCTTAGTGCCACATGAAAGGTACCAAAGGATGCTCCACTTTTTCTCCATTTTTTTCTCCACTTTTTCTCCACTTTTTTCTCCACTTTTTTCTCCACTTTTTCTCCTCTTATGCTCCACTTTTTCTCCACTTTTTCTCCACTTTTTTCTCCACTTTTTCTCCTCTTATGCTCCACTTTTTCTCCACTTTTTCTCCACTTTTTCTCCACTTTTTCTCCTCTTATGCTCCACTTTTTCTCCACTTTTTCTCCACTTTTTTCTCCACTTTTTCTCCTCTTATGCTCCACTTTTTCTCCACTTTTTCTCCACTTTTTCTCCACTTTTTCTCCTCTTATGCTCCACTTTTTCTCCACTTTTTCTCCTCTTAATCTCCACTTTTTCTCCACTTTTTCTCCACTTTGTTTCCACTTTTTCTCCACTTTTTCTCCACTTTGTTTCCACTTTTTCTCCACTTTTTTCTCCACTTTTTCTCCACTTTTTTTCCACTTTTTCTCCACTTTATCTCCACTTTTTTCTCCACTTTTTCTCCACTTTTTTCTCCACTTTTTCTCCTCTTATGCTCCACTTTTTCTCCACTTTTTCTCCACTTTTTCTCCACTTTTTCTCCTCTTATGCTCCACTTTTTTCTCCACTTTTTCTCCTCTTATGCTCCACTTTTTCTCCACTTTTTCTCCACTTTTTCTCCACTTTTTCTCCACTTTTTCTCCTCTTATGCTCCACTTTTTCTCCACTTTTTCTCCTCTTAATCTCCACATTTTCTCCACTTTTTCTCCACTTTTTCTCCACTTTTTCTCCTCTTATGCTCCACTTTTTCTCCTCTTAATCTCCACTTTTTCTCCTCTTATGCTCCACTTTTTCTCCACTTTTTCTCCACTTTTTCTCCTCTTATGCTCCACTTTTTCTCCATTTTTTCTCCACTTTTTCTCCTCTTATGCTCCACTTTTTCTCCACTTTTTCTCATCTTATGCTCCACTTTTTCTCCACTTTTTCTCCACTTTTTTCTCCACTTTTTCTCCACTTTTTTCTCCACTTTTTCTCCTCTTATGCTCCACTTTTTCTCCACTTTTTCTCCACTTTTTCTCCTCTTATGCTCCACTTTTTCTCCACTTTTTCTCCTCTTAATCTCCACTTTTTCTCCACTTTTTCTCCACTTTTTCTCCACTTTTTCTCCACTTTTTCTCTTCTTATGCTCCACTTTTTCTCCACTTTTTTCTCCACTTTTTCTCCTCTTATGCTCCACTTTTTCTCCACTTTTTCTCCACTTTTTCTCCTCTTTTGCTCCACTTTTTCTCCACTTTTTCTCCTCCTAATCTCCACTTTTTCTCCTCTTATGCTCCACTTTTTCTCCACTTTTTCTCCACTTTTTCTCCTCTTATGCTCCACTTTTTCTCCACTTTTTCTCCATTTTTTCTCCACTTTTTCTCCTCTTATGCTCCACTTTTTCTCCACTTTTTCTCATCTTATGCTCCACTTTTTCTCCACTTTTTCTCCACTTTTTTCTCCACTTTTTCTCCACTTTTTTCTCCACTTTTTCTCCTCTTATGCTCCACTTTTTCTCCACTTTTTCTCCACTTTTTCTCCACTTTTTCTCCTCTTATGCTCCACTTTTTCTCCACTTTTTCTCCTCTTAATCTCCACTTTTTCTCCACTTTTTCTCCACTTTTTCTCCACTTTTTCTCTTCTTATGCTCCACTTTTTCTCCACTTTTTTCTCCACTTTTTCTCCTCTTATGCTCCACTTTTTCTCCACTTTTTCTCCACTTTTTCTCCACTTTTTCTCCTCTTATGCTCCACTTTTTCTCCACTTTTTCTCCTCTTAATCTCCACTTTTTCTCCACTTTTTCTCCACTTTTTTTCCACTTTTTCTCCACTTTTTCTCCACTTTTTTCTCCACTTTTTCTCCACTTTTTTCTCCACTTTTTCTCCTCTTATGCTCCACTTTTTCTCCACTTTTTCTCCACTTTTTCTCCATTTTTTCTCCTCTTATGCTCCACTTTTTCTCCACTTTTTCTCCTCTTAATCTCCACTTTTTCTCCACTTTTTCTCCACTTTTTTCTCCACTTTTTCTCCTCTTATGCTCCACTTTTTCTCCACTTTTTCTCCACTTTTTCTCCTCTTATGCTCCACTTTTTCTCCACTTTTTCTCCACTTTTTTCTCCACTTTTTCTCCACTTTTTCTCCTCTTATGCTCCACTTTTTCTCCACTTTTTCTCCACTTTTTCTCCGTTCTTTTTCTATGGTCGGTCTACCCATTAGCTCTGCTATGCATACTGTAGCTCTACACCTACTGCACATGTTACTTTATGATTGACATCTCTTTCGTACCAGAGCTGTCTAAGTCTACTCTGACCCCATATTTGTCATTACTATATTGTCCTTGTACTGTATTATGACATTTGTATCATGTGTTTCATTTCTTGCTGAGTTGCAATTTTTTTGCTGCATCCCAATTGTACCTCTACATTGTTCGAGTTTGTGTTATTGTTCTCTCACTCTTATGTGATACTGATTATTGTCATTTTTCATGATTACATGCAGATAAGTCCAATCTGACGAAGGCTCAGGCCGAAACGTCATTTGTAACTTGTTTTGGACAAAAACATATATGCTTATGAAAAAAATGTTTTTCTTAATATGGACCAATAAAGAGTGATTTTGCATTACTATCCATTGTGACTTACTGACTTAGTCTGGGAGATTTAGAGTGCCGAGGTTACTCACTAATTTTATCTATTATTACCTCTGAGCACCTATATACCAGTGAGCAGAGTTTCCTCTACAGTAGTTCTCCTGATTAGGCATGCCCTTACCTCATGAGCAGGGCATTGCAGCTTTGGTAGCAACCATTACGACATGGACTCTGCTGCTGTGGACCCGGGGAGAGTGAGTGCAGATTCATTGCACCCACACTCCTCACATGAAGGGTCCGCACTCCTAGAAAATGGGGGATACGTTCCCTGAGTGTCTCCCCCCCATATTCTAGACGGTCCAGAGTCGTCGTGGGACCCCTTTATTTTTTTTCTTACAATAAATTGGTGAAAGAGGAAATGTTTTGGGGACTGTTTTTTCAAATAAATTTCTTTTGTCGATTTTTTGTTTTTGTTAGTACTGACAGTTTATGATGTTGGGTATCTAATAGACGCCATGACATCACAAACTGCTGGGCTTGATCTCAGGTGACTTTACAGCTAGTATCAACCCGATTTATTACCCCGTTTGCCACTGCACCAGGGCACGGGATGAGCTGGGGTGAAGCGCCAGGATTGGCGCATCTAGTGGATGCGCCACGTCTGGGGTGCCTGCGGCCTGCTATTTTTAGGCTGTGAAGGCCCAATAACTATGGACCTTCCCACCCTGAGAATACCAGACCACAGCTGTCCGCTTTACCTTGGCTGGTGATCCAATTTGGGGGGGACCCTACTTTTATTGTGTAATTATTAATATTTATAAAATAATTATAAAAAAGAGCCTGAGGGGACGTCCACATTGGATCCCCAACCACGGTAAAGCTGCCAGCTGTGGTTTTCAGGCTACAGCCGTCTGCTTTACCCTAGCTGGCTATCAAAAATGGGGGGACCCAACGTCATTTTTTTTTTTTAACTATTTTTTAAATAGAAAAAATGAATGGGCTTCCCTGTATTTTGATTGCCAACCAAGGTAACGGCAGGCAGATGGGGGTGGCAACCCATAGCTGTCTGCTTTATCTGCGCTGAGAATCAAAAATACCGCGGAGCGCTACGTCATTTTTTTAAAGATTTATTTTTACAGCACTGTGATGTCCAGCAATCAAAATACAGGGAAGCCCATTTTATTTTTAGTTATTTAAATAAATAATTAAAAAAAATATATATGGGCTCCCGCTGCATTTTTTGTATTGCTAGCTAAGGGTAATCCAACAGCTACTGGCTGCTAACCCCCACTGCTTGGTGTTACCTTAACTGGCAATGGAAAATCCAGGGAAGCATTTTTTATTTTTTTTGCCAAAAAACTACAAAAAAAGGACGTGAGCTTCGCCATATTTTTGTATGCTAGCCAGGTATAGCAGGCAGGTGCTGGAAGAGTTGGATACAGCGCCAGAAGATGGCGCTTCTATGAAAATGCCATTTTCTGAGGTGGCTGCAGACTGCAATTCGCAGCAGTGGGGCCCAGAAAGCTCAGGCCAACCTGTGGTGCGGATTCCAATCCCCAGCTGCCTAGTTGTACCTGGCTGGACACAAAAATGGGGCAAAGCCTACGTCATTTGTTTTCTAATTATTTCATGAAATTCATGAAATAATAAAAAAAGGGCTTCCCTTTATTTTTGGTTCCCAGCCGGGTACAAATAGGCAACTGGGGGTTGGGGGCAGCCGTACCTGCCTGCTGTACCTGGCTAGCATACACAAATATGGCGAAGCCCACATAATTTTTTCAGGGGGCAAAAAACTTCTGCATACAGTCCTGGATGGAGTATGCTGAGCCTTGTAGTTCTGCAGCTGCTGTCTGTCTGTATGGAGAAGAGCAGACAGCAGCTGCAGAACTACAAGGCTCAGCATACTCCATCCAGGACTGTATGCAGAAGTTTTTTGCCCACCAAAAAAATGACGTGGGCTTCGCCATATTTTTGTATGCTAGCCAGGTACAGCTGGCAGCCACGGGCTGCCTCCAACCCCCAGTTGCCTATTTGTACCCGGCTGGGAACCAAAAATATAGGGAAGCCCGTTTTTTTTAATTATTTCACTTATTTCATGAAATAATTAAAAAACAAATGACGTGGGCTTCGCCCCATTTTTGTGTCCAGCCGGGTACAACTAGGCAGCTGGGGATTGGAATCCGCAGCACAGGTTAGCCCGAGGTTTGTGGGCGCCTCTGCTGCGGATTTCAGTCCGCAGCCGTCCCAGAAAATGGCGCTCTCATAGAAGCGCCATCATCTGGCGCTGTATCCAACTCTTCCAACAGCCCTGGAGCCGGGTGGCTTGTTGGGTAATCATGAGTTAATACTGGCTTTGTTTTACCAGCCAGTATTAAGCCAGAGATTCTTAATGTCAGGCACGTTTGACCCGGCCATTAAGAATCTCCAATAAAGGGTTAAAAAAAAGACACCACACAGAGAAAAAATACTTTAATAGAAATAAATACACAGACACATTAGAGACTCCATCTTTATTACCCCCTGTCAGCCCTCCACGATCCTGCTCTTCTGTCTTCTTTCTTTCTAGTGTAGTAGTAGTGAGGATTGTAGTGAGGAAGGATGAGATTCACCAGCTCATCACTTGGGGCTGGGGAACCTCCATCCTCACTACAATGCTCACTACAATCGGGAAGCAGCGTGCAGCCTTCACTCCGTGAGTGATCACTGCTGGCTGCTAGCGGTAACGCTGACAGACGCGTTACCATAGCAACGATGCTCTCGGAGCCGCGGTTAGCGGTGACGTCACCGCTAACTGCGTTGCTATGGCAACGGTGATCTCCGTTAATGACCGGCTGTGTCAGCCGGTCCCTAACGGAACGGGGAGTCGACCGTGTGCTAGAGCATGTCGCCGGTACACGGCGATACACATATGTGCACCGTGTACCGGAGAGATGCACTCGCAGGTCCTACATGACGTGTCATAGTCATGTGACCAGTCTGTAGCCAATGAGATAATAGCCACGTGACTGGTCACATGGCTATTTTGACGTCACGATAGGTCCTGCATCTCTGCTGGCAGTGCAGGTCACCGGGAGGATTCAGCGATCATCGGATGGAATAGCGGCAGGAGACAGAGTGCAGAAGGGATCGCGAGGACCGGTAAGTGTTATGGCAATGTTTATTAACTGTTTGTGTACATTTATCATGCATTTTTATGTGTTTGTGATTGCCTCCCATTCTAGCCTATACGTTCGAGTTCGGTTCGTCTAACGTTCGACGAACCGAACTCGAACGGGACCCCCGTTCGGCGAACCGGCCTCGAGCCGAACCGGGACCAGTTCGCTCATCTCTACTGGTGTGCTCACAATTAAACCACACAGAGCCAATGGTAAACCAAGTTCGGTGTAGATCGGTGCCTGCAGCCGGCTGCGTGTGTCCCCAGTGAGGTTGGTGATGTTGCCTTTCTCCTGCACCTTTAAATTTGCTATAGTGACTCCTATGCTTCAGCAACGGTAGTCCGCTCCCCGGCTTTTGGGTACCGGAGGAGCCCTTTTGCCCGCAAGCGCTGGCCCTTTGGATCTCGGGCCCTTGGTGGTGGCTCTTATCCAGAATCGGTGGGCTGTTGCCGTCTATCGGGACTTTGGGTGGGAATGAACCCCTGAGGTCCAGACCGCAATCAGTAGATTTGTCTGAGCCCGGTTGCTTCGGGGCTAGAACAGGGTCTGAGTACCCTGCCTGGTGCTCCGGTTGACTTGTTAGCTCCCCGGTTCGGGTCCGAAGGGTCACCACCCTCTTCTCGATCCCTACGGTTCCGCAGTTCAGTCCCTGACCGGACTCCTGCAAACGGCCACCACCGTCTGCCTGCCTGACCGTTCCAAGGGGTCCTAGGCTCCGTCCTAGGCCCCTGACTCTCAGTTCGCCACTTTTACTCCTCTCACTACTCCTCTCCCCACTCGACTCACTTGTCCTTTCCCTGCCTCAGACCAGCAGACTCCTCGGAGGGCATGGCTATCCACCTGGCTCCGCCCACCTGGTGTGCCTTGCTACACCTGAGGGAGGCGGTCAGGACTTGTTGGCTGCTGGTGCCTCACTGGGGTGGGGGTGTGTGTGGTGTTGTGTGTTGTTACCTGTGACCCCTAGGGGTCCAGGGCATCACAGATCCTGAGTAAATTTATGTATTTTCCCTCCTTCAGTTTTTTTACAGTACGCAAACAAACGGAAGGCACACGGATGACATACGGACCGTATATGGAACAGAAACGGATGCCACACGGATGCACCCATAAATAAAACGAACCGTTTTTTGTGGACTGCAAAAACGTATCGGTCGTGTGAATGTAGCCTTATTCTGATCTGCCATTTATAAACAGCATAACAGAGAGAAATGGAGAAGGGTGATAATACCGCGCCACAGATCACTTCTGGAACTGTAAGATTAACGTATCTTTATTGGCATAGGTCTACGCGTTTCAGGAGCTCTGCTCCCTTCCTCAGGACCGTGGAGAACCAAGAGACATCAAATCTAAAATTGTGCCTATCGACATACATTAAATAGCCACATTGACGTCATAAGGACCATCCCTCTTGAAAAAAACGAGCGGGAAAACAAGTTGCATTAAAACATGACGTATTACAAGCATTTGCATATACAAGATAATGAAATATGTGTGTAAAAAATCACATGAAGAAAATGAACCAAACATCAACTAATATGCATAAAATAAAGCAAAAATGTGATGTGAAATAAAATAAAATCAATGTGTACTATATTCGGGGTTGAATCCCACTCTACATATATAAGGGGGCTAGAACTCCCCCATATTCGTAGTAGTGCAAAACATTAGAGGTTACCAGGAAGGTACACTATAACCACCACGGTGTGTGTGAGTTGTCTGTTTAAATAGCGAAGTAGGACGCTTTTATTAAAGCATAAAAATATATATGAGTAAGGGTAAGGCAACCCATAAAAGACTGTGAAAAAAAGTCAATACGTGAAACTAAAATAGAAGTGACATGAGTGAGATCGGTATGTGAAATCGCTGCAGATCTTCACATACTGACAGCAGTTCACAGGAGTTTAATAGGCGTGAGAAAAAATGAAACCGCGCCTGCGCCAAGGAGCCGGCAGGTTACAGAAGTTCAAGACCGTGGGAAATTAACACAGAGCGCATGCGTCCCTTCCAAGAATAGAACCCAGTGTTGGTGCTAATATGTAGAAGCTCACATACATATATGACGACAGTATGGGATCAAGTGAAAAAGAAGATAATATTTAACAAATAGTGCTGTCTCTAATCAAGCCTGTATTGGTGGATAAGAACCATAAACCCAGTAAAGCGGCCTGCATTACGGGATAGTTCTAGCCCCCTTATATATGTAGAGTGGGATTCAACCCCGAATATAGTACACATTGATTTTATTTTATTTCACATCACATTTTTGCTTTATTTTATGCATATTAGTTGATGTTTGGTTCATTTTCTTCATGTGATTTTTTACACACATATTTCATTATCTTGTATATGCAAATGCTTGTAATACGTCATGTTTTAATGCAACTTGTTTTCCCGCTCATTTTTTTCGAGAGGGATGGTCCTTATGACGTCAATGTGGCTATTTAATGTATGTCGATAGGCACAATTTTAGATTTGATGTCTCTTGGTTCTCCACGGTCCTGAGGAAGGGAGCAGAGCTCCTGAAACGCGTAGACCTATGCCAATAAAGATACGTTAATCTTACGGTTCCAGAAGTGATCTGTGGCGCGGTATTATCACCCTTCTCCATTTCTCTCTGTTATCTGCCATCGGATGGCTGCAGCCGGGATCAATACTATACATGCGATTAAAGGGGTTGTGACTCGCACAACTTTATCTGGTGAGTATTCACTCCCCCCTCCTCACCCCACATTATTGGGGTAATACCCTATCTGCGCTTCCTCTCCACAGCTTTATACGTTTTTATTTATAAACAGCAGGCAGAAATAAGTGAATAGCGCCCCCCAGCGTCAGAAAATCTCCAGGGTTTCAGGGGGTAGCTGAGACCCTGGAGATCATGATTTAGGCCGGTTTTTCTGGTTCCCGCTCACGTGATCACTGGTATACACCGCATACCGATGATCACGTTACAGTAAATGACAGCGTCGGTAAAAAATTATTTATCTCCCATCTGGCATGAACAAACATGATAAATCTCCTGCCCGATCCCTTCCGGTCCCCCGGTGTCGCCAAAGTGCCCCCCCCTGACCCCCTCCCAGAAATCCAAGATGGCCGTGCGCACAGCAGTGCGCCGGCCGCATTCACCCTACTCCTCTGATTTCTGTCGCATGTGCCATGACACATGTGACAGAAAACTCCTCCTTAGGCCCTGCCAGGTCACCCCCTATAACCCCACCGGTGGCCCCCGGTGTCCTACGGTATTTGTGCAGCGTTGATCCCCCGCGGCCCTCTCCTTCACAATAGACGCTGCCGCATGCACAGAGCGGCTGTCATCTCAGCTTCCGGTGTTCAGACACAGTAAGTGGTGGTTATGCATCTGTAAGCTAAATGGGTGGCACGGAAGCACAGTGGTTAGCACTGCAGTCTTGCAACGTTGAGGTCCTGGGTTCAATTCCCACCAAGGACACCATCTGCAAGGAGTTTGTATGTTCTCCCCGTGTTTGCGTGGGTTTCCTCCGGGTACTCTGGTTTCCTCCCACACTCCAAAGACATACAGATAGGAAATTTAGATTGTGAGCCCCAATGGGGACAGTGTTCCCAATGTATGCAAAGCGCTATGGAATTAATAGCGCTATATAAATGAATATATTATTATTATTACTGCAATGCCCTGCTCATGAGGTAAGGAACATAGTTGATCAGGAGAGCTATATACTACATTTCCAAATAGAGGTATTTGATTTTATAGTTGCCCTGCTGAACGACTACCAAACATGAGAGTCCATTATACGCCACAAGAAAACACATCTAAATAGCGAGCTCTTTTGTTTAGTATTCATTCAGCTGGATAACTGGACTTAAAGGGGTATTCCATCTCCAAGATCCTATCCCCAATATATAGTAGGTGGAATAGCAATAATATCAGCAAATACCAATATTTGGAAATGTAGAATAGTTCTCCTGATTAGGCATGCCCTTACCTCCTGAGCAGGGCATTGCAGCTTTGGTAGCAACCGTTATGAGATGGACTCTGCTGCTGTGGACCCGGGGAGAGTGAGTGCAGATTCATTGCACCCACACTCCTCACATGGAGGGTCTGCATTCCTAGAAAATGGGGGATACATTCCCTGAGTGTCTCTCCCCATGTTCTAGATGGTCCAGAGTCGTCGTGAGACCCCCTTAGTTTTTTTCTTTTAATAAATTGGTGAAAGAGGGAATGTTTTGGGGAGTGTTTTTTCAAATAAATTTTTTTTGTCGATTTTTTTTGTTAGTACTGACAGTTTATGATGTCAGGTATCTGATAGATGCCATGACATCACAAACTGCTGGGCTTGATGTCAGGTGACTTTACAGCTAGTATCAACCCCATTTATTACCCCGTTTGCCACTGCACCAGGGCACGGGATGAGCTGGGGTGAAGCGCCAGAATTGGCGCATCTAGTGGATGCGCCACGTCTGGGGTGCCTGCGGCCGCTATTTTTAGGCTGTGAAGGCCCAATAACTATGGACCTTCCCACCCTGAGAATACCAGACCACAGCTGTCCGCTTTACCTTGGCTGGTGATCCAATTTGGGGGGGACCCTACATTTTTTTTGTAATTATTAATATTTATAAAATAATTATAAAAAAAAGAGCCTGGGGTGACCTCCACATTGGATCCCCAACCCCAGTAAAGCTGCCAGCTGTGGTTTTCAGGCTACAGCCGTCTGCTTTACCCTAGCTGGCTATCAAAAATGGGGGGACCCAACGTCATTTTTTTTTTAACTATTTTTTAAATAGAAAAAATTAATGGGCTTCCCTGTATTTTGATTGCCAGCCAAGGTAACGCCAGGCAGATGGGGGTGGCAACCCATAGCTGTCTGCTTTATCTGCACTGAGAATGAAAAATACCGCGGAGCACTACGTCATTTTTTTTAAAGATTTATTTTTACAGCACTGTCTTGTCAATCAAAATACAGGGAAGCCCTTTTTGTTTTTAGTTATTTAAATAAATAGTTAAAAAAATATGTATGGGCTCCCGCAGCATTTTTTGTATTGCTAGCTAAAGGTAATCCAAGCAGCTACTGGCTGCTAACCCCCATTGCTTGGTGTTAGCTTCACTGGCAATGAAAAATCCACGGAAGCAATTTTTATTTTTTTTGCCAAAAAACTACAAAAAAAATTGAGTGCGCTTCGCCATATTTTTGTATGCTAGCCAGGTACAGCAGGCAGCTACAGGCTGCCCCCAATCCCCAGCTGCCTATTTGTACCCGGCTGGGAACTACAAATATAGGGAAGCCCTTTTTTTACTTAATTCATTAATTTTATGAAATAATTAAAAATAAAACGACGTGGGCTTCGCCCCATTTTTGTATCCGGCCGGGTACAGCTAGGCAGCTGGGGATTGGAATCCACAGCACAGGTTAGCCCGAGGTTTCTGGGCCCTTCTGCTGCGAATTGCAGTCCGCAGCCACCCCAGAAAATGGCGCTCTCATAGAAGCGCTATTATCTGGCGCTGTATCCAACTCTTCCAACAGCCCTGAAGCCGGGTGGCTTGTTGGGTCATGAGTTAACACTGGCTTTGTTTTACTAGCTAGTATTAAGCCAGAGATTCTTAATGTCAGGCACATTTGACCCGGCCATTAAGAATCTCCAATAAAGGGTTAAAAAAAAACACCACACAGAAAAAAAATACTTTAATAGATATAAATACACAGACACATTAGAGACTCGATCTTTATTACCCCCTCTCAGCCCTCCACTAGCCATGCTCTTCTGTCTTCTTTCCCCTTCAACACATGCAGCTCTTTCTGCTCCATCAGACAGAACAGCTGCATGGGGGAAGACGCTGTGCTCCATGCAGAAATCACTCTGTGAGAGTGACTACAGGTTCCCGGCTGTAAGCGGTGGCATGGGTTGTCATAGCAACGCTGCTCCGATTACGTGATTCTGGTGCCACTGCGTGCTGGTAGCGGGACGTCCCCGTCACTGCTACCAAGCGCGTTGCCATGGCAACGGTGATCTCCGTTATTGACCGGCTGTATCAGCCGGTCAGGAGCCGACTTCTGCGGACGCTGGTAACTACGTTAAACATCGGGTAACCAAGAAGCCTTTTCTTTGGTTACCCGATGTTTACCGTATTTACCAGCGTCCACCGCTCTCACGCTGTCAGTGCTGGCTCCCTGCTCTCTGCACACATAGCCAGACTACACATCGGGTTAAATTAACCCGATGTGTACTCTGGCTAGGAGTGCAGGGAGCCAGCACTAAGCGGTGTGCGCTGGTAACCAAGGTAAATATCGGGTTGGTTACCCAATATTTACCTTAGTTACCAAGCGCAGCATCGCTTCCACGCGTGCTGCTGGCTGGTCACTGGTTGCTGGTGAGATCTGCCTGTGTGACAGCTCACCAGCAACCCGTGAGCGATGCTCCAGCGATCCCTGCTAAGTCAGGTTGCTGGTGGGATCGCTGGAGCATCGCTTAGTGTGATGGTACCTTAAGGGAACGGGGAAGCAGAGCAGGGAGTCGACCGTGTGCTAGAGCATGTCGCCGGTACACGGCGATACACAAACGTGCACCGTGTAACAGAGAGATGCAATGACAGGTACTAGCATGAGGCGTCATAGTCATGTGACCAGTCTGTAGCCAATGAGATAACAGACACGTGACTGGTCATATGCTATTTTAATGACATCACGTAGGTCCTGCATCACTGCTGGTTAACAGGAGGACGCAGCGATTATTGGGAGGAATAGCGGCAGGAGACAGAGTGCAGGACGCATCCCGGGGACAGGTAAGTGTTATGGCAATGTTTATTAACTGTATGTGTACATTTATAATGCGTTTTTATGTGTTTGTGATTGCCTCCCATTGTTTCCTATGGGTTTGAGTGGTTCGCCGAACCGAACTCGAACCAGACCTCAGTTCGGCGAACCGAGCTCGAGCCAAACCGCGACCGCTTCACTCATCTCTACTCACAAGCTTCTCTATGGCAGGATGAGGCAGTAGCTGGCGCAGTGTGGGACATCACTTCTGTGGTCACTGACCACACAACATGCAGTCAGCATGTCTAGATCACAGTGACGTGGTCATCCGGAAATTTAACCCCGTTCAAAGGTACATTGGTGATCTCTCTGGGGCCCTGTACAGCTGCATATACCCCTCCTACGCCTGGTCCAACCCAACCCTGTTTGCAGCTACACTTTTCCACCTGGGAACACCCAGTTGTGAATATTTTTTTCAGAAATTTCTGAATTACGAGTAGGAAAAACACAAAAAATACAGGACGAAAAAGAACTGCAAATAATATCAGAAAAAGTCTAGCAGGGACAGAGAGAATTACTTGGGTCTAGTATAATCAAAATCATTATAACCAAAAAAGCACATATTTACTTTTAGGTTAGATTTACATTGATTGATTTTAATTGAATGACAACTGCCATCCGCAAGATTGCATAACTTAATGTTTCCTTTGGACTGCAGCTGTAGCTTAAAGGAAAAATATTTTCATGAAGCCATAGCCTTAAATTCTTTTTCCAATTTTTCTTTAGATGTAGCATGATACTGTGTCACATCTAATAATATAATCTGAAGCTGCATTCACAGTTCTACTGTTTCATTTTTTTAGAACAGTCATTTACATTATTGTCAGATACATCATGAGTAACTTAGACTCCAAATACATCTAGTTTCTCCTCTGCAATTAATATGTATGCTGGGAAAGCTCTTAATGTAAGTAGTAAATGTGTGTATCGGCTTCTGTTGTCAGAGAATGGCTGGTTTTGCCTCAGCCTGCTGAAAAGAACACATAAGCAAGGATGGTTGACCTTAGGGAGATCAACATCCAAGACCGCGGAGACATCATCACGTGTTTCTCAACGCAGTGATTCTAGAGGAATGCCCCCTGGGAAATATTCAAAACAAGAAAGCCTGCAGAGACACCATCAAATGTTTCTCAACGCTGGCAGGAAACTAGCCAGGTCTTTCACCGGGAAGGAACAACCATGAGAAGGGCAGTCTCCAGTCAAGAAGACCACCTATGCCAAACATGGTATCCATCCACAGACAGCTGTTTCGGGGTATTTTCCCCTCATCAGTGTGGAGTAGGAAACTGGCTAGTGGGAGCAATGCCTAGTAGAAGACTACAGAAGCAAGGATGGTTGACCTTAAATTGACCTATTTCTTTCAATAGAGAATCAACTTTGTTGTTCATACAACTTTTTCAAGCATTTTTTTCCCAACAAGATTTTTGAAAATCTTGCAGCAAAATAAAAAAGTGTTATTTCTTTGATGCAGATTCCTTGTTGAATTCACTCCAAACTAGCATGGTATTATCATAGGCTTTGATCCTTTGAATGTACCTTTACTTTTTTAACAATTAATACAACCTAGAACTGTCAGGTCGTGCTAGAAGGTTGTAGCAACTGTGGAGCTACAGGTTTCATATCTTTACAGATAGTGTACCATGGGGGATTATTTTTACTAAAATATTATTAAAGATGGCATTGTATATTAAATTTCTACTGAAAAGGTGAGGATCATATCGCACGTAACCAGAAATCTGTAACCTTAATAATAATCAGGGCATAACCACTGCAGTCGCAGAGGTCGCGACTGCGACCGGGCCCGGCAGCTTAGGGGCCTGCTCTGCAAATCAGCAAGCAGCTCCTTTCTGTGAGAGGAGCTGCACTATTCTGGCGCAGACCACGCGGCCGCTGTATGTCCTGTTGCCGCCGCCACTGACACCGGGCTCCCCTGCCCATTGTCAGTGGCGGTGGCACTAGGCCCCCCTCTCCCGTCATGATGCACAGCAACAATGAAGAAGCGTGGAGCGGCCAGTGCAGCTCCACCATTCTCCCTCTGTACCTGCGTGGTGACGTCACTCCTGTGCGACTGCTGTGCTGAGAGCATAGAGCGTCGGGCGGGAGGTTGCCGACCGCAGCTGCAGGGGAATGGAAGAGAGGTGAGGATTGAGCAGTGGGGGAATGAGGAGACGTGAGGACAGCAGCGGGGGAAAGAGGAGAAAGGTAAGAACTTTTTTTTTTAAAATAAAATCAGTGCATACACGGTGGCAAGGGACCGGGGGGGAGCATGGGGGCTGCCAGCATAATGCATGGAGCATGGGAGGGCTGCATTACACATGGAGCATGGGGAGGCTGCCAGCATTATACATGGAGCCTGGGGGGGCTGCCAGCATTATACATGGAGAATGTGGGGGCTGCCAGCATTATACATGGAGAATGGGGGGGCTGCTAGCATTATACATGGAGCATGGGGGCTGCCAGCATTATACATGGAGCATGGGGGGCTGCCAGCCTTATACATGGAGCATGGGGGGCTGCCAGCATTATACATGGAGCATGGGGGGCTGCCAGCATTATACATGGAGCATGGGGGGGGCTTGCAATATACATGGAGCATGGGGGGCTGGCTGCATTATACATGGAACATGGGGGGCTGGCTACATTATACATGGAGCATGGGGGGCTGGCTGCATTATACATGGAACTTGGGGGGATGCCTACATTATACATGGAGCATGGGGGGCTGGCTGCATTATACATGGAGAATGGGGGGCTAGCTGCATTATAAATGAAGGCCTGGGGTGCTGGCTGCATTATACATGGAGCATGGGGGGCTGTCTGCATTATACATGGAGCATGGGGGGGCTGGTTGCATTATTCATGGAGCATGGGAAGCTGGCTGCATTATACATGGGGGGCTGGCTGCATCATACATGGAGGCCTGGGGTGAATTATAATATACAGTATGGAGGACTATGGGGTGCAGTATAATATATGGAGTACTATGGGGTGAATTATAATATATAGAGAACTGCTTAGGGGCCTGCTCTGCAAATCAACAAGCAGCTCCTTTCTGTGAGAGGAGCTGCGCTTTTCTGGTGCAGACCACGCGGCCGCTGTATGCCCCATTGCCGCCGCCGCTGACACCGGGCCTCCTCCCCCGTCATCATGCACAGCAACAATGAAGAAGTGTGCAGCGGTCCGTGCAGCTCCACCATTCTCCCTCTGTGCCTGCACGGTGACGTCACTCCTGTGCGACTGCTGTGCTGAAAGCACAGACCACAGGGCGGAAGGACGCCGACCGCAGCTGCAGGGGAACAGAGGAGAGGTGAGGATGGAGCAGCGGGGGAACGAGGAGAGAGGTAAGAACGTGTTTATTTATTTATTTTTTTTTAAAAAATCAGTGCATACACAGTGGCCAGGGGCCGGGGGGGAGCATAGGGGGGCTGGCAGCATTATACATGGAGCATGGGGGGGCTGCATTATACATGGAGAGTGGGGGGGGCTGCCAGCATTATTCATGGAGCATTGGGGAGGCTGCATTATACATGGAGCATGGGGGGCTGCCAGCATTATACATGGAGCATGGGCTGGCTGCATTATACATGGAACATGGGGGCTGGCTGCATTATACATGGAGCATGGGGGGCTGGCTGCATTATACATGTAGCATGGGGGGCTGACTGCATTATTCATGGTGGGCTGCCAGCATTATACATGGAGGCCTGGGGTGAATTAAAATATTTGGAGGACTATGGGGCACAGTATAATATATGGAGTACTATGCGGTGAATTTTAATATATGGAGAACTATGGGAAATGAATTATAATACATGGAGGACTATGGAGCTGCATTCTACCATGAAGAGTTATATGGGACCCTTTATACAACATGGAATGCAATGTGGGGGCCGTTATAGTATTTGGAGAACTATATACTAGGGGGGACAAAGATACAAGCATGGGATGGGAACATTTTCTGCTGAGGGAAAAGGGCTCTTTCGCTCAGCACCCAGCTTTCCAATGCTCTGCTATACATCTCTCAGCACCCAGTTTTCCCATGCCCTGATATGGGAAAGCTAGGTGCTGAGGGAAAGATGTACTGTATAGCAGAGCATGGGGAAGCTGGGTGCCAAGGACAAGATTGATATCAGAAGCTGGGTGCTGAGGGAAAGAGCCAAGTGTCAGCATCATTATCCTGTACCCCAAGGGTTATTGTCCTGTACCCCAAGTGTTGGTGTACGTAGAGGGGGGGCCCAGGTCCAAACTTTGCACCGGGGCCCATCAAACTTGGTTACGCCACTGATAATAATAATACTAATAATAATAATATCTGAAAATGAAAGGCAGCACAACTTAGGCCCATGTCACACACAGAGATAAATCTGCGGCAGATTTGTGGTTGCAGTGAAATTGTGGACAATCAGTGCCAGGTTTGTGGCTGTGTACAAATGGAACAATATGTCAATGATTTCACTGCAACCACAGATCTGCCAAAGATTTATCTCTGTGTGTGACGGGGCCTTTAGACACAAGAGAAAGTGAGGGAATATGAATCATCAGAATTAACATTGCCAGAAATTCTTTTTAAATAAATATGAAAAAGTCTAATAATGATCTAGAACATAAAACCAAACCCTTTAAATACTGTATTTGCCTCTCTAGCAATTTAAATATTAGTCTCTTTGGGAATTTAAATATTTTATTTGACTCTTTAAAACGAATAACATCACAGACTTTATATTCATTAATCCCAAAGAAATGTTAGTTTAATAATATCACTTATACCCTTTGGTAATTTGGTTCTGTTCTAAATTTGGTCTGAAATATATGCATAATATTACTATAAGTATTTCCCGTTTCCTTTGCCACCTGGGAATATTTTAAAGTGTGTAAATGTATTAGAGGCAATGTAGAGATGTAAGTGAAATCAAATGAGAATCTAGGTTTTCCTGCAGCCAGGGCAAAAATTCAGTTTGGTTACACCCTCCTGTTCACGGCTTAAGCAATTTGAGTAGTCGTCATGTGAATGTTCATTTGCGATATGCACACAAATAGTCACGTGCTGCTTTTCCTGATTTTCCTAATGTTCAGTGAAATACTATGGCCTCTTCTTTATTTAGAGATGCAAAAAAAGAAGTTGTTTGTCACATGACTATAAGTATAAAAATCGCATTTGAGTCATCATCATGTGATGGCTACTTAAACCAGCAAGTAGAGCTAAATCCCAACAATGGGTATATTAATTGCTGTAAGGATTGGTCATGTAAAGGGCACGTAAAAGGCCCAAACTTTATAATTAGTTATCTTACCATAAATACAGATGTAGTAACCCTTAATTTCTCAGATGGCATAATAATTTATTACCATAGACATGTATCATGGTATTTGACAAGTTATAGGTTGTTACACGTGTTCAGGATCAGAACCAAAAACAGCACAGGAATACATCTTCACAACCACCATCAGTACAAAAATACATCACCAAAACCACCTAAAATCCAGACATAAATCACCAGAATAACCATCAGTTAAAAAATGCAGCATCACAAACACAATTAGGAATAATCACCAGAACCACCACCAGAACCATATTTACCACACTTTGTTCCCTGCACAAAATTTGACCCCCTAAACTATCTCCCTTAAAGTTCATGGCCGCCATATTGTTTTCCCCTTTCTATACTAGAATCTCTCTTTAAACTGTCCCATTAAATTTTTCACTTTATCCTCTCCTCTCTGCACATTGTCTCTTTTAGCTGTCTTCTCCTTCTGTGTAGCACAGGAGAGACATCAGAAGCTTGATCAGCAGACCTCATCATGCTGCTGACTTTGATGTAACACAGAACTACCGGCAGTCTGGGCTCCAGTTATACTCCTGCCTGAAAAACCTGACTACAATTGTTTGTTGTCAGTTGGTGTTTTACACCAGAACAGCCACATCCTGATCGAGGGAGGCAGCAAAGCGCAGTCTCTCAGGAGACACCTTGGACTGCTGCATCAGGCAGCACAAAGGCTGCCAGTGCTGGCTGCAACAGGGACAAATGTATCTTCTTCCCATCATCCCCCCAGCTACTCCCCTGGTGAAGTTTGTATTATTATTATTATTGTATTTATGTTTTAATATTGTTGTCTCATCCATAGAAAATATTCAAATTCTAATAGTTGTACTCTTATTTTGTGTATGAAGGAGTATGTATTTCTTAATTATTTGGTTTTTTTATACTGTAGATTTTTAGAAAAGTAGATGTTTTCCTTAGGAACCTAAATCACACAACCACATTACAGGCAATAAATAAGTCACTAATGATAGAAAGTTCAAGGTGTTCTATAGTATACAGACTCTAAAATCTTGAGAGTTAGGTCAGAGTTTCATTGCTTTTCTAGAATAAAAAAAAAGTGACGCAAGTTTCTCAATATTTTAGCAAGACCTGTCACCCATCACATTATGGGAGTCAGGTCCAAGCATTCCTACATGAACAGTGTCCTGGAAAGTGGATTGGTCATCACAGGCCAGTTCAATGGCCACCGAGGTCTCCCGATCTGACCCCCTTGGACTTTTATTTTTGGGTCATCTGAAGGTAATTGTCTATGCTGTGAAGCTATAAGATGTGCAGCATCTGAAACAATGAATATTTAAAGCCTGTGCTAGCATCTATTCTGCGGTGTTGCTATCAGTGTGTCAAGAGTGGGAGAAGAGGGTTGCATTGACAATCCAACACAATTTGCAGCACTTTCAACACATTGTATAAGTGTCATAAAATGGTAAATAACTAATGAACGAATAAAGTTACATTAAAACCAAGCACATCATTGGTTTTATTGTGAAATTCTCAATAAGATAGACGTGTTACTTAACCCTATTCCCATTGGGAAAAATAAAGTTGGATCCAAAATGGCTGACTTTAAAATGGGTTCCATGGTCACCACCCATCATGAAAAGTTCTCCCCTCCCATATACTAATTAGCCACAAACAGGAAGTTGATATCACCAACCATTCCAATTTTATTTAGGTGTATCCATATAAATGGCCCACTCTAGATTACACATGAATGGAATGCTAGTGATTAGGGATGAGCAAATGTATTCACCACTATTCGCTATCCGATGGATAATGGGGTATTTGCGCTATTCGCTAGCCGACGAATAAAGCAGTATCCGCTCCGATACTTTCAGTTTTATCTCTCACTTCCTGGCACCTGTTTTCCAGCCAATGAACACATCTGATGTTGCTTGCCCTAACAGTAACGCTGCAGCCATCTTTGTTGTTGTGTTACTGTGATTGGCTTAGCCGCACAGCGTCATAGGGGCTATATAAGGCAGTGGTCGCTTTGTGAACATGCAGTCGTTTGGGAGCTGGCAGTGTAGGTAGACTGTACTGTGTGCGGGAGAGCGTTTGTACAGCCAACTAATAATAGTCCTTCTAAGGGCTGAAGACAGTGTCCAGTAGCTGCTAGCAGCTGAAGAAATCATAGAACCAGCTATAGGGACAGTGCCTTATATGAGATAGCGTTCCTGCAGCAAAATCCTAAATAGTCATTGTAAGGACTGAAGCCAGTAGTCAGTATCTGCTAGCAGCTGCATAAATTGCCAGGCTGAAAAACAGTGAATGCAGCACCATCTATAGGGACAGTGACAGTACAGTGCCTTGTAGGTGATACCGTTCCTGCTGCAAACTCCTAAATAGTCCTTCTAAGGACTGAAGCCAGTAGTGAGCTCCATAAATTCCCAGGCTGTAAAACAGTGAATGCAGAACCAACTATAGGGCCAATGTTAGTGCAATGCTTTGTTAGGTGAGAGAGATCCATCTGTAAACCAAAAAGAAAAAATCCTCTTATTAGTGCTGCACACAAAATGTTAATGCAGTGTCTGATATAGGGAGTGCTTTTTCACAGGCAGGGAGAGATTTAAAGCTGTCCTGACATCTGCTACTAATAATCAACAATCCCAGCACTGCTACATCTCTTGTTTGTGTTCTACTAGGGATAGGTATTGCAAATTCCTAAAAAAGGTCCCAAAATTTACCAAACAACGGGTTCAGGTAGTGTAGTGCCTTTCAGCCACTATCTCAATTCATAGCAGCACAGTTGTGTTCTTGTGTTTACTTCATAGCGTACATAAACTCCATAATAAAAACTAGTGTAAGTTTAAAAAAAAAAAAATTGCTGTCATACAATCAGGTTATTTAACCCTTTAAATGCTAAAACTTTTATAATGGATTAAAAGTCGGATAAAAACTTATAAAAAACATATAAAAAAACCACATGGGACATTATCATCTAAAAATCGATATCTATACAACCATTTCATAAATAAATAAATAAATAAATAGTTGGGATTAAATTCATTAAAATAGAATTTACCATTTATAATTTTCTATGAGGACTACTTTTAGTGAAAAAATGTATTATCAGGATTTTTTTTTTTTTTTTTTCCTTTTCTGAACCCAATTTATCCGATACACATATATCAAGAATAAAATGCACATATATAGGGGCACTTAACACTTCAGCATATATATGCATACATGCATAAATATACATATACGCTCACATACGTACAATCAAATATTACTGACCTCCTCTTAAAGACCCAGTACTCCTAAACAGGATATTGCATCAGTCAGGGTCAGGTATATTAGGAGCTTCCTGCCTCTAGGGCGTCGCCTGTTCTACCAGTTTTGTAGCTAGGAGTTCAGGTCCCCTTTGCTGTGCCTCGTTCTCACTTTATGTCTTCCACAGAACCAGTTCTACCAAGCAAACCTGGTCCTGACCATAACCTGTCCGAGTGGTCCTACGGGGACTGTCAGCTGAGACGCCACCATCTTCTGCAGTCTGAACCTGCCTTCTACCCTCGGCTTCACCTGGTGACCTCAGCCTCCTCTACCGGTTGGACTCTGCTCACGTCTGACGTCTCTACCTGCCACCAGTACCCGGGCACCGTCATCACACCTGGCACCAGGAACTCTTTGTCCCCAGGGACTTCCTCATTCCAGCTTCTGGAAAGGACTCTGACCTTATCCCGCTTAGTGCTCCGGCAACCGTGCACCTAGGCCCTCTAGTGGGGTGACCGGACAGTCCCTGTATAGGGGTTAGCTCTGTGTTGCTTCACTGGGGGAGTCCGGTGCACGGCCCAGAGGATCTACCACCCGGGCGTAACAGAATCGGTCCTAGCGCAGATCCCTGTGGCACCCCACTGCTGACCATAGCCCATTTAGAGAATGTACCATTTATGACTACTCTTTATTTCCTCTTTCAGCCAATGCCTTACCAATCTGTAGGAGCAAACTTCTCAAGGCTCAATTCAGTTGGTTTTCGCCGACCTCACCTGTGTTCACCGAACAGTTTAACAAACTGTTCAACAAAAATATCCGAACCTCATTGAATTCAATGGGAGGCAAAAAACATAGGTATAAACAACACCTTTAGGGGACCAAAAGCTGCCAAAACAGTTCAAACCATTTTACAGCCTCACTGTTGCGGGACAGCCATTAGCTTCCTAGACTATTAAAGTAAGAAATATTGAGGTGGATAAGCCATAGGCATATGCCTGGTGGGCTGGTAGTCCTCATACCTCATGCAGCAGCTCAACCTGGAGGATAGCAAATTAGGTAGATGAGTGAAAGGTAGTGGCATGCCTGCCAGTCTGGGATCCCTACTGCTACAGACAACACACAACAAGGACACCAAACTAGGAGTCACCATCCCCATTTCCCAAAATTAGGGGTAGGCACCAGGAAAGTGGCATCAATTGCCCTAGAGTACTCATACTGTTTTGACCCAGCAGTGAGGCAAGGGCCATTAACCAGACAGGGTCTGGTCCAGTATTTACACCTTCCAAATGAAGAAGTAGATGAATGACATAAGTCACATGGGGTCACTGTAGCACAGGTAGTCAATGAAGTTGAGTTCTTAAACAAAAGATTTAAAAGTACCTCTTCTTGAGTGTTCTAGGTTTTTTCCCTGATTCATAATATTATTTAGTATTCGGGGAAAATAAATGTACAGATTGCAATTTCCTGCTGCTAGTATTTCTTAACAGGGACAGAAGTAATCAGCAAACATTAGAAATGAGCAAATCTTTTGAAATTCCAATTTGCATACTTTACCAAATTTTTCCCTCAAAAATCTATATGTGGCAATAAAATGTATCTAAATTTAAAAACCTGACAGCTTGTAAGTGTAAATGCTCATAAAATGCAGAATGAAAGAGAGATAGAACTTTGCCGACAATAAGAGCTTACACTTCATAGGCAAAAAAGAGATGACCCCACTGACCATAAGAGCTTACACTGTATAGGTGAGAGAGAGGACCCTGCTAGCAAAAAGAGATTACACTTTTATAAGAGAGAGAGACTTACTCAGTGAAAGTGTCAATGGAAAATGTTTCTGCCATACAAACTGTAATCTACTGGGTATGGCTGGATTCACATGACCGTATAGCATCCGATGTGAATGCATCAGATGCAATGTGCTAATGACCCTCGGCTCCCACTGTGCTGCCAGCGTAAGCCGAGTGTCGTGCAATTGTGACCCGATCCTGCAGCTGCGCCAAGAGAGGGAGGGATTATTTTCCCTATCTCCTTCATTGTCAACTGATGCGATTATTGCACTGCACTCGGATGTCATCCGAATACAGTCCGATGTGTCACTCACCCCCATAGAGTTGTATGGCTGCAGGTGACACGGCACTCACAGACAATCGCAGTATGCTGCGACATAAGCAAAAACATAAAAAGGAAGATCGAGTATCCACCTAATAAAACCCCCAAAATTCTTTATTGGAAATCCACTTAAAACATGATCACAGGTATGACAAGTTCACCTCCTTCTCTTACGCGTTTCTGGAATTCTCATGTCACCCTTAAGGCCGCTCACACACTGCGATATCGGTACCGATATCGCCAGCGTGCGTACCCGCCCCCATCGGTTGTGCGACACGGGCAAATCTCTGCCCGTGTCGCACAACATCGCCCGGACCCGTCACACAGACTTACCTTCCCTGCGACGTCGCTGTGACCGGCGAACCGCCTCCTTTCTAAGGGGGCGGTTCGTTCAGCGTCACAGCAGCATCACTGAACCGCCGCCCAATAGAAGCAGAGGGGCGGAGATAAGCAGGACGAACATCCCGCCCACCTCCTTCCTTCCGCATTGTGGCCAGGAGGCAGGTAAGGAGAGCTTCCTCATTCCTGCGGTGCCACATAGAGCGATGTGTGCTGCTGCAGGAACGAGGAACAACTTTGTTACTGCTGCAGTAACGATATTTGAGAATGGACCCCCATGTCACTGATGAGCGATTTTGCACGTTTTTGCGACGATGCAAAATCGCTCATAGGTGTCACACGCAATGGCATTGCTACAGCGGCCGGATGTGTGTCACAAAATCCGTGACCCCAACGAGATCGCTGTAGAGATCTCGTAGCGTGTAAAACCCGCTTTAGGTCTCTTTCAGACGTCAGTGATTCTGGTACGTATGTGCTAGTTTTTATACATACTAGAATCACGGACATTCGCAAACCCATTATAATCAATTGGTCTGCGCTAGAGTTGAGCGCGGTTCTAGGTTCGTGGTTCTCCAGTTCGTGGCTCGAGTGATTTTGGGGCCTGTTCTAGATCGAACTAGAACTCGAGCTTTTTTGCAAAAGCTCGATAGTTCTAGATACGTTCGAGAACGGTTCTAGCAGCAAAAAAACAGCTAATTCCCAGCTGGCTTTCCGCTGTAATAGTGTAAGTCACTCTGTGACTCACACTATTATGAAATTTCAGTGTATAGTGTGCGGGAACAGCGCCTTCAGATCACTGCTGTATGGATAATGGCGATCGCCATTTTTCTTTTTTTTTCCTTGTCTTCCTTCCCTAAGCGCGCGCGTGTAGTGGGGAGGGCCAGCATGTCAGCCAATCCAGGACACACACACAGCTAAGTGGACTTTTAGCCAGAGAAGCAACGGCATGTGTGATAGGATGTCCATGTCACATGTCCCTGCATTATAAAAACGAGTATCTGCCCGTCCGGACGCCATTATCTCTTCTGCGTCCTTGGTGTCAGACATCACTGGCGCAGCTCCGTCCTGAGTCCTATCACCGATACTGCTGTATGCGCTCCATACACAGCGCTGGACAGCTTAGGGAGAGCACTTTCTATCAGTCCTTTTAAGGGCTCGTACCGGCAAGGTCAGAGCCATAGGTGACAGGTCCTGAAAACAGAGACAGCGTCTGTGTAGCTAAGGTCAGGGATTTCCTCGCTGCATTTCCCCATTAGGAGGGAATAGAAAGGCAGGCTTCCATTCCTCTACCCAGAGCCCCACAACCCTGGCACTGTACCCTCCTGTCCTCTGCACACTCCAACTCATTATAACTAAGCCATTATACTAGCAAACACTGAGTGTACCTAGTGTCATCCTAAACTTGGCTATTGGACTTCTGTATAGTCCCAGTAGTGCACAGATATTTGCAGCACGTCTGCCTGCATTGCACACTCAAACTGATAGTTACTAAGCCATTATACTAGCAAACACTGAGTGTACCTAGTGGCATCCTAAACGTGGCTGTTGGACTTCTGTATAGTCCCAGCAGTGCACAGATATTTGCAGCACGTCTGCCTGCATTGCACACTCAAACTGATAGTTACTAAGCCATTATACTAGCAAACACTGAGTGTACCTAGTGGCATCCTAAACGTGACTGTTGGACTTCTGTATAGTCCCAGTAGTGCACAGATATTTGCAGCACGTCTGCCTGCATTGCACACTCCAACTCATTATAACTAAGCCATTATACTAGCAAACACTGAGTGTACCTAGTGTCATCCTAAACGTGGCTATTGGACTTCTGTATTGTCCCACTAGTGAACAGATATTTGCAGCACCTCTGCCTGCATTGCACACTCCAACTCATTATAACTAAGCCATTATACTAGCAAACACTGAGTGTACCTAGTGGCATCCTAAACGTGGCTGTTGGACTTCTGTATAGTCCCAGTAGTGCACAGATATTTGCAGCACGTCTGCCTGCATTAGACACTCCAACTCATTATAACTAAGCCGTTATACTAGCAATTTATGCTGCCAGTTTAAGGGCCGTAGTTGCATTATCAGGGATATTTATTCTTTATTATTCTGCTGTTAATAAAGCTAGACCACCGCTGCAATCTACACCACCTCTCAATTTTTACTACCACATTTTCAGTGCACAATCTTGTCACAATCAACATGAGTGGCAAAATGACAGATGCTGGTGGAAAGGGGAAGAGGCGTGCTGGAAAAGGAAAAAAAGGGTTTGTCCGTGGGGAAGGTGGCAAAGCTCCATTATCATCTGCTGAAGATAGACCATCTACCAGCAAAAGTAAGATGTCTACTACTTACCGTGGATAATCCGATGTGCTCCCTTTTTTACGGACACGAACAACAGGAACAAAGGTAGATGATGGCCAAAAAAGGAAAATGCTTGAATGGATCTCAAGTGGTACAACAAGTGCCCTCTCAGCCACTTCAAGTACCGCATCCAAAAAACACCAGTCCTCTGAGTTGTCATCCCAATCACACTTGCTTTCTCCCAGCTCTGAAGTCTCCATCAGCCCTGCACAGTATGGTGGAACTGAGATGGCTGAGTCTGCAGAGCTGTTCAGTCACACTATAGCCTGGGAATCAGAGGTCTGCTCCCAAGCTACAGTGAGTACAGACCAGGAAATGGTCTGCAGTGATGCCCAGAACCTTTGTGACTCTGATTCAGGCCGTGAGGACCAAGTTTCTGAGCATAATGTTGACCCTTTGTCACAAACTGAAACACCTGTGGTTATAGACAATGAGGAACATACTGATGAAGATGAGACGCAGATATCCGATTGGGATGACAACTTAAATATTCGGTCAGGGCAAGAAGAGGGTCGGTCTGAGGGGGAGGGGAGTGCAAACACAACAATTGATGATGAAGTTCTAGATCCCAAGAATGTCAACCCCCAGTCAGGCACTCGAGGAGGTCAACAGAGGCGGTGGAGGAGGATGCAACCGACGACGAAGTTACCTTGCGCCTTCCTGAACAGAGTCGGAGCACTGGTAGCACTTCTACAACTGCATCCTCAGCCACCACTCTGCCTCTGAGCACTAGTCGGGGGGGCTCAGCAGGTCGCATGCCCTCTAAGCCTTGCCTAGCCTGGTCATTTTTTGACATAGAAAAAGATTGCTCAAATTATGTGATGTGTAAAATTTGTCGTGATTCTGTTAGTAGAGGTCAAAACCTCAGCAGTTTGACAACTTCTTCCATGAATCGTCACATGAATAAATATCATAGGTCCCGGTGGGAAGCTCACCGTGCTGCAATGCGGCCTAGCGGAGCGAACTATCCACGGCCTGCCCCTTCCAGTGCATCCGCGCGCTCTTCATCTTCTAGGACTGTGGGGACAGCTGTCACACCTGGTTTTCCACGCACAACTTCCACCACTGTAACCGCAACAGGCAGTTTGCTTGGTAGGTCATCAGTTGGCTTGGAAGGGGAAACAAGTGAGTGTGTACAGCTCTCTCAGACATCGATAGCACCAACGTTGGATGAAGGCAACATCATGTCTCCGCCTGCACTTTCCTCACAAACCTGCATTTTTCCAGGGGCACCCTACTCAACACCGTCTACACACAGCAGCCAGATCTCTGTCCCTCAGATGTGGTCAAATAAAAGGCCATTTCCTTTGACCCATGACAAAGCTAAGAGGTTGACTCTATCCCTCTGTAAGCTCTTGGCTACCGAAATGCTGCCTTTACGCCTAGTGGACACACAGGATTTTAGAGACCTTATGTCTGTTGCTGTGCCCCAGTACCAGATGCCTAGTCGCCACTACTTCTCTAAGAAAGGTGTGCCCGCGCTACACCAGCATGTCGCACACAACATCACCGCTTCCTTGAGAAACTCTGTGTGTGAACGGGTGCATTTCACCACCGATACTTGGACCAGTAAGCATGGACAGGAACGTTATATGTCGCTGACTGGGCACTGGGTAACTATGGTGATAGATGGTGAAGGGTCTGCTGCACAAGTCTTGCCGTCCCCACGACTTGTGTGTCAATCCTCTGTCTGTCCAAGTTCCGCCACTGCTTCTGCCTCCTCCACCTCATCTGGGTCCTCCACCTCCGCCCCAAGCTTGCATGGTCAGGCCACCAGCGTTCTCACTGCGCAGAAGGAATCACGCACCCCTCATTACTATGCTGGCAGCAGAGCGCAACGGCATCAGGCGGTCTTTAGCTTGACATGTCTTGGGAATAGGAGTCACACAGCTGAGGAGTTGTGGTCAGCTCTGCGGTCAGAGTTTAATAAATGGTTGTCTCCACTCAACCTGCAGCCTGGTAAGGCCGTGTACGAAAATGCTGCAAACCTGGGTGCGGCCCTTCGCCTGGGCAAGGTGACACACGTGCCTTGTATGGCTCATTTGTTGAACCTTGTCGTCTAACAATTCTTAACACACTATCCTGGCCTAGATGGCCTTCTGACCAGGGCACGAAAACTGTCTGCTCACTTCCGCCGTTCAACCGCCGCAGCTGAGCGACTTGCATCTCTCCAGAAGTCTTTCGGCCTGCCGGTTCATCGCCTGAAATGCGATGTGGCGACACGCTGGAATTCGACTCTCCACATGTTACAGCGACTGTGGCAGCACCGCCGAGCCCTGGTGCAATACGTCATGACGTATAGCCTGAGCCAACGAGATGCAGAGGTGGGGCAGATCACCCTGATGGAGTGGTCTCAGATCAAGGACCTATGCACCCTTCTGCACAGTTTCGACATGGCGACGAATATGTTTAGCGCTGACAATGCCATTATCAGCATGACAATTCCAGTCATTTACATGCTGGAGCACACGCTAAACACTATTCGGAGTCAGGGGGTGAGACAACAGGAAGGGGAGGAACTACAGGAGGATTCATATGCGCAAGGGACAACAACATCTCAAAGGTCCAGACGTTCATCATCACCAACGCAGCAGGCATGGGACCATGGGGGACAGGGATCAACAAGGGCGCATAGTAGCAGGCGAAATGTTGAGGAAGGTTCAGGAGAACATGAATAAATGGAGGACGAACTGTCCATGGACATGGAAGACTCAGCAGATGAGGGAGACCTTGGTCAAATTTCAGTTGAAAGATGTTGGGGGGAGATGTCAGAGGAAGAAAGAACGGGTAGCACCTCTATGCTACAAACACAGCGTGGACTTGGTCCGCATGGCTGCGCAAGACACATGAGTGCCTTCTTGTTGCACTACCTCCAACATGACCCTCGTATTGTCAAAATTAGAAGTGATGATGACTACTGGATTGCCACACTATTAGATCCCCGGTACAAGTCCAAATTTTGTGACATAATTCCAGCCATAGAAAGGGACGCACATATGCAGGAGTATAAGCAGAAGCTGTTACTCGATCTTAGCTCGGCTTTTCCACCAAACAACCATGCAGGTGCAGGGAGTGATTCTCCCAGTTGTAACTTGACAAACATGGGACGGTCTCGTCATCTTCAACAGTCTACCCGTACCAGTAGGACTGTATCTGGTGCTGGTAACAGCAATTTTATGGAATCTTTTCATAATTTTTTTAGACCCTCCTTTGCAAGGCCACCAGAGACAACAAGTCTGACACATAGTCAACGGCTGGAGAGGATGATACAGGAGTATCTCCAAATGAACATCGATGCCATGACTTTGCAAATGGAGCCTTGCTCCTTTTGGGCTTCAAATCTAGAAAAATGGCCAGAGCTCTCCAGTTACGCCTTGGAGATTTTGTCGTGTCCAGCTGCCAGCGTTGTCTCTGAACGTGTGTTCAGTGCTGCTGGGTGTGTGCTGACAGATAAGCGCACGCGTCTGTCCAGTGACAATGTGGACAGACTAACGTTCATCAAAATGAACAAGTCATGGATCCACCAGGAATTTACTACCCCTGTGTCATCCTGGAGAGAGTAAATGCTTGTGGATTTGGAATGTGCTTGATGCAAATCAAAACATCCTGTTTGCAACTAGGGCACAAGTGCTGCCACTGATGAGGTGTCTGTGTGGCCCAATTTTTGGAAAAAAAGGGAGACTCCGCTTGGAGTAACCCTTGCTTGCTGTGTTTTTTAAAAATGATCCAAGATGAACAGAGCTGGTATCAGGAAATACTTTGCTACCTAACCCGGTGTCATCCTGGGGACGGTTAAGAATAGCGTATTTTTGAATGTGCTTGATGCAAATCTAGCTGTGAAGTGTACAACTAGTGTACAAGTGCTGCCACTGAAGTGGTGGGTGTGTGTGGGGCCCAATTTTTGGAAAAAAAGGGAGACTCCGCTTGGAGTAACCCTTGCTTGCTGTGTTTTTTAAAAATGATCCAAGATGAACAGAGCTGGGATCAGGAAAGACTTTGCTACCTACCCCGGTGTCATCCTGGGGACGGTTAAGTATGGCGTATTTTTGAATGTGCTTGATGCAAATCAAAACATCCTGTTTGCAACTAGGGCACAAGTGCTGCCACTGATAAAGTGTCTGTGTGGCCCAATTTTTGGAAAAAAGGGAGACTCCGCTTGGAGTCACCTTGCGGTGTTTTACATGATTTTAGAAGGGCATGCCATGCCTATATCTGTGTCTCTTTTTCCTCGTAACGCTGTTTTGTTTTCACATGAGAATTTGTCCTTGTCACTTTCCCATGTGTTTGTGTTGTGTTGTGAGTTGTTTTTCACCTTTTGGACACCTTTGAGGGTGTTTTCTAGGTGTTTTTATGTGTTTGTGATTGCCTGCCATTGTTTCCTATGCAGTTCGAGTTCGGTTCGTCGAACGTTCGGCGAACCGACCTCGAGCCGAACCGCGACCGGTTCGCTCATCTCTAGTCTGCGCACACATCAGTGATGTTTCACTGACCGTGTTTCCATGCGGTGTACACACGTATCCGTGATTGCTGCACAGAGACATGTCTGTTTTTTTCTGGCATCACTGCTGTCCCACGGACCACACTATGGTGTGGTCCGTGAAACACGCACCAGAGAAACATGTACATTGAATATAAAAGGCTTTTTAAACTCACCTTCTCCAGCGACGCTGTGTTCGACAGCTGCTCTCTACTTAATGGCTCATTAATGGCATGCATATTCAGTTATGCAGCCACAGCCAACCTGTATGTGGCTGCAGAGGTGAGAGACACAGCAGCCGTATACTGCAGAGTCAGAGAGTTCAGCAGCACAGGCAGCAAGAACAGGGACAGGTGAGTATATCTCCATGTGCAATCACGGAGCACGGAGCACGGATCATGGATTGCACATGGACAACTCACGTGTGCCGTTAATCACGGCACACAGAGGGACATATGCGTTTTTAACTTTGTCAGTGAAAAACATCTGTGTTTTTCACTGACGTGTGAAAAAGGCCCAAGTCATAGAGATTCCGTAATCTCTATGACTGAGTGACATGAGAACACCAGAAACGTGTAAGAGGAGGTGAACTTGTCATGCCTGTGAGCATGTTTTAAATGAATTTCCTATAAAGAATATATTGGGTTTTATTAGGTGGATACCTGATCTTCCTTTCTATGGTTTTGCTTTTATAATAGCAATAGTAGAGACTGACCGTAGTAAAAAGCAGTAATAGTCATACCAATAAAAAGGTAAGAAACTAAAATGCACAGTAATATTGTATAGTGCTACGCTTATGTTACACTGATTTTAGTGTGAACAGCAATTACTAAATAAGATAATACTATGTAAAGTCAAAATATGCTGGAGAAAAATAAATCACGTCATAAGGACTCGTGCAGATGACCATATTTTTGGTCTAACTGCTATCTGTCAAAAAATCGGAGCCCACTTGGACCAATGTTATTCAATGAGGCAGTGCACATTTTCTTTTTTCCTCGGATCAAGTAGTTTGAAGAAAATAAATACAGCATGAAACATTTACCTTGGCCATTCAAGTATATGGGTCATTGAAAAAAATAGGACTTCAAACAGATGAAATCTGAGTGCAGTCCAATTTCTATGGACTGACAGAATAGAGACTTTTTTTTATTCTCCACCTTAGAGAAAAACGGATCCCACTCAAATTAAACTATGATCAGAATCTGATTAACATAAACTCACCATTTATCTTGGATGGTGAAAATATGGTCATGTGAACCCAGCTTAATTGGAAGTCTAAAATCTAAACATGATGCTATTATATATCATCACAAGGTACGTGCTGCTAGTTTTTAGAGGAGTTTAGTTTATAACACATATGTAACATAAGTGGATTGTGTCGTTCTTCGAACTTGGAAGGGTTGTATTGTATGAGTATGTCCATATGCTCTGGCTCTGTATACTGTGTATTGGCTTTTCTCAGCTTATGAAGGTTAGTTCCCATTAAAATGAACAAAAGTTTAGCTGCAGTACCCAAGTTCAGTCTCTAAAGTTTATAGCTGTGTTCTTCTTGCTTTTTACATCATTTCCATCATGCTAGTATTGAGGACTAATATCCTATATCTGTAGGGAGAAAAACGAGCCAAAGAGCTGCCATGTGAGAACCCACTCAGATTGTGATGCTAGCGCCAAATGATGCACAGGTTCCCCTGGAGGAGTTGCGCAATCACAGGCCCAACTCTGGTATGGGTAGACTGCAGCACTCCTCGTTTCTCCCTAAGCAGGGATAGTTAATACAAAGATTGTAGAAAAAAAATGATGATAATGAGGTGCTGTATTGCAAATTATAAAAATTGTGTACATTGCTAAAAACAATGTGATTCTAGAGTGTACTGCACTCAGGTACAATAAAAAACACACATGATTTCACAAAATATGTTACACTTTTCTAAAGGCACAGAACAAGTGTTAAAGGTGCATTACACTCTGTGACATCGCTAGCGGTGTCGCTAGCGACCGCACCCACCCCCATCATTTGTGCATCACGGGCAAATCGTTGCCCGTGGCGAACAATATCGCTAGGACGCATCACACATACTTACCTTCCTAGCAATGTCACTGTGGGCGGCGAACAACCACTTTTTTAAGGGGGAGGTTCGTGAGCCGTCACAGCGACGTCACACAGTGGTCCGTCAATAGAAGCGGAGGGGTGGAGACCAGCCGCATTAATTACACGCCCACCTCGTTCCCGAAGGACGCAGGCACGTTGCTGTTCGTCGTTCCCGGGGTGTTACACATAGCGGTGTGTGGTGCCTCAGGAACGACGAACAACCTGCGTCCAGCACCAGCAACGATATTTTGAAAATGAACAACGTGTCAACAATCAATGATTAGGTGAGTATTTTTGATCGTTAGCGGTTGCTCGTAGGTGTCACACACAACGACGTCGCTAACGGGGTGGAAGTGCGTCACGAATTCCGTGACCCCAGCGATATCTTGTTAGCGATGTCGTTGCGTTTAACACGGCTTATAATGTTCATCATTTATTAGTCAACTAGTTAACCCCTTCTCAGCAGGCCCAATCCCACCATTTATGCACCACTTAATGACACACAAATAATTCTTCTATATAGCAGCACCAACTGCACATTTGAATTTATACAAAAGACAGAAAGAATATACATGTATACATACTATGTCTAAAGTTGTTATACTTAGTGCTAACGTTAGGGCTAGCAATGAAAAATGACCCGAGTGCTTATACTTCGAATTATCTTATCTGATCTTTGCAAATAGTTAATATATACCCACACTAGCTGCCATATCTATATATACACACAGTTGAAACCAGACGTTTACATACACTAGCTAAAAAGACACATATCTTTGTTTTTCTCAATATCTGACATGAAATCAGAATAAACTGTTTTAGATCAATTAGGATTACCAAAATTATTTATATTTGCAAATGCCAGAATAATGAGAGAGAGACATTTTTTTTTAAGGCATTTTTATTACTTTCTGCAAAGTCAAAAGTTTACATACACTAACAGTACTATGTCTTTAAACAATATGGCAAACAATGGTGAAGGGATAAGGCTTAAAACTCCGAGCTGCCATGAGAATGAAATAATAGTATAGATGAGATCGATGTACAGGTTATGATTTATATTGTACAAGTTATAACTTTGTAACTTGTACATCAATCTCATCTGTACTGTTACTTCATCCTTATGGCAGCACAGAGTTTTAACCCATTTCTCGTCACCATTGTTTGCCTTCAACATGTGTCTCTGCTGCAGCCATTCATGCTTTTACAGTTTTTGTGACTCTCACAACCACATGGGGTGAGTCTATCCCAGACCTCCCTTTATTGTTATATCTGGAAAAGACCATACTGCACTTCTATTTAATTTCAGCTTCTACTGTTTAAAGAATATGTGACAGCCCATATGATGATGTCATGTATTTGGAACCTTCTGGTTTATTGGCAACATCTCAGTTAATTAGAGACACACCCATGGATGTATTTTAATGCACACCTGAAACACACTGCTTCTTTGTGTAGCATCATGTTAAAGTCAAAAGAAATCAGCCAAGATCCCAGGAAAAGAATTGGGGTCTTGAACAAGTCTGGTTCATTTTTTGGGGCAATTTCCAGATATCTGAAGGTGCCTTGTTAATTTGTACAAACAATTATACGCAAGGAAGGAGATGGGTTCTTTGTACCACAGATAAACCTGCTTTGGTCCTACATGTGCATACCAACCAAAGAGCAAAAGCAAAAGACCTTGTGAAGATGCTGGCACAAGCTAGTAAGATTGTGTCATTATCCACAGTGAAACAAGTACTGTATCAACATGGGCTGAAAAGTCTCTCTGCCTTTACTCCAAAAGAAACATGAAAAAGTCAGATTAATGTTTGCAAAGGCACACAGGAACAAAAACCTTAATTTTGGAGGCAAGTCCTGTGGTTTGACGAAGCAAAAATTGAACTGTTTGGCCATAATAACTATTGTTACATTTGGAGGAAAATAAAGAGAATCTTTGAAGCCTAAGAACACCATCCCAACTATGAAACACGAGGGTGGTAGCATGATATTCTGAGGTTGTTTTGCTGCAGGAAGGACTGGTGCACTTCACAAAATGGATGGTATCATGAGGAAAGAAGATTATGTGGCAATACTGAATAAACATCTCAAGACATCTTATGAATGGACATTGACCAGAGGCGTAGCTAGTGGTTCAGATTAGAGGGGGTGAAACATCTGAATGGGCCCCTAACAAGGTAACAGCTATGGTAGCACGCCTTAACAGTGGGTATATAGGAACCTCAGCACATGACTGCGCTGTTACTGAAAATAAATCTACACAAAGGCCAACAGCAATATTACCACCATATGGTGATCATATAGTGGCAAATACCAGTCTGCAGTACATGTAAGAGATAACAGTACAGTTACAGATAGTGACTTACAGCTAATATTTTTCTGATGTACCCTTTCACTTTTCTCATCTTTTCCATCTGGCCCGGACCGACATGACTTCTCCAGCCATGGCTTGTCTGCAGAGATTACAACAAAGCCCATCTGACGTCTCACATTTCCAGCATTGTCTTCGTCTGTTCCTGACCTACACAAACTCCTCATTCTGGTGATACCCCAATACTGAGCCACTGGTGCCATATATGTCCCTATTACTGCACCTTCTTTGTGGCACAAAAACAGACTGCCCCACATAGTAATGCCACCACTGTGCCCCTTGCATGGTAATAATGCCTCCTTTGTACCCTCTACATGGTAAAATTGCCCCCTGGAAAATATTGTTGCCTTGGCAAGTGCCCTAGAAAAGTGTCCACATTTTGCCCCTAGAAAGTAATAGTGCCCCTTTGCACCATTAACAGTCACAATACCCTGAGTGACCCTGTAACAATAATGCTTTTTAAGTGTCCACTGAGTCTTCCAAGTACAGCTCCTTTATACACAATATTATGCCCCTACACCTCCCCTATGCACGATCCCATGGGCCCACAGCTCCCTTACGCACGGTCTCATGGGTCCATAGCTCCCCTACGCATGGTATTATGGGCCCACAGCTCCCTTACCCATGGTCTGATGAGCTCACAGCTCCCCTACTCATGGTCTGATGGGCTCACAGCTCTCATACGCATGGTCTGATGGGCCCACAGCTCCCCTACACACAACATGATGGGACCACAGCTCCCCTATGCACGGTCTGACGGGCCCAAAGCTCCCCTACACGCACCATGATGGGACCACAGATCCACTATACACAGTATGATGTGACCACAGACCCCTTATACACAGTATGATGAGACCACAGATCCTCTATACGCAGTATGATGGGCCCACAGGAGACTGATGCTGGACCTCTCAGATTACAGGGGTGGTCCATAACCAAATTTGTTTTTTATATTTAATGTATACCTCTTTAATTTAATATTTAAATACCTTTTCTAAAAGTACTTTCATTAAAAATTCCCTCCCTAACAGCATAGCACCCACCAGCAGCACAAAGTAAGTATGCAGTGACCACACAGTACAGACCATAACAGTGCACAGTGTAATAGCCCCCTCCCTCACACATAACCTGATAACATACATGTTATCAGGCCTCCACACTGCACAGTGTAATAGCTCCCCTCCACGACACACATCACCTCATTACATACATGATATCAGGCCCTCCTACTGCACAGTGTAATAGCCCCCTCCCCCACACACATCACCATATTACATACATGTTATCAGGCCCCACACTGCACAGTGTAATAGCCCCCCTCCCCCACACACATCCCTTAATTACATATATGTTATCAGGCATCCCACACTGCACAGTGTAATAGCCCCCTCCCCCACACACATCACCATATTACATACATGTTATCAGGCCCCACACTGCACAGTGTAATAGCCCCCCTCCCCCACACACATCCCTTCATTACATATATGTTATCAGGCATCCCACACTGCACAGTGTAATAGCCCCCTCCCCCACACACATCACCATATTACATACATGTTATCAGGCCCCACACTGCACAGTGTAATAGCCCCCCTCCCCCACACACATCCCTTCATTACATATATGTTATCAGGCATCCCACACTGCACAGTGTAATAGCCCACTCCCCCACACACATCACCATATTACATACATGTTATCAGGCCCTTATACTATATAGCTCCCATACTGTACAGTAATGAACACTCTGCCACCTGCCTCCACAGTTCCCTCCCTCTCTGTATACAAAGTTACATACTCTGCATCTTACCAGCAGCCCGGAGCTACCTGTGCAGCAGGAGGGAATCACTGAGACAGCAGAGGGAGTGTTATGGGACTGCCATTTGGTAGGGAATAGGTAGGCTATCTAGCAGTCAGGGCCCACTGTGCAGAATAATCTGCTGCTGGCAAAGGCAAGGTAAGGGATACTGTACCACAAGAGTGGTACTGTCACTGTTACCTCACAGTGACACTAAGACTAAGTGCAGTGTTTACTGTTAACTCACAGAGACACGGAAAATGCCAAAATGATAAGAAGGATGGACCTGTAGATCCTGCCCAATTACAGGAACTACAAAGTATATGCAGATGGTGCCCAACCGCTGTCCACCAACCAACTCCTTTGTTACCTCACAGAGGAAATGTAACTAATAGTGCAGCAGGTATGTGAATGCGAATAGTATGGAGAGTGGACTTGTAGCTCCTGCCCAATTACAGAAACTACAAAGCATACGCGGATGGTTACCACAGCCGCTGTCCACTAACTGACACCTCTGTTACCTCACAGAGGAGATGTAACTAATAATACCGCAAGTGTGTGAATGCAAATAATATGAAGAGTGGACCTGTAGCTCCTGCCCAATTACAGGAACTACAAAACATAAGCGGATGGTAGCCCAACTGCAGTCCACTAACTAATACCAGTGTTACTTCACACTGATGTGTGTGCAAACAGTACTATCTGTACTGCTTAGGTTTAGTGATAGTCCCTGCCTGCACTCCTTGTGCTAACCACACAGAGGGAGTCAGTGTGCTCCCTATGCCAATCACCAGACAGTATGTCATCGTCATGTGATCACGCATCAGCGATGACGACACTCGCGGCCAATCAGAAGCTGACACTTCATAGTCATGTAATCCCAGTTCCCGACCAATCCATGATCGCCACGTAGTGAGCATGCTCAGAAGGGGGAAAAGGTTACTTAGAACAAAAAGCCTGCTTGCAAGCTCGCACATGCTCAGAAGCCCCACTACAGGACTTAGCCTCAGCCGCAAGAGCCTCACCGACGACCCGTAACAGCCCCCCCCTCTATGGCCCCTCTCCTGGTGGTGCAGATAGGCAGAAATGAGGTTGGGAGCATCAATGGCCTCCTCCAGTTCCCAAGAGCAATTTTCCAGGCCATAATCCTCCCAATTGATCAGGAAATACCTGCGCCCACGAACTGATTTGGTACCCACAATAGCTTGCACAGGATAACTGGTTTGAGAGGAGTCAGAAGAGGGAGACCTCGCCTCTTCCACATGAGGAAGGATTTTGGGCTTCAACAAAGAAACATGAAACTTGTCATGGATCCGGAGACGCGAGGGCAATTTCAACTGGTAGACTACAGGATTCCCCTGTCTGAGCACCTGATAAGGACCCAAGAACCGTGGAGAAAATTTGGATGACTGCGTTTTTAATTTCACATTTTTTGCAGAATGCCACACAAAATCCCCTGGTGAGAACACTGGAGCAGGACGGCGGAACCGATCGGCAACAGCCTTCATGCGATCCTTGGACGCCTGAATCGCTCCTTGGGTTCGATCCCAAACCTTTCTGGAATTAGTTGCTCAGTCTGTCACTAGAGACGAAGAAGAGGTAGAAGGAAAGGGTAGTGGTACCCAAGGATGTTGTCCATTATTGAGGACAAAAGGCGTTTGCCCAGTTGCCTCTGCTACAAAATTGTTAAGGGCAAATTCGGCCCAGGGAAGGAGTGAGGACCAGTCATCTTGGTTCTCTGACATAAAGTGTCTAAGATAGATAGTCAGAGTCTGGTTAGTTCATTCGACCAAACCATTAGTCTCCGGATGATAAGTCCCTGTCACACACAGAGATAAATCTGCGGCAGATCTGTGGTTGCAGTGAAATTTTGGACAATCAGTGCCAGGTTTTTGGCTGTGTACAAATGGAACAATATGTCCATGATTTCACTGCAACCACAGATCTGCCAAAGATTTATCTGTGTTTGACGGGGCCTATAAGCCGAGGAAATGTTCAATTCTATTCGTAATAGTCTACAAAGGTCATGCCAGAACTGGGAAGCAAACTGTGGTCCTCGATCGCATACGATACGATCAGGCATTCCATGCAATTTAAAGACATGTTTGATGAACAGTTTGGCTAAGATCTTTGAGGACGTATCCTCCCTAACGGAACCAAATGAACCATCCAGGAGAAATGGTCAGTAAGACCCCAGACAAACCAATGCCCTTGTAAAAAGGGCATATCTCCCACAAAATCCATGCCTACGACCTCCCAAGGTCTGTCAGGCACCGGCAATGGATGTAAGAGACCAGCCAGTCTCTGTCATGAGGGACGGTTGTGTGCGCAAGAGAAACAAGAGCAGATGTATCTCCTGACATGGTTAGCCAACTGTGGCCACCAATACCACCTTTCAAGCAACTCTTGCGTACGTCTTACATGAAAATGCCCACCTAACTTAGAAGTATGGGCCCCGGACAGAGTATCATTCTGCTGTACCGGAGGAACAAAAATCCTCCCTGGAGGTATGTGATCCAGAGTCACAGGGGAAAGCGTATGAAAAGCCCAAGGTGGAAGGATGAGGCGAGGTGTTTCATCTTCCTCCTGAGTAGACTCCATGGACCGAGAGAGAGCGTCTGCCTTGTTACTCTTAGGGGTACTTTGCACGTTGTGACATCGCTACTGCGATGTCGTCGGGGTCAAATCGAAAGTGACACACATCCGGCGCCAGTAACGACGTCGCAACGTGTAAAGCCTAGATGCACCGATAAACGATTGCAAAAGCGTTGTAAATCGGTGATCTGGGTAGTGTCAGTCATTTTCATAATTTCGCTGCAGCGACAGGTACGATGTTGTTCCTGTGGCAGCACACATTGCTGTGTGTGAAGCCGCAGGAGCGAGGAACATCTCCTACCTGCGTCCACCGGCTATGCGGAAGGATGGATGTGGGCGGGATTTTTACATCCTGCTCATCTCCGCCCCTCCGCTTCTATTGGCCGCCTGCCGTGACGTTGCTATGACGTCGCACGACCCACCCCCTTAGGAAGGAGGCGGGTCGCTGGCCAGAGCGACGTCGCAGGGCAGGTAAGTGCGTGTGAAATTGCCATAGCGATAATGTGCGCTACGGCAGCTATCACAAGATATCGCATGTGCGACGGGGCGGGTACTATCGTGCTTGGCGTCGCTATCATCGGCTAGCAATGTCGCAGCATACAAAGTACTCCTTATTCCCAAACAGGTAATGCACTGAGAAATTAAAATGGGAGAAAAACAAGGACCAACGTGCCTGAAGGGGGTTCAGAAGCTGTGCAGTCTGAAGGTACGTGAGATTCTTATGGTCAGTGTGAATCTGAAATGGAAACCTAGCCCCCTCAAGCAGATGACGCCACTCCTCTAGTGCCAACCCCATGACCAGCAGCTCTCTATCTCCTATGGTGTATTTCTTCTCAGCGGGGGAGAATGTTTTGGCAAAGAAGAAACACGCTCTTTTCCTGCCGTTGCTGTCCTTTCGGTACAATACCGCACCGGCTCCCACAGAGGACGCATACACCTCCATAATAAAAGGCTTGTTCTCATCAGGTCTCTGGAGAACAGGCGTGCTGGAAAAATGTGCCTTAACAGCTGCAAAAGCCTGAGTAGTCTCTGCAGACAAAGACTTAGGATTCGCTCCTCTCTTGGTCAAAGCCACCAAGGGAGCTACCAGAGTGGAGAAATGTGGAATAAACTCCCAGTAGTAATTAATGAAGCCTAGGAATCATTGCACATTTTTTAAAGAACGTGGTTCGGATCACTCCAACACCGCTGAGAGTTTAGCAGGATCCATTGCCAAGCCTTCATGAGAAATGATATAGCCCAAGAAGGGTAGTGACGCCTGCTCAAAAACACATTTCTCATGCTTGGCAAACAGTGAGTGCTCCCTTAGACGAGAGAGAACTCGGATAACATCCTGATGGTGTGTTTCGAGATCTGGTGAAAAGATCAGTATGTCATCCAAATACACTACAACGGATGACAATAACAGATCTCTAAATACGTCGTTTACAAAGTCTTGAAACACTGCGGAAGCATTACGTAACCCGAAAGGCATGACCAGGTATTCATAGTGACCATCTCTGGTGTTAAATGCGGTCTTCGATTTGTCACCCTCTCGGATACGCACCAGATTATAAGCGCCCCGCAGGTCCAACTTTGTAAACACACAAGCCCCACGTAGCCTATCGAACAGCTGAGATATAAGGGGCAAGAGGTACTTATTTTTTATGGTAATAGCATTGAGACCCCTGTAATCAATGCAAGGATGGAAATCCCCCTTTTTTTTGCGCACAAAAAAGAAACCAGCCCCAGCAGGAGAGACGGACTTGCAAATAAAGCCTCTCTCCAAACTGTCTTTGATGTAGGCAGCCATCGCCTCAGTCTCGGGTATGGACAAAGGATAAACTCTGCCCTTAGGTGGTACAGAACCTGGTATTAGGTCAATGGCACAATCATAAGGCCTATGTGAAGGTAAATTCTCTGCGCCCTTTTTCGAAAAGACGTCAGCATACTCTAGATATGGAGTCGGTAATGGAGACATATCAGGGATCGCAGTTGAAGCAACTGTCTTGGGTGCAACAGACAGACAGTGAGAATGATACTTAGAACCCCATTTGATGATACTGTCAGACTCCCAATCTATAAGTGGAGCATGTCTACGAAGCCACGGTAGGCCTAAGAGTATGTCATCAATACCCTTGGGTAAAACCAGAAAATAAATATCCTCTACATGATTGTGAGGCAAGGAAAGCTGTAAGGGAATAGTCCTCAATGTAATCGACTATGATAAAACAGTCCCATTGACCACCCACACCGGGATAGGACTTGCTAAAATAATAGAAGGAATAAACTGGTAGACAAAGACCCCTATACCAGGTCTAATAATTTAAGGCCGCATTATGAGTTACTTGCGGTCCTAAAAACACCGTCATTAATGCCTTAAGGAAAGACGCAGCAGTCTGTATCACTGCATCATCATGCTCCCGCAGAGGAGTTGCCCACTCCAAAGCCTTATCTTGGAGCAAAGAGATTGTGTATTTGACACTGACTCACGAAACCTCTACATGACTTTCCATCACCCGAGTACTTATTGGGGAGTGCAAGTCGAGTGTCATGAGTCGGTGTCACCACAGTAGCTTGTGGTTTGTCCTCAACAGCTTTGAACCTAGCCTCCAACTGTTGGATGTAACGCTGTAGGTGTTGGAATTCTGCCATCCAAGCCAGGCCCTTGGCTCAGTCGTATTTTTATGGGACTGCCAATTGATAGGGAATAGGTAGGCTATCTAGCAGTCAGGGCCCACCATGCAGAATAATCTGCTGCTGGGGAAGGCAAGGTAAGGGACACTGTACCACAAGAGTGGTACTGTCACTGTTACCTCACAGTGACACTAACAGGTACTTTGCACACTACGACATCGCAGGTGCGATGTCGGTGGGGTCAAATCGAAAGTGACGCACATCCGGCGACGCTGTCGATATCAGAGTGTGTAAATCCTTTTTGATACGAATAACGAGCACAAAAGCATTGTAATCGTATCATCGGTGTAGTGTCCGACATTTTCATAATTTAGCTGCAGCGATGGTACGATGTTATTCCTTGTTCCCCTGCGGCAGCAAACATCTCTGGGTGAGAAGCCGCAGGAGCGAGGAACATCAGCGTACCTGCGTCCTGCGGCTCACGCCGGCTATGCGGAAGGATGGATGTGGGCGGGATTTTTACATCCTGCTCATCTCTGCCCCTCCGCTTCTATTGGCTGACTGCCATGTGACGTCGCTGTGACGCCGAACGACCCGCCCCCTTAGAAAGGAGGCGGGTCGCCTGCCAGAGCGACGTCGCAGGGCAGGTAAGTGCATGTGAAGCTGCCGTAGCGATAATGTTCGCTATGGCAGCTATCACAAGATATTTCTGCTGCGACTGGGGTGGGGACTATCGCGTTTTGGCATCGCAGCAATCAGCTTGCGATGTCGCAGCGTGCAAAGTACCCCTAAGACTAAGTGCAGTGTTCACTGTTAACTCACAGAGACATGGCAAATGCCAAAAAGATAAGAAGGGTGGACCTGTAGCTCTTGCACAATTACAGGAACTACAAAGTATATGCAGATGGTGCCCAACCGCTGTCCACCAACCAACTCCTCTGTTACCTCAAAGAGGAAATGTAACTAATAGTGCAGCAGGTGTGTGAATGCGAATAACATGGAGAGTGGATTTGTAGCTCCTGCCCAATTACAGAAACTACAAAGCATACGCAGATGGTTACCCCAGCCGCTGTCCACTAACCGACACCCCTGTTACCTCACAGAGGAGATGTAACTAATAATACCGCAAGTGTGTTAATGCGAATAATATGAAGAGTGTACCTGTAGCTCCTGCCCAATTACAGGAACTACAAAACCTAAGCGGATGGTAGCTCAACCATAGTCCACTAACTAATACCAGTGTTACTTGACACTGATGTGTGTGCAAACAGTACTATCCGTGCTGCTTAGGTTTAGTGATAGTTCCTGCCTGCACTCCTTGTGCTAACCACACAGAGGGAGTCAGTGTGCGCTCTATGCTAAGAGCACAGACACATTTTAGAGACACTGAGAGCAGTGAGTGATGGCCCTGCCTAACCCTGCTCCTCTAAGGTAGATGGAAGCGAGTTGTAGTATAATACTAGGTGGTACTGAGACCTTACCTAACCAGTTCCACTAAAATGCAAGAAAGCGGGTAGTATTGGACATCACACATGAGGCATCTACCCCATGCATGCACCAAGAACGACTGAGCGCCGAACAGCATGCTGCAGGGATGTTTATAGATGAAGTACCACCCACAAGATGGAGGAGCTCCGAGCTTAATCCACCAATCATCAACAAGTTCGTCAAGAATGATGTCACCGGCCAATCAGCAGCCAACATGTCATGGTCATGTGAGCCCGTGTCAGTGATGACGTCAGCCACGGCCAATCACCAGACAGTATGTTATCGTCATGTGATCACGCATCAGCGATGACGTCACTCACTGCCAATCAGAAGATGACACTTCATAGTCATGTGATCCCATTTCACGGCCAATCGACGATCGCCACGCGATGAGCATGCTCAGAAGGGGTAAAAGGTGACTTAGAACAAAAAGCCTGCTTGCAAGCTCGCACATGCTCAGAAGCCCCACTACAGGACTTAGCCTCAGCCGCAAGAGCCTCACCGAGTACCCATAACAGGGAGACAGAGGCAGAGCCGGCACTGAGCACCGCAGGTTCTGAAGAAACAGCCGGGAATCCTCTGCAGACTTGTGCGTGGTGTGATAGGACCTGGCAACGCACCCTGTGCTGCTCAGCCACGTCCTGTTCATCGTGATGCGAGCAAGCCGCTATATTTAACACTAGAACTCCCAGAGAGGGGTTATTTAACATTTCTACCTTTGGAACCCAGAGACGGGTCGAATGACCTGAAGGATTTTAGCTAACTTCCTATAATCACCGTCTTTTGTTCTATAATTAAGGCCATTACTGTCACACCACAGGAGGTTGTTGTTTTCCATTGAGTTTAGCCATTTAGTTTCTAGTCTAGTTAGTTCTATTCAGTTTATTGTATGTCATTTGACCCTCTTTCGGGACTTCAGTGGGGAACTCGAAATTTCTGGGACTTCTAGTGTTAAAGGTGAAGTGTCACTTATATAATTATCAGTATTGTAGCTGTGGGTGGGCCCCTTCTGAGCACGGGGCCCAGGGCGACCGCATCCTCTGTCCCCCCGCTAGCTACGCTACTGACAATGACCCAAAGAATACTGCCAAACTGGTTACAAAGTGGCTTAAGGATAAAAAAGTCAATGTTTGGGAGTGGTAATCACAAAACCCTGATCTCAATCGTATTGAAAATTTATGGGTAAAGCTGAAAAGGCAGGTGCTAGGAAAATGACCCACAAATATGGCTCAGTTACACAAGTTTTGTCAGGAGGACTGGGCCCAAACTCCTACCAACTATTGTGAAAAACTTGTGGAAGGATATCAAAAACATTTGACCCAAATCATACAGTTTAATCCCTTCACCCCAGCAATTTTTGATTTTTCGTTTTTCCCTCCCCTTCTTTGAAGAGGCATAACTTTTTATTTTTCAGTTAATATAGCCATTTGAGGGCTTGTTTTTCGCGGGACAAGTTGTACTTTTGTATAGAACCATTAGTTTTACCAAATAGTGTACTGGAAAACATGAAAAAAATTCCAAATAACAAAGAAAGTTCAATTTCACAGTTGTTTTTGAGATCTTTAATTTACCACATTCAATATTTGGGGAAACAGATGTATCCCCATGATACCTGACGTTGGTATGAGTTCGTAAATATCAAACGTATACTTTTATCTAAGGGGTGAAAAAAATTCAGAAGTTTGTCCAAAAAAAATATAACGCTTTTGTCACCATTTTCTGAGACCCAAAGCATTTTCATTTTTTATGATCTGGTGCTAAGTGATAACCTATTTTTTGCATCTTCAGCTGGCATTTTTAATTATACCTTATTTGTGTAGATGCAACATTGTTAATCGCCTGTTATTGTACTTTAATGCAATGTTGTGGGGTCCAAAAAACGTAATTTTAGCATTTGGAAATTTTTAACTACACTGTGAACCAATCAGATTAACTGATTTTTATATTTTAATATGTGTGTATTTTTATTGTATTATTTACAATGGGGCGAAAAGTGGATCATTTGAACTTTTAATTTTTTTTTAATATTTTCATATTTTTTAAAACTTTTTTCTTTTTTTATTGCTTTTACTAGTCCCTCTAGGAGACTTTATCACTGTACACTTCAATCGCTTGTGCTGATCAGAGCACTGCTGTAGTAACACTCTGACCAGCAAAAATGCAGTGTCCCTGTGAGTGCCGGCACTCTGTTGGCTCTGACAGGAAATATGTCATGGTAGTGTCAGGGGTCATCAGCTGACTCCACACTACGATGGCAACAGAATGGCTCCCCGTGATCACGTCACATGGCAGCTGATGGTGGCTGGGAATGGCGTGATCCCAACCACAGCTATTTAAATCAAATCATACTCACAGATTGTGACAGTGCAATCAAATTGGTAAGCAGGATGATGTGGATTTCTGATCTACCCTTGTCTGTCAGCCGCACATGTCTGCTAATCAGATCAGCAGACATGTGTGGTGATTACCTCAGGCTCAACACCGAAGCCTTTGGTAACCGGAGGGACATGACCTAGCACGTATATTTACATCCAAGGTCGTGACGGGGTTATGGCAATGGTATCAAATACTAATGAAATGTAGGTAAACTTTTGTTTTTGCAGAAAGTAATAGAAATGCCTTTAAACATTTTCTCACTCTCTCATTATTCTGGCAGTTGGCAAATATAAATAATTTTGGTAATCCTAATTAACCTTAAATGGGAAATGTTTATTCTGATTTCATGTCAGATATTGAGAAAAACATACATATATGTCTTTTTAAATTACTGTATGTAAACATCAGGTTTCAGCTGCATATATGACTTGTTACGGGGGACTGGTGGATTAGCATAAAAGTGGTGAATATCCCAATCCCCAGTCGGGGTCCATCATGCTCCAAGATGGTAAAGCAGCTTCTGGCAACCCGTAGATCAGGCGGATAATAAAGAGCTAGGTGACTCCAAAATAATATGAACCTGATCCAAGTTAGGCGTCACTTGGACCAGGACTATTGTCAGCCCTGTTCATGCCACTGGGTCCACACACCCAGACCAGGAACTACCTTGTTAACACCATAGGGGTCCTGGGGTATACTGTGCGTAGGGGGCACAACAGGGCAGTAGGCGCAGCAGTTACAGCCCAGTTAACTCCACTGGGCTGCTACAACAGGACTGGCACAATAGGAGAGAAGCGCGGCGCCTGCCCCTAATGTGCTGAGTCACGAATCTTGGCGTGACAGACACCGTATGCCTAACCCCACTTACTGCTTCCAGTACTAGTGGCTGTAGCCACACTGTGGCTCTAACATGTGCAATGAGCATGAATGAAGACTGTGCACCTCCATGCAGTCTCCAGGCCCTTTTAACACCTAGAGTCTGCCCCAAACCCAGTGTGAGCCATAAAGGCGCCTCCAGGGGCCAATAGCGGACTGCCACATGATCAGTGATGTCACCAGCGGCCTATCCGGAACCGCCACGTCACTGATGACACATGGGCAGCACTGCCACAAACACCCCACCAGTCATCGTCTGATGACCAATGGTGGGGTGCCAGGTCATAGGTGTGGGCCTCCACGAGCCAGTCCGGAGTGGCCACATCATCAGGACACCTGACGCTACCCAGTCTATCAGGGCCTGCCACTTCACAGACATGCCCAGTGAAGTCCTTACCGGACTTAGCCTACAATGCACTAGGTGTCTGAGCATGCTCAGTAGCCTGAACAAATGACTTAGTCTCAGAAATATGTAGGCACAACACAGGACTTGAACACAGAATGAAGTCCAAGTACCTGAGCAAAGAAGCTTTTCTCTCAAAGTGTGAGAGCATGCTCAGTAGCCTGAACTGAGGACTTAGCCTCAGAAATGGCACTATCAGGCTGAGCATGCTCACCAGGCGAAACACTGGACTTAAGCTCTAGCTGGGGCAAATTGGCACGTGCATGCGCCCTAGCCGCCTCTCCATACTTAGACGTGGAAGAAGAAACAGCCAGATGGACGACCCAAGGCACAGCCAAAAATGGCAGCAGCCACCTGGGCGTAGCAGGAACTGCAGCAGGCTGCTTGCGACTACGGCAGCGCTGATTTGTAACATGACTATATCTATATGCACATTATACAGTATCTGTAGTTATTATACAATTGAGTTAACACTGAAAACTAACCCAAATCCATTTACCTCTAATTAACCCATATTCTCTGTACACTCATTTAATGCTTAATATATGTATACATGTACAGTATATTCTCTCTCTTTTGTAAATATACAAACGTGACATTGGTGCTGGTGCATAGAATAATTATTTGTGTGCCCTTAAATGTTGCATAAATGCTGTGATTGGGCCTACTTTGAAGGGGTTACCTAGTTAACTAATAAATGTTGAACACTAACTATGAGTATAATATGTTTTGTGAAAGGATGTGTGTTTTTTATTGTGCCTGATGAAGAGAGTGCTCTACTCTAGTAACACGTTTTTAGCAATGTGCACAATTTTTATAGTTTGGAAGACAGCACCTCATTATTGTTGTTTTTTAAGGTGATATATTGATACTTTACAGTTTAATGTTACTAAGGAGCACAGACAGATCATCTGTATAATGTATTCACCCCTCAGAGGAGATGTTGTTTAAGGACACTGATATTTTTGAACCTAGTATGTTGTGTGGACAGAAGGAAATACGATTTCAAATTTCTTGCCACAAAGTGGGAAAACTGAAAAGAACTCAACAACTCAAAAATGTGCTAGAATCCATTAGCGTGACAAATTTATTACATTTACACAATCCTAGTGGGAGGAATATGTTTACTTCAAAGATGATTTATCTTTTTTTGCTGGATTCGGTATAGATAATTATACACAATTGATGGCGAATTACAAAAAAGTAATTACTGTTTCACTGTTCTCTGTAGCATTAAAGTAACTCACTATGTTATCCCTATTTTAACAAATATGAAGGGGACATAATTTTGTGATACTTACTAATATAGACGTCTTGCAGGTTCTCCTGCATTTCTTAGTACAACTTTCCTCACAGACTACACAGAGCTCCTGAATTCAAAATGGCTACTTGTGGAAAAGCATGTGATCAGATCTCCTCCAAATAAAAAACACTACATATGAAAACTATGAGTTTCAATTCTAGCAGGATGATAGACAGGTTTAATCTCATGATCTAATGATCAACCGTCATTTTTAGAACAAGATCTCGGAGGAGTCTGTGAGAAAGGTTGTACTACTAAGTGCAGGTGGAGAACCTGTAATACAATTTTGTACATGCCCCAAAGCTTTTTATAAAAGTAGTCAACTAATTTAACTGAAGAAACAATAATGAAATCAAAATTCTGAAAAGAAAAGTAGATATTTTTGAGTTTGACTACTTTGCAGATGAGGGAGTATGCTAAAGAGAAAACTGAATCCACAATCAAGTCTTATTCAGATAAGATGAGGTGAATAGGAGATAGAAATTGTAGGAATTGCTCACCTTATTGGGAAGTAGGAGACACAAACACTGTATTAGCTTAACCAGCTGATGCCGGCCTACCAATGTTTAATAATGGGATATCTGTGCTGCTTATGATTCCAGTATCCAGTCCACAAGATAGAAGATAATTCAAGGTGGTTTATTGTCTACGCATTTCAAAGTGTACTGTCTTCTTCTTCTGGACAACCACATGTACAAAACACTAAGACACATGCTAACACTTTTTTTGTATATTCATGTGTATTTTGTGTTTATTTTAGTGCATGTACTGTATACCAGTGTTTTTTGTACTTGTGGTTAACCTGAAGAAGAAGACAGTAGACATTGAAATGCATAGACAACCACCTTGAATTATCTTTTATCTCGTGGATTAGTTAATAGAATAGGCAGCAACGCAGATATCCCGCTATTCCATCCTTCATCCTTCTTTGAAGATTAAACTCTTTACTTTAATAATAATTTTTATAAACCAGAACACTTTTAAAATGCTTTTAATCTTAGAAAACATTGCTATGCTATAGTCCTTGTTAGACCTGCTGTACTTTATAAATGTTCATTGTTCATTCAAAGTTTGAAGTAAATCTTCCTCAATATCGAACAGTTTCTATATTCCTGTCCTTTTTTGTATAAAAAGGTACTTTTTGGAAAATTTTGAGGAAAGATTAAAATATATATCTAAGGTATGTTTAAAAAGGATGAACGTTTAGCTGATTTTCCATGCTGATTCCTTAACAATAATTTGCAGATAACTATAGTGAAATACTTTAGTATAATTAGTATTACTAATATTAATGTTAATAAATTAATGATGGTTAAAACTATTTTTCTATTTTAGAATTAGTACTTTAACTTTCTCTATTTTTTTAATGAAACTAATTGACATGTTATTTGAAAATACATTTTCTCTGAATGTAATATTTTGTTCTATACCCTATAGATGTATAGCTCTTTATACTGCTGTTATTAGAAATGCATTAGCGAACTTAATTGCCTCAAATCATGTATGTTATATTATCTCAATATTTCCATTAGAATTCAAATGTAATCTTTGAAGTCTTTTTTTTAAAAATCATTGCATTTACTAATAGGAAAGTTTAGTGTATCTGAATTGCTATTATGTTATATATAATTGTATACTTTTGTGACCATTATATGATCATGCAAAAAAACACATTTTATACTTACATTTTTGTATTAATAACATTTTTTGTATTTATAATAATTGAAAATCACTTAAAATGGTTGGAAAACTATTTGGACAACCCCTTCTCATTTCACATGTTTAACCCCCTTAAAATTAAAACAGTTATACTCCTCTCTGGTGCTGGCACCTTTACAGCAGTGCCGAAACTCATTCTCGGAGGGCTCACGTGAGGCTGCTACTTCACACAAACCTCGCACTCAATCATCACTGGTTTCACTGTCCCCATCTTCAGACATAAAAGTAATCAACAGGAAGTGAGTACTTATACATTCCAATCTATAGCTCTCACTTCCTCTTGATTACTTATACTTATGATGGCGGGAATAGTGAAATTGGTAGGGATCATGAGCCCCAGTAGAGCGACTGCCTACACCTCTGCAACAGCACTGGCAACAGAGGTGAACATAAGCTTTTTATATTTTAATAGCGGCAAATGTCGCTCCCCGGGGCAGCCGAGCTGCCTGGATCCGGGAGGTCTGTGGCTCGAGGGGTCCCGGATAAAGGGGCACCGTCGATCAGTTTAAAAAAAAAGGAAAATAATAAAAATAGTCCGACTACGCCACTTGCAGTGCGCGGCCAGAGATGGTATGGACGCCGCTGCCGGTCCTCTCTGGGGATGATGGATGGGGCAGCATAGATGGTGAAGCCCTCCGCGAGTAGGGCTTTTCCCCAGCAGTTGGTAGGGGGTAATGTGGAGGCACAGGGAAATAACTATGTCCAGACAAGAAGTGCAGTTTAGGCGCTTTACTTACAGCTGGGTTCACACCCTGGGGACGTGCTGGATCCCAGGTGTGCCTGAGTCCTGTGTCCCTGTGCCAGCCAATCTGGTGCCATTCATCCACCAATGCCCTCATGTGTGTTTGGGTCCTCCCTGGCGTGGAGCACTTGGAGGTCCTCCTAGTGTCTGGGTCCTGCCGCAGGCAGCTTGGACTATTTAAGGGAATATATCCCGGTTCCCCCCTTTGCTGCTGATGCCTCAGATGTTAATGGTGGCAGATGAGTCCAGGAAACTCACCCACCTGGCATTGTTAACAGATGGCTTGAAGTCCCGGTCTGTTCTGGGATCGGCACCCCGTGCGTGCAAAGTATTGGGAGCCCTGGATTTCTACTCCCACAGGATTCCACTGTCCCTGGAGCTTGATCTCTCGCTCTTCAGCTACTTTCTCCTCTGAGAGGCTGCTGTTTCTACTCAGGTCTTGGCGGGGTCTTTGCTACTTTCACTGTGTTTCAAGATTCCTTTGTCTGTTTTGATACCTTTACTGACAACTCTCTCCTTCTTGCGACTGCTCACTTTCACCTACTTCACTCTCTCCAACCAAATAACTGACGCCTCCCATGGTCTACCCACACTCCCCAGGCCACCCGCTCCTCCCCCAGGTCTGATCTCTCCCTCGCCAGTTGGCTGTCTGTTAGCTCACAATGCCCAGCCCTGTCACCTGGTTCTATGGGAGTCTCCCACCCTGGTTTTGGAGTGTGTGTCCTAGTGTGCTGGTGTGTGTACTGAGTTGCACAGTTATGTAGAACCTGAGCTGTCACAGTGAGATTACCTTATTTTGTGACAACTGGTTACCGCAGGGGCGTCACATTAACATGTGGAATGAGAAGGTGTTGTCGTAGTAGAGAGCTACAGCCATCAAAAGAACAATACAGGAAAAATAATGCAAGTTTATGTATGTATGTCTGGAACTATCGATCTATCTATCCATTATCTATTTATCTATCCATCTATCTATCTAGATACAACAAAAAAATGAAAAAGGTCATCACACGGACCAAAACGTTGCCATGTTGGGCGATTAAATATTAATATTGATGTTTTTCTTGGAGTGGTGCTTCAATTTTTTATTGTATTTGAAGGATTGGTCTTTGTCTGGGAAGCCCTGCATCTACAAACTCCTTGCTGGTACTGCACTTTTTTCTTTTTCTTTTTATTTATATTTCTACCTCTCAATCTATTTATATTAGTCTTTCCAATTATAATAGTTAGACATCACCTTTTATCCACTCGTCAGTATCTACCTATTTGACACGGGCATTAAATGCAGTTGACCATATTTGGGTGGCCACTAGTGATGAGCGAGTACTAAAAAGCTCGGGTGCTCGAGGCTCGGGCCGAGCATCCCAAGATACTCGTGTACTCGGCCCGAGTACCGAGCCCAATGTTATCCTACGGGAGACCCGAGTATTTTTTTGAAATGACCCCCGGCAGCATGTAGAAACCCTAAAAATGTCACAAAAGTCTCAGAAGAGTGCTCAAATGACATGGCAACAGCATGGGGAAGACCCCTTGAAGCATTTATCACTCAAAAGTCACAGCTGTGAACAATTTTGTCCGCGTTTACGCCATTTTTACGGACTCACCAGAAAACCTTCCAAAATGACACCAAAATGAATTTTCATGGCGGAAATGTTAAGGGCACATACCCAATAGTGAGATATAGCTGGTGTATGTTACTTTTTGAGATTAATACATGAAAGATTTTACGTAAAACATTGTGTGGCACTCCGATGTCCAAAACGCACGTTTTGTGCTTTTTACTAGCGATGTCGGTCATTTTTTTTTTCATTCTATCTCCCGTCGGTCGGTCTCGCTCTGTCGGTCTCTCTCTGTCTTGTCTGTCCCCCTCTCACAGTCTGTCGGTCATTCTCCCCCCTCTCTCTTACTTACCGTTCCCCGATCACTGCCGCGGCGCTGCACAGCTGTGTTCACTAAACTCCGGTGGCTTTTCCTCTTTTGAAAAAGCCGGAGATTAAACAATCTCGTATTCCCTGCTTTCCTGCTTTTCGGCGCCTATGATTGGTTGCAGTGAGACACGCCCCCACGCTGAGTGACAGGTGTCTCACTGCACCCAAACACAGCAGCCGGTGTGTGTGTGTATACTGTGCAGTGAAATAAATAATTAAATAATTTAAAAAAACAGCGTGCGGTCTCCCCAATTTTAATACCAGCCAGATAAAGCCATACGGCTGAAGGCTGGTATTCTCAGGATGGGGAGCTCCACGTTATGGGGAGCCCCCCAGCCTAACAATATCAGTCAGCAGCCGCCCAGAATTTCCGCATACATTAGATGCGACAGTTCTGGGACTGTACCCGGCTCTTCCCGATTTACCCTAGTGCATTGGCAAATCGGGGTAATAAGGAGTTAATGGCAGCCCATAGCTGCCACTAAATCCTAGATTAATCATGTCAGGCGTCTCCCCGAGATTCCTTCCATGATTAATCTGTAAATTACAGTTAAAAAACACACACACCCGAAAAATCCTTTATTAGAAATAAAAAACACTAACAAAGTCCCTCATTACCAATTTATTAACCCCGACAAACCCTCCATGTCCGGCGTAATCCACGGACCTCCAGCGTCGCGTCCAGCTGTGCTGCATGAAGGTGACAGGAGCTGCAGAATACACCGCCGCTCCGGTCAGCTTCACACAGCAACTGAGGTGAGTATAGAGATCAGCTGAGCTGTCACTGAGGTTTCCTGGATCCAGCGGTGGATGCAGCGGTGGCCGCGGGTAACCTCAGTGACAGCTCAGCTGATCGCGCTACTCACCGCTGCTCCGGTCAGCTCCATGCAGCAATTGAGGTGAGTATAGCGATCAGCTGCTGTCACTGAGGTTAATCGCGGCACCGCTGGATCCAGCGGTGGCCGTGAGTTACCTGACTGACAGCAGCTGATCGCGCTACTCACCTCAGTTGCTGTGTGAAGCTGACCGGAGCGGCGGTGTATTCTGCAGCTCCTGTCACCTGAATGTAGCAGAGCTGGATGCGACGCTGGAGGACTGTGGAGTACGCCGGACATGGAGGGTTTGTCGGGGTTAATAAATTGGTGATGAGGGACTTTGTTAGTGTTTTTTATTTCTAATAAAGGATTTTTCGGGTGTGTGTGTTTTTTAACTGTAATTTACAGATTAATCATGGAAGGAATCTCGGGGAGACGCCTGACATGATTAATCTAGGATTTAGTGGCAGCTATGGGCTGCCATTAACTCCTTATTACCCCGATTTGCCAACACACTAGGGTAAATCGGGAAGAGCCGGGTACAGTCCCAGAACTGTCGCATCTAATGTATGTGGCAATTCTGGGCGGCTGCTGACTGATATTGTTAGGGTTGGGGGCTCCCCATAACGTGGGGCTCCCCATCCTGAGAATACCAGCCTTCAGCTGTATGGCTTTATCTGGCTGGTATTAAAATTGGGGGGACCGCACGCCGGTTTTTTTAATTATTTATTTATTTATTTTACTGCACAGTATAGACACGCCTACCGGCTGCTGTGATTGGGTGCAGTGAGACACTGTCACTCAGCGTGGGGGCGTGTCTCACTGCAACCAATCATAGGCGCCTGTGGGCGTGGAAAGCATGGAATATGAGATGGCTGTGTGCAGAGCACAGCGCGCCCGCCGGTATAAAGGCTCGGTCACGCTGTGCAGGCCGGCCAATCACTGCAATTCCACAACTAACAGGGCTGTGACATTGCAGTGGTCTGCCAGCCAATCCCTGCATTAGGGCTGGCTCTCAAAAGAGCGCCAACATGCAGGGATGAAGACCACGAGTACAGCACGAGTATCGCGAAATTACTCGGTACCCGCCGAGTAGCCCGAGTACAGTGATACTCGTGCGAGTACCGAGTAGTAAGAAGCATACTCGCTCATCACTAGTGGCCACCCCAAATTAATAGACACTGCAGAAAATGATGTCTGACAGAGCACAAAGTGACTCCATCTACATCACTAAAATAAATGAATCCATCAGAACAAACATTGAAATCCCTTTTTTCAGGGCTTAATATGTAAGCCCCGACTGAGCTACTGTCATGTGGATAAAATATATATATATATATATATATATATATATATATATATATATATATATATATATATAAACATAGCCCTACAGGTTACAATATTCTAAGGTTAGGGCAGTTAGGGAATATTATTGGGGCACATTGTGAACAGAAACTCTCTATTTGTTTCTTACTTCTGAATAACTCACATTCTTTCATGTATGAGTTGCAAGCATGCCTATGTGAACCAGCATATTTGCATAGTGCCATTTACTGTAGTTATGTAATTCTGAAGGGCTCCTTTTCAGTTCTCTTCTTATGTTGAATTGCAGGTATTACTACTGTGCAATTTATGACAGCTTAGACTGTCAAGAATGTTGTAATTTCTTTCTATTCTACCATATTGCTTTTTGACAATCTCTGAACTCTGCCTCCTTTTGACCTTCTGTTATTCTTGACAAAGCTTCTGCTTTTCTATCTGATCTGCTTCAGCGATTTATGTCAGAAATATAAAAAACATATTTATGTATGTGTGTATTCACATTAGTCTCTAACCTAACAATCTATTTTGCCTTCCAGGGTTAAACACACTGGGGACATGGTCATGGTTCAACAAATAATTTGCAAATATGTTCTTTGGGTGAGTGGAAATTGGAATAAATGTAGGTTAAACTCATAAATGTGCGAAGAGCATATACGAGCTAGACAGATAGCACCTTGATTAACCCCTTAGAGACTGGACTGTTTTGAAAATATAGGATATAAGTCTGAAATATTTTTTAATTGTATCTTTTTTAGGTAACCACAATATCTTAATTAAAGTTTTCTGGGGGAATTACACAAAAAAGCTATTTAGATTTTTTTTTTTTTACTTTTTGCAACTTTAATCATGAAGCATTAATGACATATTTAAAATAGATTAACAACCAAATTGCATCTATGAATTTTTTTTTAATTTTTGCAATTTACATATTATCTTTATTCAGCAATATCACACAATTATTGTGATTTCAAATCTGTAAAGATAGTTTTTTTGTAGTAGTTTTTCTACCTTTGCACAATAATGTTATTTTAAAAATAAATAGATAAAAAAGCTTTTTCTAGTATGTCACATTTTCATTGAACCATAAGGGTTTTTTTTACTTTTCAGTTAATGGTGCAGTGTGAGGGTTTCCTTTTTGTATGTCAGATAGTTTTCATTAGTATCAATTTGAAGACTTTATGTGTGAAATAAAGAACAGTTCTAGAAATATTTGTAAGCTTTTTTTCTTTACAGTTTTTGTATGCATTATTGTTAACATTAGAATCGAACAGATCAGGAAAAATTGTAATTTGGATATTTGCATTGATGATCCTTATACTCACATTAACCGTTCCACCTCTCTGACTCCTCTGCTCCTCACTCTTACCGGTCTGACCCTCACCACATCTTTGTGATGGTGCAAATTGTGCTGAAATCCCCAGGATTTTATGCAAGTGCATTAAAGATCATAGTATCATGACACCATTGTGTGTCGCGATCTTTTGCTTGCTTGCACTTAACCAACCTGGGCCTCATTACAGCGTCCTTCAGCACAAGCGTTAACAATAAAAAGATGTGGTGAGGACTGAACAAGTGATGATGAGGAGCAAAGAAGCTGGAGAGGTGAAATGTAAGAATTTGTTTTAATTTTTAAACCTTTTAATGACCCTTTGCAGTTTAGGGAAATAACAGTCAGAGGCTGCAATATTACTGAATATGCAAGGCAGCAAATTCTTAAAAAACCCTGCATTTTGGACAATGCAGACTTTTGGAAAACTCAGGTGGCATCCAATTCAACTCCAATATATTTCATTATCTCTGGTTATCTTGTTTACACAGTTTTGCTGCATATATGTGAATATTCACATAGCTGTGCTGAACACACAACACTGCTGTACATGCACACATGCACATCTACTGTATGCAAAAACACACTCAAACAACAATGCTACACACACACACACACTTTCACATAGTTGTTTTGCATACACACATAAACCTCTAAACATTTTCTACATCAATTTTATTCATGAGTAGTACAAAATAAGGTGTAAAATCATAAAAAGGTCCTGTAGCTTATTATGACTAAACCAGTATGCATTTTCAGGACTTGCAGCAGGGGAATATCTACTCAAGTTCCTTTTATTTTTCTCTCCGGTCACCTACTGATAGATTATGCAGGGGTGGCACCCCTGCCCCGGCTAGTCACCACTGAGTACTGCACCTATGCTGGGACAGTACTTCCAGGTAATCCTAAAGGCCAGAATGAGGTGTGTACACACAGACACATAGCAACCAGTTCTCCCACACCATTAGATGGGACCCTTGGGCAGCCCCTGGATGGGTCTGGCCTTCAATTCTTGTCAAGGGGTGTAGTGGAGGGGCTGGAAGCTAAAGTGCAGAGGTTGTCAGGAAAGGAGTGGAGCGAGCCAGTCTGGCAGTGGTGAGCGAGGGTTGCTAATGGATACGCGCGCGGCCACTAGTCAGACCCTGCGCGGTGTAGTAACAGTTGGCGGAAGAGAACGGTCACGTGGTCAGTCAGTCAGACAGTCAGTCAGTACGAGGTTGCCGGTGACTAGGCACGTACGGGGAACAGGTGAGAGTACCATTAACCCCTTCCCAACCAAGGACATATGGGGTACGTCCTTCTGTCAGTGCTTCCCAAACTTGTATGTACCCCATATGTCCTGGTTAGGGATGAGTGTACCTGTTCGCTCCGCGTTTGCCAATTTCAGATTCAGTACAAACCTTGGCCGGTTTGTTTGGGTTCGGCTTACCAAACACTTTTCTCAGAAGTTGGCAATGTTTGGTAAGTGTTCGTTTGCAGAAAACCCACTTCTGACCCCATTACAGCCATGTCACGTGTTGGATTAGCTTTGATTGGCAAGGGAAATCACTGTTAAAAAAGGAGGCAAAAAGATTAGAGCACAACATATTTACCGAGTTTCCTCATGGCTATAACTGTTCCCGCAGCTGTACTTCCGGGGCCACTGATTATCCCTCATCCATATTCACAGCTTTTCCACCCACCAGCATCTCTGATTGACTGCAGTTGGACCGTGCCCTAACACATCATCTGTGATTGTTTGGAGTCACAGACCCTGTCTGCACATCTACATCGTTGTATAAAATAAATAAATAAAATCGGTGTAGGTTCCCCATCTCTTGATACTAACACAGATAAACCCCATGGATACAGGCTACAACACCCAGCCATGCACTTCTCTTGGCTGTGTATCAAAATAGGAGGAACCGCATGCAGCTTTTTAAAAAAAATTAGTTAAAAAATGATTTAGAAAATCTGTATGCGGTCCCCCCAATTTTGATATCAAGTCATACAGTGACGGGCTTGAATTCTCTGCGTGGAGGTGACCGGAGCGGCGGTGTATTCTGCAGCTCCTGTCACCTTCATGCAGCACAGCTGGATGCGACGCTGGAGGACTGTGGAGTACGCCGGACATGGAGGGTTTGTCGGGGTTAATAAATTGGTAATGAGGGACTTTGTTAGTGTTTTTTATTTCTAATAAAGGATTTTTCGGGTGTGTGTGTTTTTTAACTGTAATTTACAGATTAATCATGGAAGGAATCTCGGGGAGACGCCTGACATGATTAATCTAGGATTTAGTGGCAGCTATGGGCTGCCATTAACTCCTTATTACCCCGATTTGCCAACGCACTAGGGTAAATCGGGAAGAGCCGGGTACAGTCCCAGAACTGTTGCATATAATGTATGCGGCAATTCTGGGCGGCTGCTGACTGATATTGTTAGGGTGGGGGGCTCCCCATAACGTGGAGCTCCCCATCCTGAGAATACCAGCCTTCAGCCGTATGGCTTTATCTGGCTGGTATTAAAATTGGGGGGACCGCACGCCGTTTTTTTTAATTATTTAATTATTTATTTCACTGCACAGTATACACACGCCCACCGGCTGCTGTGATTGGGTGCAGTGAGACAGCTGTCACTCAGTGTGGGGGCGTGTCTCACTGCAACCAATCATAGGCGCCGAAAAGCAGGAAAGCAGAGAATACGAGATTGATTAATGAGCGGCCGGCTTTTTCGAAAGAGGAAAAGCCGCCGGAGTTTAGTGAACAGCAGTGCAGCGCCGCAGCAGTGATCGGGGAACGGTAAGTAAGAGAGAGGGGGGGGAACTGACCGACAGACTGTGAGAGGGGGACAGACAAGACAGAGAGAGACAGACAGAGCGAGACCGACCGACGGGAGATAGAATGAAAAAAAAAATGACCGACATCGTTAGTAAAAAGCACAAAACGTGCGTTTTGGACACCGGAGTGCCACACAAGGTTTTCACGTAAAATCTTTCATGTATTAATCTCAAAAAGTAACATACACCAGCTCTATCTCACTATTGGGTATGTGCCCTTAACATTTCCGCCATGAAAATTCATTTTGGTGTCATTTTGGAAGGTTTTCTGGTGAGTCCGTAAAAATGGCGTAAAACTCGGACAAAATTGTTCACAGCTGTGACTTTTGAGTGATAAATGCTTCAAGGGGTCTTCCCCATGCTGTTGCCATGTCATTTCAGCACTCTTCTGAGACTTTTGTGACATTTTTAGGGTTTCTACATGCTGCCGGGGGGTCATTTCACAAAAATACTCGGGTCTCCCATAGGATAACATTGGTCTCGGTGCTCGGGCTGAGTACACGAGTATCTTGGGATGCTCGGCCCGAGCCTCGAGCACCCGAGCTTTTTAGTACTCGCTCATCACTAATCACTACCATATACGGTATGATGCGGTAGTGATGCAATTTTTTTGCCAGAAGGTGTAGCTTGGATGCATGTATGGGGTGTAAAAATTTCAGCATCAAATCTGCATCACAAAACTGGTTTATAAATTGTTTTGAGGCCGTTTTCTTCCAGGAAGTACAATTTTGGTGCTGAAATGTCTGCACCAGATTTCAGCACCAAAACCATTATTTTGGATATGTAGATGGAATTTCTAATGTAAGTGCTCAGCATAAAGTACAGAATAAATTCTAACTGATTCAAAATGTTCTATACCTCAAATTGTCACCAAATACACACAAAAAACACAAGTTCCCACTCATGTCCATCATCTGTTTAGAGAAATATTTTGGGTTTCCATGTAACTGGTAGCAAAAAAGGTCTGGATAAACTCTATTGATCCTCTCTTAAAAAGAAATATAGCGAATTATGCATTCCCAAATCCAAATGACCCCCTCCCTTTTGATCCACACAATGTTCCTAAACCACAGTTAGGAAATTTTGTAGTGAGGAAGCCCACTTAATTTATAGGGTGCGGGTTTCTAGAATCACGGACACAATTTATGAGCTCTACAACATGCTGGGCATGAGAACGACTTGTTTGTATTTTTTATTGTGCAATATTTACTGTGTTTGAAACTATGTGTGTTTTCCAGAGACTAAATCACCATTACACTCGCAAATAAGTTCCCAGAGCGGTGTTATTTCCAAATTTTGGTCACTCGAGTGGGTTTCTGTTGTTCTAGTACTTCGAGGCTCTGCAAATGGAGTCCACAAAATAATCTAGGAAAAATCAAATGGTGCGCCTTCCTTCTTGATACAGGTTGCAACCCCCAGCTGTAAGCTTTAGTTTGGCTGGTTTTCACAAATAGGGGGATACCACGCCATTTAGTTTTCTTATTCCAATAAATTATTTTAAAAAATGGCGTATGTTCCTCCCATTTTTCATAAACAGCCACTGTTGGTATTATCAGAGTGCAAAGTGCCATGGTTATTGGCCCCTCCCAGCCTAAAAATACTAGCCTGCAGCCAACCCAGAAGTGTTGCATTTATAAGATGTGCTAATTGTGGCTCTTTAACTGGCTTTTCCTTATTTTCCTGGTGTGGTGGCAATCGGGGTAATATATGGGGTGGATGAAACCTGTAATAAATTTTTCTAAAATCACAGCGGTCATCAAGGTCTAGGTTTGAAATGAGTAGGGGTTTATGAGTCAGCCCTATTACTAATCCATAAGTCAAAAGAAATAAACACAGAAAAATACTTTATTTGAAATAAAATATACACACGCCCTTTTTTCCTCTTATATTAACCCCCAAAACACCCCTATAGGTCAGACATATTCCATACAATGTCCCACAATGATCCCAGCTCTACTACATCTGGAGGCTGCAGTAATAGAAAATGTGACCGCTCACTACACCCTCTGAGACACACTGAAAGCCATGGGAAGCCCAGATGTGAGAAGTGGTGACATCAAGAAAGAGGGTGTGAGTATTTTTTATTTCTTTTGACATACAGGTTAATAACGGGGGTGTCTCTTAGACTCCTACCCATTGCTAACCTAGGGTTCTATGTCAGCAGTGATATTTGACAAATCAATTACAGCTGTCATCAACCACATACAGTATGCTACCCCAATTGCCAACATATCAGGGCAATCAGGAAAAGACGAGTTTAGCACCACTATTGGTGCCTCTTCTGCATGCACCACTTCTGAGGCTGCTGTGGAATAGTGGTTTTTCCTGGGAGGGTCCAATAACCATGGTCTTTCCCACCCTAATAATACCCGACCCACGTGACAGCTTTACCTTGACTAGATATAAAAAAGTGGGAGACCCTACTCCATTTTTTTATTAAGTATTTAAATAAATAAAAAAAAAATTGCGTTGGATCCCATCTATTTTTGGTAACCAGCCAAGGTAAAGCAGATCGATGGAGATTGCAGCCTGTGGCGGTCTGTTTTACCAGCATATGGTTATCAAAAATAAGGCTAGAGCCCACACCATTTTTCAAATCATTAATTTACTTATTTTACACTTCCATAAAGCAAAATTCAGCCAAACACAGATGCCAACACCGAGGGTGGGGGGTGTGCATAGCAGTCTGCAACCAATCACAGACACTAGCACAAAGGGTGGGTGGGCCAAGCATTTAATATTTATGAAGCTTAATGAGCAGGCTCAGAAAAGAGTCTGACTGCAGTGTTCTTTTTTATGAAACACGGTATGTATAATTGTTCAGCTCTTACCCCCATTTAGCTTCCTTTTGCAGCCTCCTAGCCCCTACTATGACAGTTTTACAGCACATAACTTCTCATTCCCATTGATTTGTATAGAGTTCGTTGTCCAGGGTCATTTGGTTCCTGAACCAAACTCTTTTTTTAGTCTGTGCCGATTCGGCAAACCTGAATATCCACGGGTCCACTCATGTTCCCTCATAAGGCATTAGATGCAGGTACATAAGGTATAATGTGATAGTTGTGGTAGGTACATTGTTATGTATTATTGTATGGAGGATATTCAATAGCTTTTTGCACCAACATGTGTCTATCCTACTAATGTACCTGATATATTACATAAATTAAATTAGTTTGACAAAGACACAAACAATCCAATATTTGTAGTAGTTGGGATTTCTAAAAAGTAATTGATTGGGATTCAGATAGATTAAGTGTGTGATTAACATGGGAATTGTTAATAAGACACTGTTCCAAAATACACTTTTTAGTGTGTAGTTTTTGTGTGTATTTTGACACAGTGTCTTATTAGCAATCCCCATTGTTGGGTTGGAATGGATTAATATTTGTAGAAACATACATTCATAAATTAAAGAAGGTTCATGTTTCAAAAGTACATATATCCCTTTTGCAGATTTATCTTTCTTTACTTAATAAAGATACAATTGGATACACTTCGTAAGATATGCAACATGAAACATTAGTAACAAGGATTACCGGATCATTTACCTTTAACTTTAGTTAATAAGCTAGGTGACCTTCCAAGTATGGCAAGAATTAGGTTCAATCATTTTAGTTGGGTAAAATACACAAATAAAAACATTTTTTGTATATAATGCTAAGACCACAAATAGAGGAGTCATTTATGGATGCTTTTAAGTCATATTTTAATGGTATTCTGATTAAGTAAATTAGTTACTACAAACAGGTATGGAGGAGTGAACGGGTTAAGTTAGAACATGGTATTAAAATATTGGAAAGGGAATATTTGTTATTTTGTCAAATATTTTTGAGAGCTGGCGGAAAGAGGTTGCAAAATATGTAAAGTTTAGCTATTGACAGTTTACTCATAAATCTAGTGTTTCAGGAAAGGTCATTGTGGGTTTTATTAAAAATCAAACATTTTCATAATGAAATAAGAACTATTAAGACTCCTGAGTGAAAAATGGTTTGTAAACCGAGTAGAGTTTTTATACTGACTGAAGGACTAGGTGTAAAAAAAAACCCAGAAGGGTCTCTGTACTATCCCTTTATATATTTGTACATTGTAATAAGATCACCCCTAAGCCTGTGTTTTTCCAAATTGATTAACCCCAAGTGAAATAACCTGTCTTGCTACTGCATTCCACCTATTCCTTTAATAACCTTGAGTGTTCTTTCTGCACCCGCTCTAGTTAAGCTATGTCCTTCTTGTATACCAGAAATCAAAATTGTACACAGTATTCTAAGTGTGGCTGCACTAGTGACTTTTATAGTGATACAATGATGTTCTTCTCATGAGCATCTATGACTCTTTTAATGCATCCAATTTTTTTATTAGCTTTGGCAGCAGCTGCCCAACACTGGCCAATAAAGTTGAGTTTGCCGTTCATCCTTACACCCGTCATTTTCATTGACAGTTTTGCCTAGTATTTTACAATTAAGTACATAGTTATACATTTTATTTTCTCTGCTCAAGTGTGCGACCTTACATTTATGCACATTAAGCTTCAATTGACATTTCTAAGCCCAATCCTACAGCTTAAACAAATCCCTCTGCAATATTGTTAATATGGTATTATCAGGATGTGTATGAAACAAGGCATAGATGTAGAAAGGAGCAATTGGAGGTGTTTATGAAGCAAGGTGTTTTGATAAACAACAAAGGGAAGAGCAGAATGATAGTGGGTTGGTTGTTGGATGTGTTTTTGGGTAGGATGGTTGGATTCTGGGAAATTATGGGGAAGTGGTGGGGTGCTATGAGATCCATGAATCAGATGATGACTAATGATGGGCGAACCCCCGATGTACGGGATCAGGAGCCTAACCCAAACGTTTTGTTAAGGCCATGTTTGGGGTAGGAGATAACGCGAACTTGCGTCCGAACCGAGTATGGACTTTACAGTTATGGGATGGGGCGGGGGACTGTACAATAAAGAATATAGTTAACAATAAACATTGTCAGTATACTTACAGGTCTCGTGACACGTCCTTCAGACTCTGTCTCATGGTCACTTCTGATTCTGGGTACGATCATTAACTTCCCGTGGTATTTATTGCACTGCTCGTCATTCAGCAGTCTTCAGCTGTTTTCGGCCATGTTCGCGGTGACGTCAGGGTTCACCTGAGTCCATGGCTTAGCAATGGACTCAATTCAACTTTGACTATCACTGTTAGTGTCAGTCTGCTTCTTGCTCTGTAGAGATGCTTGTATGCATAGAGCGATGAAGCAGAGCTGACATTGCTCTCCTAGTGGACAACATCAAACTAAGGATTTTTTATAATAAAGATGAAGACTCTAAATTTGTTTGTTTTATTTCTCATAAAAAATGTTTTTTATGTGTTGTTTTTTTTTAACTTTTTACTAGAAATTCATGGTGGCCATGTCTAATTTGGAGTGACACCATGAATTTCAGGCTTAGTACCAGCTGAGAATACAAAGTTGGTATTAACCCCTTTATTATCCAACGTGCCACCATCATCAAGGCTGCTGGACAAGCTGAGTAAAGTGCCTAAAAATGACGTTAAGAAACAATGCGCCATTTCCAGTGGCAGCTGTGGACTGCAGATTTTAGAGTGGGGGTCAGAACGCTTGGGCTTTAGCACGCTGAGAATCCCAGACCCCAGCGGCCTGGTTTTACCTGACTGGTGATCAAATATGTGACTTCCGATATCGGGTGGTAAGTTAAAGTTTACCGCGATCGTGCTTATAATGGTGCTGTCACATATTGACAGCGCCATATAAGGGGTTAAACGGCACGAGCAGATAACAATTCTGCTCGTGCCTAGCAGGCACACATCTCAGCTATGATAATCAGCTGAGATGTGTGCCGATCGCTGCATGATGCTGCCGGCAGACCGCGGGCAGAAATGTTATGACCGCTAGGACGTAATTTTACTGCCTGCGGTCGTTAAGGGGTTAAGATGCCCAACCGCCTTTGAACTACGTCAGGGTTTTTTTTGGGTAATAAAGATGGAATCCTAAATGACTTCTTTTTTATTTCTAATAAAATATTTTTTTCTCTGTTGTTTTATTTTACTGTTAAAATAACAAACAATCACAAACACTGTCACAGAGTGGGCATCTGTGATTATATGCAAAAACCAGCCCATACATTCTAGCAACTAGATTATATGGGTAGATTTCAGGTTACTCCAACAGCCAATCACAGATGCCCATTTTGGGTGACAGCATCTGAGATTGGCTGTTGGGTCCCGCACACATATAGTAGTGTAAAAATAATTAATTTAAAAAAATTACGTAGCGCTCCACGGTACCTTTGATTCTCAGTGCAGATAAAACGAAAGGCTATGGGCTGCCCCCACCATCTGCCTGGCTTTACCTTGGCTGGCAATCAAATACAAGGAAGACCATTAATTTTTTTTTAATTATTTAAAAAAAAAATTAAAACAATAAATGCATGGGCTCCCACCGTATTTTTATGGCCAGTCAGGTAAAACAAGTGAGCTGGGGGCTTGGATTCTCAGCGTGGGAAGGCCCAAGCGTTCTGGACCCCTCACGCTAAAAACCGCAGCCCCAGCTGCCCTTGGCAATGGCGCATTGTCTCTTAGCAAAAATTCCAGGCTCTTTACCGAGCTCGTCCAGCTGTCCTGATGGTGGTGGCACGCTGAGTAATAAAGGGGTTAATACCAACTCTGTATTCTCAGGTGGTGCTAAACCCGAAATTCATGGTGTCACAACAAATTAGACATGGCCACCATGAATTTCTAGTAAACAGTAAAAAAAAAAACCCACAACATATAGAATTTTTTTTATTAGAAATAAAACAAAAAACATTTAGAAACTCCATCTTTATTATAAAAAAATTCTTACTCCAACGCAGTCCACAGGGAGAGCAATGTCAGCTCTGCTGCATCGCTCTGTACAGGCAAGCATCTCTACAGAGCGAGAAGCAGGCTTACAGTGATGGTATGATTCCACTAGTGTATGACTCCTGCGAGTCTCTCATGGAAATACATGGTGGGAGACTCTCCCAGTGACAGTCAAAGTTCAATTAAGTCCATAGCTCATGGACTTGGATGAACCCTGACATCACCACGAACATGGCCGAAAAAAGGCAAAAACTGACAAGTGATGATCGGACCCAGAAGCAGAAGTGGCTGGGAGATGGCGGGACCGGTAAGTATAATCATAATGTTTTTTACTAATGTGCTTTTTTTTACAGCCCCTGGACCCAAACTGGACCCGAACTCTAACATGAGTTTCACAGGAAAACTCATGTTTGGGACCATGTGGACAAACATTTTGTGTTCGGTATGGACCCCGAACTTTGCAGTTCGGGTTCGCCCATTACTACTGATGACCCCTCTTGCTGTCATGACGAACTACATGTGAATGCTGGCTGCTATTCGGCGTTCATAGGAGATGATAATTTCTGCTGTACAGAGCAGTGCTGAAGCACTGAAATGTATAGCACAAGCAATTGGATAATCATAGCTTCAAGTCCCCTAAGGGAACTAGTAAATACCATCAAAAAATAGAAAAAATGTTATTAAAAATATTTGTTATTGCTGAATTCAGAAATGTACTATCTATCAAAGTTTGAAATAAATTAATACAATCAGTAAGCAACGTAATGAAAAAAAATTAAAATGCCAGAATTACGTGTTTTTGGCCATTGCAACATTACCATTTAATGCAATAAGAGGCGATAAAAACATTGCATCTACCCATAAATGATATTAGTAAAAATCTCAATTTATGGAGCAAAAAAACCCCACCTTATTGCCCCCAAATCATGAAAAATGAAAACATTACGGGTCATGAAATATGGAGCAAAAAGCAAAAAATTTTTCTTCAGATTTTTTTCACCAATTAAATAAAAGAAAAACTATTCATGCTTGGCATCTATGTACTTGTACTGACCTGAAGAATCATACTGCTAGGTCAGTTTTACCATATAGTGAACATTGTAAATAAAAAAAAAAAATCAATTGAGGAAATGCACTTTTTTGCACTTGGAATTTTATTTTCTGTTTTTTTTTGTACAATATATGGTAAAATTCATGGTTTAATCCAAAAATACAACTCATCCCACAAAAATAAGCCCTCATATTGGTATGCTGATGGAAAAATAAAAAAATAAATGGTTCTTAGGAGAAGGGAAGGAAAAAATTAAAAAAGGAAAATTGTGGTGATGGGGTTAATGTTAGTCTGTTATATGAGAACATGCATTTGTGCCCTATTAATCCCAGATATGGTTCTTCATTATCTTTTAATGCAACCAAAGACTTTCATACATTTTAATGGTTATATTTTAGAAAAGTTTTAGTATTTCTAGGTTTCGGGGCCTTTTTTTTAAGGCTTGGGTAAGTTCTTCTTATAACAAATCTCTAGCTAGGATAGAAATAAATGGTGGTGTATTGAGAGAGTCCCCGATCAGCAGGGAAACTAGATGAGTGCATTCTATTTTAATTATTGCTTACCTTAGCGATAAAGGATATGACTGTTAGATTCAGGGAAAAGGTGGAGGTGGAGAGTTTAGGTATGGCAATAGAGTAGAGAAGATTACACTTTATGCAGCTGATGTGTTATTGTTATAGTGTTATTTTGAGTAGGGGAAAATCTGGTCCAAACGATAAATTACTGTGTCATGGCAGACTGCCTTGATTAAAATGTTGTTATTGCCAATATTACATGGGATTTTTAAGCCCCACTCAAATGTTTTTTCTTTTTTACTGCTGAAGTGGTGCTTTAAATCTAAACCCCTTGACCTCTGTCTAATACTCACCATCTGGGGGCTTCATGTTTTATCACCGATGCTCCGGTCGATCTTTGGTCTCTTCCAACAGATTCAATAGTTCAAAAAGCGAGACAGTGCTCACAACTCTGCAACTCTGAGAGCTTCATTCCTTCTCTCATAGAGTTTTATGGAGCGCTTGTGATGTACCTTCTGACTTCCGGCCAGTTTGAGTTAAGAGTACAAAATTGGGCTGAGGGACAGGAGTGATACAAACAAAAGGTGAAGCTGCTGTAGAGTGAGTATGAGACATAGGGGCACTTTGCACACTGCGACATCGCAAGCCGATGCTGCGATGCCGAGTGCGATAGTGCCCGCCCCCGTTGCAGCAGCGATATGTGGTGATAGCTGGCGTAGCGAAAATTATCGCTACGGCAGCTTCACACACACACTCACCTGCCATGCGACGTCCCTGTGGCCGGCGACCCACCTCCTTGTTAAGGGGGCGGGTCGTGCGGCGTCACTGCGACGTCACACGGCAGGCGGCCAATCGGAGCGGAGGGGCGGAGATGAGCAGGATGTAAACATCCTGCCCACCTCCTTCCTTCCGCATATCCTACGGAAGCCGCAGTGAGGCTGGTAGGAGATGTTCCTCGCTCCTGCGACTTCACACACAGCGATGTGTGCTGCCGCAGGAGCGAGGAACAACATTGGACCATTGCGTCGGCGTAATTATGAATTACGCCGACGCTGCACCGATGATACGATTACGACGCTTTTGCGCTCATTAATCGTATCATCCAGGCTTTACACACTGCGATGTCGCATGCGATGCCGGATGTGCGTCACTTTCAATTTGACCCCACCGACATCGCACCTGCGATGTCGCAGTGTGCAAAGTGCCCCTTAGATTTAAAGCAACACTTCAGCAGTGAAATAAAAAAAATGCTTGAGTAGTGCTTTAAATATTCAAATTTTGTTAGCCTGAAGGAGTCATCAAGATTTGAAATAGCATTCTCAGAGAAATTGTTTGGTGGGGAAAACTGTTTTGTATTAAAATTGCGAGTTTATAGAGACCTGTAAAAAGTTTGGATGTGATTTCCAGAATTAAGAACCTACTGCTTAGCATGATTGATGAGAACAATATGGGCTCATGGTGATGAAAGAATTTAAGAAGTTATTTTGGCAACAGAATTATTATTTTTGTCTCAATTTAATATATGTGAGATTTTAGAAGAAAAGAAGAATGGGTTCATGAAGTGGTGGCATGTTGCCTATATTTGGTTTGATGCAATTAGTGTTGAATTTGGTGAAAGTGAAAGTGGAGGTGACAATGTTATGTGGATAGAGGCACTTATTTGAGGGAATTTGGATTTAGGAAATTAATTTTTAGTCATATTGTTAAAGTGAGTATATTTAAGGATTTTTACTAAATGATAGAAGAGTTTGGGTTGCCAAGCTATATTTTTTAATTATGTAAACTTACTTAGGGACAACAACAGTGGGTTTTTTTCAACTTAGGAGATAATGATGTCATGGATTTTTTTTAAGACCGATATATAGCAGAGGTTGTAAATTTAAATTGTATAAGGAAATGTAGGTTAAAAAAAATTGGTGATAATTGTAGGGATATTAGAATAAAATGGGAAAGAGATGTTGGTGATATAACAAAACAATTGTGGGATAAAGGGGTTAAGAGTATACCAGGCTTTTCCTCACATCATACAGACTAACACAAATATTTATTTTATATAAAGTTTTTTACTCTCCATATAGAATAGCAAATTTTGATAAAAGAAGTACAATATGTCAAGATCTAAAATGGCCCCTGGAAAAATGTTTCATATGTTATGGAATTGTAATAATGTAAAAGTTTTCTGGAGTGAAATACTGGGAATGATATATATTAATTTTAAGATTGACATTTTATTAGCACCTTTAATATTTATATTGAAAAAGATGGGAGGAATAAGAATGTTTGAATTGAATAAACAAGCAATACCCAAATTATTATTTTATGCAAGAAAGATAATAATAAAATGCATTAGTCATGAAAAATCAATTAATAAAGTATGTATATGTATAAGGTGCTCAGTTTTGAAAACATATTGGTATAAGCTAAAAAAGGAATATAGCTTTTTTTAAAATTTGGCAAAGATGGTTGGACCAAATGAAATAGCAGTTTTTTGTATGTTATCTCAAGAGAAGGTCTGATAATTAGAGGTATATTATGGGGGGGTTACAATTAGAGGATGAAATATAATGCATTTGATACTGATTATGGTTTCTTGATGGTATCCTATGGATTGTATTTACCATATTTATCGGATTATAAGATGCACTTTTTCTCCCAAAAATGAGGAGTTTGTCTTAAAATCTGAATATAGCTTACCGGGAGGTGGAGAATTAGTGCGTGCGCTGTCCGGCTGTCTGTGCGGCTGGCACCTCTCTGTGCAGGCGGCTGGACAGCTGACTGTGCTGGTGGCTGTCTCGCTGGTTGTGCAGGTTGGTGTTGGTGCTGATGAGATTCCATGACAAAGTGAGAGAGAGGAACTAGAAGCAGAGGGAGGAGCTATATTCAATTGCCATCTCCTATCTCGGTAATGGTAAAGTCTTCACTGAATACAGATTTTTCCTCAGATTTAAGAATTTTGACAACGACTGATTAATTCTGGCAGAAAAAGATGCAAATTTGTTTGATAAGATATTATAAAGTTGCTTATTTTCATGTGTACTAATGATTTATGAAATAAACATTTAAATGATGGTTACACTTTAAATGGCCAAAAACAGCATTATCTGATTTGAACAATTACATTTTGACCACAGATACTAATCACCACTAGACTCATATGATGAACTTATATATAGAGTTGAGCGCGGTTCGCGGTTCGAGGTTCTCCAGTTCACGGCTCGAGTGATTTTGGGGGCTGTTCTAGATCGAACTAGAACTCGAGCTTTTTTGCAAAAGCTCGATAGTTCTAGATACGTTCGAGAACGGTTCTAGCAGCAAAAAACCCAGCTAATTCCTAGCTGGCTTTCCGCTGTAATAGTGTAAGTCACTCTGTGACTCACACTATTATGACATTTCAGTGTATAGTGTGCGGGAACAGCGCATTCAGATCACTGCTGTTTGGATAATGGCGATCGCCATTTTTTTTTTTCCTTGTCTTCCTTCCCTAAGTGCTCACGTGTAGTGGGGAGGGCCAGCATGTCAGCCAATCCCAGACACACACACAGCTAAGTGGACTTTTAGCCAGAGAAGCAACGGCATGTGTGATAGGATGTCCATGTCACATGTCCCTGCATTATAAAAACGGACATTTTCCTCCAGCACGCCATTATCTGCCTTCTGCGTCCTTGGTGTCAGACATCACTGGCGCAGCTCCTATCGCCGATACAGCTGTATACGCTCCATACACAGCGCTGGACAGCATAGGGATAGCACTTTCTATCAGTCCTTTTAAGGGCTCATACCGGCAGGGTCAGAGCCATAGGTGACAGGTCCTGAAAACAGAGTTTAACAGCTACACAAGATGACAGCATCTGTGTAGCTAAGGTCAGGGATTTCCTCGCTGCATTTCCCCATTAGGAGGGATAGAAAGGCAGGCTTCCTTTCCTCTACCCAGAGACCCACAACCCTGCCACTGTACCCTCCTGCCCTTTGCACACTCAAACTCATTGTTACTAAGCCATTATACTAGCAAACACTGAGTGAACTTAGTGGCATCCTAAACGTGGCTATTGGACTTCTGTATAGTCCTAGTAGTGCACAGATATTTGCAGCACGTCTGCCTGCATTGCACACTCAAACTCATTATAACTAAGCAATTATACTAGCAAACACTGAGTGAACTTAGTGGCATCCTAAACGTGGCTGTTGGACATCTGTATAGTCCCAGTAGTGCACAGATATTTGCAGCACGTCTGCCTGCATTGCACACTCAAACTCATTATAACTAAGCCATTATACTAGCAAACACTCAGTGAACTTAGTGGCATCCTAAACGTGGCTATTGGACTTCTGTATAGTCCCACTAGTGCAAAGATATTTGCAGCACGTCTGCCTGCATTGCACACTCAAACTCATTGTAGCTAAGCCATTAGACTAGCAAACACTGAGTGAACCTAGTGGCATCCTAAACGTGGCTATTGGACTTCTGTATAGTCCCACTAGAGCACAGATATTTGCAGCACGTCTGCCTCCATTGCACACTCAAACTCATTGTTACTAAGCCATTATACTAGCAAACACTGAGTGACCTTAGTGGCATCCTAAACGTGGCTATTGGACATCTGTATAGTCCCAGTAGTGCACAGATATTTGCAGCACGTCTGCCTGCATTGCACACTCAAACTCATTATAACTAAGCCATTATACTAGCAAACACTGAGTGAACTTAGAGGCATCCTAAACGTGGCTATTGGACTTCTGTATAGTCCTAGTAGTGCACAGATATTTGCAGCACGTCTGCCTGCATTGCACACTCAAACTCATTATAACTAAGCAATTATACTAGCAAACACTGAGTGAACTTAGTGGCATCCTAAACGTGGCTGTTGGACATCTGTATAGTCCCAGTAGTGCACAGATATTTGCAGCACGTCTGCCTGCATTGCACACTCAAACTCATTATAACTAAGCCATTATACTAGCAAACACTCAGTGAACTTAGTGGCATCCTAAACGTGGCTATTGGACTTCTGTATAGTCCCACTAGTGCAAAGATATTTGCAGCACGTCTGCCTGCATTGCACACTCAAACTCATTGTAGCTAAGCCATTAGACTAGCAAACACTGAGTGAACCTAGTGGCATCCTAAACGTGGCTATTGGACTTCTGTATAGTCCCACTAGAGCACAGATATTTGCAGCACGTCTGCCTCCATTGCACACTCAAACTCATTGTTACTAAGCCATTATACTAGCAAACACTGAGTGACCTTAGTGGCATCCTAAACGTGGCTATTGGACATCTGTATAGTCCCAGTAGTGCACAGATATTTGCAGCACGTCTGCCTGCATTGCACACTCAAACTCATTATAACTAAGCCATTATACTAGCAAACACTGAGTGAACTTAGTGGCATCCTAAACGTGGCTATTGGACTTCTGTATAGTCCCAGTAGTGCACAGATATTTGCAGCACGTCTGCCTGCATTGCACACTCAAACTCATTATAACTAAGCCATTATACTAGCAAACACTCAGTGAACTTAGTGGCATCCTAAACGTGGCTATTGGACTTCTGTATAGTCCCACTAGTGCAAAGATATTTGCAGCACGTCTGCCTGCATTGCACACTCAAACTCATTGTAGCTAAGCCATTAGACTAGCAAACACTGAGTGAACCTAGTGGCATCCTAAACGTGGCTATTGGACTTCTGTATAGTCCCACTAGAGCACAGATATTTGCAGCACGTCTGCCTCCATTGCACACTCAAACTCATTGTTACTAAGCCATTATACTAGCAAACACTGAGTGACCTTAGTGGCATCCTAAACGTGGCTATTGGACATCTGTATAGTCCCAGTAGTGCACAGATATTTGCAGCACGTCTGCCTGCATTGCACACTCAAACTCATTATAACTAAGCCATTATACTAGCAAACACTGAGTGAACTTAGAGGCATCCTAAACGTGGCTATTGGACTTCTGTATAGTCCCAGTAGTGCACAGATATTTGCAGCATGTCTGCCTGCATTGCACACTCAAACTCATTATAACTAAGCAATTATACTAGCAAACACTGAGTGAACTTAGTGGCATCCTAAACGTGGCTATTGGACTTCTGTATAGTCCCAGTAGTGCACAGATATTTGCAGCACGTCTGCCTGCATTGCACACTCAAACTCATTATAACTAAGCCATTATACTAGCAAACACTCAGTGAACTTAGTGGCATCCTAAACGTGGCTATTGGACTTCTGTATAGTCCCACTAGTGCAAAGATATTTGCAGCACGTCTGCCTGCATTGCACACTCAAACTCATTGTAGCTAAGCCATTAGACTAGCAAACACTGAGTGAACCTAGTGGCATCCTAAACGTGGCTATTGGACTTCTGTATAGTCCCACTAGAGCACAGATATTTGCAGCACGTCTGCCTGCATTGCACACTTAAACTCATTGTTACTAAGCCATTATACTAGCAAACACTGAGTGAACTTAGTGGCATCCTAAACGTGGCTATTGGACATCTGTATAGTCCCAGTAGTGCACAGATATTTGCAGCACGTCTGCCTGCATTGCACACTCAAACTCATTATAACTAAGCCATTATACTATCAAACACTGAGTGAACTTAGTGGAATCCTAAACGTGGCTATTGGACTTCTGTATAGTCCCAGTAGTGCACAGATATTTGCAGCTCGTCTGCCTGCATTGCACAATCAAACTCATTATAACTAAGCCATTATACTAGCAAACACTGAGTGAACTTAGTGGCATCCTAAACGTGGCTATTGGACTTCTGTATAGTCCCAGTAGTGCACAGATATTTGCAGCACATCTGCCTGCATTGCACACTCAAACTCATTATAACTAAGCCATTATACTAGCAAACACTCAGTGAACTTAATGACTTAGTACCTTTCTCTTTCTTTTCTTATTAATTTTCGTTATATACCGGTAACATAGTATATACCACCTTATCCAAATCTGCCAGTCCCACCGTAACAGATGGTGTTTCTTCATCAAATGTTACTTTTGCTTAACCACCAAACCCACGGAGAAAAACTTTTTTCCCCTTTCCAACACACCTGTTCCCCTTTCCACCAGCATTTGTCCTTTTTCAACTCATTTGGTATATGACCAAAAGTGCAACTCTGCAGGGACACCGTAATCAATGCCATCTCAGCCCAGCAGCCAGCCCTCGGTCCCTCAGATGTGGACAAGTAAAAGACCATTTCCTCTTATCCATGACAAAGCGTTGAGATTCACTCTGTGCAGCACTGGTGTTTACTGGAAAAGCAGATCTAAGAATCCGTACCACCTTCTGCAGATACTCCTGTATACGTGCGTCCCTTTCTATGGCTGGAATTATTTCGCCAAATTTTGTCTTGTACCGGGGATCTAACAGTGTGGCAACCCAGTAGTTAGCATTACTTCGAATTCGTACAATCCGAGGGTCATGTTGTAGGTAGTGCAGCAAGAAGGCGCTCATGTGTCTTGTGCATCCAGGAGGACCAAGTCCTTGGTTTGTTGGTGGCAGAGAGGTGAGAATCGTGCCTCCTTCCTCTGCCCTCTCCCCCCAACCTCGCACAACCGAAATGTGAGCAAGCTCTCACTCATCTGCTGAGTCTTCCATGCCCATCGCAAGTTCGTCCTCCATTTCTTCATGGGCTCCTGCACCTTCCTCAACAATTTTTGCTGATACTATGCACCCTTGTTAATCCCTATCCCTCACCATGACTGCCGCCTAGGTGCCGCTCAACGTATGGACCTTGTACATCTTATTATCCCTTCTGCATATGACTCCCCCTGTACTTCCTCCCCTTCCTCTTGGACCAACACCTGACTCCGAATAATGCTTACAGTGTGCTCCATCTTGTAGATGACCAGAATTGTCACGCTGAGAATGGCATCGCTAGTGCTAAACATCTTCGTCGACATTTGTAAACTGTGTAGAAGGGTGCATAGGTCCTTGATCTGACACTACTCCAGCAGCGTGATCTGCACCACCTCTGGATCAAGTTAGCCCAGGGTATACATCATACCGTATTTCAGCAGGGCTCTGCGGTGCTGCCACAGACGCTGCAACATGTGCAGATTCCAATTCCTGCGTGTCGGAACATCGCATTTCCGGCGTTTAACCGCCAGACCCTAAGACTTCAGGAGCGATGAAAGTTGTTGAGCTGCTGGGTGCGAAGGATGAAAGTGAGCACATAGCAGCGTGCCCGCTGCACAAGGCCATGTAGGCCGGGATGGTATTTTAAAAACTGCTGGAGAATCAGATTTAACACGTGAGCCATACAAGGCACGTGTGTCACATTGCCCTGACGAAGGGCCGCAGACAGGTTTGCATCATTGCCGCACACGGCTGTTAAGTCACCAACGTAGTCCACTCAATCAATTTGTACTCCGGTCGCCAGGTGACAACGTGTTCCTTTCGTACATAGTGCTGATGATGGGAAAGGAGTCGATGTCTGCGGCGCAGGTGGACGCAGGTTATGGTCACCCACTGGGTTGCGTTACCTTGACAGATACAGAACCACAGGCTGAATGTAGGTGGATGGTATCTCACAGATGAAGTACCATCATTCAGCTACAACCAATGGGAAGACACCACACCCTTTTTTAGGCCCCTCCTGTCTGCAGACCACTGCCAGACAAAGCTATGAACCTTTTTTTACTGTTACCCCCAGTTCAGTTTTATGAGTTTGTGTGCTTGTTACCTTGACTACTTTTCCTGCTTGCTGTTTATGTACCTCGTTGGCCGATCCGCATTTCACCTCTGCTTGTTTTCTGATTAAGTCCCGGCCATCCCATTCTGTTCCTCTTCCTCAATTAATGTTTTTGACCCTGCATAACTACTATTCTCTGGAACTGCAGCCTTCCACAGGTATTGATCAACTTGGGCCCTGTGTAATTCCAAATCACTGTATAGGGGTTAAAGGATTTCAGGGTTCTGGGTGTCCAGCTTGGTGAGTGGCTTCCCTCTAGCCTATCCTTTACAGCCCATCTGAGTGTGTCGATCCAGGCAGGCGTTACACCGTGCCCTCTGCAGAAGGCCATGTAGACGGGATAGTGTTTTAAAAATTGCTGGACAACCAGGTACAACACGTGAGCCATACAAGGCACGTGTGCCACATTGCCCTGAAGAAGGGTCGCAGACTGGTTTGCATCATTGTCGCACCCGACCTTCCCTGGCTGCTGGTTGAGTGGAGACAACCATTGATGAAACTCGGTCTCACTCTCCAGAGCTAACCGTCCACAATTCCTCAACAGTGTCTCACATGTCCCCTACATTTCAAAATAAACATTTGACCGCCTGATGGCCTTGAGCTCTGCTGCCAGCATAGTAAGGAGGTGTGTGGGATTCCTTGGGCGCAGTTACAACGCGGGTGGCCTGACCACACAGGGTTTGGGCCGAGGTGGAGGACCCACACGAGGTTGAGGAGGCAGAAGCAGTGGAGGAACTTGTACATACAGATGAAGGCTTGACACACAAGTCGTGTGGACGGCAAGACTTGTACAGCAAACCCTTCTCCATCTCTCACCATAGTTACCCAGTGCCCAGTCAGCAATATGTAACTCTCCTGTCCATGCTTACTGGTCCAAGTATCTGTGATGAAATGCACCCTGTCACACACAGAGCTTCTCAAGGAATCGGTGAGGTTGTGTGCGACCTGCTGTGGTAGCGCGGGCACGCCTTTCTTGGAGAAGTAGTGACGACTGGCCATCGGCTCTTGGGGCACTGCAATGGGCATAAGGTCTCGAAAATCCTCGATCTCAAAAGGGTGTAACGGCAGCCTTTCTGTTGCCAATAAGTTGCAGATGATGAAACTCAACCTCTTAGGCATGTCATGCCCTTCGAAAATCATGTAAAACACAGCGAGGGGACTCCAACCACAGTTTCCCTCGTTGCCACTAATTGGGCCACACACACCCCACTTGACTGGCATCACTTGACCCCCCCTTTTGAAAAAGAAAAAGATGCTTTGCATGACGCACTCTCAAAAATATGCGTGCCTTTCCCATCCCCTGGCTGACCCAGGGGAAGAAAAGTCCTCTGAGAGCCATGACTTGTTCATCTTGGTTCTTTTCGAAACACAGCGAGGGGACTACAAACAACAGTCTCCCTCGTTGCCACTAATTGGGCCACACACACCCCACTTGACTGGCATTAGTTGACCCCCCTTTTGAAAAAGAAAAAGATGCTTTGCATGAAGCACTCTCAAAAATACGCGTGCCTTTCCCGTCCACTGGCTGACCCAGGCGAAGAAAAGTCCTCTGAGAGCCATGACTTGTTCATCTTGGTTCTTTTAGAAACACAGCGAGGGGACTCCAACCACAGTCTCCCTCGTTGCCACTAATTGGGCCACACACACCCCACTTGACTGGCAACAGTTGACCCCCCTTTTGAAAAAGAAAAAGATGCTTTGCATGAAGCACTCTCAAAAATACGCGTGCCTTTCCCGTCCCCTGGCTGACCCAGGGGAAGAAAAGTCCTCTGAGAGCCATGACTTGTTCATCTTGGTTCTTTTAGAAACACAGCGAGGGGACTCCAACCACAGTCTCTCTCGTTGCCACTAATTGGGCCACACACACCCCACTTGACTGGCATCACTTGACCCCCCTTTTGAAAAAGAAAAAGATGCTTTGCATGAAGCACTCTCAAAAATATGCGTGCCTTTCCCGTCCCCTGGCTGACCCAGGGGAAGAAAAGTCCTCTGAGAGCCATGACTTGTTCATCTTGGTTCTTTTAGAAACACAGCGAGGGGACTCCAACCACAGTCTCCCTCGTTGCCACTAATTGGGCCACACACACCCCACTTGACTGGCATCAGTTGACCCCCCTTTTGAAAAAGAAAAAGATGCTTTGCATGAAGCACTCTCAAAAATACGCGTGCCTTTCGCCTCCCCTGGCTGACCCAGGGGAAAAAAAGTCCTCTGAGAGCCATGACTTGTTCACTTGGTTCTTTTAGAAACACAGCGAGGGGACTCCAACCACAGTCTTCCTCGTTGCCACTAATTGGACTACACACACCCCACTTGACTGGCATCACTTGACCCCCCTATTCAAAATGAAAAAGATGCTTTGCATGAAGCACTCTCAAAAATACGCGTGCCTTTCGCCTCCCCGGCTGACCCAGGGGAAGAAAAGTCCTCTGAGAGCCATGTCCACATTGTCAGTGGACAGACACGTGTGCTTATCTGCCAGCAGACCCCCAGCAGCACTGAAGACATATTCCGAGAGAACGCTGGCTGCAGGACACGACAAGATCCCCAAGGCGTACGTGGCGAGCTCAGGCAATTTATCCAGATTGGAAGCCTAAAATGAGCAGGGCTCAAGTTGCACAGTAATGGCATCGATGTTTCCTTGCATATACTCATATATCTGTGTCTCCTCCTCTTTTTCCTTGTCCAGCTGTTTTGTTTTTGCATGAGTATATGTCCTTGTCACTTTCCCATGTGTTTGTGTTGTGTTGTGAGTTGTTTATCACCTTTTGGACACCTTTGAGGGTGTTTTCTAGGTGTTTTTATGTGTTTGTGATTGCCTACCATTGTTTCCTATGCAGTTCAAGTTCGGTTCGTCGAACGTTCGACGAACCGAACTCAAACGTGAGCTCCGTTCGGCGAACCGACCTCGAGCCGAACCGCGACCGGTTCGCTCATCTCTACTTATATAGCTTTTCAGCCACGTTACCTTAAATAAACACATACCTGCATTTCATAGTATCTTAAGGGATTAAAAGTTAATAGTGACTTAATGTTAAATGTCACAGAGTGTGGTGACATACCTTCTGATGTTATGATGTTAAAATGCGCACAAAGGGCCTAGTCTGCACTAAAAACACATTAGACTAGAAGTGAAGAGACTATAGGCATAGCAGAGAGATGCCCAAGGAAACAAGGGGAGAACCATTGAGGAGCTGTGGGGTATGGACACCTGAAGTGATATGTAAGCCTATTTAAGTATGAGTTTTCATTTTTTACCCAATCCTGGCCCAAATGAATCCAACAAAATGTTGTTCAACTGACTTTGCTGTTTTGCCTGAAATCGATTTCCCCCCAAAAAAACAGATTTTTTTAGGATCTGTAGGTTTGAGAGATTGTAATGAAATTTGATTCTTTTAAAATGTATTCACTCATCCCTAAAACTTATCATGAATTCCTGACTCCAGATGAACACTCTGCTCTTTCTGAGATTGTGACTTTTAGAAAAGGTATGTTAGCAAATGTTTGTTTTATGAAGAGCTTAAGATATAATTGAAAGTTGAAGCTTTGATCATGCAGTCAAGGTGAAATGAGTTTGCCTAAGATATATAAATAATTAAAGACACTTCCATTTACATTTAATTGCCAACTTTCTTAGAGTCTACATGTAATATTTATGGTACATGTGCGTGTTTAGCTATTGGTGTAAGAATACACTTTTTTAAATTACATTCAAATTGAGAATAGTCATAAATCTGCATGCCTATTGTTATGTCAGCTATGCCAGCAAATGCAATAAGAATCCTTAAGTGCTGGATGCATGTTGCTTATTTTTTCCTTGCAGAGTTGGTGTAATAATTTGCAGCATGCAATATGTTGCTGCATTCTTGCCGGCACTTTTAAACCTTTCCAGCAAGTGACTTCATTAAGAAAAATACGCGGCACAAAGGCACAACAAAATTGCACCAAAAACATACAGTTTTTGGTGTTTTTCTGCCAGAAGGTAGAGATTTAATGCAGAAAATTTCTGCACCAAATACTCAACATGCGCATCTAGCTTAAGACTTTTGATTTGGCTAAAGGAGAGACCTTGCACTGAGGAGTAGCAACACCCCAAAACACAGGTCTGCATATGAAGATTTCAGTTTGACTTCTAGTTCTAAGTAAGACTTATTAAAGTGTCGATATCGAGTGTAAGGATTGTTACATCGATAGATGGCACGAGAGAGCAAATTATTTTCCTTCGGAAGAGTCTATTTGCATTTTTAATTTCCCAGAGGAGCATTCCATGTTCTTTAAGTCTCTTTTCACTGGCATGCAATTCATGTAACTCTCCAAAAGGAGAAATGTTTCCCATTTAGAACGTGACGTAAAAATGTTATGCTAACTTTTTGGGTAAATAACAGGGAAAGGTAGAGAAGGGTGTTCAAATGCTGCGCCAAAAGATCACTTAGACAGATGTTCAGATTAATGTATCTTTATTTTCATCCAGGTCTACGCATTTCAGGAGCTTCTGCCCCTTTCCTCAGGACCGTCAGGAAAGACAAACATCAAATCTGTCCTAGTTGAGACCAGCACACAGATAAATAGACACAATGACATCATAAAACCACCCCTTTTTTTGAAAAAAAACGAGCGGGAAAAAGACAGTGCAAAACAGTCCACAAGTGACGTGATGAATATACCTTCGTGGTAAAAACATAAAACACAAACGGTGTGACCGGATCAGAACTAATAGTGATACTACATATATTAAATAAAAGGAACAATGAAAATAAAAAAGACAACAAAAACGTGTATTTCATTGATGTGTCTAACAAAATATATATATATATATATATATATATATATATATATAGATATATATATATCCTTATATACGTATGTGTCAGTATGTATAAACATTTTAAGTGGATCTACAATCAACAGGAAAAAGCCAAAAACCCACTCCTGTTTAGCGCTGGACAATCACCAGACCTGAGCCTAATATGTGGAGGTTTAGACCAGTGAAGCCACCCTCGTGTGTTGAGATGTAAAATAACCAGAAGAAATGAGGAAGAAGCACACATTTATAGTGAAAGATAGAATAACACCCGTATGACACAAGCTGAACAGAATTCATAACATTAAAATTATCAGGAGTAGCTCCAGACTATTAGGTCCTAAGGGCAGTTCACCTGAGTTCATAAGTGTGGGAATTCAGGAAGTGCGCCTGCGTGAGAGGTATGTATCAAGAACCTGCAGGTCAAATGAGTTCAGGACCGTGGGAAAAAACCAATAGCGCATGCGTGGCCACCAAACCCGCAGTAACTGTACGGGACAGCGTAACATGTACCATAGATCCGTGAAGTTAAGCCGCAGTAGCTGACGACAGCGCTCATCATCAATTAGTGAGAGGGAACCATAGATAAGTTCAGGGTGATGTGTGAAGAACAGAAAAAAAAAAACCCGGGGATTAGAAAAAACTATATCCATCAACCAAATTGGTGTGGAGTGTTGATGGTGATGGGTAAGGACACAAACCCCAGTCTGGGCAGTGAGATAACACAGATAGACAAAGAATCATACCGCACCACAACATCGGGCGTAACGAAGTGGAAAAACAAACAAAGTGAAGATTGTAGCAGTGATAGTGATAGTGGTGCCTAAGTTGATGTGCTCGATACCCGAAGGGAGGTATATATGTACTGATAAAAAATATATACATATAAATAAAGTACAAAAAAACACAAAGTACTACATTCATAGAAACAAAAAATAAAGAAGAAACTGACGGGAGAGGGTATATACTCAGGGGCAGCAAGAACTATAATCATAAACCATATAATGTGAAAAAAAACATGGCTTTTTTTAAAAAATTATATATATAATAATACAACAATAAAATTTCAGTAAAAGGTAATAGACCTGATGATCTAAAAACCTAAAACCAACAATAAAAAAACATGGACCTCTACTCAAGGTGCAACATGCATGAAACATCCGTATAAAAATGAACCGAGAGGAGTCCCGACATAAAACTGGAATAAAAAGCCGAATGGATAAGACCTATACTGAACATGATTTTAATGAAATAAATCCGTGATGCCATTTAAACCTTGAGGTTTTAAAGTATTAAGTTTATAGATCCAATATGTTTCTTTCTTGTTTAGAACCTCCATCCTATCCGGAATATGTGAGGGTATATGTTCAATAGGAGTTACTTTCAGCTGGATTCTTTTATTGTGATATAAAGTGGTGTGACGGGATATTCCATGGAGCATGAATCCCACCTTAATGTTATGTCTGTGCGAATTGATCCTGTTGTGCAAGGCTTGGATCGTTCTGTCTATATACCGTTTTTCACAATCACATTCAATTAAATAAATAATGAAGTCGGATTCACAAGTCAACTGTCCCTGTATCATAAAGTCCGTGTCTCCCGTGGTCAAACCAAAACGGACCCTCCTATGTTGGATGGATCTGCAACATAGGCAGTTTTTTGTGTAACATTTATAGGCCCCCATAGGTAAATTATTGATAGTGGGACTGGAGAAATTCTTTAGTCTACTAGGGGCCAATTGTTTTTTTAAGGTGCACACTCTCCGAAATGTGATACCTGGATGGGGGGGTAGCACCTCTTTGAGGTGTGGATCATTATGTAAAATAGACCAGTGTTTCCTTGAAATACCCTTGATGGTATCCCCATCACAACTAAAAGTGGTGAGAAAATTGGACGCAAAGTTATTGTCGGGAACAGTCTTTTTGCCGGTGGTATTGACTTTCATGGTGAGATCTATTTGTTTCAAGTCCCTATTAACTTGATAGGCTTTTTTTATAATGGTCAGGGGGTATTTTTTTATCTATGAACCTCTCCTTAAGGACCGAGGCTTGATCCCTGAAATCCTTATCTAAAGTACAGTTTCTTCTAACTCTTTGGTATTGGTTTCTAAGGACATTAAGCAACCATTTGTCATAATGGTTGCTGGTGAAATTTATGTATCCATTGCTGTCCACCTTTTTAAAAAAAGTTTTAGTAAGAATGGAGTCACCAGTATGAGAAATGGTTAAATCAAGAAAGTCAATGGAACTTTTCTCCATCGTTGGAGAGAATTTTAAACCCCAGGTGTTGTTTTCTATACCTTCTAAAAACAACAAGTGGTTATTTTCAGCATTATCATAAATAATAAATAAGTCATCAATATATCTCTTGTATAGAACCACATGTTTGAAAAGTTCAGATGAATAAATATATCGTACCTCAAAAAGCCCCATAACCAAATCAGCAAAAGTGGGTGCTGCCTTTGATCCCATGGCAACTCCACAGCATTGATGGTATATAGTATCTTGGAACGTGAAAAAATTATTCTTTAGAATAAACCTCATGCTCTCCAGAATAAACTCCTTTTGTATCACAGGCAATCGGTCATCAACCTCCAAATACTGCCTGAAATATTCCAATCCTAAGAGGTGGGAAATATTAGTATATAGGGATGCAATGTCCAGGGTTACAAAAAGAAACGAGTCTCTCCATACAATGTTTTTTAGAATATTTATGAGGTGAGGGGAATCCCTAAGATAGCTTTTTAAGTTGGTGACATGAGTTCTCATGATAGAATCAACATATGCTGCCAGATTTTCAGTGAGGGATCCAATCCCTGAAATGATGGGAACTGTTGAGGTGTGATTGGTGAGAATGTGGTGCAGAAGAGGAGCTTTTACAAGAGTGGCGTGTGGGACTGTGGAAGGTTTGAGGGGTGGAGGTGGAGCTGGGTTGAAGCCTGGGTGGAGTCTGTAGGGGGCCCAAAAAATTTTCCTGTATGTGGTCTTGAAATTCCTGGTGGCAGCCTTGTCTGTTCCAGTGGAATCCCATCATTTTAGGCCTCTTTTTAGAGGATGATCACATTTGTGTGTATGCATAAAGATGTGACAACTTTATTTTATCAAATTATGAGTAGTATCTGTGGGTTCAAAATGATCGTATACCCCTTAATTAAATACTTGAGGGGTGTCTCACTTTGGGGAATTTCTGCTGCTGAGGCACCTTAAGGGCCATGGAAATGTGACACAGTGCCCAAAATCTATTTCAGCCAAATTGGTGTTTCAAAACTCAGGTGGTGCTCCTTCCCTTCCATGCCCTGCCATTTGTCCAAACAGAGGTTTCTCACTAAATGGAGGCTATCAGCACACTCAGAAGAAAAAAGGGTAACAAATTTGGGGTAAAGCAACATTTTATAAGAAAAAATATTTTTCTATTCCAATTTGAAATAATTCCTGTGTAGCTCTCAAAGGGTTTAAAAAAAATTCTGACAGCAGTTTTTAAGTATTTGAAGGGTTTGATTTTTAAAATGATATCATTTTGAGGAGTTTACAATAAATTGTCCCCTCAAGTCCATTTAAGTCCCTAAAGAAAATGGTTTTGTACATTTCAAAAATGAAAAATTTCTGTTAAAATTTAACCATTCTAACATTCTAACAAGTTAAAATAACTTTTCAAAAATTATGCAAATTAAAAGAAGACATATGAGATGGTTCCCTGAAAAATGCCCACAGGAAAATTGCCCACAGGAAAAATGCCCACAGGAAAATTGCCCACATGGAAAATTGCACACACGGAACATTGCCCACATGGAAAATTGCCCACACTGAAAATTGCCCACACGGAAAATTGCCCACATGGAAATTTGCCAACATAGAAAATCGCTAATTGCAGCATCACAAAGTTTCAGATCTATGATATTTGAGGTGCAAGGTGAGGATGTTCACATAATAGGTCATCAACTTGTGATTTACAGTTGACCTAGTGCAAAACTGCAAAAATGCTGAAGATCTGGGGTTTGTAGCAGTCTGTCATTATCAGCAATAGATATATACAGTCTGCTCTAATCTCACTGATTCTGCCTTACTCCTTCCACCAGCCCAAAACAGCAGCACATGCAGAACCAGCAGCAGTGTGATCAAGAGGAGCAATCACTACTATCTGTACTCACAAAAGTATCACTGTATTATCTGTTGAGTTACATGTGACTGCAGGTCACATCTAATACATTATCATCTCAGGGGAGCCCACCAAAAGCAGGGTGCTGCTGGCAGAGATAGGGTAATTTCACACTTGTGTTCATCGCAATCCGCCACTATGAAAAATAGTGCAGTCCATTAATGGACTGCGCTACTCTCCATAGACTTATATTGACAACAGTGTCTGCGTTTCATCATCTGGCCGACACTGAGTCGTTATTTTGACTGAGGACCGGGAGGAGGGAACGCAGCATGTAGCGTTTTTGGTGTCGTTAAAACAACTCACCTTGGCGGATTCCATTGGAATCCGCCAAAGTGTCTAATGATCGTCTATGGTGGCGGATTCCGCCGCTATGCGCTAAGCAGCGGAATCCGCTGATGGATTCCATCACATTCGACTGAGCATAAGTACCGCCCCGGGGCTTGGCCGGCTGCCGAGACGCTCGGATCCGGGCTCATCGATGGGTGGCTCGAGCTCCTCCCAGACCCGGGGGTCACGTCACTCTGAAGGGATGCTGACGCTACGTGAGGGGTGGTGTTCGGTGGGGAGGTCCACAGGCGAGGCCGCGGTTGTTTTTGGGGGTTAAGTTCGTGACGCCACCCACGGGTTCTGGTGAATGGATGGACACCACCGCTGCCGTTGACTAGGATCCCGGGGATGGTGTTGCGCAGCTTGGTGTTGACCCCTCCGTGGGTAGGGGGTGATGGTCCCGGGGGCTCGAGGGTGCTGAGGAGGGGGATGCGTGCTGGCTTGTTGATTCGATGCGGTGCGTGGCCCGAGGGAACTGTTGTACTCACTATTACAGACACACTGGAGTCTCTGGTAAACCAAACAAAATGGTGGACGATGCCCGCAGGCGGCTGCGCTTCTCCCCTTTTTTCGGGTTGGTGGTTTCCGCCTTTCTCCTGCACCTCACTTTTAGTAGAATGGTGACTCCTATGCCTGAGTGACAGTAGTCTGCTCCCCAGCTTTGTGTGTCCCAGTAGAGCCCGTTTGCCCGCAGACGCTGGCCCGTGGGATCTCGATGCCTGGGCGGTGGCTTTCTATCCCTCTAGTTGGGCTGTTGTCTTCAGTCGGGTCTTGGGTGGGAAAGGACCTAAAGTCCAGACACCAATCAGTAAATTCAACTCGGTCCAGTGACTTCTGGGCCTCGTACTGGGTCTGAGTACCCCTCTTGGTGCTCTGGTTTCCAATCGGTTCCCCGGTTCAGTACTGGCGGGCCACTACCCGGTACCAGTTCCTTACGGTTCCACCGGCTATAATCCCTGCTCCTGTAGGCGGCCACCACCGTCAGTCCCCTGGCCACAGGGTATCCGGGCGCCAACCCAGATCCCTGACAGACGTGCACACTTTGCTACCACTCTCCTCCACTCCTGTCACTGAACTCTCTGTTTTTCCCGCCTCAGGCTCTCCGAACTCCTCGGTGGGCGTGGCCAACCACCTGGCTCCACCCCCCAGGTGTGAACGTCAAGTCCTGAGAGGGGTGACTCAGGGTTTTAAGGTTGGCTGCTGGTACCTTTTTAGGGGAAGGTGTTTGTGCAAGGGGCTACCTTTGACTACCTGGCTAATCCAGGGCATCACACATGCTCAGCATGTCCAGCAGAACAATCTAAATTGTTTAAAATCACTCCTGCTTTCTCTATCGCTCTCTGTCGGTCGGTCTCTCCCTCTCACCCCCTCTCTCATACTCACCAATCATGGGCGCGGCACTGCACAGCTGTCACCATGCTCTGGTGGCTTCTCCTCTTTTGAAAATGTCGGCCGCTCATTATTCCATCTCGTATTCCCTGCTTCCCCCGCCCACCGGTGCCTATGATTGGTTGCAGTCAGGTGCGCCCCCACGCTGAGTGACAGCTGTCTCACTGCAACCAATCACAGCCGCTGGTGGGCGGGTCTATATCATGCAGTACAATAAATAAATAAATAATTTAAAAAAAACGGCGTGTGGTCCCCCCCAATTTTGATACCAGCCAAGGTAAAGCCACACGGCTGAAGGCTGGTATTCTCAGGATGGGGAGCCCCACGTTATGGGGAGCCCCCTAGCCTAAAAATATCAGCCAGCAGCCGCTCAAAATTGCCGCATCCATTAGATGCGACAGTCCCGGGACTCTACCCGGCTCATCCCAAATTGCCCTGGTGCAGTGGCAATCGGGGTAATTAGGAGTTAATTGCAGCCCATAGCTGCCACTAAGTCCTAGGTTAATCATGGCAGGCATCTATGAGAAACCCCCCCATGATTAACCTGTAAGTGAAAGTAAATAAACACATACACCCAAAAAAATCCTTTATTTGAAATAAAAGACAAAAATACACCCTTTTTCACCACTTTATTCAAATCCCCAAATACCCCTCCAGATCCGACGTGATCCACAGAGGTCCCATGACGCTTTCAGCTCTGCACATGAAGCTGACAGGAGCGGCCACAGACCATTACCGCTCTCTGTAAGCTCCACACAGCAACTGAAGTTAATCGCGCTGTCTGCAGTGATGTCACTGAGGTAGTGCTGGTGTGTGCATTAATGATGGGGGCGGTAGTACCTGCGTGTGTGCGATGATGATGGGGCGGTAGTGCCGGTGTGTTCGGTGATGATGGGTGCGGTAGTGCCGGGGTGTGCGGTGGTGATGATGGGGGTGGTAGTGCCGGGGTGTGTGCAGTGATGATGGGTGCGTTAGTGCCTGCGTGTGTGCGGTGATGATGGGGGCGGTAGTGCCAGGGTGGGAGCGGTGATGATGGGTGCAGTAGTGCTGGGGTGTGTGCGGTGATGATGGGGGCGGTAGTGCCTGCGTGTGTGTGGTGATGATGGGGGCGGTAGTGCTGGGGTGTGTGCGGTGATGATGGGGCGATAGTGCTGTCATGTGTGCGGTGATGATGGGGGCGGTAGTGCCGCTGTGTGCGGTGATGATGGGGGCGGTAGTGACGGTGTGTGCTGTGATGATAGGGACGGTAGTGCCTGTGTGTGGGCGGTGATGATGGGGGTGGTAGTGCCTGCGTGTGTGTGATGATGATGGGGGCGGTAGTGCCGGGGTGTGTGCGGTGATGATGGGGGCGGTAGTGCCTGCATGTGTACGGTGATGATGAGGGCGGTAGTGCCTGTGTGTGTGCAGTGATGATGGGGGCGGTAGTGCCTGTGTGTGTGCGGTGATGATGGGGGCTCTCTCTCTCGGCTAAAGAAAACTAACGCAACGTGTTATTTCACAGGAATCTGTTGCCTTTTTTATCACACTATTTACAACGCATCCGTCACATGCGTCACACAACGCATTGTGACGGATGCCAAACAACGCAATTGTGAAAGTAGCCATAGCTGCTCCTGAAAGCCCCAAAGGCACAGCAGAGAGGTGAGACTCTGTCGCTTGTACCACCTTGTGTTCATGCTGGGAATGTATGATATGTTTTTGCAGTGGTGTAACTAGAGTCCAATGGGCCCCAATGAGAAATTTGGACCTGCCCCCCCCCACTCACACATGTTCTCACATGTACGGGCCCTTGTAGTGTTCCAACTTCTATCAAGACTTATGAACTGCCTCCCCTCCCCCTTCATTATGTAGTAATGTCCTCCGTCCTGGTATATATGCCCATCATCCTGGTGAATATGTCCTCATCCTGGTGTATATGACCCAATGCTGGTATATAAGGTCCTCATCCTGGTATGTATGGTCCACGTTGTCTCCATCCTGGTATATATGTTCCCATCCTGAGTTACATGGTCCCCAATCCTAGTGGGCATTCATGTCTGTTGGCAATTTTCTGTGGACATTTTTCACATATCATGTGAACATCCTCACCTTGCATATCAAATATCATAGATCTGAAACTTTCTGATGCTGCAATTGGCAATTTTCTGTGTGGTCAATTTTCCATGTGGGCAATTTTCCGTGTGGGCAATTTTCCGTGTGGGCAACTTTCTATGTGGGCAATTTTCCATGTGGGCAATTTTCCATGTGGGCAATTTTCCGTGTGGGCAACTTTCTATGTGGGCAATTTTCCATGTGGGCAATTTTCCATGTGGGCAATTTTTCATGTGGGCAATTTTCCTGTGGGCATTTTTCCTATGGGCAATATTCATGTGGGCATTTTTCCTGTGGGCAATTTTCCTGTGGGCATTTTTCTGGTCACCATATGAGACATGTTATATTTTAATTATTTTGTACTGCATAAATGTCACAGGTGTGTCATGCTTGACAGACAGTCCTAAAATGAATCATAAAATCATAGAATGGTAAAGCTGAAAGAGACCTCAAGGGCTATCGGGTCCAACCCTTTGCGAGAGTAGGTTTTCCTAACTCATCCCAGCTAAATGTTTATCCAGCTTTTGCTTGAAGATTTCCATTGATGTAGAGCTCACTACCACCTGTGGTAGCCTGTTCTACTCTCTGACTGCCCTCACTGTCAGAAAGTTTTTCCTAATGTCTTATCTTAATTTACTTCCATTTAGTTTCATTTCATTGCTTCTTGTATTTCCTTGTGCTAATGACAATAGGGTAGTTCCCTCTGCACTAAGACTACCTTTCAGATATTTGTAGACGGCTAATAAATCTCTTCTCAGCCTTCTCTTTTGCAAACTAAACATTGCTAGTTCTTTTAGCCTGTCTTCACAGGACATGGTTTGCAGACCTTCTATCATCTTGGTTGCTTTTCTCTGGACTTTCTTCAATGTATCGATATCTTTCTTGAATTAGGGCACCCAGAATTGTACACAGAATTTCAGGTGGGGTCTGATCAGGGAAGAGAATAAGGAAATAATGACCCTTCTTGATTAAGATTCAATGCTTGTCTTGATACATCCCAGAATTTTGATGGCCTTTTTAGCTGCGGCTATATTGTGCTATTGCTTAGTTCTTTTCCTCCCATACTATATATGCTATTTATGGTTTTTACATTTCTTTTACCCAGATGTAGGACTTTGCATTTATCCCTGTTAAACACCATTCTTTTTGACTCGGCTCATTATTTGAATGTGTCTAGATCCTTTTAAATACCCTCTATTTCCTCTCTAGTGTTGGCTAATCCTCCTATCCTGTCCTGTAATGTCTGGCTATAGAAGATCACAACATTTGGCTACACAAACTGCTAACCTGCTCCCTGACATTTTCTTATTCTCTGCTTGGGGTTAATCCCTTTTACCTTACTACTCTGTGGATTCCATCACCTTTCTGCAGTTAATCATTAGCACTTTTGTTGATGTCTTTAAATCTCCCTCTTCCCTAGACACAGGGTTTACCTTCCCTTACCTGTTGTCATACATGTGATACTTCCACATACTTACAATTACTTCCATGATTGTGTCATGCTTAACAAACAGTCCAGTGGTGTCCAGATGTAGCAGGTCACAGCATTTGGCAATGCAAAAAATGCTTTCCAGGTCCAGGCCTAAGTGTGAATGAATCTGTGGTTGTCTGCCAGGAATATTAAGTTGCAGATTCCTTCCTAGAAGCTGGCACCTAGGTTTACTGGTCCCTATAAAGAAACTGTCATCATTAACCCAGAAGCATTTTGTCTGGAGTTATCTCAGGCTCTTAGGAATCACAATATGTTCCACAGGTCACTGCTGAAAAAGTATGTGGTACCTTTGGCCCCAATCATGGTTGATGGTAATTTAGCATTTCAAATAGTAAGATTGTTGATTCTCATTTTCTATGTAGTTCCCTTTATTACCTGTTGCACTTTGGGGGTTATTACCCAAAAGATAGGATGTTGGTTCCAGCATTGGGTGGGAACACCATAAGGTTGAGTCACTCATTTCATGATTACCATTTGGATAAACCTGGTCCTGAGTGTCTGGAGACTACTCATAGAAGGGACTACTGTCACGTTTGTCACACTTGACAGACAGTCCTGCGGTTTCTGACTGTAGAAGGTCCCAACGTTTGGCTACAAAACTGCTCACTTACATTTTCTTATTCTCTGCTAGGGGTTAATCCCTTTCCCTTTAGGACCCCGCAAATTTCCTCACCGCTCAGCTGTTAAGCATCAGAATTTCCCTTGGTGTCCTTAAATACACTCATAACCCCTTGGTCTTTGCTGGTGATAAAGTTAAAAACCAATACAGGCCTTTGATGCAAGCAATTGACTTATATCCATCTGAATAAATATTGTGGTTAGTTTCTGTACCTCTCCTTGAGTTATCCTGGAGATAAGTAATCTCCCTATTGCCATATGTGGGGTATTTTCCCAACTCTGGAGTGACAATAAGTAACTGGTTTAAGGATATAAAAATTAAAATTTTAAGATTACACATTTTTCTAAATTTTCACCAAATTTCTGCTATTTTTACAAATAAAGGCAAAACATATTAATAGTGATGAGCGAGCATGCTTGTCACTACTCGGTACTCGCACGAGTATCGCTGTACTCGGGCTGCTCGGCGGGGACCGAGTAATCTCGCGATACTCGTGCTGTACTCGTGGTCTTCATTTCTGCATGTTGGCGCTCTTTTGAGAGCCAGCCCTCATGCAGGGATTGGCTGGCAGACCACTGCAATGCCACAGCCCTGTTAGTTGTGGAATTGCAGTGATTGGCCGGCCTGCACAGCGTGACCGAGCCTTTATATCGGCCGGCGCGCTGTGCTCTGCTCACAGCTATCCAGACAGTGAGTGCAGGGAGAGTGTCGCTGATTCAGGGAAAGCTTTGCGGCCCTTTATAGCTTTTTCAGTTGCAGGGCTGCAAACAGTGTGACCAAAAATCCTTCTCAGGACTATTCTAGTTGTATACAGGCAGGCAGGGTATAGCCAGGTCGGAGTACAGTAGCAGAGTCCTTCTCAGGACTATTGTTGCTATATACAGGCAGGGGATAGCCAGGTCTGAATACAGGCTAGTGACCAAAAGAGTCCTTGTCAGGACTACTGTACCAGTATACAGGCAGGCAGGCAGGCAGGGTAGTGGTGACCGTATACCAGCCTTCATCATATCTGGGGCTGGTGTACACAGTGTAAAACAGTCAAGATAGTGTCTGACTTGTCTGTAATTGTCGCTCCCCAAAAAAACCTGTTAGGTTCTTATTGCGTCCGTGCTTGGTTTTTAAAACCGCACGTGTGTGCCTGTTGGTGGCAGCGTACAGGTGCACTTGTGTGCAATTTCCAGAAACTTTGATATAACGCACAAGTAGTGAATATACACGTCAGCAGTGCACAGCATTGCAAAATGCGCAAGGGCATTGGCAAGGAACAAGAAAGTGGACGTGATGGTGGTGCAGGCAGAGGCCGAGGTCGTGGGCAAGCTCTAATTTCGCCACAACAAAGGGCCACATCTAGTCGCTCGCACGTCCTGTCCCAAATTCTTGGGGACCGCAGCAGTACACCGCTCTTGAACCAAGACCAGTGTCAACAGGTTGTTAGTTGGATAGCAGATAATGCTTCCAGTCAGATTGGCACCACCACAAACACTCTGTCTTCCACACGGTCAAGTGTCAGTAGCCGTGATACTGCACCGCACATTTCTGAACCTGATCCTCCTTCCTACCACCAGGCTGAGTATACGTCCTCCTCGGACATTAATGATCCCACACTTGGACACTCGGAAGAGCTGTTCACGTTTCCATTCACACATTCTGGCCTCTCGCCAGCTCATATTGAAGTGGGTCATGAGGAGATCGTCTGTACAGATGGCCAAATATTTGAGCAGCCACATTCTCACGAAGTTGGCAACGTGTCTCAACAAGTGGTGGACGATGATGAGACACAATTGTCAGCAAGTCAGGAGGAGGAGCAGGGTGCGGAAGAGGAAGACGACGTGGTGGATGATCCAGTAACTGACCCAACCTGGCAGGAGGATATGCAGAGCGAGGACAGCAGTGCACAGGGGGAGGGAGGCGTAGCATCACAACAGGCAGTAAGAAGCAGGGTGGTGGCCCCAGGCAGAAGTCAGGCAACCGTTCCCCGGAACAACACGACGACACAAGGTGCCTGTACAAATGTTAGGTCTTCCCGAGTCTGGCAGTTTTTTAAGTTGGATCCAGATGATTCAAAAAAGGCCATTTGCAACACCTGCCGTGCCAGCATCAGTAGGGGTACCAAAACTAGCAGCCTGACCACCACCAGCATGATCAGGCACATGTCAGCCAAGCACCCGACTTTGTGGGAAGTACAACAGAGTCGAGGAGCAGTGCTTGCTGATGTCACTGCTACGTCTTTGCTGGTTGTGCATGCGAGCCAATCCTCTGTCCATGCTGCCTGCGAACAAGCCTCCTCCACTCCTGCACCTGCAGTTGCCTACGCAGAAAGAACACCATCATCAAGCACGTCCTTGTCCCAGCGCAGCGTTCAGTTATCCATTCAGCAAACCTTTGAACGCAGGCGCAAATGCACTGCCAACACCCCACATGCCACAGTTCTAAATGCTAACATTTCGCGACTGCTTGCGCTGGAAATGTTGCCTTTTAGGCTGGTGGAGACAGAAGCATTCCGTGACCTGATGGCGGCAGCTGTCCCACGTTACTCGGTCCCCAGCCGCCACTATTTCTCCCGGTGTGCCGTCCCCGCGTTGCATAACCACGTGTCACAAAACATCACACGTGCCCTGAACAACGCTGTTTCACCCAAGGTCCACCTAACCACAGATACGTGGACAAGTGCTTGTGGGCAAGGCCGCTACATCTCGTTGACGGCACACTGGGTTAATATTGTGGAAGCTGGGACCCAGTCTGAGCGAGGGACGGAACACGTCCTTCCCACACCAAGGTTTGCAGGCCCTACCTCAGTCAGTGTTTCACCCACACTCTACAGCTCCGGAATGTCATGCTCTTCAGCCTCCTCCTCCTCCTGCGCATCCTCATCCACTGTGCCCTCCACACCAGTCACTAGCTGGAAGCACTGCAGCACTGCCTCGGCGAAGCGGCAACAGGCTGTGCTGAAGCTAATCTGCATAGGTGACAAACCCCACAATGCAGAAGAGCTGTGGACAGCTCTGAAACAGCAGGCAGATCACTGGCTCACACCTCTGAACCTAAAGCCAGGAAAGGTCGTGTGTGACAATGGCCGGAACCTGGTGGCGGCTTTGAGGCGAGGCCAGCTGACACATGTTCCATGTGTGGCCCATGTGCTCAACCTCGTGGTTCAGCGGTTTATAAAGTCATACCCAGAGCTGTCTGATCTGCTGGTAAAAGTTCGCCGCCTGTCTGCACATTTTCGAAAGTCACCTACTGCTTCAGCCGGCCTTGCCGGCTTTCAGCGCCGTTTGAATCTTCCGGCTCACAGACTGGTGTGTGATGTCCCCACGCGTTGGAATTCAACTCTGCACATGTTGGTCAGGATATGTGAGCAGAAGAGGGCAGTTGTTGAGTACCTGCATCACCTAAGCCGTCGGGAAATGGGTCAAACTCCACACATAACACCTGAGGAGTGGAGATGGATGTCAGACCTATGTACCATCCTCCAAAACTTTGAGGACTCCACCAAGATGGTGAGTGGTGATGACGCCATTATTAGCGTCACCACACCGCTACTCTGCCTTCTAAAACGGTCTCTGCTGAAAAACAAACATGATGCATTGCAGGCGGAGCGCGATGAGTTGCAGCAAGAAACAGTAGTGGGTGTGGGTGATAACACACAGCCCAGCCTCGTCTCATCACAACGTGCAGTGGAGGACTATGACGAGGAGGAGGATGAAGACATGGAGCAACTCTCCGGCCAAATTGAGGATATGACATGCACACCAGTCATATCCTCGGTTCAGCGTGGCTGGCCAGAGGACAGGGTAGATGAGGAGGAGGAGGAGGAGGAGGACAGCATGTTCAGTCATCTTGTTGGTCAGGCTACTGAAGTCCTGGCTGTTAAGAATCTGGCGCACATGGCTGACTTTATGGTAAGCTGCCTGTCTCGTGACCCTCGCGTTAAGAACATCTTGGCCGACAATCATTACTGGTTGGTAACACTGTTAGACCCACGCTACAAGGAGAACTTTTTGTCTCTTATTCCCGTGGAGGAGAGGTCAACCAAAATGCAGCAGTTCCGGAAGGTCATACTCACGGAAGTAGGCAAAGCATTCCCCTCACAAAACGCTAGCGGCATAGGTCAGGAATCAGTGGACAACCGAGGCGTACAGCAGAGAGAGGCACAAGTCCAATCCGCCAGAGGTAGGGGAACAGTCTTTAAGATGTGGGACAGTTTTCTCAGCCCCTCACGTACCACAGCCCCTGAGGTGCGGGGTAGTGCCAAAAGAAATCCTAAGTTTGCCCAGATGCTGAAGGAGTACCTTGCAGATCGAACAACTGTACTCCGACATTCCTCTGTGCCTTACAATTATTGGGTATCCAAGCTGGACACGTGGCATGAATTGGCTCTCTACGCCTTGGAAGTCCTGGCCTGCCCTGCTGCTAGCGTTTTGTCAGAGCGTGTTTTTAGTGCCGCAGGTGGAATCATTACAGATAAACGCACCCGCCTGTCAACTGAAAATGCTGACAGACTGACTCTGATCAAGATGAACAAGGGTTGGATTGGGCCAGACTTCACCACACCACCAGCAAATGAGAGCGGAATTTAAAGTTTACCATGTACCTTCACTCACCCATGGGTACACACTTCTGGACTTTGGATAATCGCTGGACTGCTCCTCCTTCTCCTCATGCGCCACCATGATGATGACCGTTACAAATTGCAATACTTAGGCCTTTGTTTCAGGTATACCCCCAGTGGTAAATTTTTTCGCCCATTCTTTGCAGAATGGACATTACAACGACAGGAGACCCGCTCCTTTGCAATGGGAACAATGTTTTGAGGCCCTCATGCACGTCTCTACCCAGGGACAACATGGAGCCTCCCAATTTTTGGCTGCCCTGCCTAAGGGCTATACTATAATACACCCACTTCCTTAAAATGGACACTTAATGTTTTGAGGCCCTCATGCACGTCTCTACCCAGGGACAACGTGGAGCCTCCCAATTTTTGGCTGCCCTGCCTAAGGGCTATACTATAATACACCCACTTCCTTAAAATGGACACTTAATGTTTTGAGGCCCTCATGCACGTCTCTACCCAGGGACAACGTGGAGCCTCCCAATTTTTGGCTGCCCTGCCTAAGGGCTATACTATAATACACCCACTTCCTTAAAATGGACACTTAATGTTTTGAGGCCCTCATGCACGTCTCTACCCAGGGACAACGTGGAGCCTCCCAATTTTTGGCTGCCCTGCCTAAGGGCTATACTATAATACACCCACTTCCTTAAAATGGACACTTAATGTTTTGAGGCCCTCATGCACGTCTCTATCCAGGGACAATGTGGAGCCTCCCAATTTTTGGCTGCCCTGGCAAAGGGCTATACTGAAATAGACCCACTTCCTTACAATGGGCACTTCAGGTTTACAGGCCATCATGCACGTCTCTATCCAGGGACAATGTGGAGCCTCCCAATTTTTGGCTGCCCTGGCAAAGGGCTATACTGAAATAGACCCACTTCCTTACAATGGGCACTTCTGGTTTACAGGCCATCATGCACGTCTCTATCCAGGGACAATGTGGAGCCTCCCAATTTTTGGCTGCCCTGGCAAAGGGCTATACTGAAATAGACCCACTTCCTTACAATGGGCACTTCAGGTTTACAGGCCATCATGCACGTCTCTATCCAGGGACAATGTGGAGCCTCCCAATTTTTGGCTGCCCTGGCAAAGGGCTATACTGAAATAGACCCACTTCCTTACAATGGGCACTTCAGGTTTACAGGCCATCATGCACGTCTCTATCCAGGGACAATGTGGAGCCTCCCAATTTTTGGCTGCCCTGGCAAAGGGCTATACTGAAATAGACCCACTTCCTTACAATGGGCACTTCAGGTTTACAGGCCATCATGCACGTCTCTATCCAGGGACAATGTGGAGCCTCCCAATTTTTGGCTGCCCTGGCAAAGGGCTATACTGAAATAGACCCACTTCCTTACAATGGGCACTTCAGGTTTACAGGCCATCATGCACGTCTCTATCCAGGGACAATGTGGAGCCTCCCAATTTTTGGCTGCCCTGGCAAAGGGCTATACTGAAATAGACCCACTTCCTTACAATGGGCACTTCAGGTTTACAGGCCATCATGCACGTCTCTATCCAGGGACAATGTGGAGCCTCCCAATTTTTGGCTGCCCTGGCAAAGGGCTATACTGAAATAGACCCACTTCCTTACAATGGGCACTTCAGGTTTACAGGCCATCATGCACGTCTCTATCCAGGGACAATGTGGAGCCTCCCAATTTTTGGCTGCCCTGGCAAAGGGCTATACTGAAATAGACCCACTTCCTTACAATGGGCACTTCAGGTTTACAGGCCATCATGCACGTCTCTATCCAGGGACAATGTGGAGCCTCCCAATTTTTGGCTGCCCTGGCAAAGGGCTATACTGAAATAGACCCACTTCCTTACAATGGGCACTTCAGGTTTACAGGCCATCATGCACGTCTCTATCCAGGGACAATGTGGAGCCTCCCAATTTTTGGCTGCCCTGGCAAAGGGCTATACTGAAATAGACCCACTTCCTTACAATGGGCACTTCAGGTTTACAGGCCATCATGCACGTCTCTATCCAGGGACAATGTGGAGCCTCCCAATTTTTGGCTGCCCTGGCAAAGGGCTATACTGAAATAGACCCACTTCCTTACAATGGGCACTTCAGGTTTACAGGCCATCATGCACGTCTCTATCCAGGGACAATGTGGAGCCTCCCAATTTTTGGCTGCCCTGGCAAAGGGCTATACTGAAATAGACCCACTTCCTTACAATGGGCACTTCTGGTTTACAGGCCATCATGCACGTCTCTATCCAGGGACAATGTGGAGCCTCCCAATTTTTGGCTGCCCTGGCAAAGGGCTATACTGAAATAGACCCACTTCCTTACAATGGGCACTTCAGGTTTACAGGCCATCATGCACGTCTCTATCCAGGGACAATGTGGAGCCTCCCAATTTTTGGCTGCCCTGGCAAAGGGCTATACTGAAATAGACCCACTTCCTTACAATGGGCACTTCAGGTTTACAGGCCATCATGCACGTCTCTATCCAGGGACAATGTGGAGCCTCCCAATTTTTGGCTGCCCTGGCAAAGGGCTATACTGAAATAGACCCACTTCCTTACAATGGGCACTTCAGGTTTACAGGCCATCATGCACGTCTCTATCCAGGGACAATGTGGAGCCTCCCAATTTTTGGCTGCCCTGGCAAAGGGCTATACTGAAATAGACCCACTTCCTTACAATGGGCACTTCAGGTTTACAGGCCATCATGCACGTCTCTATCCAGGGACAATGTGGAGCCTCCCAATTTTTGGCTGCCCTGGCAAAGGGCTATACTGAAATAGACCCACTTCCTTACAATGGGCACTTCAGGTTTACAGGCCATCATGCACGTCTCTATCCAGGGACAATGTGGAGCCTCCCAATTTTTGGCTGCCCTGGCAAAGGGCTATACTGAAATAGACCCACTTCCTTACAATGGGCACTTCAGGTTTACAGGCCATCATGCACGTCTCTATCCAGGGACAATGTGGAGCCTCCCAATTTTTGGCTGCCCTGGCAAAGGGCTATACTGAAATAGACCCACTTCCTTACAATGGGCACTTCAGGTTTACAGGCCATCATGCACGTCTCTATCCAGGGACAATGTGGAGCCTCCCAATTTTTGGCTGCCCTGGCAAAGGGCTATACTGAAATAGACCCACTTCCTTACAATGGGCACTTCAGGTTTACAGGCCATCATGCACGTCTCTATCCAGGGACAATGTGGAGCCTCCCAATTTTTGGCTGCCCTGGCAAAGGGCTATACTGAAATAGACCCACTTCCTTACAATGGGCACTTCAGGTTTACAGGCCATCATGCACGTCTCTATCCAGGGACAATGTGGAGCCTCCCAATTTTTGGCTGCCCTGGCAAAGGGCTATACTGAAATAGACCCACTTCCTTACAATGGGCACTTCAGGTTTACAGGCCATCATGCACGTCTCTATCCAGGGACAATGTGGAGCCTCCCAATTTTTGGCTGCCCTGGCAAAGGGCTATACTGAAATAGACCCACTTCCTTACAATGGGCACTTCTGGTTTACAGGCCATCATGCACGTCTCTATCCAGGGACAATGTGGAGCCTCCCAATTTTTGGCTGCCCTGCCTAAGGGCTATACTATATAATACACCCACTTCCTGACAATGGACACTTAATGTTTTGAGGCCCTCATGCACGTCTCTATCCAGGGACAACGTGGAGCCTCCCAATTTTTGGCTGCCCTGCCTAAGGGCTATACTACAATAGACCCACTTCCTTACAATGGGCACTTCAGGTTTACAGGCCCTCATGCACGTCTGTATGCAGGGGCATTGGTGAACCTCACAATTTTGGACTGCCCTGGCAAAGGAAAATACTACAAAGACTCACTTCCTCAAAATGGGCACATTAGACTCAAGAGGCCTTCATGTACGTCTCTTCTCAGGGACATCGGAGTGCCACACAATGTTTTCACGTAAAATCTTTCATGTATTAATCTCAAAAAGTAACATACACCAGCTCTATCTCACTATTGGGTATGTGCCCTTAACATTTCTGCCATGAAAAATCATTTTGGGGTCATTTTGGAAGGTTTTCTGGTGAGTCCGTAAAAATGGCGTGAAACGCGGACAAAATTGTTCACAGCTGTGACTTTTGAGTGATAAATGCTTCAAGGGGTCTTCCCCATGCTGTTGCCATGTCATTTGAGCACTCTTCTGAGACTTTTGTGACATTTTTAGGGTTTCTCCATGCTGCCGGGGGGTCATTTCACAAAAATACTCGGGTCTCCCATAGGATAACATTGGGCTCGTTGCTCGGGCCGAGTACACGAGTATCTTGGGAGGCTCGGCCCGAGCTTCGAGCACCCGAGCTTTTTAGTACTCGCTCATCACTACATATTAACCTAAATTAACCACTAACATAAAGTACAATGTGTCATGAGAAAACAGTCTTAGAATCACTGAGATATGTTGAAGCATTCAGAGTTATTACCATATACCGTATATTGACTCTGGTCAAATCTCAAAAATTTGCCCTGGTCATTAAGGCCAAAATTGGCTCTGTCACCAAGGTGTTAAAATAAAATAGAGCACATCATGAAACTTAAAACTGTTATGAGGTTATGTGGTCTTTTAAAATAGTTGTCTTTTTGAGGGTTTTTTTTCTAAAATGTTGCTGCCAAATGTTAATATTCTATTTAAAAAAAAAGATAAATTGAGGTCTCTTATTTTTTTACAATAAAAATCATTCTGAAAGTATGAAGATTTTTTTTAGGAAGCTTGCTTTTCATTGTAACTTCAAACACACCTTAAGAATTAAATTATAAAAAATATAATTAAAGACACCTTTTTTTAAAAAACACAATAAAAATATCAATCTGCATGCACATTTTCATGTTTTAAAACACAAGAAAAATTATGGGTGAACACAAACTTTTAGAAATTTCTTATTTTACAATTTCTGAAAATGATCTTAAAACACTATTATAATTGTGGAATACTAATAACCTTTTTTTTAATTAGTTACAACACCATATTGCAAATTTAACATATTTTTTTCTTTTGCAAAAAATATTTTCACTTCAAAGCTTTTAGTATCTGAAATTAGCATTTTACTTTGTGAATAATTGTAGCTGTTGTAGAACAATTTTTCTCCCAAACAGATGGTGATGCTGGGCTACTTCACCAGAGGCTTAGGCCCCAAGTCTCCAACTCAGCGCCCAGGGCAATTTTTTGTAAATTATTTTTTAATTGATTTAGAGAACTATCTTTGATAAGCTTAAACTGTTGTTGATTTCAGCTCCAGCACAGCTGTAGTAAATAGGAATGCTTTACAAAGACTATGAGCAAAGCTGTTGGCCTAAGCTCTGGGGTTTTTTAGAACCTAGCAATGACCTTGCAGATGAAACACTATCAATATATACTAAAATAAATCAGAGAGAGTCTCAATTTATAATTACAGTTAAAATACTTTTTTTTAATGAGTTACAAAAGTTTAGCTGTCATAAACACATCTGTTTAAGCAACAATAAACATTGATCTAACAGATATAATTTTATTTTTTTATATGTGTGAAATTGTGTCAATTGATAATTATTATTATTATTATTATTAGGATAAACATCATATACGCTCTTTTGTAACCACATTGACCTTGGTATATCCACCCCTCCTAAAGTAGAGCAATGATCCAAAAACTATACAAGTACAGTACTTCTAAAGATTGACAGCCATGATATAAAACGTGTGGAGCTCCAATTCCTTTACCCCAAAATCAAACATAAACAAGTTCTAGACCAAGCTGGTTCCATAGATGAGTTATGCATGGGCTTCTACTTCAAGTGCCATATGTTTATGTTTCAAGTCTATAAGCTTTCATTCTATTAAGAGACACTTTAGGTCTATTAAGAAAATGTCCCTGATCAAGACTGTTTTTCATGCTGGATGCACATCTTTTAGTGAATTTGCCTAAGTGCAAAGTTATGGTCTCAAGTAAGATTTGTACACCACCATGCATTATGAATTTGATATCTTACCCTCATCCTGCTCAAGCTCTAACCAATGTTTTCTGAGCGTGATGAAAATGGTGTGAAAATGACAAAGGTCACTATATGTTTGTGCAGCCTTGCGTTGAACATTTTTTGAATTTCTCAAAAATGTTTCCACCATTTTTTGGCATAAAAGCTTTAATGAATCAGGCCTAAAATGTTCACTCTTACAAATGCCTATATAAAATAGGATGTGTCAACAAATAGTTGAGTGTAAACAGTGTACATTACTAAATTGATCATTAAAACTTTAATCCCTTCAGCCCCAAGCCTATTTTGACCCTAAAGACCAGGACATTTTTTGCAATTTTGACCAGTGTCCCTTTATGAGGTTATAACTCTGGAACGCTTCAACGGATCCCGGTGATTCTGAGATTTTTTTTTCATGACATATTGGGCTTCATGTTAGTGGTAAATTTAGGCCGATATTTTTTGCGTTTCTTTGTGAAAAAACGTAAATTTCGCGAAAATTTTGAAAATTTTGTAATTTTCAAACTTTTAATTTTTATGCTCTAAAACCAACGAGACATATGACACAAAATAATTAATAAATAACATTTCCCACATGTCTACTTTACATCAGAACAATTTTGGGGAAAGCAAAAAAAATTAAGGAAGTTATAGGGGTTCAAAGTTTATGAGCAATTTCTCATTTTTACAACAAAATTTACAAAGCCACTTTTTTAGCGACCACATCACATTTGAAGCGATTTTGAAAGGTCTACATGACACAAAACACCCAAAAGTGACACCATTCCAAAAATGGCACCCCTCAGGCTACTCAAAACCCCATTCAAGAAGGTTATTAACCCTTCAGGTGCTTCACGGTAACTAAAGCAATGTGGAAGAAAAAAATGAACATTTTACTTTTTGCAACAAAAATCTTAATTTAGCCTCAAATATTGCATATTCACAAGGGTAGCAGGATTAAATGAACCCATAAAATTTTTTGGGCAATTTCTTCTGAGCACGCAGATACCTTATATGTGGCGAAAAACCACTGTTTGGGCGCACGGCAGGACTCGGAAGGGAAGGAGTGTAATTTGACTTTTTGAACAGAAAATTAGCTGGAATCGTTAGCCGCACCCTGAGGTGCCGAAACAATGGAGCTCCCCCACATGTGACCCCATTTTGGAAACCAGACCCCTCATGGAATTTATCTAGATGTTTATTGAGCACTTTGAACCTCTGGGGGCTTCACAAAAGTTAATAGAGTTGAGCCGTGACAATAAAAAAAAAATTTTTTACCACAAAATTGTTACTTCAACAAGGTAGCTTTTTTTCACAAGGGTATAGGAAAAATTGCACCATAAAATGTATTGTGCAATGTCTCCTGAGTACACAGACACCTTATATGTGGTGGAAATCAAATGTTTGGGTGCACAGCAGGGCTCAGAATGCAAGTAGCGTCATTTGATGTTTCAAACGCAAAATTGTCTGGGATACAGTTAGGTCCAGAAATATTTGGACAGTGACACAATTTTCGCGAGTTGGGCTCTGCATGCCACCACATTGGATTTGAAATGAAACCTCTACAACAGAATTCAAGTGCAGATTGGAACGTTTACTTTGAAGGTTTGAACAAAAATATCTGATAGAAATTGTAGGAATTGTACACATTTCTTTACAAACACTCCAGATTTTAGGAGGTCAAAAGTAATTGGACAAATAAACCAAACCCAAAATTTTTTTTTATTTTCAATATTTTGTTGCGAATCCTTTGGAGGCAATCACTGCCTTAAGTCTGGAACCCATGGACATCACCAATCGCTGGGTTTCCTCCTTCTTAATGCTTTGCCAGGCCTTTACAGCCGCAGCCTTCAGGTCTTGCTTGTTTGTGGGTCTTTCCGTCTTAAGTCTGGATTTGAGCAAGTGAAATGCATGCTCAATTGGGTTAAGATCTGGTGATTGACTTGGCCATTGCAGAATATTCCACTTTTTTGCACTCATGAACTCCTGGGTAGCTTTGGCTGTATGCTTGGGGTCATTGTCCATCTGTACTATGAAGCGCCGTCCGATCAACTTTGCGGCATTTGGCTGAATCTGGGCTGAAAGTATATCCCGGTACACTGCAGAATTCATCCGGCTACTCTTGTCTGCTGTTATGTCATCAATAAACACAAGTGACCCAGTGCCATTGAAAGCCATGCATGCCCATGCCATCACGTTGCCTCCACCATGTTTTACAGAGGATGTGGTGTGCCTTGGATCATGTGCCGTTCCCTTTCTTCTCCAAACTTTTTTCTTCCCATCATTGTGGTACAGGTTGATCTTGGTCTCATCTGTCCATAGAATACTTTTCCAGAACTGAGCTGGCTTTGGTGTTTTTCAGCAAATTTAACTCTGGCCTGTCTATTTTTGGAATTGATGAATGGTTTGCATCTAGATGTGAACCCTTTGTATTTACTTTCATGGAGTCTTCTCTTTACTGTTGACTTAGAGACAGATACACCTACTTCACTGAGAGTGTTCTGGACTTCAGTTGATGTTGTGAATGGGTTCTTCTTCACCAAAGAAAGTATGCGGCGATCATCCACCACTGTTGTCATCCGTGGACGCCCAGGCCTTTTTGAGTTCCCAAGCTCACCAGTCAATTCCTTTTTTCTCAGAATGTACCCGACTGTTGATTTTGCTACTCCAAGCATGTCTGCTATCTCGCTGATGGATTTTTTTCTTTTTTTTCAGCCTCAGGTTGTTCTGCTTCACCTCAATTGAGAGTTCCTTAGACCGCATGTTGTCTAGTCACAGCAACAGCTTCCAAATGCAAAACCACACACCTGTAATCAACCCCAGACCTTTTAACTACTTCATTGATTACAGGTTAATGAGGGAGATGCCTTCAGAGTTAATTGCAGCCCTTAGAGTCCCTTGTCCAATTACTTTTGGTCCCTTGAAAAAGAGGAGGCTATGCATTACAGAGCTATGATTCCTAAACCCTTTCTCCGATTTGGATGTGAAAACTCTCATATTGCAGCTGGGAGTGTGCACTTTCAGCCCATATTATATATATATAATTGTATTTCTGAACATGTTTTTGTAAACAGCTAAAATAATAAAACTTGTGTCACTGTCCAAATATTTCTGGACCTAACTGTAATTAGCGTATTCCATGTTGTGTTTGGAGACCCCCTGAGGTGCCGAAACAGTGGAGTTCCCCCACATGTGACCCCATTTTGGAAACTAGACCCCTCATGGAATTTATCTAGATGTTTATTGAGCACTTTGAACTTCTGGGGGCTTCACAAAAGTTAATAGAGTTGAGCCATGAAAATAAAAAAAAAATTTCACTACAAAATTGTTACTTCAACCAGGTAGCTTTTTTTTCACAAGGGTATCAGGAAAAATTGCACCATAAAATGTATTGTGCAATTTCTCCTGAGTACACAGATACCTCATATGTGGTGGAAATCAAATGTTTGGGCGCACAGCAGGGCTCAGAATGCAAGGAGCGTCATTTGACGTTTCAAACACAAAATTGTCTGGGATAACTAGCGTATTCCATGTTCTGTTTGGAGACCCCCTGAGGTGCCGAAACAGTGGAGCTCCCCCACATGTGACCCCATTTTGGAAACTAGACCCCCCCATGGCACAGAAAAAAAAACTGGGCGCACGCACGAATGTTCTGCAAAAAAGGGGGGGACTAGGTGGGATGAAAAAGAAGTCCTGTCCAAAGTCGAGTACGACTGCAGGACTATTGCTGATCAGGTACCTAATTGTTCATGTTTTGTTTTTTGTTTTTTTTATTTGGGGTGCACAAAAAAAAGCAAAAACTAGAGCAACAATTACGTACCTGATCAGCCAATCATGTAGCTGATCAGCACTCGGCGGCAAGCAGGTGGGGGAGGAGGGGGGGAGAGGGAGTGGGAGATGCGATTGGTGATAGTTAGAAAAGAGCCACGAACAATACTTACAGGATGGATCAGAACAGCGGCAGATGGGGGGGGCGGCAGATGAGGGGGCGGCGGCATATAAATAGAGCATCTGTGAATGTGAGACGGTGGTGGCTGGGATAGGGTGGGGGCGGATGGGAGAGGGTGCAGTGGATGCAGGAGCAGCAGAGGATGGGGAATGGGGGATGGGAGGATGGGAGGGAAGGGGAGTGGGAGGTGAGACTGGAGATAGTTACCCTACAGGATGGATCTAGGCAGCAAGATCACAGGAGATGAAGGAGGCAGCAGATCGGGGAGGGTGAGAGGTGGGAGAGGGAGCGCAGTGCAGATCACGGAGGAGACAGGTGAGCAGAGCACAGATCACGGGGGTGACAGGTGAGGGAGCAAAGATCACAGGGGTTACAGGTGGGGGAGCACAGATCATGGGGGGTGAGAGGTGAGGGAGAGCAAACAGCAGATCACAGGGGTTACACGTGAGGGAGCACAGATCACGGGGGTTACAGGTGAGGGAGCGCAGATCACGGGGGTGACAGGGGAGGGAGCACACATCACGGGGGTCACAGGGGAGGGAGCACACATCATGGGGGTGACAGGGGAGGGAGCGCATATAATGGAGGGGAGGGGGCGGGCAGCACATAACGGAGGGGCATGGAGGGAGCGCACATCATGGGGGTGAGAGGTGGGGGGTAGCGGGCAGCACAACGGAGGGGAGGGGGCGAGCAGCACATAACGGAGGGGGCGAGCAGCACATAATGGAGGAGAGGGGGCGTGCAGCACATAACGGAGGGGAGGGGGCGGGCAGCACATAACGGAGGGGAGGGGGCGGGCAGCACATAACGGAGGAGAGGGGGCGGGCAGCACATAACGGAGGAGAGGGGGTGGGCAGCACATAATGCAGGAGAGGGGCAGGCAACACATAACGGAGGAGAGGGGGCGCGCAGCACATAACGGAGGAGAGGGGGCGGGCAGCACATAACGGAGAAGAGGGGGCGCGCAGCACATAAGGGAGGAGAGGGGCCGGGCAGCACATAACGGAGGAGAGGGGCTGGGCAGCACATAACGGAGGAGAGGGAGCGCGCAGCACATAATGGAGGAGAGGGGGCGGGGCCGGGCAGCACATAACGGAGGAGATGGGGCGCGCAGCACATAACAGAGGAGAGGGGGTGGGGCCAGGCAGCACATAACGGAGGAAAGGGGGCGCGCAGCACATAACGGAGGAGAGGGGCGGGGCCGGGCAGCACATAACGGAGGAGAGGGGGCGGGGCCGGGCAGCACAAAAGGGAGGAGAGGGGGTGGGTAGCCGATCACGAGTGGAGGGGGCTGGCAGCACATCACGGAGGTGAGGGGCCGGGCAGTAGTTCGGGGGGAGCGGTGGCACTGTGGCAGATGTAGGGCGGTGGCGGCGGATCGGGAGGCTTTTCGCCGCTTTCATACAGTGCAATGGCAGCGCGGCAACTTCCGGGTCCCATGCTCCGGTCTCATAACAGCATTGGACCGGAGCTTGTCGCCCTGCCATTGCACTGTATACACTCACTGTGCTGGCGTGCTGCAGGGACCGACAAGTGAAGCTGATGGGGTGGTCACAGGCTACAGGTCCACTGTGATTGGAGAGATCGGTCATAAGGCCGATCTCTTCAATCAGAGCTACTGGAGCTGGGGGAGGGTGATCCAGTGAGGTCACACAGCTCCAGCCAATGGCCAGTGCTATAGCTGCACTGGTCAGGGCTGGATTTCAATGTTTCAGTCACTTTAAATGGCTGGAACATTACAGTGGCTGTGATTGGTTGAGCGGCGTTCGTCAGCCAATCACAGCCTCCGCAGGTCCGGTCTGTCGAATCTGCGGTTTGTGTTAACCGAACGCAGTCACCGGGGGCTCCGGTGCCGCGATTACGTCATGACGGAAAGATCCGTCCTTGGTCGTTAAGGCCCAGGGCACCATGACGGATCTTTCCGTCCATGGTCGTGAAGGGGTTAAGAGGCATATTATGCTTGCTTTCTGTATATTCTTGATATTATATTAAACACTTTAATATTTGTCAGGAAAAACGTGCATTTTCTAAATAAGTTCATCAGCCTTGCCAAATCAAGGAAATGTTATTAATAATGTATGCAGTTTGTATTGTGATATCTGGTGACAGATATGCTTTAAAAACACAATATACTTGCAAGGTGTACATGTGATATTACTGAAAAATGTTTCTGTAATTACACCAGTCTGCAAGGGAAACATTTTATACTATATAATTTATATTGCTGAACTCAGTGAAAATATGAAAACCATTTATCACGTGCAGTTTTTTCCACAAACACTGACTTCATAGGCCAAACAAGCCATAGCTTTTTCATCATTCAAATTAAATTATTTAGTCAGGGACTTGGACTTTTCTAAACATTCTGTAGAACTTTCTGTATACTAGAAGAATAGAACCTGCTACCTCCTTGGACCCTTTTTTCATGGTACAAAAGCCAAGAAATGTAATTTCTTCCATAGTATTTTTAAGACCATGCTCTAAGTGTATTGCAGTGATGTTTCTAGGTTGATGGAAAAATATAGCATTCAGTACATGTGAATAAGTGGATATTCTATTGATTCATCCAAAAAAATGTGAAAGCTGTGCTATTTCTCAATGGCGGTAAGTATGCTTTAGTGCCTGTTGGGCAATCTGTGCACTTGAAGGAAATCTATGAGAATTTAGACTATATTCACAAGAAACCTAGCTACAAGGTTTAAAATGGTCAATATGGGGTGATCTGAAAGTTCTCTTTGCTCCTTGGGCAGCAAGGACGATAAATTAAGTACCCATGTTTTTTGTGTGAATAGGAAAGCCAAGATAGTACTCAACACTGGATGCAAAAAAGTTGGACAATGAGAACATCCCGCTAAAGTTCTTCTGTCTCCGCTCCACATTAAGCTTAGTCTGATGAAGCTCTACCGAAAGAAGGAGAAGCTTTTAAATATCCGTGTATCAAGTTTCAGGGACTGTTGGAAGGGAAACTGAAGGAAGGCATTTTTGTGTGTCCAGATATTCAAAATCTCATGAAGATTGATGTGTTTGAAGCAAAAATGAAAGCTGTAGATAAAAGGGTTGTGGATTCATTTAAAGAAGTTGTGAAGAAATTTCTAGGTAACAACAAAGATCCAAAATGTAAGTACATTCTGGAGAACATGCTGAAATATTTTCAAAGCTTTGAGTTGTCTGATGAATTTGAAGTTATATTTTTTTACATTACCATTTGGACTGCTTTCCTGAAAACCTTGGTGCTACAAGTGAAGAGCAATGAGAAAGATTTCATCAGGATATGAAGGAGATGGAATGACAATGCCAAGGTAGATGCAACATGAATATGATGACTGTCTACTGCTGGATGCTTTACAGAGGAGAACCGCAGGTCTTCTATAAGAGAAAAGGTATCAAGAGAAAATTTGAAGAGAAAAGGAAAAGGTGCAAAGATAATTTCCCAGTTGCAGCATGAACGTTCAATACATTTATATATAATATTGTGTACATTTTTGGTTGCAGTAAATATTTTTCTTTTTTATCTCGCATGTAAATAATTTCATGCGCATTTTGTGCAAAATCCAGACATGATGGTTAAAAGTATAAATGTTTTTTTGAACTTAGGGCGTAATAAAACATAAGAATACAGTCATTGGATTTGAAAAAAAATTCATAAACCTAAATTTTGCATACCTGTGTTATCTGAATAGTCTTGTTAAGGAAACATGTTGGAAACATTTTGTAAACATAAAGGAAACATTTTGGACATGTTCATGTCATGTGGATTTGGTTAACTTTAGCTTTCCTACAACTTGCACAGTCCTTCTGAGACAGATAGGGCTGCTTCTCACTTGCGAGTTTCTCGCAGTAGAGCAATGCGAGAAAAACTCGCATTGAAATCGGACACATGTTAGTCAATGATTCAGCTCTCATCTGCGATTTTTTTCTCAGTCCAAATCGGACCGAGAAAAAAATCGCAGCATGCTGCTTTTTTGCGAGTTTCTCGCACCATTTGTCCCAATGATTTCCTATGGAAGGGGATTAAAAGTAGCATCACACACGCGCACCACCGTTCACATTTGCGAGTGTGGCAGTAACTTCGCACATTAGATGAATGTGACAGCACATTCCCATAGGTTAATTAAATGACACATGTGTAATAGCTTTTATCTAATGAAGATGTTGCATGAAACTAGCATCGCAATCGCAACACACACGCGAGCAAAAAGCATCGCACTTGCGTTGCACTCGCACCTAACGTGAACTAAAATCAGCCGAGTATTTTTCAGCCCAGTCGGACCGATTTTACTCGCATAGATGTGTTTCCACCCTTACTCTAAGTTTACACTTATTTTTGTATCTGTGTGATCAATAGTAGGTACAAAAGAGAAAATCTGAAGTTACAATCAATAGAAATATGAGAGTAATTTATCTTAATAATACAAACATTACATTCAGGTTTATTGAAATTTGCTATACTATTTCAATTACAATCACAAGACAAAGTGATGTTCTAATAAAAATAGCCATAAAGGTGAAACATTTACCTGACAAGGTAGCTATGATCAGATTGTGTATAGTTTTTCTGGGTTTTACAGATGTACCCATCTATGATATAATTAATAAAAGGGATAAAAGATAGAGCAAAAAAACTCAAATATTAAAATTCCATTAATGATGGTGATTTATGCGTTCATATACAGATGTTGATGACACTGACAGAGCAGCTGAGACACAGGTTCTGGAGCGCCCCTGCCATGACACATTGAGTGACTCATTTGATAAAGACCAACGGGTCGAAATGTTTCTGTTGCTATTTCCTATGCCTCCAACTGTCCACCATCTGTCTGTCTCAAATAAACTAAACACTATTGCATGAAAATTTTGAAGAGTGCGGTGAACTTTTGTTACATACTATGAGGGATCCAACATCCCATCTACCAGCACCTACCTAAATATTTTGCTGTCTGCACACTAATTACTTGTATTGCATATACAGATGTTAATATGGATACATTACTACGTATTGCATTCTGTCTGCCAACTGCCTGCATATTCAATGGTATAGGGATTGTTGTTAAATTCTAGTCACCTCTCTTTTAGCTTCACAATGCTATATTTATCTTATAAAAACGTCTTGTAATTGAAAAGCAACAATCTACTGTACAGTATGCAAAGAAAACGTGAAAACCATTCTTGGAATGTGGCAAACAATGCTCCAAGCACCAGGTAAGTAACATGGGAGGAGGTGATCGATACATTTTCCAATATTGATCAAGCTGTTATTTTATTTAGATACATTTCCAAACAAACTAATTACAATTTTTTACGGTTCCATCAGTATTTTACTCTAAATGAAAGAAAATAAAAAGCCAAAATTTGACATAACCTTAGTATAACAATTCTGTCGTTACAAAGGACAATATGGCAGTGATTTTTTTTTTCTTTTCTTAGGACAATGAAAAATATATATCCACATTCTAGAAATATTTATTCAAAATAAATAGAAGTTCTTTTCACATTTGTCCTTTTCTAGGTGTTGCTTCAATACTGTAACTACCTATTGATTCTGCATTTCCTTTAGAGTGGATTTTTCATTCAAGCTATTAATAGAGATGAGTGAATAGTTTTGTTCTGATTCATAATATGTACAGATTGAGTTGTTTTGTTTTATATGAAAGCACTAAAGATAAATTAGAGCGCTTTCCCCTCTGGCACCAAAGCAGTAAAAATATCAAATAAAAATAACCCAAAGCTGTTACTGAAGACATATTACCAAAGTGCATTTCATTTACACAGATATTTTTTATACATGTACAAAGAAATTCAAAGCTTACATCCTTATTCTGCTCAGCTTTCAAAAAAATGCATCATTTAAGATTCATTTATTTTTGTCCATTTATTATTTATAAGCATAACGCCTTGAATTACTGTACACATTTTCAAAGAAGTAAGGTAGCATCTGAACATTTTGTTTCTTAGCCAAAGTGTTGCTGACATTGTAACTATGAAGAATTTTTAACTTTATGTTGACTCAGAAACTGTTAACATGAGATATTAAAGTCTATACCATTGAAAAAGTCTTCGACAAAAAGAAAAAAAAAGGAAAAAAACAACAAATATTTTAATAGGCTTTTCCTGTTATACAGTAGCAAAGATATAGTAAGTTATCTAGCTATAAAAGTTTTGATGTTCATTTTTTGCTAAAATGAGAACAGTGTTAATAATTACACAATATTTCAGGGATACTAGTTTGCAACTTTTACCTCCTGGAGATCTGGTGACAATTTCAAAATGGCACTTAATGCTTCTCCTCAGGTATCATTCATTGACTTTGACTTTTTTTCCCTATCACAGCACAGGGATATTGCTTTAGAAACCCTTTTAAACATGATTACTACTTATAAAAGCATGAAAGTTTTGAAACCACAGTTTGTAAAGCATTAGGAAATCCAATCAAATGCTTGCACGTGACTGCTGCATAGAAAACCATGCTGATGCTCTTTGGTCAGAAGAGCCATGGGTCCAGTGTAAGTATTGTGCTGTGATCCTGCAATGACAGTCTGAATGTATCTGTAATGTTGCCAGAAGCAGTGGTTGCGGGCGAGGGCTTCAATCCTTCACTTGCCCCCGTGCGCTACAGATATGGGGATTAAACTGCATGATGGAGTAGTTGTGGAGGTGTTATGTGGTTGAAGCAGGTCTTCTTGGCACCGGCTGGCTTCTTGTCACTTAAACTGTGCGGATCTGCATTCAGGATTATTAACCCCTTCACCCTCAGTGATTTTTCATTTTTTGTTTTGTTTTTTCGCTCCCCTTCTTCCAAGAGCCATAACTTTTTTATTTTTCCATCAATCTTGCCATATGAGGGCTTGTCTTTTGTAAGACGAGTTGTACTTTTAAAAAAAATCATGAGTTTTACCATATAGTGTACTGGAAAATGGCTCCAAAATTCCAAGTGTGTAAAAATTGAAAAAAAAAAATTGTGATTGCACAATGGTGTTTGGGGTATTTTATTCACTTTGTTCACCATATGGTAAAACTGATGTTTCATTGTGATTCCTCAAATCGGTATAAGTTTGTAGATACTAAACATGTATAAATTTATTTTTATCTAATGGGTTAAAAGAATTCAGAATTTTGTACAAAAAAAGGGTACACTTTTTGCACCATTTTCCATGATCCATAGCGTTCTCATTCTTTGGAATACGGGGTCATGATGATCGGGTTTTATTGCATCTCAAGATGACAGTTTATTTGGACTATTTTTACACAGATGCTACATTTTGATTGGCTGTTATTGCATTTTGTGCAATTTAAGACAACCAAAAAATGTAATTAATGCGTTTGAAATTTTTTCGCCACTACGCCGTTTACCAATTGGGTTAATAGATTTTATATTTTGATACATTGGGCACTTCTGAACACGGCGATACCAAATATATTTATTTTAACCCTTTAATGTTCAATGGGGGTAATTTGAACTTTTAGGGGTTTTTTTTTTTTTTTTAAATTAAAACTTTAATTTAACTTTTTTTATTATTTTACAAGTCCCTTAGGAGACTATAAGGATGAGCAGTCTGATCGCTGATTTATTTCTGCTGATCAGTGCTGCACAGCTCTGATCAGCAGAAATGCTGCTCTCTTGTTACAGCCGCAGCTGTTCCGGCTGTCACAGTAACATGATAGCGACAGGAATCATGACATGACCTATCACTACCATGGCAACCAATGGCTCCTCATGGTCGCATCACGGGGCCTCTGATGGCGGCGGGGAAAGACAATTTCCCCGCCGTGGCCATTTAAGTTGTGCTGTCACATGTTGAAATCAGCAGATATGTGCGGGGATCCCTGCCGGATCCCCGCAGCAGCTGGCAGTGATCACCCCTTCATGATTTAGAATATACCAGTACGTCCTTGGTCATGAAGAAGTTAAAGATGAGTCCATAACAGCTATAAACTGCACATAGTTTACTTGTAACATGTTATAATAAACACAGTTTTTCTATGCTTACAAAAGGTTTTATTTTCAGGCATTAACATACTAATACAGACTGGCTCATCTGTTACGGCTACTTGCAAATTCACATTGGCTACTAAGGAGTATGAGGGTTTGACGTTTTGCTGTCTCCTGTATACCCAACCATATCGGTCTATGTGTACTGTTGTGATGAGACTATCCTGCATGGCTATGATTCTGCTTCAGGGTCACTCCTCGAGTCTAACCCCCTGTGTCTGTGGTCATCGTTATATGCTGACTCCACTGCTGTCCGCACTGTTCACACTTGCCTGCTTGATGGGGGGTGCTTTCTGTTCCCTCATTTCACCTAAGTAGAGCTTTAATGCTGCAATCCATCTTCTTTCACCTTTACTCCCCCCTGCACATTCTTCTGCCTGTTCCTCTCTTCACACCACATTCTTCACTCTGCTACATCTTTTCTCCACTTCACTACTCACAACACTATCTAGAAAGAGGGAATACTCAACACTATCTCCCTTTTTCTGAGGCTTTTTTTTAGCTAACTCTATCAGCCCTGTCACTATGCCTGAAGCCTGAGTTTCCCCTTCCAGCTAAGGAACCCAAGACCAGTGACATCTAGTGGTGGTGGTAACACTGCACCCACAGACACATACAGGGAACTTAGAACATCTTACTACCACTGTACACTGTAAATACACTGTTATATCAACAATGATGATTTCAGGGGGTTGCAGGTCAGAATTCACTCTTATACACATCACTGACATCCAGCATAGAAGAGTGATGAGGGAAGGGTGTGAATATTCATTATTTCATTAACATAAGATCCAATTCCTGATGCTGGCAGAGGGATAGGCAGGATTATGGGTGGTAAGACAAGCTGGCATGTGACTATAAACTTATGGGGATTACAGCAATGTACATATTATAGATGTAGAAAGGGGTGAACCTTCGTCTTTCATTAATGGCAGGCCCAATCACTGACACCAATCCAAAAAAAAAACATACCCCAAAAATGAGCCCCAGAACATCATTTGGAGCCAAAAATAATATAAGACACTGTCATATCTTGGGGGAAACACGGTAGTGGTATAATTGATATATGCATCAAATATTTGCTGTATACAAAATGTCTGCATTGTCCAAGTTTTTGAATACATGATGTCGTGAAGAATACATGAACAGAGGAAGAATATCCTGTAAAGATATAGGTTGCTTATTCATATAGCAGTAAAAAGCTTCCTTATTTAACATTAGGTGCAATATTTTCATAGAAAGATGCAATAGTAGAATACAAATGTTAAAACATTTTATAACTCAGCACACATATAAACTTACAGTACAGACCAAAAGTTTGACACACCTTCTCATTCAAAGAGATTTCTTTATTTTCAGGACTCTGAAAATTGTAGATTGACATTGAAGGCATAAAAACTATGAAATAACACATGTAAAATTAAATACTTAACACAAAAGTGTGAAACAACTGAAAATATGTCTTATATTCTAGGTTCTTCAAAGTAGCCACCTTTTGCTTTGATTACTGCTTTGCACACTCTTGGCATTCTCTTGATGAGCTTCAAGAGGTAGTCACCAGAAATGGTCTTCCAACAGTTTTGAAAGAGTTCCCAGAGATGCTTAGCACTTTTTGGCCCTTTTGCCTTCACTCTGCAGTCCAGCTCACCCCAAACCATCTCGATTGGGTTCAGGCCCGGTGACTGTGGAGGCCAGGTCATCTGGCGTTGCACCCCATCACGCTCCTTCTTAGTCAAATAGCCCTTACACAGCCTGGAGGTGTGTTTGGGGTCATTGTTCTGTTGAAAAATACATGATGGTTCAACTAAACGCAAACCGGATGGAATAGCATGCCACTGCAAGATGCTGTGGTAGCCATGCTGGTTCAGTATGCCTTCAATTTTTAATAAATCCCCAACAGTGTCACCAGCAAAGCACCCCCACACCATCACACCTCCTCCTCTATGCTTCACGGTGGGAATCAGGCATGTAGAGTCCATCTGTTCACCTTTTCTGCATTGCACAGACACGGTGGTTGGATCCAAAGATCTCAAATTTGGACTCATCAGACCAAAGCACAGCTTTCCACTGGTCTAATGTCCATTCCTTGTGTTCTTTAGCCCAAACAAGTCTCTTCTGCTTGTTGCCTGTTCTTAGCAGTAGTTTCCTAGCAGCTATTTTACCATGAAGGCCTGCTGAACAAAGTCTCCTCATAACAGTTGTTCTAGAGATGTGTCTGCTGCTAGAACTCTGTATGGCATTGACCTGGTCTCTAATCTGAGCTGCTGTTAACCTGCGATTTCTAAGACTGGTGACTCGGATAAACTTATCCTCCGCAGCAGAGGAGACTCTTGGTCTTCCTTTCCTGGGGCAGTCCTCATGTGAGCCAGTTTCTTTGCAGCATTTGATCGTTTTTGCCATTGCACTTGGGGACACTTTCAAAGTTTTCCCAATTTTTCAGACTGACTGAACTTTCTTAAAGTAATGATGGCCACTCGTTTTTCTTTACTTAGCTGCTTTTTTCTCACCATAATACAAATTCTAACAGTCTATTCAGTAGGACTATCAGCTGTCTATCCACCAGACTTCTGCACAACACAACTGATGGTCCCAACCCCATTCATAAGGCAAGAAATCCCAGTTATTAAACCTGACAGAGCACACCTGTAAAGTGAAAACCATTTCTGGTGACTACCACTTGAATCTCATCAAGAGAATGCCAAGAGTGTGCAAAGCAGTAATCAAAGCAAAAGGTGGCTACTTTGAAGAACCTAGAATATAAGACATATTTTCAGTTGTTTCACAATTTTTTGTTAAATATTTCATTCCACATGTGTTAATTCATAGTTTTGATGCCTTCAATGAGAATCTAGAATTTTCAGAGTCATGAAAATAAAGAAAACTCTTTGAATGAGAAGGTGTGTCAAAACTTTTGGTCTGCACTGTATGTTCAGTCTCAAGTCATATAAAACTATGAGAAAGTTTGATCATTGAAATTGCTATGTAAATTCAAATGAAAACTACAGTATATGAACATATTCAGGGGTGTATGTCAGTCACTGTATGTGTACAGAGGCGGAAAGGAAACAGTCCATACTGATATTGCAGTTTCAACTTGCCTTTTTATTTTGGGCTTTGGGCCTGGACCCGCTGGTGCCGGTTTCAGGTGTTCCCGCTCCCCTTGTTATCCGTGCCAGCTATGACCTGGGGTAGCTGTCCTCCATGCACACTCATTTGTATTGGGCTCTCATGGCTTAGGGCTTCTGGGGAGCCCCTCTGTTTCAATCTTGGTCCTATTGCAGGCAGCCTGGACTATTTAATGGGTAGACTTTTGTCCCTTGTCCCAGGTCCCCTCTTTTCTGCTGATGCTTCTGACTCTTTGGGTAGTGAGTAACCCTGGAGATCCCCTCACCTAGCAGATTTAACAGGTGACCATAAAGTGTCCCACTGTCTTAGGGTCTGCACCACGCCTTATGCTGAGTCCTGTGAGCCTAAGTTCCGGACTTCCACAGGCGCCCTGCGGTTCCTGGAGTATTACACTTCCACAGGTCACTCACAGTTCCTAGAGTCCTGGTTCCTTACTCCACAGTCCCTCTCTCTTCTTTACAGCTTCCCATTCATACTTTAGGTCTTTACACTTTTCCTTAAAAAAATAAAAAAAAAAGTCTTTATTTTTATATAGCGCTAACATATTACGCAGCGCTTTACATACATCAGGAACACTGTCCCCATTGGGGCTCACAATCTAAATTCCCTATCTGTATGTCTTTGGAGTGTGGGAGGAAACCGGAGAACCCGGAGGAAACCCACGCAAGCACGGGGAGAACATACAAACTCCTTGCAGATGTTGTCCTTGGTGGGATTCGAACCTAGGACCCCAGCGCTGCAAAACTACAGTGCTAACCACTGAGCCACCGTGCCGTTCTTTACTTCACTCCTAACTCTCTCACTCCTCACTCCTTCACTCTCCGACTACTTCTCTCTCCACACTACTCTCTACTACTTCCTCCCTTCAACTTCCCAACTGACCACCAGCTCCTCCCCTTGCTGGGCCTCTCCCTACAGATTGGATGGCAATTAGCCAATAGGTGCCCATCCCTTTTAGGCTAAGAACACACATCCGGCTTTTCTGCCGTTTGTTGGATCCGGCGTGCTCCCATACAGTCTATACAGTACTGTGTCTGCGCGACAAGCTCCGGTCACGTGCTGTCATGTGACTGAAGCATGTGACCAGGAAGTTGCAGCGCAGCCACTGTACTGTATAGACTGTACAAGAGCGTGCCGGATCCGACAAACGGCAGAAAAGCCGGATGTGTGTTCTTAGCCTTACCTGTTGCTAGACAGTCTCCCAGTCTGAATTTCGGGTTTTCTATGTGGCCTGAGGGTGTTGGTGTATTGACTGGCACAGATATTCCAGGGTTTGGGTTTCCACGGTAACATTTTGTGGCACCTGATACCTCAGGGGTGCTACAGTAGAACAGCCATAGAATGTGCCCATGACCTTCTCTCTGCCTCAGCTAGTGCCTGCGTGAAGATGTCATCACATCAGCAAGTACATGCTGGCCACAAAAAGCTTTGGAGGATCATATGGAGGGGTATTCACTTTTTTTCTATAAAGTGACTGAAATGTGGGTGGGAGAGAGGAAATTAGATTTTAATCAATTTTAGGTAGACGTTGGAAGAATGAATGACAATGAATTTGGGGGCTTGTAATTATAATGAATTGGAGGGCATATCATTACACTGATTTGGAGGGAAAATCAATTTTAATAAATTAGGGGGAGGACATATAATATTCATGTAATTATTTAATAGGGGCTGTCAGTTCTTTCAAATCAATTTATTTTTTTGGATGGTGAGTTGCACAATGGCTAATAATTGTTGTGGAGCATATTTTTATATTAGCAACACAGTGTGGGTGAGTTATTATTCAGGAAACAAATGTATTTATATGAGACCTTTTTTCTAAGGGGCTTGGTGATCACTGTGGCCAACTCTGCATTGACCTAGTCATGGCGTTAGGACATCAATATGAAGGTTTGATAGATGGAGAAGAAACAAAGAAACTGACTGTAGTCAGACCAGGTGTCAGTGGTAAGTTATTGGATGTAAATATTTATTCTTAATCTATACCGTACAAGCCTAAGAACACCATCCCAACTGTGAAACAGGGGTGGCAGCATCATGTTGTGGGGTTGTTCTGCTGCAGGACGGACTAGTGCACTTCACAAAATAGATGGCGTCATGAGGAAAGAAGATTATTTGACAATACTGAAGCAACATATCAAGACATCAGCCAGGATCTAAAGGCCTCGGCTCACTAAGCGACATCACTAGCAACATCGCTGCTGAGTCACGGTTTTTGTGACGCAACAGCGATCTTGCTAGCGATGTCGCTGTGTGTGATATCCAGCAATGACCTAGCCCCTGTTGTGAGGTTGCCGGGTCGTTGCTAAATGTCCTGGACCATTGTTTAGTTGTTGCTCTCTCACTGTGAAGCACACATCGCTGTATTTCACAGCAGGAGAGCAAAGATCTAAATGTGCAGGGAACAGGGAGGCAGCGGACGCTGGTAACCAAGGTAGACATCGGGTAACCAAGCAAAGGCTTTGCTTGGTTACCCGATATTTACCTTTGTTACCAGTGTCCGCAGCTTCTTGAAGATGGCTCCCTGCTCCCTGCACACGTAACTAAGGTACACATTGGGTAACTAAGCGAAGCGCTTTGCTTAGTAACCCGATGTGTACCATGGTTATGAAGCACAGCGTCGTTACACAGGTCGCTGGTGGCTGATCTCTGATCGCTGTGGAGATCTGCCTGTTTCACAGCTCACCAGCAACCATGTAGCGATGCTCCAGCGATCTTTGTCAGGTCAGATCGCTGGTGGGATCGCTGGAGCGTCGCTTAGTGTGACGGTATCTTTAAAGCATGAGCGGAAATTGGTCTTCCAAATGGACAATGACTGATGCATACTGCCAAACTGGTTACAAAGGGGCTTAAGGATTAAAAAGAAATTGTTTTCGAGTGGCCATCACAAAACCCTTATCTCAATCCTATTGAACATTTATGGGCAAAGCTGAAAAGACAGGTGCGAGCAAGGTGACCTACAAACATGGCTTAGTTAGACCAGTTTTATCAGGAGGAATGGGCCCAAATTCCTACTAACTATTGTGAGAAGCTTATTGAAGGAAATCCAAAATGTTTGACCCAAATCATACAGTTTAACCTCATAACGACGGCCGTACGACTTAAAGCGGCGGCAAAACAGGGTACTTATTCTGTTCCGCCGCTTTAAAGCGGCGGCCCGAAAAAACCCTGTAGCGCCCCCCCAGCGACCGAAAATCTCGGGGGTTTCAGCTACCGGGGGTAGCTGAGACCCCCCAGATTATGAATCGGGGTGTTTTTTTTGGACCCCGATCATGTGATCGGCGGTATACACCGTATACCGACGAACACATGAAAAAAAAAGAAATGGCCGGTAAAACTGATTTCTTTTTCATCTGACATGATCAAACATGTCAGATGAGAAAGAAATCTAACCCCCTAGTGCCCCCAAAGCCCCCGGTACCGGAGAGTCCCCCCACCCCCACCCCTACCCCCACCGGACATCCAAAATGGCGCCGAAGCGCACAGAAAACTGCCGCCGGCGCCGGCTCTGCAGTCATTTCCCTCCGATCTGAAATGATCAAACATTTCAGATCGGAGGGAAATGTCCTCCCCCTGACCCCTCCTCCGGTCCACCGGAGCCCTCTGGTCACCGGAGCCCCCTCCGGTTCTCCAGAGCCACCACCCCCCTCCCCCCTCCGGAGCGTGGAAGATGGCGGCGCACAGCGCGCGGCCGCCTTCATTCTGCTCTTTCTGCCGCATGTGACACGTCACATGCGGCAGAAAGGTGTCCCCAGGTCCCACTAGGTAACCCCCCGTCACCCCCCCCCCCCCCAAGCCCCCGGTTATACGTTACCTGTCTGCCGCTCCGGGCCCGCGATCGCCGCCTCCTTCTTCAATGCTGGCGGCGCATGCGCAGACAGCGGCTGTCAGCTGGATCCCTGCAAGCAGGGATCCTGCTGACGTCGCTGATGCACAGGCTCCACTGTGGACCGGGGGAGGGTGAGTGCAGTGATCTGCAGCCACACTCCTCACATGGAGAGGCTGCTGTTCCAGAAAATGGGGGGTACGTTCTGTGAGCGTGCCCCTCATATTCTGGAATGAGGTTACTGCAGGTCACTCTGCCCTAGGTTGGACCGGGGCAGTGTGAGTGCAGTATTCTCAGATTACTGCACCCACACTGCTCATGGAGAGCTTGCTCTTCCAGAAAATGGGGGATACGTTCCCTGAACGTGCCCCCCATATTCTAGAAGATCCAGAGTCGCCGAGGGACCTCCAAAATGGATTACAGCGACCGGAATTTCTTTATTTTCAATAAATTGGTAAAAGAGGAATGTTTCGGGGAGTGTTTTTTCAAATAAATTTTTTTTTTGTCTTTTTTTTTTCTATTACTGACTGGGTTAGTGATGTCGGGTATCTGTTCAGATGCCGTGACATCACTAACCCCAGGGCTTGATGCCAGGTGACATTACAGCTGGTATCAACCCCATATATTACCCCGTCTGCCACCGCACCAGGGCGCGGGATGAGCTGGGGCGAAGCGCCAGGATTGGCGCATCTAATGGATGCGCCACTTCTGGGGCGGCTGCGGCCTGCTATTTTTAGGCTGGGAAGAGTCCAATAACCATGGCTCTTCCCACCCTGAGAATACCAGACCCCAGCTGTCCGCTTCACCTTGGCTGGTGATCTAATTTGGGGGGACCCCACGTTTTTTTTTTTTTTTTAAAAAACGCCTGGGGAGCCCTCCAAATTGATCACCAGCCAAGGTGAAGCTGTCAGCTGTGGTTTGCAGGCTACAGCTGTCTGCTTTACCCTAGCTGGCTATCAAAAATAGGGGGGACCCCACGTCGTTTATTTTAATTATTAATTTTTTGGGGGGCTAAATACAAGGCTAGGCACCCTTTAGTGCCACATGAAAGGCACTAAAGGGCGCCAGCTTAGAATATGCAGGGGAATGGGACGTTATATTTGTTTGACATCTATCCATTCATCCATTGTAGCATTTTACGCTGTGTGCCCACAATCAGGGTTTGCAGCGTTTTGGGCGCAGAGTGTTTTCCCTGCGTCCATAGCGCTGCGTTGTGCAGTAGAAGCACAGTGGAAGGATTTTTAGAAATCCCATGCCCAATGTGCTTCTTTTCTCCGCAGCATAAACCGACCTGTGGCGCAGCTTCCCAAGCCTCAGCATGTCAATTTATGCTGCGGAGATGAGTGTTCTCTGCAGGTAGCATAGAGCTCCACAGCGGCCTGAACCCAAATCGTGGGCTTGGGCAGCTGCGTTCTCCCGTGGACAACACTCACATCTCTGCAGGAGGCTGACACTGTGTACTAGATGCCGTGTCGCTGGATCATGGCCACATAGCCTAACAGTGAGACATTTGTTGCTACAGCAACATTTTTGTGAAGTACCTGTGGATTCAAAATGCTTACTATACTCCTGAATAAAATCCAGTTTCCAAAATGGGGTCACTTGTGGGGGTTTTCTGATGTATAGGTACCCAAGGGGCCCTGCTAATGTGACATGGTGCGCGCAATTTATTTCAACTTTTCCAGAATTCAAATGGTGCTCCCTCCATTCCAAGCCCTCCCATTTATCCAAACAGAGGTTTTTGGCCACATGTGGGGTATCCCTGTGCTCATAAGACATTGGATAACAACCTGTGGGGTCCACGGTTTGTTGTTGTCTCTTGAAAAAGTGAGAAATTTGATGCTAAAGCAACAGTTTTGTGAAAAAAATGAAAATTTTCAATATGGCAACCTAAGCTTATCAAATTCTGTGAAGTACTCATGGATTCAAACTGCTCACTATACACCTTGATAAAAGCCTTGAGGTGTCTTGTTTCCAGAATGGAGTCACTTTTGGGGGACCGCCACTGTTTAGGCACCTCAGGGGCTCTCCAAATGCAACCTGGCGTCCGCTATTGATTCCAGCCAATTTTGCAGTCACATGGCACTCCTTCCCTTCCGAGCCCTGCCATGCGCCCAAACAGTTGATTTCCACCACATATAAGGTATCGCCAAACTCAGGAGAAATTGCACAATAAATGTTATGCTGAATTTTTTCCTTTTACTCTTGTAAAAAAAAAAGCTACCTGGTTGAAATAACAATTTTGTGGTAAAATTTTATTTTTTTTTTTTCATGGCTCAACGTTATAAAATTCTGTGAAGCACCTGAGGGTTCAGGGTACTCACCAAACATCTAGATAAATTCCTTGAGGGGCCTAGTTTCCAAAATGGGGCCACTTGTGCGGGGTTTCTGCTGTTTAGGTACCTTAGGGGACCTCCAAATGCGACATGGTGCCCGCAATCTTTTTCAGCCAAATTTCCTTTCTAAAATTCAAATATTGCTCCTTTCGTTCCAAGCCCTCCCATTTGTCCAAACAAAGGTTTCAGACCACATGTGAGGTATCACCGCGCTCATAAAAAAGTGGTTAACAAACCATGAGGTCAAATTTTTGGAATTACCTCTTGAAAAAGTGAGAAAATTGATGCTAAAGCAACATTTTTGAGAAAATTATTAAAATTTTCAATATGACAACGTAACGTTAACAAAATCTGTGAAGTACCTGTGGATCTAAAATGCTCACTATACCCCTAGATAGAAGCCTTGAGGGGTCTAGTTTCCAAAATGGTGTCACTTGTGAGGGATTTCTTCTGTTTAGGTACCTTAGCGGACCTGTAAATGCAACATGGTGCTTGGAATCTATTTCAGCCAAATTTGCTTTCCAAAATTCAAATATTGCTCCTTCTGTTCCGAGCCCTCCCATTTGTCCAAACAGAGGTTTCTGACCACATGTGGGGTATCGGCGCGCTCATAAGAAAGTGGGGAACAAGTTTTGAGGTCCATTTTGTTGTGTTATTTCTTCTAAAAGTGAATAAATTTGGGTTAGAGCAACATTTTTAGGTAAAATTTAATTTTTGCTTTTTTTCATTCCACATTGCTTTTGTTCATGTGAAGCACCTGAAGGGTTAATAAACTTCTTGAATGTGGTTTTGAGTACTTTGGGGGGTGCAGTTTTTAGAATGGTGTCACTTTTGGGTATTTTCTGTCATCTAGGCCTCTCAAAGTCACTTCAAATGTGATGTGGTCCCTAAAAAAATGGTTTTGTAAATTTTGATGTAAAAATGAGAAATTGCTGATAAACTTTGAACCCCTCTAACTTCCTAACAAAAAAAAATTTTGTTTCCAAAATTGTGCTGATGTAAAGTAGACATGTGGGAAATGTTATTTATTAACTATTTTGTGTCACAGAAATCTCTGGTTTAACGGTATAAAAATTCAAAAGTTGAAAATTGCTAAATTTTCAAAATTTTTGCAAATATTCAATTTTTTTCATAAATAAACACAAAAAATATTGTCCTAAATTTGGTACTAACATGAAGTCCAATATGTGACGAAAAAACAATCTCAGAATCACCGGGATCCGTTGAAGCGTTCCAGAGTTATAACCTCATGAAGTGACACTGGTCAGAATTGCAAAATTTGGTCTGGTCATTAAGGTGAAAATTAGCTCCGTCACTAAAGGGTTAAGGGCGATGGTATCAAATACTAATTATGAAATGTATGTAAACTTTTGACTTTGCAGAAAATAATAAAAATGCCTTAAAACATTTTCTCTCTCATTCTGGCATTTTGCAAATATGAATAATTTTGGTTCCTAATTGACTTAAAACTGGAAATGTTTATTCTTAATTCAAGTCAGACAGTGAGAAAAACAAGCAGACGTGTCTTTTTAGATAGTGTATGTAAATGTCTGGTTCCAACTGTATCCTTTGGAAATGTGATACAATTTTATCTATTATCATTATCAGTTGTTACCAATAATTGTGATGCCTGATGCTTTCATTTTTGCTATGGTGGAAGTATGAATATTATGCATGTTTTAAGTATAATATTCCGTAAGAGACTTTTATAAAGAAAGTTCTGCATTGTTCATTCCTCTATATTACTTATACAATGCCTTGAAAAAGTAGTCATGCCCCATGACATATTCAACCTTTTTTCATGTAATACCCACAAACTAAAATGCATTTTATTTGGATGTAAGGTAATATACAAATTAATAAAACACAAAGTACTTAGTATTTGTAAAGTCTAATGGAAATTATATATAGTTTTTAGATATAGGGAGCACTGAAATGCTCGAGTGCTCTTTACTCGAGTTGAAGAGGTAAGAAGATCTGCAAGGGCTCAACTTAAATAAAGAGTATTATGGAAGTCAATAATTGGGCTGTTCAGTAGAGATGAGCCACCCCCCTAGAGTTCAAGTTCGGTTCGGTTCGTCGAACGTTGCCCCGGTCAAACTCTCGAACTCCATAGGAAACAATGGGAGGCAATCACAAACACATAAAAGCACCTAGAAAAAACACTCAAAGTTGTCCAAAAGGTGCCAAACAACTCACAAGACAACACAAACACATGGGAAAGTGACAAAGACAAATACTCATGTGAAAACTAAACAGCTCGACGAGGGAAAAGAGGAGGAGACACAGATATAGGCATGGCATGCCCTTCTAAAATCATGTAAAACACAGCAAGGGGACTCCAAGCAGACTCTCCCTTTTTTCCAAAAATTGGGCCCCACAGTCACCACTTCAGTGGCAGCACTTGTGCCTCAGTTGCAAACTGGACAGGTTGATTTGCATCAAACACATTCAAAAATACGCAAGCCTTAACTGTCCCCAGGATGACACCGGGGTGGGTAGCAAAGTCTTTGCTGAACCATGACTTGTTCATCTTGGCTCATTTTTAAAAACACCGCAAGGGTTACTCCAAGCGGAGTCTCCCTTTTTTCCAAAAATTGGGCCACACAGACACCCCTTCAGTGTCAGCACTTGTGCCCCAGTTGTACACTTCACAGGTAGATTTGCATCAAGCACATTCAAAAATACGCCAGCCTTAACTGTCCCCAGGATGGCACCGGGGTAGGTAGCAAATTTTTTGCTGATCCCAGATCTGTTCATCTTGGATCATTTTTAGAAACACTGCAAGCAAGGGTTACTCCAAGCGGAGTCTCCCTTTTTTCCAAAAATTGGGCCCCACAGACACCCCTTCAGTAGCAGCACTTGTGCCCCAGTTGTACACTTCACAGGTAGATTTGCATCAAGCACATTCAAAAATATGCTAGCCTTAACTGTCCACAGGATGGCTCCGGGGTAGGTAGTAAAGTCTTTGCTGATCCCAGATCTGTTCATCATGGATCATTTTTAGAAATATTGCAAGCAAGGGTTACTCCAAGAAGAGTCTCCCTTTTTTCCAAAAATTGGGCCACACAGACACCCCTTCAGTGGCACCACTTGTGCCCCAGTTGTACACTTCACAGGTAAATTTGCATCAAGCACATTCAAAAATACGCCAGCCTTAACTGTCCCCAGGATGGCACCGCGGTAGGTAGCAAAGTCTTTGCTGATCCCAGATCTATTTATCTTGGATCATTTTTAGAAACACTGCAAGCAAGGCTTACTCCAAGCGGAGTCTCTCTTTTTTCCAAAAATTGGGCCACACAGACACCCCTTCAGTAGCAGCACTTGTGCCCCAGTTGTACACTTCACAGGTAAATTTGCATCAAGCACATTCAAAAATACGCAAGCCTTAACTGTCCCCAGGATGGCACCGGGGTAGGTAGCAAAGTCTTTGCTGATCCCAGATCTGTTCATCTTGGATCATTTTTAGAAACATTGCAAGCAAGGGTTACTCCAAGCAGAGTCTCCCTTTTTTCCAAAAATTGGGCCACAGACACCACTTCAGTGGCAGCACTTGTGCCCCAGTTGCAAACTAGACAGGTACATTTGCATCAAGCACATTCCAAATACACAAGCATTTACTCTCCCCAGAATGACACAGGGGTAGTAACGTCCTTGCGGATCCATGACTTGTTCATTTTGATGAACGTTAGTCTGTCCACATTGTCAATGGAGAGACGCGTGCGCTTATCTGTCAGCACACATCCAGCAGCACTGAAGACACGTTCAGAGACAACGTTGGCAGCTGGACACGTCAAGATCTTTAAGGCGTAAGTGGCGAGCTCAGGCCATTTTTCAAGATTTGATGCCCAAAATGAGCAAGGCTCCAGTTGCAAAGTCATGACATCGATGTTCATTTGGAGATACCCCTGTATCATCCTCTGCAGCTGTTGACTATGTGTCAGACTTTTTGTTTCTGTTGGCCTTGCAAAGGATGATCTAAAAAAATATGAAACGATTCAATAAAAATGCTGTTACCAGCACCAGATACGGTGCTGCTGGTACGGTTAGACTGTTGATGATGAGACCGTCCCATGTTTGTCAAGTTACAACTGGGAGATTCACTCCGTGCACCACTGGGGTTTGGTGGAAAAGCCGAGCTAAGATTGAGTAACAGCTTCTGCTTATACTCCTGCATACGTGCATCCCTTTTTACAGCTGGATTTATTTCCCAAAATTTAGACTTGTACCGGGGATCTAATAATGTGGCAACCCAGTAGTCATCATCACTTCTAATTTTGACAATCCGAGGGTCATGTTCCATGTAGTGCAGCAAGAAGGCGCTCATGTGTCTTGCGCATCCATGCGGACCAAGTTCTTGCTGTGTTTGTGGCATAGAGGTGCTAACTATTCTTTCTTCCTCTGACATATCCCCCCAACCTCTTTCAACTGAAATGTGACCAAGGTCTCCCTCATCTGCTGAGTCTTCCATATCCATGGACAGTTCGTCCTCCATTTCTTAATGTTCTCCTGCACCTTCCTCAACATTTTGCCTGCTACCATTCGTCCTTGTTAATCCCTCTCCCCCACCGTCCCATGCCTGCCGCCTTGGTGATGATGAACATCTGGACCTTGGTGATCTTGTTATCCCTTGCGCATATGAATCCTCATGTACTTCCTCCCCTTCCTGTTGAACCACTCCCTGACTCCGAATAGTGTTTAGCGTGTGCTCCAGCATGAAAATGACTGGAATTGTCATGCTGATAATGGCATTGTCAGCGCTAAACATATTCGTCGCCATGTCAAAACTGTGCAGATGGGTGCATAGGTCCTTGATCTGAGACCACTCCATCAGGGTGATCTGCCCCACCTCTGCATGTCGTTGGCCCAGGCTATACATCATGACGTATTGCACCAGTGCTCAGCGGTGCTGCCACAGTCACTGTAACATGTGGAGAGTCGAATTCCAGCATGTCGGCACATCGCATTTCAGGCGATGAACCAGCAGGCTGAAAGACTTCTGGAGCGATGCAAGTCGCTCAGCTGCAGCGGTTGAACGGTGGAAGTGAGCAGACAGTTTTCATGCCCTGTTCAGAATGCCATCTAGGCCAGGATAGTGTGTTAAAAATTGCTGGACAACAAGGTTCAACACATGAGCCATACAAGGCAAGTGTGTCACCTTTCCCAGGCGAAGGGCCATACCCAGGTTTGCAGCATTGTCGCACACGGCCTTACCTGGCTGCAGGTTGAGTGGAGACAACCATTTATGAAACTCGGACAGCAGAGCTGCCCACAACTCAGTCGCTGTGTGACTCTTATTTCCAAGACATTTCAAGCTAAAGACCGCCTGATGCCTTGCGCTCTGCTGCCAGCATAGTAAGGAGGTGTGCATCATTCCTTGTGCACAGTTACAACGCTGGTGGCCTGACCAGGCAGGCTTGGGGTGGAGGTGGAGGACCCAGACGAGGTTGAGGAGGCAGAAGCGTTGGAAGAACTTATACATACAGAGGATTGACGCACAAGTCGTGGGGACGGCAAGACTTGTTCAGCAGACCCTCCTCCATCTATCACCATAGTTAACCAGTGCCCAGTCAGCGACATGTAATGCCCCTGTCCATGCTTACTGGTCCAAGTATCGGTAGTGAAATGCACCCGTTCACACACAGAGTTTCTCAAGGAAGCGGTGATGTTGTGTGCGACATGCTGGTGTAGCGCAGGCACACCTTTCTTGGAGAAGTAGTGGCGACTGGGCATCTGGTACTGGGGCACTGCGACAGACATAAGGTCTCGAAAATCCTCTTTGTCCACCAGGCGGAAAGGCAGCATTTCCATAGCCAAGAGCTTACAGAGGGATAAAGTCAACCTCTTAGCTTTGTCATGGGTCGGAGGAAATTGCCTTTTATTTGTTTACATCTGAGGGACAGAGATCTGGCTGCAGTGTATAGACGGTGGTGAGTAGGGTGTCCCTGGAAAAATGCAGGTTTGTGAGGAAAGTGCAGGCATAGACATGATGTTGCCTTCATCCAACATTGGTGCTATCGATGTCTGAGAGAGCTATACACACACACTTGTTTCCCCTTCCAAACCAACTGACGACCTAACAAGCAAACTGCCTGTTGCGGTTACAGTGGTGGAAAGTGTGCGTGGAAAACCAGGTGTGACAGCTGTCCCCCCAGTAATAGAAGATGAAAAGAGCGCGGATGCACTGGAAGGGGCAGGCGGTGGTTGGCCCGCTACGCTAGGCCGCATTGCAGCACAGTGAGCTTCCCACTGGGAATTATGCTTGGTATTCATGTGACGATTCATGGAAGAAGTTGTCAAACTGGTGAGCTTTTTGCCTCTACTTATAGATTCCCGACAAATTTTACAGATCACATGATTTGGGAGATCCTTTGCAAGGTCAAAAAAGGACCAGGCTAGGCAAGGCTTAGAGAACATGCGACCTGCTGAGCCACCCCGACTTGTGCTAAGAGGCAGAGTGGTGGCTGAGGATGCAGTTGTACACGTGCTACCAGTGCTCCGACTCTGTCCAGGAATGCGCAAGGTAACTTCGTCATTTCTTGCATCCTCCTCCACCGCCTCTGTTGACCTCCTCAAGTGCCTGACTGTGGGTTGACAGTAAGTGGGATCTAGAACTTCATCATCCAGCGTTGTGTTTGCACTTCCCTTGCCCTCAGACTAGCCTCTTCTTGCCCTGACCAATATTTAAGTTGTCATCCCAATCTGGTATCTGCGTCTCATCGTCATCAGTATGTTCCTCATTGTCTCCACCAACATGTGTTACAGTTTGGGAATGAGAGTCTACATTATGCTCAGAAAGTTGGTCATCAGGGCCTGAATCTGAGTCACAAAGGTTCTGGGCATCATTGCAGACCATTTCCTGCTCTGTACTCACTGTAGCTTGGGAGCAGACCTCTGATTCCCAGGCTGTAGTGTGAGTGAAAAGCTCTGCAGACTCAGCCATCTCTGGTACACCATACCGTGCAGGGCGGGTGGAGACTTGATAGTTGAGAGAAAGCAATTGTGATTGGGATAACAACTCAGAGGACTGTTTCTTTTTTGATGTGGTAGTTGAGGTGGAGGAGAGGGCATTTGTTGGACCACTTGAGATCCATTCAAGCATGTTCTTTTTTTGTGCATCATCTACCTTTCTTACAGTTGTTCGGGTCCGTAAAAAAAGGAAGCACATCGGATTGTCCACAGAAAGTAATAGACATCTTACTTTTGCTGGTGGATGGCTTATCTTTAGCAGATGTTAATGTAGCTTTGCCACCTTCCCCATGGACACAAACTTTTTTTCCTTTTCCAATACGACTGTTCCCCTTTCCACAAGCATCTGTCTTTTTGCCACTCATTTTGTTAGCGACAAGATTAGTCACTTACAATGTGGTAGCAAAAATTGAGAGGTGGTGTAGATTTCAGAGGTGGTGTAACTTTATTGACAGCTGAAGAACTAATACTGACTATCCCTGACAATGCAACTATGGCCCTAAAACGGGCAGCACTGTTTGCTATAAAAATAGCGTAGCAAAATGTGCACGAGGGTAGAAAGCAGAGGTGGTGGGACTTGCTTGGCACAAGTGGGACATAATTAGTATAGCAGACTCTTTTTGCATGCCACTTATGCTCAGCACTGTTTGCTATAAGAATTACGTAGCAAAATGTGCATGAGGGTTTAATGCAGAGGTGTTAGAAAATGCTTGGCACCAGTGGGACACAAAATTAGTATAGCAGATACTTTTTGGATGCCACTTATATTCAGCACTGTTTGCTATTAAAATAGCATAGCAAAATGTGCATGAGGGTAGAAAGCAGAGGTGGTGGGACTTGCTTGGCCCAAGTGGGACACAAAATTAGTATAGCAGACACTTTTTGGATGCCACTTATGTTCAGCACTGTTTGCTATAAGAATAGCGTAGCTAAAATGTGCAGGAGGGTGGAAAGCAGAGGTGGTGGAACTTGCTTGGCACCAGTGGGACACTAATGGAGTATAGGAGACACTTTGTGAATGCCACTAACTTTCACCTCTCTTTGCTATAAAAATAGCGCAGCAAAATGTGCATGAGGGTTTAATGCAGAGGTGCTGGAAAATGCTTGCCACCAGAGGGACACAAAATTAGTATAGCAGCCACTGTTTGGATGCCACTTATATTCAGCACTGTTTGCTATAAAAAATATCGTAGCAAAATGTGCATCAGGGTTTAATGCAGAGGTGCTGGAAAATGCTAGGCACCAGTGGGATACAAAATTAGTATAGCAGCCACTGTTTGGATGCCACTTATGTTCAGCACTGTTTACTATAAAAATAGCATAGTAAAATGTGCATGAGGGTTTAATGCAGAGGTGCTGGAAAATGCTTGGCACCAGTGGGACACAAAATTAGAATAGCAGCCACTGTTTGGATGCCACTTATATTTAGCACTGTTTTCTATAAAAATAGCGTAGCAAAATGTGCATGAGGGTTTAATGCAGAGGTGCTGGCAAATGCTTGGCACCGGTGGGACACAAAATTAGTATAGCAGCCACTTTTTGGATGCCACTTATGTCCAGCACTGTTTTCTATAAAAATAGCGTAGCAAAATGAGCAACAGGGTTTAATGCAAAGGTGCTGGAAAATGCTAGGCACCGGTGGGACACAAAATTAGTATAGCAGCCACTGTTTGGATACCACTTATATTCAGCACTGTTTGCTATAAAAATATCGTAGCAAAATGTGCATCAGGGTTTAATGCAGAGGTGCTGGAAAATGCTAGGCACCAGTGGGACACAAAATTAGTGTAGTAGCCACTGTTTGGATGACACTTATATTCAGCACTGTTTGATATAAAAATAGCATAGCAAAATGTGCAGGAGGGTTTAATGCAGAGGTGCTGGAACATGCTTGGCACCAGTGGGACACAAAATTAGTATAGCAGCCACTTTTTGGATGCCACTTATGTCCAGCACTGTTTGCTATAAAAATAGCGTAGCAAAATGTGCATGAGGGTAGAAAGCAGAGATGGTGGGACTTGCTTGGCACAAGTGGGACACAAAAATAGTATAGCAGAAACTTTTTGGATGTCTGTTATGTTCAGCACTGTTTGCTACAAGAATAGCGTAGCTAAAATGTGCAGGAGGGTAGAAAGCAGAGGTGGTGGAACTTACTTGGCACCAGTGGGACACTAATGGAGTATAGGAGACACTTTGTGAATGCCACTAACTTTTAGCACTGTTTGCTATAAAAATAGCATAGCGAAATGTGCATGAGGGTTTAATGCAGAGGTGCTGGAAAATGCTAGGCACCAGTGGGACACAAAATTAGTATAGCAGCCACTGTTTGGATGCCACTTATATTCAGCACTGTTTGCTATAAAAATAGCGTAGCAAAAGTGGGCAGGTGGGTACAGTGGCTGGGTTCTCTGGGTCAGTGGACAGGAAAGGAAGCCTCACTTTCTATCCCTCCTAATGGTGAAATGCAGCAAGGAATTCCCTGCGCTTAGGTACACAGACACTGTTATTTGAAGCTGTATACAGCGTTTCCAAGGACCTGACTGTCACCTATGGCTCTGAGCCCGAGAAAATGAGCCTTGAAAAGGACTGAAATAAACTTCTGTCCCTAATCTGTAGAATGCTGTGTGTGTAGCGTACACAGCCGGAGCGGCGTCAGGAGCTGCGTGAGTGGTGACTGACACCTAGACGCAGAAAGCAGATAATGGCGCCGAGAGAGAAAATGCCCGTATTTATAATGCAAGGACATGTGACATGGACAGCCTATGACACATGCCCTTGCTTGTCTGGCAAAAAAGACCACTTAGCTGTGTGTGTGTCTGGGATTGGCTGACATGCTGGCCCGCCCCACTGCACGCACGCCATTATCCCAGCAGCACTGATCTAAACGCGCCGCCCCCTCACACTATACGCTGAAATTAGATAATAGTGTGAATCACAGAGTGACTCACACAATTACAGTGAAAAGCCAGCTAGTAAATAGCTAGGCTTTTTGCTGATCGAAGTGTTCTCGAACGTAACTCGAGCTATCGAGCTTTTAGCATAAAGCTCGTGTTCGATCTCGAGCACCCCCAAAATCACTCGAACATAAAATTGGCGAACCTCGAACCTCGAACATCGCTCAACACTACTGTTCAGCTCTCTGCCCACATACAGCCAGCCATATACAGAGCATTTCCAAACGAAGCGAGGGTGGGATTTTTTTGTTGATCTAAAAACATTATTTTTATCCCCTGGAAGATCCATTCAGACACTGCAAATTGCTTGCACTGGGGGTCAGATCCCATCATTCATTGATAGGAGCTGGATTTTTGTGTTCTTGTTTCATGGACAACATATCCGAGCATTTGTGATATTCGGCCAAACACCGCAAGTACCCGACCACGCTTAAGCTCTATCGAGTATTGAGCTGTGTTGAGTATGCTCGCAAATCACTAATAGTTTTCTAAATATTTAGAAATATGAAAATTGTTAGGTGCATTTGTATTCAGTCCATTAGGAAAAAAGTATGACCTTTTGCTGCAATTACTACTGCAAGTTTTTAGAGTAAGTCTCTACTAGCATTGCATATCTAGAGGCTTACATTTTTGCCCTTTCTTTTTTTCAAAATAGCTGTCAGGGAGATTGCAACAGTAAGTGCATCGAAAGATGGTCCTAGAAAGTATTGAAGAGCTGAATACTAATCTATATCAAAATTTTGAGATTTATATTTTAAAATATTTAACCATTTTTCCTGTACAATTCAAAAATATTTGCTACTTAATGTTAACATCACATAAAATCCCAAAAATACATTTAAGTTTGTGGGTGTAACAAAATCATTTAGAAAAGTTTATGGATTGCGAAAACTTTTTCAATGCACTGTATATGTATGTTTGTGTATGTGTTTGTGCATGGGGGTGTCTGTGTATATGTAAACATCTGTACATATCTGCGTACGTGTAGTTGTTTGTGCATTTGTCTGTGTAGCTGGAATTGTAAGTGGAATTGTAGTTACGTATGTTAGAAGTGCATGTATGTAATAATTAGAGATGAGCCACCCCCTGGAGTTCAAGTTCGGTTCGGTTGGTCGAACGGTGCCCCGTTCGACGAGCCGTTCGACGAACCGTTTGACGAACCTCTCGAACCCCATTGAAAAAAATGGGAGGCAATCACAAACACATAAAAACACATTATAAATGTACACATACAGTTAATAAACATTGCCATAACACTTACCTGTCCCCCGATGTGTCCTGCACTCTGTCTCCCGCCGCTTTTCCATCAGTAATCGCTGCGTCCTCCCGGTAACCAGCAGTGATGCAGGACCTATCTTGACGTCAAAATAGCCATGTGACTAGTCACGTGTCTGTTATCTCATTGGCTACAGACTGGTCACATGGCTTTGACGTCATGTCCTGTCCTAGGTCCTGTCATTCCACTCTCCAGTATACAGTGCACATTTGTGTATCGCCGGGCAATGGCGACATGCTCTGGCACACGGTCGACTCCCCGTTCTGCTTCCCCGTTCCATTACTGACCAGCTGACACAGCCGGTAAATATCGGAGATCACCGTTGCCATAGCAACGCGCCTGTTAGCGGTGACGTCACCGCTAGCAGTGGCACCGGGAATCACGTGATCGGAGCACCGTTGCTATGGCAACCCGTCTGTCAGCGGTGACGGTACCGCTAACAGCCAGCAGCACTGATCACTCACGGAGTGGAAAGCCTGCATGGGGAGGAGTGTCTTTCTCCCATGCAGTGCTGCTGATGGAGCAGAGCTGCATGTGTTGCAAGAGAAAGAAGACAGAAGACCATAGATCATGGAGGGATAAGAGGGAGTAATAACATGGAGTCTCTAAGTGTGTCTGTGTATTTATTTCTATTAAAGTATTTTTTCTCTGTGTAGTGTCTTTTTTTAACCCTTTATTGGAGATTCTTAATGGCCGGGTCAAACTTGCCTGACATTAAGAATCTCTGGCTTAATAATAGCTAGTAAAACAAAGCTAGTATTAACTCATTATTACCCAGCGAGCCACCGGAATCAGGGCAGCTGGAAAAGTTGGATACAGTGCCAGATGATGGTGCTTCTATGAGAGCGCCATTTTCTGGGGTGGCTGCAGACTAGAGCAGAGGCGCCCAGAAAGCTCAGACTAACCTGTGCTGCGAATTCCAATCCCTAGCTGCCTAGTTGTACCCGGCTGGACACAAAAATGGGGCGAAGCCCACGTTTTTTTTTTTTTTTTAATCATTTCATGAAATTCATGAAATAATTAAAAAAAAGGCTTCCCTATATTTTTAGTTCCCAGCCGGTTACAAATAGGCAGCTGGGGGTTGGGGGCAGCCATACCTGCCTGCTGTACCTGGCTAGCATACAAAAATATGGCGAAGCTCACGTCATTTTTTTTCTTTTAGTTTTTTGGGAAAAAAAATGAAAAATGCTTCCCTGGATTTTCCATTGACAGTGAAGGTAACACCAAGCAGTGGGGGTTAGCAACCAGTAGCTGCTTGGATTACCCTTAGCTAGCAATACAAAAAATGCAGCTGGAGCCCATATATTTTTTTTATTATTTATTTAAATAACTAAAAAGAAAAAGGGCTTCCCTGTATTTTGACTGCCTGACATCACAGTGCTGTAAAAATAAACCTTTAAAAAATGACTTAGCGCCCCGTGGTATTTTTGATTTTCTGCGCAGTTAAAGCAGACAGCTACGGGTTGCCACCCCCATCTGCCTGGCATTACCTTGGCTGGCAATCAAAATACAGGGAAGCCCATTAATTTTTTTTATTTAAAAAAATAGTTAAAAAAAAAATGACGTCGGGTCCCCCCATTTTTGATAGCCAGCTAGGGTACAGCAGACGGCTGTAGCCTGAAAACCACAGCTGGCAGCTTTACCGTGGTTGGGGATCCAATGTGGAGGTCACCCCAGGCTCTTTTTTATATATATTTTATAAATAATAATTACAAAAAAAAGTAGGGTCCCCCCCAAATTGGATCACCAGCCAAGGTAAAGCGGACAGCTGTGGTCTGGTATTCTCAGGGTGGGAAGGTCCATAGTTATTGGCACTTCACAGCCTAAAAATAGCAGGCCAATCCTGGCGCTTCACCCCAGCTCATCCCGTGCCCTGGTGTAGTGGCAAACGAAGTAAAAAATGGGGTTAATACTAGCTGTAAGGTCACCTGACATCAAGCCCAGCAGTTTGTGATGTCATTGCATCTATCAGATACCCGACATCACAAACTGTCAGTACTAACCAAAAAAATAGACAAAAAAAAAAATATTTTAAAAAACACTCCCCAAAACATTCCCTCTTTCACCAATTTATTGTGAGGAAAAAATTAAGGGGGTCCCATGATGACTCTGGACCATCTAGAATATGGGGAGACACGCTCAGGGAACGTATCCCCCATTTTCTAGGTGTGCAGACTCTCCATGTGAGGAGTGTGGGTGCAATGAATCTGCTCCCACTCTCCCCGGGTCCAAAGCAGCAGAGTCCATGTCGTAAGTGTTGCTACCAAAGCTGCAATGCCCTGCTCATGAGGTAAGGGCATGCCTAATCAGGAGAACTATTCTACATTTCCAAATATTGGTATTTGCTGATATTATTGCTTTTCTACCTACTATATATTGGGGATAGGATCTTGGAGATGGAATACCCCTTTAAGTCCAGTTATCCTGCTGAATGAATACTACACAACAGATCTCGCTATTTGGACATGTTTTCTTGTGGCATATAACGGACTCTCATGTTTGGTAGTTGTTCAGCAGGGCAACTATAAAATCAAATACCTCCATTTGGAAATGTAGTATAGCTCTCCTGATCAACTATGTTCCTTAACTCATGAGCAGGGCATTGCAGTTGCTTACAGATGCATGGTTACCGCCACTCACTGTGTCTGAACACAGGAAGCTGAGCTGACAGCCGCTCTGTGCATGCGGCAGCGTCTATTGTGAAGGAGGGGCCGCGGGGAATCAACGCTGCACAGGTACCGTGGGACACCGGAGAACACCGGTGTGGTTATAGGGGGTGACCAGGCAGGGCCTGGGGAGGAGTTTTCTGTCGAATCTGTCATGGCACATGCGACAGAAATCAGAGGAGTAGGGTGAATGCGGTTGGCGCGCTGCTATGCGCGCGGCCATCTTGGATTTCTGGGAGAGGGTCAAGGGGGGGCACTTTGGCGACACCAGGGGACTGGAGGAGACCGGGGTGGAGATTTATCTCCCATCTGACATGTTTGTTAATGCCAGATGGGAGATAAATAATTTTTTACCGGCGCTGTCATTTACTGTAACGTGATCATCGGTATACGGTTTATACCGGTGATCACGTGAGCGGGGACCGGAAAAAATGGCCTGAATCATGATCTCCAGGGTCTCAGCTACCCCTGAAACCCCGGAGATTTTATGACGCTGGGGGGCGCTATTCACTTATTTCTGCCTGCTGTTTCTAAACGGCAGATTAGAATAAGGCTACATTCACACGACCGATCCGTTTTTGCGGTCCGCAAAAAAATGGTCCTTTTTTCACAGGTGCATCCGTGTGGCATCCGTTTCGGTTTCGTATACGGTCCGTATGTCATCTGTTTGTCATCCGTGTGCCTTCCGTTTTTTTTGCATACTGAAAAAAAACTGAAGGAGGGAAAATACATAAATTTACCCAGGATCCAAAGCTTCAACCTACATGAGGCGGTCACATGTTCACTCTAGTGCCATTTTCAACTGCTTTTCACAGCGTAGAGCACTCTGGTGATTTTCCTGTGCTTGTACACTTCATATCAGTCTTTTCTGTCCTTGTAAAGGTAGAAAGACACATAATGTCTTACTCTCTTGCATTTTGTAATTTTGCACCCTTCGGTGCCTTCCATGTGGCACTAAGGGGTGCTTAGCCTTGAATTTACCAAAAAAGCAAATAAATTTAAAAAAAAATGATGTGGGGTTCCCCCTATTTTTGATAGCCAGCTAGGGTAAAGCACACAGCGGTAGCCTTCAGACAACAGCTGGCAGCTTCACCTTGGCTGGTAATCCAAAACTGAGGGCACCTCACACTGTTATTTTAAATTAAATAAATATTTAAAAAATAAACATCCCGTGGGGGTCCCCCCAAAATTGGATCACCAGCAAGGTAAAGCGTACAGCTGGGGTCTGATATTCTAAGACTAGGGAGGTCCATGGTTATTGGACTCTCCCCAGCCTAAAAATAGCAGGCCGCAGCCGCCCCAAAAGTGGTGCATCCATTAGATGCGCTAATCCTGGTGCTTCGCCCCAGCTCATTCCGTGCCCTGGTGCGGTGGCAAACGGGGTAATATATGGGGTTAACTTAATAACAGATGTTTAATGTCACCTGGCATCAAGCCCTGGGGTTAGTGAGGTCAGGCGTCTAACAGATACCCGACATCACCAACCCAGTCAGTAGTAAAAAAAAATAGATGACAAACACATTTTTATTTAAAAAAACATTGCCCAAAACATTCCCTCTTTCACCAATTTATTAGAAAGAAAAACAACTCCAGGTCTGCTGTAATCCAAGGGGTTCCCATGATGATCCATATCATAGTCACTGTCCCAGTCAATGAAGAACAGAATGTTCCGTATTGGCTGGGAAAGCAATGCAGTGACCTGAGCTAACATCAATAGGTCAGCCCAGGTCACTGCAGGGCATGACAAGTGCTGCTGTCAGGAGCGAGGTACATTATCTGCGGTGACGATCTCCTGCACTGCTGATAGCAGAGCTGTCACTGACTTTAATGACCGCCGCCTTCACAGCCAAGTATCGCGGGAGCCTGTGACATCACCGCTAGTCACAGTCTTGGGTCAACAGTGAGAGGAAATGTGAAGCGGCGGCCATGGAAGACAGTGACAGCTCTGAGGTCGGGAGGGCAGGACTTCATCACCGCAGGTAAGCCGAGCGGGGCCATGTGTGCGGAGTGCGAGGTGGGTGGAGCCAAGCGGGGTAATGCGTGCAGAGTTGCAGGTGGGTGGAGCCAAGCGGGGTAATGTGTGCAGAGTGCGAGGTGGGTGGAGCCAAGCAAGGTAATGTGTGCGGAGTGCGAGGTGGGTGGAGCCAAGCGGGGCCATGTGTGCGGAGTGCGAAGGGGGAAGCCAAGCTGGGTAATGTGTGCAGTGTGCCAGGTGGGTAGATTCAAGCGGAGTAATGTGTGCGGAGTGCAAAGTGGGTGGAACCTAGCTGGGCCATGTGTGCGGGCGACGGAGTGCAAAGTGGGTGGAGCCTAGAAGGGCCATGTGTGTGGGCGGTGGAGTGCGAAGTGGGTGGAGCCTAGTGGGGTCATATGGCTCTGAGGACGTCAGTGCCGGGGACTGCATGGCTGGTGACAGGTCAGTGTGAGTGTGAGTGTGTGTGTGTACATGCCGAGTGCAGGAGGGGGCGGAGCCCAGCGGTTAAGTGTCGGCTCCCTGCACATATAACCAGGGTAAATATCGGGTTACCAAGCAAAGTGCTTTGCTTGGATACCCAATATTTATCTTGGTTACCAGCTTACCGCAGGCTGCCAGCGATGGCTCCCTGCACACTGTAGCTGTAAAAAGTTCTGCTTGTGGTGATCAAACTGTTCTCGAACGTAACTCGAACTGTGGAGCTTTTAGCAAAAAGCTCGAGTTTGATCTCAAGCACCCCCAAAATCACTCGAACATGAAATTGGCGAACCTCAAACATCGCTCATCTCTAGTAAAAATATATTGTGATTTGTATATGAAGAAATTTGCATGTTTAGGTCACATTAACCAAATCTATAGAAGCTTCTTCACTTCTTTGTTGGGGAATTCTAATTGTCAGAAGTAGTTTCAATTGACAATGTTATCTAAATAGTTAAAAAGCAGCAGTCATTGACAGTGGCAATTAAATAACACAATGGTCAGTGTATGCACTCACAAGCTCTGATGGGCCCTCATTCTGACTTAGTTTTGGGTTACTAATTGTTTGTCATGGGTTGCTGCCATGTTGGACCTTTTATGAAGCCCTAGGATGGAGCTCCTGGGAAGATGCCAGTTTTACTATACAGGGTGGTCCATTTATATGGCTACACCTAAATAAAATGGGAATGGTTGGTGATATCAACTTTTTGTTTGTGGCTCATTAGTATATGGGAGGAAGTTAACTTTTCAAGATGGGTGGTGACCATGGCGCCCATTTTGAAGTAGTCAATTTTGGATCCAACTTTATTTTTTCCAATTGGAGGAGGGTCATTTAACACATCATACTTATTGAGAATGTCACAAAAAAACAATGGTGTGCTTAGTTTTAATGTAACTTTATTCATTCATTGGTAATTTACAACTTTATGACCACTTATATAATGTATTCAAAGTGCTGCCCATTGTGTTGGATTGTCAATGCAACCCTCTTCTCCCACTCTTGACACACTGATAGCAACACCGCAGAATAAATGCTAGCATAGGCTTCCAGTACCCATTGTTTCAGATGCTGCACATCTTGTATCTTTACAGCATAGACAATTGCCTTCATATGACCCCAAATATAAAAGTCTAAGGGAGTCAGGTCGGCAGACTTTGGTGGAAATTCAATTGGCCCATGATGACCAATCCATTTTCCACGACACTGTTCATGTAGGAATGCTTGGACCCATAATGTGATGGTGCAGCACTTAGAACACATTTTATAAGTGGTCATAAAATTGTAAATAATTGATTGATGGCCACCATGGTCACCACCCATCTTGAAAAGATTCCCCCCTCCCATATACTAATGAGCCACAAACAGAAAGTTGATATCACAAACCATTCCCATTTTACTTAGGTGTATCCATAGAAATGGCTCACCCTGTATACTGCAATACTGTGAAATTGCAGTACATGGGGCAATTGGTCATACAGCAGACGTTTGTTTTTTTCTTGAAGCCACTTTAGAATTCTGGTATGCAAATGTGATTGTTTTCCTAACAAGGAATTCACACTGCCTTAATATCCTATTAAAACTCTTTTCCCAATAATCTTGCATTGCAAACAGGCTGCCAATCACCCGAAAATATAAGGAAAATGCTCAACTTTTGGTTGATAGATTTTAAAGCTTGCTTAAATATTTTCAATTTTGGCAGCACATCGTCCTTCTGTATGCAGTAATATTTTGCTAACAACAATGGTAGCATGTGACTAAAAGCCAGTGACTGTTTGGAAAAAAAAGTTAATTTTCTGTCAGCTGCCACATTATTAGTACTAAGGCCAGACACTATTTAATGCTAATAACCTGCATGTTGGCAGCACATCGTCTTTGTATTAACAGTAAAGAGTAGAGATGAGCCACCACCCTAGTGTTCGAGTTTGGTTCGTCGAACGGCGGGTGTGTTCGCTGAACGTTCGACGAACGTTCGTTGAACACTTTCAAACACCATTGAAAACAATGGCAGGCAAACACACACATACAAATATGCACAAACACGAACGCACACACACATATTATGCTCACCTTACCTTCTGTTCCTTCGCCGGCCTCCTGGGACTTGCAGTTCGCCGATACAAGATGTGTCTCGGGTAACCATCGCCGGAACTTCCACTTACAGAGCACTGACATCAAAGCAGGAGCCGCTTGCCTCAGATTGGCCAGCGCGCTGCCTTTGAGTGGCGTCTGACAGAGGAAGTTCCTCCCTCGTTGTGATTGTTACCATATACACATCCTGTAGCGGCGAACTACATGTATTGGGTGACCATCACAATGAGGGAGGAACTTCCTCTGTCAGATTCTACTCAAAGGCAGCGCGATGGCCAATCAGAGGCAAGCGGCTCCTGCCTTTGATGTCAGCGCTCTAGCAGCGGAAGTTCCGGCATCGGTCGCGATGGTTATCCGATACACATCTTGTACCATATATAGGGTTAGAACAACCAAGATACACGGGATAACAATCTGTGTCATAATAGGTACATGGAACAAGCCATATAGAGAAGTAAATGCAAATAAAGAGAAAGAAAAACTGTACACAGAGCTTAGGAAAAGGTATATAAATTTATTTAATCCAGAAAGTACACAAACGATAAAAAGGGTTATTCCGGGGGTGAATGCCAGAAGAAGGCATTAAGATCGAAACCTATAGGTCGGGGTTTCTTGGATCCTCATTCCACAACTCAGGTATATGACTTTTTTTAGTGTGTTGAGGAGCGTTTCAGCTCATTCACTTGCGCCTACTGATATGTCCTCTGGCACTGCATAATTTTGTTGTTGCATGGACATTTGGTTCTCAGAGCACTCCTTATGGCAGCTATTTATATATAATTATATGAGCAGTGGTTGGCGGGCATTTCTGTATGGTGCTACTGTGCAGCCATTTTTCATTCTTACTGATTATGATCACTTAGTTGTAGTGTGAGTACGCCACCTGTTGGTTCTCTCACTAAAGTCCTTTTAACCCTTTTTATCGTTTGTGTACTTTCTGGATTAAATAAATTTATATACCTTTTCCTAAGCCCTGTGTACATCTTGTACCAACTGCAAGTCCCAGGAGGCCGTCGATGGAACGGAAGGTAAGGTGAGCATAATATGTGTGTGTGTGCGTGTATGTTTGTGTGTGTTTGTGTGTGTTTGTGCATGTGTGGAATGGCACGATAGGGGACCAGGATGGGACATTTAACAAGTTGTGGAAGGAATTGTCTACATTGCAATGATTTCCTATGGGAAATCTTGCTTTTCTAAATGAGTAACTTGGTTAACAAGCACACTCCCAGAACGGATTGTTCTCGTTAACCAAGGTTCCACCGTATTAACATTGAATGACAGTATTACTGTGAAAAGCCAGTTACGCTTTTGGTGATCGAACCGTTATCGAACATAACCTCGAACTGTCGAAATTGAAGCTAATTGTTCACGTTCGTCGAACGACTCGAACATTGCCTAAAACAGGTCAAATTTGCGATTGGCGAACAGTTGCTGACAACAGTGGCAGCCTGTGACTGAAAGCTAGTCACTCTTGGGAAAAATAAAGTTCATTTTTTTGTCAGGTGCCACATTATCAATACTATGGCAAGCCACCTTCATAATGCTACTAACCTGCATGTTTACCTTATATCTGTAGGTTAAGGCTCCTGAGCCTTCTTCATCCCCTACTGTGATGGCAACTGGCTCTCCAGTGTCGCCTGTCTGCCACTCCAGGTGCCTGGCTCCTAGGTGTCAGATGTCCAGGGTCTTTGTGAGTTCTGAGGCTAAGTCCCTGTTTTGTCCTACCGTGCATGTGCGGGTTCCCAACGCCTCTCCCTGCTCTAAGTATGGGATTTGAACTACTGCGCATGGGCATGACATCACCAGTAATGCAGCGACTTCTGATTGGCCATCGCAGCAGCCGCTGATTGGCCGTCGATGTCACTGGTAATGCAGTGGCCGCTGATTGGAGATAAACTGTGGAAAAAGAAGCGTAATAGGGTCTTACCCCGGTAGCAAGGGGGGGATGAAGAGGGGTGGTATTACTCACCTATAGGGGTTGTGAAAGTCACAACTCCTATAACAGCATGTAAGTTACTACAAGCCACGGCAGCGGTCCCCAAATTGGCAGATAACAGAGCGCAGTAGAATAGGGTGTCCAAGCCGCGCCAATGATCATGAAGATTGTAGATTAATGTTGCTTTTATTCAATGCACAGGTCAACGCGTTTCGGGACACACAGCTCCCTTCCTCAGGACAGACTGGCAAGAAACATCAAATCTCACTTTTGATGTTTCTTGCCAGTCTGTCCTGAGGAAGGGAGCTGTGTCTCCTGAAACGCATTGACCTGTGCATTGAATAAAAGCAACATTAATCTACAATCTTCATGATCGGCTAGTCATTGGCGCGGCTTGGACACCCTATTCTACTACTCTCTGTTAGTGGCCGCTGATTGGCTATCAATGATGTAATTGCTAATGTGGTGGTCCCTGAGTGGCCACTGGCAATACCATTGCCATCTAGTGCTTGGCTTTGGGCAGGGCTTAGTCTTTAAAAGATCCTGGACACACGCACATTTCAGCTCTGATGGTATTTGTCAGAGCAGTGCAGCCACATTGCAGCCAGCGCCATTATGTTCTGGAAGTGGTAGGCATGGTTAGGCATCAGTACCTGTCACGCCAAGATAATGTGGTGAGGTACAGTGAAGGCCAGCTAATACGGTTCTGCTATACCACTCCAGTCCGTCAGTGGCAGCTCAGTGGTTCTAACTGAGCTGTGCCTTCCATCCTGGTGTGCCCTGTACATGCACGGACAGTAACCCACACAACTCTCTGTGCAGCTAACAGGAGAGGTCCTGCTTTCAGCTTGTGTGCAGCTAACACCGCCAATTGTGTTTTTTATTTTATTGTTTCTCTGACGCTGTGCCTTCCGGCTGCCTGTCCATGTGTAGCTTTACCATCTACGCAAAAGACCTCAGGAGACGTTATAGCTTGTATTTGTTTTGGCTCTAACCATCCTCCTGCCTAACAACCTTTTTTGGGATCTGACAGGTTCCTTTTATTGCCGCATGACATACAATGTAAGCCCATCTTTACTATGCACATTATGCATTTGTATTGGCCAAGCATGTATGTTTGAAAACAACAGATAAGTATGAAATGTACAGTTAGGTCCAGAAATATTTGGACAGTGAAACAATTTTCGCGAGTTGGGCTCTGCATGCCACTACATTGGATTTGAAATGAAATCTCTACAACAGAATTCAAGTGCAGATTGTAACGTTTAATTTGAAGGTTTGAACAAACATATCTGATAGAAATTGTAGGAATTGTACACATTTCTTTACAAACACTCCACATTTTAGGAGGTCAAAAGTAATTGGACAAATAAACCAAAGCCAAACAAAATATTTTTATTTTCAATATTTTGTTGCGAATCCTTTGGAGGCAATCACTGCCTTAAGTCTGGAACCCATGGACATCACCAAACGCTGGGTTTCCTCCTTCTTAATGCTTTGCCAGGCCTTTACAGCCGCAGCCTTCAGGTCTTGCTTGTTTGTGGGTCTTTCCGTCTTAAGTCTGGATTTGAGCAAGTGAAATGCATGCTCAATTGGGTTAAGATCTGGTGATTGACTTGGCCATTGCAGAATGTTCCACTTTTTTGCACTCATGAACTCCTGGGTAGCTTTGGCTGTATGCTTGGGGTCATTGTCCATCTGTACTATGAAGCGCCGTCCGATCAACTTTGTGGCATTTGGCTGAATCTGGGCTGAAAGTATATCCCGGTACACTTCAGAATTCATCCGGCTACTCTTGTCTGCTGTTATGTCATCAATAAACACAAGTGACCCAGTGCCATTGAAAGCCATGCATGCCCATGCCATCACGTTGCCTCCACCATGTTTTACAGAGGATGTGGTGTGCCTTGGATCATGTGCCGTTCCCTTTCTTCTCCAAACTTTTTTCTTCCCATCATTCTGGTACAGGTTGATCTTTGTCTCATCTGTCCATAAAATACTTTTCCAGAACTGAGCTGGCTTCATGAGGTGTTTTTCAGCAAATTTAACTCTGGCCTGTCTATTTTTGGAATTGATGAATGGTTTGCATCTAGATGTGAACCCTTTGTATTTACTTTCATGGAGTCTTCTCTTTACTGTTGACTTAGAGACAGATACACCTACTTCACTGAGAGTGTTCTGGACTTCAGTTGATGTTGTGAACGGGTTCTTCTTCACCAAAGAAAGTATGCGGCGATCAACCGCCACTGTTGTCATCCGTGGACGCCCAGGCCTTTTTGAGTTCCCAAGCTCACCAGTCAATTCCTTTTTTCTCAGAATGTACCCGACTGTTGATTTTGCTACTCCAAGCATGTCTGCTATCTCTCTGATGGATTTTTTCTTTTTTTTCAGCCTCAGGATGTTCTGCTTCACCTCAATTGAGAGTTCCTTAGACCGCATGTTGTCTGGTCACAGCAACAGCTTCCAAATGCAAAACCACACACCTGTAATCAACCCCAGACCTTTTAACTACTTCATTGATTACAGGTTAGCGAGGGAGATGCCGTCAGAGTTAATTGCAGCCCTTAGAGTCCCTTGTCCAATTACTTTTGGTCCCTTTAAAAAGAGGAGGCTATGCATTACAGAGCTATGATTCTTAAACCCTTTCTCCGATTTGGATGTTGTGAGGTAGCACGGTCGGCTGCGCAGCAGAAGACATGGGATCCAGGCATTAAGGTTCACAGCACACGGTTTTAATGTCCAAACAAAAGTCCATAACACAATACATGTGCCTCTCCAGCAGAAAACTCATGGAGTTCTGTTCACTCCCTCACACCCGGCACACCTGCCCTCGTTCCTGTTTCCTTTTAACCCTTCCTTAAGCCTGTAGGGAAACAGCATTAACCCTGTAGTGGAGTTACTTTCTATCATGGAGGGAGCACAACCGGGGCGAGACATACCGGCCGTCATAGATAACCCCGGTCACAGTCTCACATACCCCCCCTCAGTTCAAGCGAGCGGGGTTGAACTCCTGCCATTAAACACGGGCCGCGGGACAAGGCATCGGCGTTGCCCTGCAACCTACCGGCCCGGTGTTCAACCGTAAACCGGAAGTTCTGCAGAGAAAAGAACCACCGGGTAACCCGGGCATTCCGTTCCTTGGCGGACCTCGTCCAGACCAGCAGAGAGTGATCAGTTACCAAGCGAAACTGCCGTCCCAGCAGGTAATAGCGTAGGGACTCCAAGGCCCACTTGATCGCCAGGCACTCCTTCTCCACTACGCTATAATTCCGCTCGGGAGGGGTGAGCTTCCTACTCAAGAAGGTGACGGGGTGTTCCTCCCCCTGAACCACCTGAGACAGCACTGCCCCCAGGCCGACCTCAGAGGCGTCAGTCTGTACAATAAACTCCTTCCGGAAATCAGGGTTGACCAGAACGGGCTGTCCGCACAGGACCTCCTTCAGGGCCCGGAAGGAGTCCTCGGCCTGCGGAGTCCAGCGCACCATGACGGACTTCTTGCCTTTGTCAAGGGGGCTGATAGTCCCGCAAAATCCTTTACAAACCTCCTGTAGTACCCCACGATACCCAGGAAGGCCCTAACCTGCTTCGTGGTCAGGGGTCTAGGCCACTTCTGGATCGCCTCAACCTTGTTAATTTGGGGCTTAATCACTCCTTGGCCTATCACGTAGCCCAAGTAGCGGGCTTCCGTGAGTCCCAATGCACATTTCTTGGGATTGGCTGTCAATCCGGCTGTTCGATGCGCGTCCACCACCGCTTGTACCTGTTCCAAGTGGGTCTGCCAATCGGAGCTGTAAATAATGATGTCATCCTGGTACGCTGATGCATACGCCTGGTGGGGTTCCAGCACTAAGTCCATCAACCTCTGGAACGTGGCCGGAGCGCCGTGTAACCCAAAAGGCAAGACAACATAGTGGAAGAGACCCTCCGGCGTAACAAAAGCGGTTTTCTCCTTGGCGGACTCCGTTAGTGGCACCTGCCAGTACCCCTTGGTCAGGTCGAGCGTGGTAAAATATCGCGCCTGTCCCAGCCTATCAATCAGCTCATCCACCCGGGGCATGGGGTAGAGATCGAACTTGGATATTTCATTCAATCTCCTAAAGTCATTGCAGAACCTTAAGGAGCCATCAGGTTTTGGTATTAGGACAATCGGACTAGCCCATTCACTCCGGGACTTTTCGATGACCCCCAGGCGTAACATTGTCTTTACTTCCTCCGATATGGCTTGTCGTCGGGCCTCCGGTACCCGGTATGACTTCAGGCGTACCTTCAGGTGGGGCTCGGTGACAATATCGTGTCATATCAGACTGGTCCTACCGGGCAGCTCAGAGAAGACATCGGGGTTCTGCTGAACCAGCCGTCTGGCCTCTCGCCTCTGTTGCTTGGTGAGGGCTTCTCCAATCCTTACTTCCGGTTCGTCCTCTCCGGAGGTCGCTGGAGCCGGATGTGAACGACCCGAAGAGGAGGGAGGTGGGGAAAAAACAGCCATCAGGCTTTCCCGTTCCTGCCAAGGTTTTAATAGGTTGACATGGTATATTTGTTCAGGTTTCCGCCTACCGGGCTGCAATACTTTATAGTTAACCACCCTGACTCTTTCCTTTATCTCGTAGGGGCCTTGCCACTGAGCCAGGAATTTACTCTCCGCCGTGGGGATTAATACCAACACCCGATCCCCGGGTTTAAAGGTCCGCACGGTGGCTTGTCTATTGTAGCGGCCGCTTTGTGCGGCCTGAGCCTCCTGTAAATGCTCCTTCACAATTGGCATGACCGCGCTTATGCGGTTCTGCATACCTAAAATGTGTTCGATCACACTTTTATGGGGGGTGGGCTCTTGTTCCCATGTTTCTTTTGCCAGGTCCAACAATCCCCGGGGATGTCGCCCGTATAACAGTTCAAAAGGCGAAAACCCCGTGGATGCCTGTGGCACCTCTCGTATGGCAAACATCAAATAGGGAAGCATCATATCCCAGTCTTTCCCGTCTTATGAGATCACCCTTCTTAGCATGGTTTTCAGAGTTTTATTGAAACGCTCGACTAAACCGTCCGTTTGAGGATGATACACAGACGTACGCAACTGCTTGATCTGGAGTAGCCGGCATAGCTCTTTGGTCACTTTAGACATGAATGGGGTCCCCTGATCCGTAAGGATCTCCTTGGGCAACCCCACCCGGCAGAACACAGCAAACAACTCCCGAGCTATAAGCTTTGCTGCAGTATGTCTGAGAGGTATCGCCTCGGGATACCGGGTGGCATAGTCAACGATCACTAGGATGTGTTGGTGCCCTCGAGCGGACTTTACGAGGGGCCCCACCAGATCCATCCCTATCCGTTCAAAAGGGACTTCTATAATGGGTAACGGTACCAACGGACTGCGAAAATGGGTCAGGGGTGCGGTAAGCTGACACTCCGGGCAGGTTTCGCAGAACCGTTTTACCTCCCCAAAGACCCCGGGCCAATAGAACCTTTGCAATATTCGCTCCTGCGTTTTCTTGACCCCTAGGTGGCCACTCATCAGGTGTTTATGAGCCAAGTCGAGGACCCGCCGGCGATGCGGCTGGGGCACCACCAACTGTTCTACCCCCACGCTCCGTATTTCATCTACCCGGTAGAGTAAATCCTGCTTAAGAGCGAAATGGGGGTACCTTACCTGGGCACCGGGCAGCTGTGCCACCCCGTCAACTACTGTCACCCAACTCCGGGCATGTATCAACGTAGGGTCCTGGAGTTGGGCTGTCCCAAACGTATCCGGGGACGCCTCCAACTCCGGGATTGGCTCGACCGTCTCAGCCTCTCCTGCCAATACCTCTAGGGGCGACCTACCGGGTTCACACTCTGTCCCTATCATGGTGACCCCTACGGCAGGTGTCCCGGATTCAGGATTGTAGGGCTCAGGTCCCGGACCAACCAATATCTGAGGGGACTTAGGGGGTCCCCTCCATAAAGTCCAAAAATAGGGCAGATCCCTTCCTAGGATCACGTCATAAGGAAGAGTGTTAAGAAGTCCCACCTCATGTTGCACCTGACCGCAAGGTGCTGTGATGGTGACAATCCCCGTGGGATAGTCGCGGCGGTCCCCATGTATGCAAACCACCCCCACGGTGCATCCTGTGGCCTTTACTTTAGCCCTCAAGGTGGATCACACAAGGGTCACTAGGCTTCCGGAATCCAACAATCCTTTAACCGGACATCCATTCACCTGTATTTGGCACAAGTGGGGCTCCGTCTCTGGGGAGACCAGGTCAGCGGTACACACCACCTGAGCATACATTGAACCCCGCCGGGTAACCCCACAATCCATGGGCTCCGTGGTGAGTGGACACTGGGCTTCCATATGTCCCACCCGCTGGCACCGCCAACATCTAATGGGGACGGAAACCCCCTTGACGGGTTGTCGTTTAGGGTACAGAACCTTCCGGACCTCAGGAATGCACTTTCAGCCCATATTATATATATATAATTGTATTTCTGAACATGTTTTTGTAAACAGCTAAAATAACAAAACTTGTGTCACTGTCCAAATATTTCTGGCCCTGACTGTAACTCTCCGCTGTGCTATGTACACAATTGCTCAGACAGTACATCTATTCTTATGCTTGAATTTATTCATGTAAAGAATATAATTTATTTTTAAAAGTATGGCAAAGTACAGCAAATACTATACTTCTAAAAACCATACATGTGACAAAAAGATGGTTGAATGTAAACATATCTCCTCCATATGAGATTACTACAATGTATGGCTCTGTAGAGTGTTAGCTTTCAGCATATATATATATATATATATATATATATATATATATATATATATACATACATATATACTGGCTGTACTACCCGGCTTCGCCCGGGTTAATAACTGTTAACAAAATAGAATGTATTAACATTTCCGGGATAGAATGTATAAATAGAATGTATTACCGCCCGGGATAGTAACTGTCTCTCTGTTTCTCTCCCATTCTCTGTCTGTCTCCCCCTCTGTATATATCTCTCTGTCTCTCTCTCTATCTCTTTGTCTGTCTGTCTCTTTCCCTGTCTGTCTCTGACTGTCTCTGTCTCTTTCTCCGTCTGTCTCAATATCTTTCCCTGTCTGTCTATCTATCTTTTCCCTGTCTGTCTATCTATCTCTGTCACTTTCCCTGTCTGTCTCTTTCACTGTCTGTCTCTTTCCCTCTCTTTCCCTGTCTGTCTCTTTCCCTGTCTGTCTCTTTCCCTCTTTCCCTCTGTCTCTTTCCCTGTGTCTGTCTCTTTGTCTGTCTCTTTACCTGTCTTTGTCTGTCTCTTACCCTGCCTGTCTCTTTCCCTTTCTTTCCCTGTCTGTCTATTTTCCTGTGTCTGTCTCTGTCTGTCTGTCTCTTTCCCTGTCAGTCTGTCTCTTTGTCTGTGTCTGTCTCTTTGTGTCTGTTTCTTACCCTGTCTGTGTCTGCCTCTTTCCCTATATGTGTCTTTCTCTTTCCCTGGCTGCATTGTGACACGCCAACATTCCATATAAGGGCGTGGCTGCGCATTCTTCTGAAGTTCTGGCTGCACTGTGTTTCCTAGCTCCATTCGCATTAATAGAGGCAGGTTTTTTGGTGAATAACTGTAAAGCGCGGGGTTAAAATCTCCCCTCAAAACATAGCCTAGACACTCTCAGGGTCCAGAAGTGTGAGTGTGCAAAATTTTGTGGCTGTATCTGCGACGGTGCAGATGCCAATCCCGGACATACATACATACACATACACACATTCAGCTTTAAATATTATATATATATATATATATATATATATATATATATATATATTGTATGTGAGTTTTCATATAAACAAGGGTTTTCACTGTATGTAAATTATATGCTGTTCGTATGAATTTCTTTATCTTTTATATTGGAAGTGGTTATATTTTACTTCTGACTGCATATTACTCCTTAAAGGCAACCTTTCAATTAGGCCTCTGTCACGCTCACGTGAAAATCGTGCACGTGCCGCGAGACACGTATTTTTCCTTGTGCGTTGCGTTAGGTAAGTACGTGTCTCCGGTACGTGTGGGCCACGTGTGTTCTACGTGTGCTATCCGCAATAACACACAACGAGAACCGGCAATTTACATACTCACGTGGTCCTTGCTGCTATCCAGGGTACTGATCTTCGGCTTCAGCCACGCCCACTCCCCACTGATGCTGCTTTCGGCCGAGCGGAGGGGCATGACATCACGCCCACCTCCTTAACACGCTCATAATGAGTGGCGGACGGCAGCAACTGTTTGCAGCGGAAGATTCTGTAGGGCTGACGGAGGTGAGTACGTTTTTTTTAATTTTAAAATAATGACACGTGTTTCTCCAGCGCGTGTCACTCGGGACCATATCTACACTACATCTTTGAGGTATGGGTGCGGGCCGTGTGACACCCGTGATCCCGGAGAAAAACAGACATGTTGGCGTGAGAAACACACGGACACACGGAAGTACAGAACGGACACACGTTCCATTCCAAAATACTTACGTGTGTCCAATCCATTGGGAATACATAGGTTCACGTGTGTACGTGTCTCCGGTACGTGAGAAAACTGCCAAACACGTACCGGAGGCACGTACATGTGACAGAGGCCTTAGAGAAATTCTTGAAGAGCTAGTTGCTGCATTTTTGCTGCATTTGGGGGGAGGGGGGTAAGTTTTACATGTGTGATTTGTTTACTGTATATTAGAGATGAGCGAACCGGTCCCGGTTCGGCTCGAGGCCGGTTCGCCGAACGGGGGTCCCGTTCGAGTTCGGTTCGTCGAACGTTCGACGAACCGAACTAGAACCAATAGGCTATAATGGGAGGCAATCACAAACACATAAAAATGCATTATAAATGTACACAAACAGTTAATAAACATTGCCATAACACTTACCGGTCCTCGCGATCCCTTCTGCACTCTGTCTCCTGCCGCTATTCCATCCGATGATCGCTGAATCCTCCCGGTGACCTGCACTGCCAGCAGAGAAGCAGGACCTATCGTGACGTCAAAATAGCCATGTGACCAGTCACGTGGCTATTATCTCATTGGCTACAGACTGGTCACATGACTATGACACGTCATGTAGGACCTGCGAGTGCATCTCTCCGGTACACGGTGCACATATGTGTATCGCCGTGTACCGGCGACATGCTCTAGCACACGGTCGACTCCCCGTTCCGTTAGGGACCGGCTGACACAGCCGGTCATTAACGGAGATCACCGTTGCCATAGCAACGCAGTTAGCGGTGACGTCACCGCTAACCGCGGCTCCGGGAGCACCGTTGCTATGGTAACGCGTCTGTCAGCGTTACCGCTAGCAGCCAGCAGTGATCACTCACGGAGTGAAGGCTGCACGCTGCTTCCCGATTGTAGTGAGCATTGTAGTTAGGATGGAGGTTCCCCAGCCCCAAGTGATGCCCCTCACTACAATCGTCACTACTACTACACTAGAAAGAAAGAAGACAGAAGAGCAGGATCGTGGAGGGCTGACAGGGGTAATAAAGATGGAGTCTCTAATGTGTCTGTGTATTTATTTCTATTAAAGTATTTTTTCTCTGTGTGGTGTCTTTTTTTAACCCTTTATTGGAGATTCTTAATGGCCGGGTCAAACGTGCCTGACATTAAGAATCTCTGGCTTAATACTGGCTGGTAAAACAAAGCCAGTATTAACTCATGATTACCCAACAAGCCACCCGGCTCCAGGGCTGTTGGAAGAGTTGGATACAGCGCCAGATGATGGCGCTTCTATGAGAGCGCCATTTTCTGGGACGGCTGCGGACTGAAATCCGCAGCAGAGGCGCCCACAAACCTCGGGCTAACCTGTGCTGCGGATTCCAATCCCCAGCTGCCTAGTTGTACCCGGCTGGACACAAAAATAGGGCGAAGCCCACGTCATTTGTTTTTTAATTATTTCATGAAATAAGTGAAATAATTAAAAAAAAACGGGCTTCCCTATATTTTTGGTTCCCAGCCGGGTACAAATAGGCAACTGGGGGTTGGAGGCAGCCCGTGGCTGCCAGCTGTACCTGGCTAGCATACAAAAATATGGCGAAGCCCACGTCATTTTTTTGGTGGGCAAAAAACTTCTGCATGCAGTCCTGGATGGAGTATGCTGAGCCTTGTAGTTCTGCAGCTGCTGTCTGCTCTTCTCCATACAGACAGACAGCAGCTGCAGAACTACAAGGCTCAGCATACTCCATCCAGGACTGTATGCAGAAGTTTTTTGCCCCCTGAAAAAATTATGTGGCTTCGCCATATTTTTGTATGCTAGCCAGGTACAGCAGGCAGGTACGGCTGCCCCCAACCCCCAGTGGCCTATTTGTACCCGGCTGGGAACCAAAAATAAAGGGAAGCCCTTTTTTTATTATTTCATGAATTTCATGAAATAATTAGAAAACAAATGACGTAGGCTTTGCCCCATTTTTGTGTCCAGCCAGGTACAACTAGGCAGCTGGGATTGGAATCCGCACCACCGGTTGGCCTGAGCTTTCTGGGCCCCACTGCTGCGAATTGCAGTCTGCAGCCACCTCAGAAAATGGCATTTTCATAGAAGCGCCATCTTCTGGCGCTGTATCCAACTCTTCCAGCACCTGCCTGCTATACCTGGCTAGCATACAAAAATATGGCGAAGCTCACGTCCTTTTTTTGTAGCTTTTTGGCAAAAAAAAAAAAAAATGCTTCCCTGGATTTTCCATTGCCAGTGAAGGTAACACCAAGCAGTGGGGGTTAGCAGCCAGTAGCTGCTTGGATTACCCTTAGCTAGCAATACAAAAAATGCAGTGGGAGCTAACATATTTTTTTTAATTATTTATTTAAATAACTAAAAATAAAATGGGCTTCCCTGTATTTTGATTGCTGGACATCACAGTGCTGTAAAAATAAATCTTTAAAAAAATGACGTAGCGCTCCGCGGTATTTTTGATTCTCAGCGCAGATAAAGCAGACAGCTATGGGTTGCCACCCCCATCTGCCTGCCGTTACCTTGGTTGGCAATCAAAATACAGGGAAGCCCATTAATTTTTTCTATTTAAAAAATAGTTAAAAAAAAAAAATTACGTTGGGTCCCCCCATTTTTGATAGCCAGCTAGGGTAAAGCAGACGGCTGTAGCCTGAAAACCACAGCTGGCAGCTTTACCGTGGTTGGGGATCCAATGTGGAGGTCCCCTCAGGCTCTTTTTTATAATTATTTTATAAATATTAATAATTACACAATAAAAGTAGGGGACCCCCCAAATTGGATCACCAGCCAAGGTAAAGCGGACAGCTGTGGTCTGGTATTCTCAGGGTGGGAAGGTCCATAGTTATTGGGCCTTCACAGCCTAAAAATAGCAGGCCGCAGGCACCCCAGACGTGGCGCATCCACTAGATGCGCCAATCCTGGCGCTTCACCCCAGCTCATCCCGTGCCCTGGTGCAGTGGCAAACGGGGTAATAAATCGGGTTGATACTAGCTGTAAAGTCACCTGAGATCAAGCCCAGCAGTTTGTGATGTCATGGCGTCTATTAGATACCCAACATCATAAACTGTCAGTACTAACAAAAACAAAAAATCGACAAAAGAAATTTATTTGAAAAAACAGTCCCCAAAACATTTCCTCTTTCACCAATTTATTGTAAGAAAAAAAATAAAGGGGTCCCACGACGACTCTGGACCGTCTAGAATATGGGGGGGAGACACTCAGGGAACGTATCCCCCATTTTCTAGGAGTGCGGACCCTTCATGTGAGGAGTGTGGGTGCAATGAATCTGCACTCACTCTCCCCGGGTCCACAGCAGCAGAGTCCATGTCGTAATGGTTGCTACCAAAGCTGCAATGCCCTGCTCATGAGGTAAGGGCATGCCTAATCAGGAGAACTACTGTAGAGGAAGCTCTGCTCACTGGTATATAGGTGCTCAGAGGTAATAATAGATAAAATTAGTGAGTAACCTCGGCACTCTATATCTCCCAGACTAAGTCAGTAAGTCACAACGGATAGTAATGCAAAATCACTCTTTATTGGTCCGTATTAAGAAAATTTTTTTTTCATAAGCATATATGTTTTTGTCCAAAACAAGTTACAAATGACGTTTCGGCCTGAGCCTTCCTCAGATTGGACTTATCTGCATGTAATCATGAAAAATGACAATAATCAGTATCACATAAGAGTGAGAGAACAATAACATAAACTCGAACAATGTAGAGGTACAATTGGGATGCAGCAAAAAAATTGCAACACAGCAAGAAATGAAACACATGATACAAATGTCATAATACAGTACAAGGACAATATAGTAATGACAAATATGGGGTCAGAGTAGACTTAGACAGCTCTGGTACGAAAGAGATGTCAATCATAAAGTAACATGTGCAGTAGGTGTACAGCTACACTATGCATGGCAGAGCTAATGGGTAGACCGACCATAGAAAAAGTAGAGAAAAAGTGGAGAAAAAGTGGAGAATAAGTGGAACATAAGAGGAGAAAAAGTGGAGAAAAAGTGGAGAAAAAAGTGGAGAAAAAGTGGAGAAAAAGTGGAGAAAAAGTGGAGAAAAAGTGGAGCATAAGAGGAGAAAAAGTGGAGAAAAAAGTGGAGAAAAAGTGGAGAAAAAGTGGAGCATAAGAGGAGAAAAAGTGGAGAAAAAGTGGAGAAAAAGTGGAGCATAAGAGGAGAAAAAGTGGAAAAAAAGTGGAGAAAAAGTGGAGCATAAGAGGAGAAAAAGTGGAGATTAAGAGGAGAAAAAGTGGAGAAAAAGTGGAGCATAAGAGGAGAAAAAGTGGAGAAAAAGTGGAGAAAAAGTGGAGAAAAAGTGGAGAAAAAGTGGAGCATAAGAGGAGAAAAAGTGGAGATTAAGAGGAGAAAAAGTGGAGAAAAAGTGGGGAAAAAGTGGAGAAAAAGTGGAGCATAAGAGGAGAAAAAGTGGAGAAAAAAGTGGAGAAAAAGTGGAGAAAAAGTGGAGAAAAAGTGGAGATTAAGAGGAGAAAAAGTGGAGCATAAGAGGAGAAAAAGTGGAGAAAAAAGTGGAGAAAAAGTGGAGAAAGTGGAGAAAAAAATGGAGAAAAAGTGGAGAAAAAGTGGAGAAAAAGTGGAGAATAAGAGGAGAAAAAGTGGAGAAAAAGTGGAGAAAAAGTGGAGAATAAGAGGAGAAAAAGTGGAGAATAAGTGGAGAAAAAAATGGAGAAAAAGTGGAGAAAAAGTGGAGAAAAAGTGGAGCATAAGAGGAGAAAAAGTGGAGAAAAAGTGGAGAAAAAGTGGAGAAAAAGTGGAGCATAAGAGGAGAAAAAGTGGAGAAAAAAGTGGAGAAAAAGTGGAGCATAAGAGGAGAAAAAGTGGAGAAAAAGTGGAGAAAAAGTGGAGCATAAGAGGAGAAAAAGTGGAGAAAAAGTGGAGAAAAAGTGGAGCATAAGAGGAGAAAAAGTGGAGAAAAAGTGGAGAAAAAAGTGGAGAAAAAGTGGAGAAAAAGTGGAGAAAAAGTGGAGAAAAAGTGGAGATTAAGAGGAGAAAAAGTGGAGAAAAAGTGGAGAAAAAGTGGAGAAAAAGTGGAGATTAAGAGGAGAAAAAGTGGAGAAAAAAGTGGAGAAAAAGTGGAAAAAAAGTGGAGCATAAGTGGAGAAAAAGTGGAGAAAAAGTGGAGAAAAAGTGGAGCATAAGAGGAGAAAAAGTGGAGAAAAAAGTGGAGAAAAAGTGGAGAAAAAGTGGAGCATAAGAGGAGAAAAAGTGGAGAAAAAGTGGAGAAAAAGTGGAGAAAAAGTGGAGAAAAAGTGGAGAAAAAGTGGAGCATAAGAGGAGAAAAAGTGGAGATTAAGAGGAGAAAAAGTGGAGAAAAAGTGGGGAAAAAGTGGAGAAAAAGTGGAGCATAAGAGGAGAAAAAGTGGAGAAAAAAGTGGAGAAAAAGTGGAGAAAAAGTGGAGAAAAAGTGGAGATTAAGAGGAGAAAAAGTGGAGCATAAGAGGAGAAAAAGTGGAGAAAAAAGTGGAGAAAAAGTGGAGAAAGTGGAGAAAAAAATGGAGAAAAAGTGGAGAAAAAGTGGAGAAAAAGTGGAGAATAAGAGGAGAAAAAGTGGAGAAAAAGTGGAGAAAAAGTGGAGAATAAGAGGAGAAAAAGTGGAGAATAAGTGGAGAAAAAAATGGAGAAAAAGTGGAGAAAAAGTGGAGAAAAAGTGGAGCATAAGAGGAGAAAAAGTGGAGAAAAAGTGGAGAAAAAGTGGAGAAAAAGTGGAGCATAAGAGGAGAAAAAGTGGAGAAAAAAGTGGAGAAAAAGTGGAGAAAAAGTGGAGCATAAGAGGAGAAAAAGTGGAGAAAAAGTGGAGAAAAAGTGGAGCATAAGAGGAGAAAAAGTGGAGAAAAAGTGGAGAAAAAGTGGAGCATAAGAGGAGAAAAAGTGGAGAAAAAGTGGAGAAAAAAGTGGAGAAAAAGTGGAGAAAAAGTGGAGAAAAAGTGGAGAAAAAGTGGAGATTAAGAGGAGAAAAAGTGGAGAAAAAGTGGAGAAAAAGTGGAGAAAAAGTGGAGATTAAGAGGAGAAAAAGTGGAGAAAAAAGTGGAGAAAAAGTGGAAAAAAAGTGGAGCATAAGTGGAGAAAAAGTGGAGAAAAAGTGGAGAAAAAGTGGAGCATAAGAGGAGAAAAAGTGGAGAAAAAAGTGGAGAAAAAGTGGAGAAAAAGTGGAGCATAAGAGGAGAAAAAGTGGAGAAAAAGTGGAGAAAAAGTGGAGCATAAGAGGAGAAAAAGTGGAGAAAAAGTGGAGAAAAAGTGGAGCATAAGAGGAGAAAAAGTGGAGATTAAGAGGAGAAAAAGTGGAGAAAAAGTGGAGCATAAGAGGAGAAAAAGTGTAGAAAAAGTGGAGAAAAAGTGGAGAAAAAGTGGAGAAAAAGTGGAGCATAAGAGGAGAAAAAATGGAGATTAAGAGGAGAAAAAGTGGAGCATAAGAGGAGAAAAAGTGGAGAAAAAAGTGGAGAAAAAGTGGAGAAAGTGGAGAAAAAAATGGAGAAAAAGTGGAGAAAAAGTGGAGAAAAAGTGGAGAATAAGAGGAGAAAAAGTGGAGAAAAAGTGGAGAAAAAGTGGAGAATAAGAGGAGAAAAAGTGGAGAATAAGTGGAGAAAAAAATGGAGAAAAAGTGGAGAAAAAGTGGAGAAAAAGTGGAGCATAAGAGGAGAAAAAGTGGAGAAAAAGTGGAGAAAAAGTGGAGAAAAAGTGGAGCATAAGAGGAGAAAAAGTGGAGAAAAAAGTGGAGAAAAAGTGGAGAAAAAGTGGAGCATAAGAGGAGAAAAAGTGGAGAAAAAGTGGAGAAAAAGTGGAGCATAAGAGGAGAAAAAGTGGAGAAAAAGTGGAGAAAAAGTGGAGAAAAAGTGGAGCATAAGAGGAGAAAAAGTGGAGAAAAAGTGGAGAAAAAAGTGGAGAAAAAGTGGAGAAAAAGTGGAGAAAAAGTGGAGAAAAAGTGGAGATTAAGAGGAGAAAAAGTGGAGAAAAAGTGGAGAAAAAGTGGAGAAAAAGTGGAGAAAAAGTGGAGATTAAGAGGAGAAAAAGTGGAGAAAAAAGTGGAGAAAAAGTGGAGAAAAAGTGGAGCATAAGTGGAGAAAAAGTGGAGAAAAAGTGGAGAAAAAGTGGAGCATAAGAGGAGAAAAAGTGGAGAAAAAAGTGGAGAAAAAGTGGAAAAAAAGTGGAGCATAAGAGGAGAAAAAGTGGAGAAAAAGTGGAGAAAAAGTGGAGCATAAGAGGAGAAAAAGTGGAGAAAAAGTGGAGAAAAAGTGGAGCATAAGAGGAGAAAAAGTGGAGATTAAGAGGAGAAAAAGTGGAGCATAAGAGGAGAAAAAGTGGAGAAAAAGTGGAGAAAAAGTGGAGAAAAAGTGGAGAAAAAGTGGAGCATAAGAGGAGAAAAAGTGGAGATTAAGAGGAGAAAAAGTGGAGAAAAAGTGGAGAAAAAGTGGAGAAAAAGTGGAGAAAAAGTGGAGCATAAGAGGAGAAAAAGTGGAGAAAAAAGTGGAGAAAAAGTGGAGAAAAAGTGGAGAAAAAGTGGAGATTAAGAGGAGAAAAAGTGGAGCATAAGAGGAGAAAAAGTGGAGAAAAAAGTGGAGAAAAAGTGGAGAAAGTGGAGAAAAAAATGGAGAAAAAGTGGAGAAAAAGTGGAGAAAAAGTGGAGAATAAGAGGAGAAAAAGTGGAGAAAAAGTGGAGAAAAAGTGGAGAATAAGAGGAGAAAAAGTGGAGAATAAGTGGAGAAAAAAATGGAGAAAAAGTGGAGAAAAAGTGGAGCATAAGAGGAGAAAAAGTGGAGAAAAAGTGGAGAAAAAATGGAGAAAAAGTGGAGCATAAGAGGACAAAAAGTGGAGAAAAAAGTGGAGAAAAAGTGGAGAAAAAGTGGAGCATAAGAGGAGAAAAAGTGGAGAAAAAGTGGAGAAAAAGTGGAGCATAAGAGGAGAAAAAGTGGAGAAAAAGTGGAGAAAAAGTGGAGAAAAAGTGGAGCATAAGAGGAGAAAAAGTGGAGAAAAAGTGGAGAAAAAGTGGAGCATAAGAGGAGAAAAAGTGGAGAAAAAAGTGGAGAAAAAGTGGAGAAAAAGTGGAGAAAAAGTGGAGAAAAAGTGGAGATTAAGAGGAGAAAAAGTGGAGAAAAAGTGGAGAAAAAGTGGAGCATAAGAGGAGAAAAAGTGGAGAAAAAAGTGGAGAAAACGTGGAGAAAACGTGGAGAAAAAGTGGAGAAAAAGTGGAGAAAAAGTGGAGAAAAAGTGGAGCATAGGAGGAGAAAAAGTGGAGAAAAAAGTGGAGAAAACGTGGAGAAAAAGTGGAGAAAAAGTGGAGAAAAAGTGGAGCATAAGAGGAGAAAAAGTGGAGATTAAGAGGAGAAAAAGTGGAGAAAAAGTGGAGAAAAAGTGGAGAAAAAGTGGAGCATAAGAGGAGAAAAAGTGGAGAAAAAAGTGGAGAAAAAGTGGAGAAAAAGTGGAGAAAAAGTGGAGATTAAGAGGAGAAAAAGTGGAGCATAAGAGGAGAAAAAGTGGAGAAAAAAGTGGAGAAAAAGTGGAGAAAGTGGAGAAAAAAATGGAGAAAAAGTGGAGAAAAAGTGGAGAAAAAGTGGAGAATAAGAGGAGAAAAAGTGGAGAAAAAGTGGAGAAAAAGTGGAGAATAAGAGGAGAAAAAGTGGAGAATAAGTGGAGAAAAAAATGGAGAAAAAGTGGAGAAAAAGTGGAGAAAAAGTGGAGCATAAGAGGAGAAAAAGTGGAGAAAAAGTGGAGAAAAAGTGGAGAAAAAGTGGAGCATAAGAGGAGAAAAAGTGGAGAAAAAAGTGGAGAAAAAGTGGAGAAAAAGTGGAGCATAAGAGGAGAAAAAGTGGAGAAAAAGTGGAGAAAAAGTGGAGCATAAGAGGAGAAAAAGTGGAGAAAAAGTGGAGAAAAAGTGGAGCATAAGAGGAGAAAAAGTGGAGAAAAAGTGGAGCATAAGAGGAGAAAAAGTGGAGAAAAAGTGGAGAAAAAGTGGAGCATAAGAGGAGAAAAAGTGGAGAAAAAGTGGAGAAAAAGTGGAGCATAAGAGGAGAAAAAGTGGAGAAAAAGTGGAGAAAAAGTGGAGCATAAGAGGAGAAAAAGTGGAGAAAAAAGTGGAGAAAAAGTGGAGAAAAAGTGGAGAAAAAGTGGAGAAAAAGTGGAGATTAAGAGGAGAAAAAGTGGAGAAAAAGTGGAGAAAAAGTGGAGCATAAGAGGAGAAAAAGTGGAGAAAAAAGTGGAGAAAACGTGGAGAAAACGTGGAGAAAAAGTGGAGAAAAAGTGGAGAAAAAGTGGAGAAAAAGTGGAGCATAGGAGGAGAAAAAGTGGAGAAAAAAGTGGAGAAAAAGTGGAGAAAAAGTGGAGAAAAAGTGGAGAAAAAGTGGAGCATAAGAGGAGAAAAAGTGGAGAAAAAAGTGGAGAAAAAGTGGAGAAAAAGTGGAGAAAAAGTGGAGATTAAGAGGAGAAAAAGTGGAGCATAAGAGGAGAAAAAGTGGAGAAAAAAGTGGAGAAAAAGTGGAGAAAGTGGAGAAAAAAATGGAGAAAAAGTGGAGAAAAAGTGGAGAAAAAGTGGAGAATAAGAGGAGAAAAAGTGGAGAAAAAGTGGAGAAAAAGTGGAGAATAAGAGGAGAAAAAGTGGAGAATAAGTGGAGAAAAAAATGGAGAAAAAGTGGAGAAAAAGTGGAGAAAAAGTGGAGCATAAGAGGAGAAAAAGTGGAGAAAAAGTGGAGAAAAAGTGGAGAAAAAGTGGAGCATAAGAGGAGAAAAAGTGGAGAAAAAGTGGAGAAAAAGTGGAGCATAAGAGGAGAAAAAGTGGAGAAAAAGTGGAGAAAAAGTGGAGCATAAGAGGAGAAAAAGTGGAGAAAAAAGTGGAGAAAAAGTGGAGAAAAAGTGGAGAAAAAGTGGAGAAAAAGTGGAGAAAAAGTGGAGATTAAGAGGAGAAAAAGTGGAGAAAAAGTGGAGAAAAAGTGGAGCATAAGAGGAGAAAAAGTGGAGAAAAAAGTGGAGAAAACGTGGAGAAAACGTGGAGAAAAAGTGGAGAAAAAGTGGAGAAAAAGTGGAGCATAAGAGGAGAAAAAGTGGAGAAAAAGTGGAGAAAAAAGTGGAGAAAAAGTGGAGAAAAAGTGGAGAAAAAGTGGAGAAAAAGTGGAGAAAAAGTGGAGCATAAGAGGAGAAAAAGTGGAGAAAAAGTGGAGAAAAAGTGGAGCATAAGAGGAGAAAAAGTGGAGAAAAAGTGGAGAAAAAAGTGGAGAAAAAAGTGGAGAAAAAGTGGAGAAAAAGTGGAGAAAAAGTGGAGAAAAAGTGGAGATTAAGAGGAGAAAAAGTGGAGAAAAAGTGGAGAAAAAGTGGAGCATAAGAGGAGAAAAAGTGGAGAAAAAAGTAGAGAAAACGTGGAGAAAACGTGGAGAAAAAGTGGAGAAAAAGTGGAGAAAAAGTGGAGAAAAAGTGGAGCATAGGAGGAGAAAAAGTGGAGAAAAAAGTGGAGAAAACGTGGAGAAAAAGTGGAGAAAAAGTGGAGAAAAAGTGGAGCATAAGAGGAGAAAAAGTGGAGATTAAGAGGAGAAAAAGTGGAGAAAAAGTGGAGAAAAAGTGGAGAAAAAGTGGAGAAAAAGTGGAGAAAAACTGGAGCATAAGAGGAGAAAAAGTGGAGAAAAAAGTGGAGAAAAAGTGGAGAAAAAGTGGAGAAAAAGTGGAGATTAAGAGGAGAAAAAGTGGAGCATAAGAGGAGAAAAAGTGGAGAAAAAAGTGGAGAAAAAGTGGAGAAAGTGGAGAAAAAAATGGAGAAAAAGTGGAGAAAAAGTGGAGAAAAAGTGGAGAATAAGAGGAGAAAAAGTGGAGAAAAAGTGGAGAAAAAGTGGAGAATAAGAGGAGAAAAAGTGGAGAATAAGTGGAGAAAAAAATGGAGAAAAAGTGGAGAAAAAGTGGAGAGAAAGTGGAGAAAAAAATGGAGAAAAAGTGGAACACCCTTTGGTACCTTTCATGTGGCACTAAGGGGTGCTTAGCTTTGTATTTAGCCAAAAAAATGAAAAAAAAAATGACATAGGGTTCCCCCTAGTTTTGTAGCCAGCTAGGGTAAAGCAGACGGCTTCAGCCTGCAGACCACAGCTGGCAACCTCACCTTGGCTGGTAATCCAAAACTGAGGGCACCCCACGCTGTTATTTTAAATTAAATAAATAATTGAAAAAAAAAACACGTAGGGGTCCCCCAAAATTGGATCACCAGCCAAGGTAAAGCAGACAGCTGGGGCCTGATATTCTCAGACTAGGGAGGTCCATGGTTATTGGAATCTCCCCAGCCTAAAAATAGCAGGCCGCAGCCGCCCCAGAAGTGGCGCATCCATTAGATGCGCCAATCCTGGTGCTTCGCCCCAGCTCATCCCGCGCCCTGGTGCGGTGGCAAACGGGGTAATATTTGGGGTTAATACCAGATGTGTAATGTCACCTGGCATCAAGCCCTGGGGTTGGTGAGGTCAGGCGTCTATCAGATACCCGACATCACCAACCCAGTCAGTAATAAAAAAAAAATACACGACAAACACATTTTTATTTGAAAAAACACTCCCCAAAACATTCCCTCTTTAACCAATTTATTAGATTGAAAAACAAATCCAGGTCTGGTGTAATCCAAGGGGTTGCCATGACGATGCACACTGTCCCAGTCAATGAAGAGCAGGATGTTCCCCATTGGCTGGGAGAGCAGTGCAGTGACCTGAGCTAACATCAATGGGTCAGCCCAGGTCACTGCAGGGGGGTGACAAGTGCTGCTGTCAGTGAGGTACATTACCTGCGCTGATCTCCAGCACACTGACAGCCCCTGTCACTGAGCTCAATGACCGCCCGGTGCCTTCACACCAAGTATCGCGAGAGGTCCGTGACGTCACCGCTAGTCAGTCTCGGGTCGGAAGCGATAGGTGATGTGACAAGCGGCGGCCATGGAGGACAGTGACAGCGCTGAGGTCGGGATGGCGGGACTTCATCACCGCAGGTAAGCCGAGCGAGCGAGCGAGCGAGCGAGCGGGCGGGCGGGCGAGCGGGCAAGGGGGGGGGGGGGGATGTGGATGTGTGTGTGTGTGTGTTTGTGTATGTGTATGTATGTGTACATGCCGCGGGCAGGAGGGGGTGGAGCGAGCTGAGCGGGAAAGTGTGGGCTTCCTGCACGTAACTAAGATAAACATCGGGTTACTAACCAAAGCGCTTTGCTTGGATACCCGATGTTTATCTTGGTTACCAGCTTGTGGCAGGCTGCCAGCGATGGCTCCTGCTCACTGTAGCTGTAAAAAGCCCTGCTTTTTGCTGCTAGAACCGTTCTCGAACGTATCTAGAACTATCGAGCTTTTAGCAAAAAGCTCGAGTTCTAGTTCGATCTCGAACAGCCCAAAAATCACTCGAGCCTAGAACTGGAGAACCACGAACCACGAACCGCGCTCAACTCTACTGTATATATTAATAAAGTTAGTTTTAGAAAAAAAAACACTGCAAAAACACAACAGAAATCATTCAGTTACATACGTTAAAAGAAGACTTATGTCCATCAAATTCAACCTTACTCCACCAATTATTTTTTGCCAGTAAATTATCTGTGACCCAGAATGTTATATATGCTGAGTAAATCATTGAGGCCTTTTTTAAAAGCTGTTAAGCCATGTGCGCACATTGCGTTTTTTCATGCGTTTCCGCAGCGTTTTGAACTGAAGCGTTTCAATGCCAAAATGCATGCGTTTTGATTTCTAAGCAAAGGCTATGGGATTTTAGCAAAATTCGTCTGCATGATGCTTTTTTAAATGCAGCGTTTTGAGTGACAAAATTTTGTCAAAATCTCTGCGTTTATAAAAGCAGCATGTCAATTATTTTTTGCGTTTTGGCAGCGTTTAACTAACATTGAAGTCAATGATAGTTTTGAAAACGCATCCAAAATCAAAATCCAAGCGTTTTACATGCATTTTTGATGCTAAACGCATGCTTTTTTGTCATTATAGTGAGGTCAAGAGGTTTCCTTTTACCCTCACATCCAGCCCGACTTAAAAAAAAGACAAACAATAAGTTAAATTTATTTTTAACATAATTATTAAATCTCAATAAACAATTTTGGAAAATTATCATTATAGTGTATGATATAAAGCATGACATTATTTTTTTTTCACTTTTTTCCTAGTGTTTGAATGTTACTGTCTTTGTTTTGAAAATGCATCCCATTTTAAGCACTGAAAATGCATATAAAACACGGTCAAACGCATGCGTATTTCCTGCATTTATGTGGTCAAAACCATATTTGACAATGACAAATTGTGCCAGAGGATGCGTTCATTTCTGCAAGTTACGGAACGCAACGTGCGCAGATAGCCTTATAGTGTCTGTCATTACTAGCTCTTGTGGTAGGACATTCCAAAGTCTGATTGCTCTAACTGTAAAGCACCCTTTCCTATTTAGATGCCTAACTTGCCATTCTTCCATCCATGAGTGCCCCCTGGTCCTTAGAATTGTCTTTGGAAGGCATAAGTCATGTGTCCATCCTATAATTGACCACACATGTATTTATCCCAAACTGAATCCCATAATTCTAAATGTGATCTTACAAGTAATTTATAAAATGGTAAGATATATTATTATTTCAGGATTTAATCTTTACTCTTATACATCCTAAAATCTTGTTTTAATTTGTAGCTACTGCTTCTCAGCTTACTTTTAACCAAAATAACCAAGTCCTTTTCCTATGATTAAGGACGCTCTTTTGCATCAGAAACGCATCAGGGTCTTCTAATATGGATGTACTTTTTTAATACTATGTGATAATAAAGACAGAAATTATTTTACGCTGGATGTGCCGATATTTTTTCCTTCTATTCAAAATACAGTACACCTCGCGGACTTTATATCGTGGCACTCCCTGGATGTGTGATGACCTTTTCCATTGGGCGTGTCAAGCTTTTCTTCACCCTGTTTGTTGCTGTACCATGTGCATATAGTTTTCCCTAGTTCCTTCTTCTGGAGCTTCAATATAAGGGTATTATGTTGTACAGTATCAAATGCCTTTGCAAGGTCGAGATAAATTACATCAGCTGCATTACCAATATCCAGTTTTGCACTTAGAAAATCTCATAGAAACCCAACATAATTGTTAGACACGACCTATTGTTTATGAATACATGCTGATTGTCAGTTATTATATTATTATCTGAGATATATTTTTGCATGTCATTTATTATAATGCCCTCCAAAACTTTGCCCACCACTGATGTCAGACTTATCAGATGGTAGTTTCCTGGATTCACCTTCTTACCTTTGTTAATTATCGGTCCCACATCAGCAATCCTCTAATCCTGTGGCACCAACCTTGTTGCAAAAAAGTCTAAGGGGTGCTTCACACACAGCGAGCTCGCTGCCGAGATCGCTGCTGAGTCACGCTTTTTGTGACGCAGCAGTGACCTCATTAGCGATCTCGCTGTGTGTGACAATGAGCAGCGATCTGGCCCCTGCTGCGAGATCGCTGCTCGTTACACACAGCCCTGGTTCGTTTTCTTCAAAGCCGCTCTCCCGCTGTGACACACAGATCGCTGTGTGTGACAGCGAGAGAGCGACAAATGAAGCGAGCAGGAGCCGGCGTCTGACAGCTGAGGTAAGCTGTTTCCAAGATAAACATCGGGTAACCAAGGTGGTTACCCGATATTTACCTTAGTTACGAGCCTCTGCAGCTCTCACGCTGCCTGTGCTGCCGGCTCCGGCTCTCTGCACATGCAGCTGCTGTACACATCGGGTTAATTAACCCGATGTGTACAGCAGCTAGGAGAGCAAGGAGCCAGCGCTAAGCAGTGTGCGCGGCTCCCTGCTCTCTGAACATGTAGCTGCATTACACATCGGGTTAATTAACCCGATGTGTACTGTAGCTATGGTAGGAGAGCAAGGAGCCAGCGCTCAGTGTGCGCGGCTCCCTGCTCCCTGCACACACAGCTGTGCGCTGGTAACTAATGTAAACATCGGGTAACCATACCCGATGTTTACCTTAGTTACCAGTCTCCGCAGCTTCCAGACGGCAGCTCCGTGCAAGCGCAGCGTCGCTTGCACGTCGCTGCTGGCTGGGGGCTGTTCACTGGTCGCTGGTGAGATCTGCCTGTTTGACAGCTCACCAGCGACCATGTAGCGATGCAGCAGCGATCCTGACCAGGTCAGATCGCTGGTCGGATCGCTGCTGCATCGCTAAGTGTGAAGGTACCCTAAGCTAAGAAGATGAGGTATAGTGGTCTGTCAATTAATGGGCTCAATTTCCTTAAAGTTAATCTATAAATGCCACCTGCCAGGGGTTTTGCAAATCTTTCATTTTCTCAGATGCAGGTGTACTTCTTGTGCTGAAATAGTTATAAAAGGTGGTGAACTTTGATTTTTTCCTTCAATGAATTTTGGATGAAAAGTACCTGTTTAATATCTCAGTTTTTCCTTTGACCTGTATAGTTATCTTTTAAAGGGACAATATCATCCATTTTTTTTGCATTGATGTATTTATAATTTTTGAGGGAATTTATTTTAACCCCTTAGTGACGAAGCTAATTTTCATCTTAATCACCAGACCAAATTTTGCAATTGTGACCAGTGTCAATTCATGAGGTTATAGCTCTGACACGCTTCAACGGATCCAAGAGATTCTGAGATTTTTTTTTTCGTTACATATTGGACTTCATGTTAGTACCAAAGTTTGGACATTATTTTTTACGTTTATTTATGAAAAAAAAATGAATTTTGACAAAAATTTTGAAAATGTATCAATTTTTAACTGTTTAATTTTTATACCGTTAAACCAAACATTTCTGTGACACAAGATAGTTAATAAATAACATTTCCCACATGTCTACTTTACATCAGCAAAATTTTGGAAACAAAACTTTTTTTGTTAGGAAGTTAAGCCTGCTTTGCGCATCAATTTCTTGCCCGTGTCGCACAATGCTGTAACCCCCCGTCACACGTACTTACCTTCCAAACAACTTCCCTGTGGGCGCCAAACATCCACTTCCTGAAGGGGGCGAGTGGTGCGGCATCACAGCGACGTCACACAACGGCCGGCCAATACAAGCGGAGGGGCGGAGATGAGCGGGACGTAAACATCCCAGCCACCTTCTTTCTTCCACATTGCCGGCGGCCGCAGATAAGCTGCAGTTCTTCATTCCCGGGGTGTCCCATGGAGCGATGTGTGCTGACCCGGGCACGATGAACAACAGGACGCGCGATTTTTAGAAAATTAGCGACGTGTCAGCGATGAATGAGAAGGTGAGTATTTCTACTCGTTCATAGTTGTCACACGACACGATATCACTAACGATGCCAGATGTGCGTCATTTACGACGCTACCCCGCCAACATCTCATAAGATATATCGTAGCATGTAAATACCGCTTTTGAAGGGTTCAAAGTTTATCAGCAATTTCTCATTTTTTACATCAAAATTTACAAAACCATTTTTTTAGTGACCACATGTTAGGGCCAGGTGGACGGGCAGACCCAGGAGGTGGATCCACTGGGCCGAACACCTCACTGAAGGCAAGGGGTCCGGTAGCCGGAGCACTTCAGGTAGCAGGACAGTCCGTTCCAAGGAGTGGAGTGTAGAAGTCCCTGGGACCACGGAGTCACCGAAGGTAGTCCGGATGACGGAGCTCAGGTTCGGAGGCCGAGATGTTGTCAGGCAGAGTCCGGAACCGACGGAGCGAGAAGACGGGTCACCACAGGGATCAGAGATGGTATGGACTGACGGGATGGCGGACAGTCACCGTTCGGGGTACGGGAATAGTCAGGACCGGATGGCGTGGCAGGAGCGGCTCTAGGAGAGAGATAGGTAAGTATACCGCAAGACACAAGGAGACCTGACTCCTAGCTTAGCAAAACACGAAGAACAGGCCCCGCCCACTTGGAAAGGATTCCCCTATATACCCTGTACCTGATTCTTCAATATCCTGTTGGAGAACACTGGCCCTTTAAGAGAGGGTCAATAACCGCGCACGCGCCCTAATGCGCATGCGCGATGCCCGTGTGCCAAAAGCCAGAGCAGGGAGTAGTGGACAGGAGGCAGGAGAGCCGGGCTGGGGCCGAGTTGCCGACGGGCGCCGGGAGCGGGGACCGGGCTGCCTGGGGACCGCAGGCGATGGAGCAGGAAGGCTGTGGAGAGGGGGACCGGGAAGCCTGGCACGGGAGCGGCGGAGCGCGACCTGAGAGCGGGGAAGCATGGCAGGGGAGCCGGTAAGCAAGGCAGGGGAGCCGGGGAGCATGGCAGGGGAGCCGGGGAGCCTAGCAGGGGAGCCGGGGAGTGTGACAGTACCCCCTCCCCCACGCCCCCCTCCCCGCAACCGGGACAGGAAGGCACGTATCAGGGGAGTACTGTCACGCTCCCCGGGTCCTCTGCTCCGCTCCCCGGCTCACCTGCCATGCTCCCCGCTCTCCAGCCTCCATTGCCCGCGCTTCCCAGGCCTTCTGGTCCCCGCTCCCGGCGCCCGTCGGCTTCCCAGCCCCAGCCCGGCTCTGCTGCTTCCTCCTCTCAGCTTCCTGCCCTGGCTTCCGGCACCCGGGCCGTGCGCATGCGCATTAGGGCGCGCGCGCGGTCACTGACCCTTTCTTAAAGGGCCAGTGTCCACTGACAGGAAATGAAGCACACAGGTACAGGGTATAAAGGGGTTTAATGTCCAAGGGGGCGGGGCCTGTTCTTCGTGTTTCCCAAGCTAGGAGTCAGGTCTCCTTGTGTTCCTGTGAGATACTTACCTCTCTCTCTTCTAGAGCCGATCCTGCATTGCCATCCGGTCCTGCCGAATCCCGAACCCCGAACGCTGCCTATCTGCCATCCTGACAGTACGTACCATCTCTGTTCCCTGCGGTGACCCGTCATCTCGCTCCAACGGTTCCGGACCCCGCCTGACATCATCCCGGCTTCTGAACCTGAGCTCCGTCACCCGGACTACCATCAGTAACCCCGTGGTCCCAGGGACTTCTCCATTGTGCTCTTGTGTGTGGACTGTCCTGCTACCTATAGTGCTCCGGCTACCGGACCCCTTTCCCTCATCGGGGAGTTCGGCCCAGTGGATCCACCTCCCGGGTCTGCCCATCCACCTGGCCCTAACAGTAAGAACAGGCCATGGATCCCGCCGAAGCACTAGCAGCCTTGCATGAGGAACTTCAACGCCAGCGTGAAGTCCAGACCCGCATGCTGAACTCTATGACTTCCGTGGACGCCCGCTTGAACACGCTACAAGCATCAGTCATATCTTCAGCGCCTCGGGCCTCCACTAGTCAATCCACGGCCCCAGCTCCCGTGGCAGCCTCCTCGGATGCTTCCAGACTTCGTTTGGCCTCACCACCCCGGTACGCCGGAGATCCCAAGACCTGCAGGGGGTTTAGAAACCAATGCTCCCTCCATTTCACGCAGCTGCCGCATTTATTTGCCTCCGACCAAGCCAAGGTCGCCTTCATAATGTCTCACCTAGAGGGCGAGGCACTGGCGTGGATGAACCCCTTGTGGGAGAAGGAGGACCCTATGACCAAGAACCTCCAGGAGTTCCTGCAGGCCTTTCGTGGCACCTTTGACGAGCCCGGACGCGCCTCCGCGTCTGCCTCATCTCTTCTCCGGTTACGACAGGGAACTCTGACGGTGGGTCAATACGCCATCCGTTTCCGCACCTTGGCTTCGGAACTCGAGTGGACATTCGCTTTCAGGAGCGGTCCAAAGAGGTGTCCCGTGAGAGACGTCCTCTCCTCCGCAGAAGCCCGCCGTACTCCAGTCAACGGCATCTGGTGTCTCCGTCCATGAGCCCATGCAGATCGACCGTGTGCGACAGTCTGAACAACGTCGAGCAGAGCGGCTCGCCAAGGGTCTCTGCTTCTACTGCGGAGAGGGCACACACCTGCTACGCTCCTGTCCAGAGAGGCCGGGAAACTCCAAAGCCTAGGGTTGGTAGGAGAGGCCACTCTAGGTGCTGGGACTCTCTCAGACCCGGTTACATGGACTATGCAAGTGACAACGGGAGAGACGCGGTTCACAGCTGAGGTGTACCTCGATTCTGGGGCAGCAGGCAATTTCATCCAGCAGGCCACGGTGGACAAGTACCAGGTGCCTGTTACTCCACTCGCCAAACCACTCGTGTTAGCCTCTGTGGATGGGAGACCCCTCTCTGACACCATCTCCTGGATCACCAGGCCGGTCAAACTGCGTATCGGTGCTCTGCACACCGAGAACATCGCTCTCTACGTCCTCCCACACATGTCACATCAAATCCTGCTGGGCCTTCCTTGGTTACGGACACACGAACCTTCAGTCAGCTGGGGCACTGGTGAAATCACCCGATGGGGCTCTTCTTGCCATGAGAACTGTCTGAAGACCATACAACCCATCCGGCAACCTCCGGTTCCAGAGTCCCTACCGGGACTGCCCTCAGCCTATTGGTCCTTCGCGGACGTCTTTGATAAGAAGGAGTCAGAGGTGCTTCCGCCACATCGTTCTTACGATTGTGCCATTGACCTGCTCCCGGGAACTACACCACCTCGAGGACGGATATATCCACTGTCTCCAGCCGAAACAAGGGCCATGTCTACTTACATCACAGAGAGCCTGGCAAGGGGATTCATTCGGAGATCCTCCTCTCCTGCTGGAGCAGGCTTCTTCTTCGTCAAGAAGAAAGAGGGCGACTTACGCCCATGCATAGACTACCGGGGATTGAACCAAATCACCGTAAAAAACAAGTACCCCCTGCCGCTCATCCCCGAATTGTTTGATTGGCTCAGAGGAGCTTGTGTGTTCACCAAATTGGATCTTCGGGGTGCCTACAACCTGGTCCGTATCCGCTCGGGGGACGAATGGAAGACCGCGTTCAACACTCGCGATGGGCACTATGAATACTGTGTGATGCCCTTCGGCCTGTGTAACGCACCAGCAGTCTTCCAAGAATTAGTGAACGACGTGTTCCGGGACCTTCTCTACGTCTGTGTGGTGGTATATCTGGATGACATCCTTGTCTTCTCTCCGGACCTCCAGACCCACCGAGAGAACGTGCAACTGGTTCTACAAAGACTGAGAGAGAATCGTCTGTACGCCAAGTACGAGAAGTGTGTCTTCGAACAGTCTTCTCTCCCCTTCCTGGGTTACCTCATCACCGATACCGGACTGCAGATGGATCCAAAGAAGGTCTCTTCCATTCTCAACTGGCCTCCTCCTTCTGGACTGAAGGCAATCCAACGCTTTTTGGGATTCGCCAACTATTACCGCCAGTTCATCCCTCACTTCTCTGCTCTGACTGCTCCTCTCTCCGCCTTGACCAAGAAGGGGGCTAATCCAAATAACTGGTCACCTGCGGCCGACGCCGCGTTTGGTTCTTTAAAGCGGGCCTTTGCCTCCTCTCCTGTACTCCACCGTCCGGAGTTAAACCGCCAGTTCACCTTGGAGGTGGATGCCTCCTCCTCGGGAGCCGGAGCAGTGCTCATGCAGAAGTCCTCCTCCGGGAAGATGGTGACTTGTGGTTTTTTCTCCAAGAGCTTCTCAGCGCCTGAACGCAATTACACCATCGGTGACCGAGAGCTATTGGCAGTCAAACTGGCTCTGGAGGAATGGCGCTATCTTCTGGAAGGAGCAGTGTACCCCGTTATTATTTACACGGACCACAAGAACCTGGAATACCTGCGGTCCGCTCAGCGACTGAACCCACGGCAAGCCAGGTGGTCCTTGTTCTTTGCCCGGTTCGATTTCCAGCTCCATTTCCGACCCGCGAACAAGAATGTACGTGCTGATGCCTTGTCTAGGTCTTTCATGCCCATGGAGCAGGAGGAGGAGACATCCCAACCCATCATCTGTCCAAGTAAGATTATTCCGGTGGCTCCTGTCACCCTGGCCCAGATACCGCCCGGGAAGACGTATGTCTCTGAGACTGACAGGCAAAAAGTGTTACACTGGGGCCATGCCTCGAAAACAGCCGGTCATGCTGGTCAGAAGAGAACTTGGAGTGCGATTGTACGTCATTACTGGTGGCCATCCCTTCGCACGGACGTCGCCTCTTTTGTCTCTGCCTGCTCCTCTTGTGCCAGGAACAAGACGCCCAAACACCTGCCATATGGCCGTCTTTTGCCTCTGCCTATACCCTCAGTTCCCTGGCAACACATTGCGATGGACTTTATTACGGACTTGCCATTGTCCTCCGGACACACAGTCATATGGGTCGTGGTGGATAGGTTCTCTAAAATGGCCCATTTCGTCCCTATGGCTGGACTGCCCTCTGCCCAGGAACTCGCGGACGCCTATATACATCACATCTTCCGCTTGCATGGCTTTCCATCACACATTGTGTCTGACAGAGGAACTCAGTTCACCTCCCGCTTCTGGAGGGCTCTCTGTAAACATCTGGGAGTGACTCTGGACTTTTCTTCTGCCTACCATCCTCAGTCTAACGGCCAAGTGGAACGGGTCAATCAGATATTGACCTCTTTCTTACATCACTACGTCAACGCCCATCATGACGATTGGTCCACGCTTCTTTCTTGGGCTGAATTCTCCCATAATCACCACGTCAGTGAGTCCTCCTCCAGTTCTCCCTTCCATGTCGTCTACGGACTTCAGCCTTCTGTCCCATTGCCTGTATCCTCTTCCTCGGATATCCCTGCTGCTGATGCTGCAGTCTGTGACTTCACAACCATTTCGGACTCAGTTAAGGCGTCCCTTGCACGTGCATCCCTGCGGATGAAGAGACACGCAGACAAGAGACGTCTGGATCCTCCGTGTTTCTCCCCTGGAGATCTCGTCTGGCTTGCTTCCAAGTACGTCCGATTGAAGATACCATCCTACAAGCTGGGACCTCGCTACATCGGACCGTTTAAAGTCCTCAGCAAGATCAATGAGGTCTCCTACAAACTGCAGCTCCCGGCCACGATGAGGATACCCAACTCCTTCCACGTCTCTCTGCTCAAGCCGGTTGTCCTTGGTCCCTTCTCCGCTGCTGCCAGTCCAGCTCCTCCTCCTATTGCTGATGACGACATCTATGTGGTAAGGGATATCGTGGCCATGAAGACCGTACGGGGTCGACAGTTCTTTCTGGTGGACTGGGCAGGGTATGGTCCTGAGGATAGGTCCTGGGAGCCCAGGGAGAATGTGGGCACTCCTCTGATCCGTGCCTTCCTGTCCCGGTTGCGGGGAGGGGGGCGTGGGGGGGGTACTGTCACGCTCCCCGGGTCCTCTGCTCCGCTCCCCGGCTCACCTGCCACGCTCCCCGCTCTCCAGCCTCCATTGCCCGCGCTTCCCAGGCCTTCTGGTCCCCGCTCCCGGCACCCGTCGGCTTCCCAGCCCCAGCCCGGCTCTGCTGCTTCCTCCTCTCAGCTTCCTGCCCTGGCTTCTGGCACCCGGGCCGCGCGCATGCGCATTAGGGCGCGCGCGCGGTCACTGACCCTTTCTTAAAGGGCCAGTGTCCACTGACAGGAAATGAAGCACACAGGTACAGGGTATAAAGGGGTTTAATGTCCAAGGGGGCGGGGCCTGTTCTTCGTGTTTCCCAAGCTAGGAGTCAGGTCTCCTTGTGTTCCTGTGAGATACTTACCTCTCTCTCTTCTAGAGCCGATCCTGCATTGCCAACCGGTCCTGCCGAATCCCGGACCCCGAACGCTGCCTATCTGCCATCCTGACAGTCCGTACCATCTCTGTTCCCTGCGGTGACCCGTCATCTCGCTCCAACGGTTCCGGACCCCGCCTGACATCATCCCGGCTTCTGAACCTGAGCTCCGTCACCCGGACTACCATCAGTGACCCCGTGGTCCCAGGGACTTCTCCATTGTGCTCTTGTGCACGGACTGTCCTGCTACCTATAGTGCTCCGGCTACCGGACACCTTTCCCTCATCGGGGAGTTCGGCCCAGTGGATCCACCTCCCGGGTCTGCCCATCCACCTGGCCCTAACAAGTACCCACATTCTCCCGGGGTTCCCAGGACCTATCCTCAGGACCACACCCTGCCCAGTCTACCAGGAAGAACTGTCGGCCCCGAACGGTTTTCATGGCCACGATATCCCTTACCGCATAGATGTCATCATCAGCAATAGGAGGAGGAGCAGAACTGGCAGCAGCGGAGAAGGGACCAAGGACAACCGGCTTGAGCAGGGAGACGTGGAAGGAGTTGGGTATTCTCATCGTGGCCGGGAGCTGCAGCTTGTAGGAGACCTCATTTATTTTGCTGAGGACTTTAAATGGCCCGATGTAGCGAGGACCCAGCTTGTATGATGGTAGCTTCAATCGGACGTACTTGGAAGCAAGCCAGACCAGATCTCCTGTACAGAAACACGGAGGATCCAGACGCCTCTTGTCTGCGTGTCTCTTCATCTGCAGGGAAGCACGTCCAAGGGACGCCTTGACAGAGTCCCAAATTGTTGCAAAGTCACGGACTACAGCATCAGCAGCAGGGACATCCGAGGAAGAGGAAACAGGTAATGGGAAGGAAGGCTGAAGTCCGTAAACGACATGGAAGGGAGAGCTGGAGGAGGACTCACTGACGTGGTGGTTATGGGAGAATTCAGCCCAAGGAAGAAGCGTGGACCAGTCGTCGTGATGGGCGTTGACGTAGTGACGTAAGAAGGAGGTCAAGATCTGATTGACTCATTCCACTTGGCCATTCGACTGAGGATGGTAGGCTGAAGAAAAGTCCAGAGTCACTCCCAGATGTTTGCAGAGAGCCCTCCAGAAGCGGGAGGTAAACTGAGTTCCTCTGTCGGACACAATGTGTGATGGAAAGCCATGCAACCGGAAGATGTGCTGTATGTAGGCGTCAGCGAGTTCCTGGGCAGAGGGCAGTCCAGCCATAGGGACGAAATGAGCCATTTTGGAGAACCGATCCACCACGACCATATGACTGTGTGTCCGGAGGACAGGGGCAAGTCCGTAATAAAATCCATTGCAATGTGTTGCCACGGAACGGAGGGTATAGGCAGAAGCAGAAGACGACCATATGGCAGGTGTTTGGGCGTCTTGTTCCTGGCACAAGAGGAGCAGGCTGAGACAAAAGAAGCGACGTCCGTGCGAAGGGATGGCCACCAGTAGTGACGTACAATTGTACTCCATGTTTTCTTCTGACCAGCATGGCCGGCTATTTTCGAGGCATGGCCCCAGTGCAACACTTTTTGCCTGTCAGTCTCAGAGACATAGGTCTTCCCGAGCGGTATCTGGGCCAGGGTGACAGGGGCCACCGGAATGATTTTACTAGGGCAGAAGATGGGCTGGGATGTCTCCTCCTCCTGCTCCATGGGCATGAATGACCTGGACAAGGCATCTGCTCGTACATTCTTGTCCGCGGGTCGAAAATGGAGCTGAAAATCGAACCTGGCAAAGAACAAGGACCACCTGGCTTGCCGTGGGTTCAGTCGCTGAGCGGACCGCAGGTATTCCAGGTTCTTGTGGTCCGTGTAAATGATCACGGGGTACACTGCTCCCTCCAGAAGGTAGCGCCATTCCTCCAGAGCCAGTTTGACTGCTAATAGCTCTCGGTCACCGATGGTGTAGTTGCGTTCAGGCGCTGAGAAGCTCTTGGAGTAGAAACCGCAAGTAACCATCTTCCCGGAGGAGGACTTCTGCATGAGCACTGCTCCGGCTCCCGAGGAGGAGGCATCCACCTCCAAGATGAACTGTCGGTTTAACTCAGGACGGTGGAGCACAGGGGAGGAAGCAAATGCCTGTTTCAGGGAGCCAAACGCGGCGTCGGCCGCAGGTGACCAGTCCTTTGGATTAGCCCCCTTCTTGGTCAAGGCGGAGAAAGGCACAGTCAGAGCAGAGAAGTGAGGGATGAACTGACTGTAATAGTTTGCGAATCCCAGAAAGCGTTGGATTGCCTTCAGTCCGGAAGGAGGGGGCCAGTTGAGAATGGAAGAGAACTTCTCCGGGTCCATCTGCAGACCGGTATCGGAGATTACGTAACCCAGGAAGGGAAGAGAAGACTGCTCGAAGACACACTTCTCGTACTTGGCGTACAGACGATTCTCCCTCAGTCTTTGTAGTACCAGCTGCACGTTCTCTCTGTGGGTCTGGAGGTCCGGAGAAAAGACCAGGATATCATCGAGATACACCACCACACAGACGTAGAGAAGGTCCCGGAACACGTCGTTCACCAATTCCTGAAAGACTGCTGGTGCGTTACACAGGCCGAAGGGCATCACACAGTATTCATAGTGCCCATCGCGAGTATTGAATGCGGTCTTCCATTCGTCCCCAGAGCGGATGCGGACCAGGTTATAGGCACCCCGAAGATCCAACTTGGTAAACACACGAGCTCCTCTAAGCCGATCAAACAATTCGGGGATGAGCGGCAGGGGGTATTTATTTTTCACGGTGACTTGGTTCAATCCCCGGTAGTCAATGCATGGGCGTAGGTCACCCTCTTTCTTCTTAACGAAGAAGAAGCCTGCTCCAGCAGGAGAGGAGGATCTCCGAATGAATCCCCTTGCCAGGTTCTCTGTGATGTAGGTAGACATGGCCCTTGTTTCAGCAGGAGACAGCGGATATATCTGTCCTCGAGGTGGTGTAGTTCCCGGGAGTAGGTCGATGGCACAGTCGTAAGGACGATGTGGCGGCAGTACCTCTGACTCCTTTTTATCAAAGACGTCCGCGAAGGACCAATAGGCCGAGGGCAGTCCCGGTAGGGACTCCGGAACTGGAGGTCGTCGGATGGGCTGTATAGTCTTCAGACAGTTCTCGTGGCAAGAGGAGCCCCATCGGGTGATTTCACCAGTACCCCAGCGGACTGACGGTTCGTGTGTCCGTAACCAGAGGGAGTCCCAGCAGGATTTGATGAGACATGTGTGGGAGGACGTAGAGAGCGACGTTCTCGGTGTGCAGAGCACCGATACGTAGTTCCACCAGCTTGGTGATCCACGAGATGGTGTCAGAGAGGGGTCTCCCATCTACAGAGGCAATCACGAGGGGTTTGTCGAGTGGAGTAACAGGCACCTGGTACTTGTCCACTGTGGCCTGCTGGATGAAATTGCCTGCTGCCCCGTAATCGAGGTACGCCTCGGCCGTGAACCGCGTCTCTCCCGTTGTCACTTGAACAGTAACCGGGTCTGAGAGAGTCCCAGCACCTAGGGTGGCCTCTCCTACCAACCCTAGGCTTTGGCGTTTCCCGGCCTCTCTGGACAGGAGCGTAGAAGGTGTGTGCCCTCTCCGCAGTAGAAGCAGAGGCCCTTGGCGAGCCGTTCTGCTCGGCGTTGTTCGGACTGCTGCAAACAGTCAATCTGCATGGGCTCGTGGACAGAGACACCAGACGACGTTGACTGAAATACGGCAGGCTTCTGCGGAGGAGAGGAATGCCGTATCGGACGTCTCCCACGGGACACCTCTTTGGATCGTTCCTGGAATCTGAGGTCCACGCGGGTGGCAAGTGCGATCAGGGCATCCAGAGTAGAAGGAACATCGCAGCCTGCCAGCTCGTCTTTAATACGACTGGAGAGTCCTTCCCAGAAGGCGGCGTTGAGGGCTTCATTGTTCCAGCCCAATTCTGAGGCCAAAGTGCGGAAGCGGATGGCATACTGCCCCACCGTCATGGTCCCCTGACGTAGCCTGAGGAGTGATGAGGCGGATGCGGCGGCATGGCCGGGTTCGTCGAAGGTGGTTCTAAACGCCTGCAGGAAGTCCTGGATGTTAGTGGTTACAGGGTCCTCCTTTTCCCACAAGGGGTTCATCCAGGCCAGTGCCTCACCCTCTAGATGGGACATTACAAACGCCACCTTGGCTTGGTCGGAGGCAAATAGGTGCGGAAGCAGCTTGAAATGGAGGGAGCACTGGTTTAAGAGTCCTCTGCAGGTCTTCGGATCTCCGGCATATCAGGGTGGAGAGGCCAAGCGGAGTTTAGAAGCTTCCGGGGTAGCCGCTATGGGAACCGTGACCGTGGACTGTGCAGTGGTAACCTGAGATGCCAGGGACATGGCAGATGCTTGCAGCATGTGCAGGCGGGTATCCACTGGGGTCATGAAGGCCAGCATGCGGGACTGAGTCTCGTGCTGACGTCCGAGTTCCTGCTGCAAGTTGCCCACCTGGGCCGCTAGTGCTTCAGCGGGATCCATGGCCTGTTCTTACTGTTAGGGCCAGGTGGACGGGCAGACCCAGGAGGTGGATCCACTGGGCCGAACACCTCACTGAAGGCAAGGGGTCCGGTAGCCAGAGCACTACAGGTAGCAGGACAGTCCGTTCCAAGGAGTGGTGTGTAGAAGTCCCTGGGACCACGGAGTCACCGAAGGTAGTCCGGATGACGGAGCTCAGGTTCGGAGGCCGAGATGTTGTCAGGCAGAGTCCGGAACCGACGGAGCGAGAAGACGGGTCACCACAGGGATCAGAGATAGTATGGACTGACGGGATGGCGGACAGTCACCGTTCGGGGTACGGGAATCGTCAGGACCGGATGGCGTGGCAGGAGCGGCTCTAGGAGAGAGATAGGTAAGTATACCGCAAGACACAAGGAGACCTGACTCCTAGCTTAGCAAAACACGAAGAACAGGCCCCGCCCACTTGGAAAGGATTCCCCTATATACCCTGTACCTGATTCTTCAATATCCTGTTGGAGAACACTGGCCCTTTAAGAGAGGGTCAATGACCGCGCACGCGCCCTAATGCGCATGCGCGAGGCCCGGGTGCCAGAAGCCAGAGCAGGGAGCGGTGGACAGGAGGCAGGAGAGCCGGGCTGGGGCCGAGTTGCCGACGGGCGCCGGGAGCGGGGACCGGGCTGCCTGGGGACCGCAGGCGATGGAGCAGGAAGGCTGTGGAGCGGGGGACCGGGAAGCCTGGCACGGGAGCGGCAGAGCGCGACCTGAGAGCGGGGAAGCGTGGCTGGGGAGCCGGTAAGCAAGGCAGGGGAGCCGGGGAGCATGGCAGGGGAGCCGGGGAGCCTAGCAGGCGAGCCGGGGAGCGTGACACCACATCACATTTGAAGTGACTTTGAGAGGACTAGGTAACAGAAAATACCCAAAAGTGACACCATTCTAAAAACTGCACCCCTCAAGGTACTCAAAACCACATCCAGGAAGTTTATTAACCCTTCAGGTGCTTCACAGGAACTAAAGCAATGTGGAATGAAAAAAAAGCAAAAAATGTTGCTCTACCCCAAATTTATTCGCTTTCAGAAGAAATAACTGGAGATGAGCGAACCGGCCGTGGTTCGGCTCGAGTTCGGTTCGTCGAACGGGGGGTCCCGTGCGAGTTCGGTTCGGCGAACGTTCGACGAACCGAACTCGAACCGCATAGGAAACAATGGCAGGCAATCACAAACACATAAAAACACCTAGAAAACACCCTCAAAGGTGTACAAAAGGTGACAAACAACTCACAACACAACACAAACACATGGGAAAGTGACAAGGACATATACTCATGCGAAAACAAAGGAGCTGGACAAGGAAAAAGAGGAGGAGACACAGATATGGGTATATGCAAGGGAACGTCCATGCCGTTACTGTGCAACTTGAGCCCTGCTCATTTTAGGCTTCCAATCTGGATAAATTGCCTGAGCTCACGACGTACGCCTTGGGGATCTTGTTGTGTCCCGCAGCCAGCGTTTTCTCGGAACGTATCCTCAGTGCTGCTGGGGGTGTGCTGACAGCTAAGCACACGCATCTGTCCACTGACAATGTGGACAGAATAACGTTCACCAAGATGAACAAGTCATGGCTCTCAGAGGACTTTTCTTCCCCTGGCTCAGCCAGGGGAGGCGAAAGGCACGCGTATTTTTGAGAGTGCTTCATGCAAAGCATCTTTTTCATCTTGAAAATGGGGGTCAACTGATGCCAGTCAAGTGGGGTGTGTGTGGCCCAATTAGTGGAAACGAGGAAGACTGTGGTTGGAGTCCCCTCGCTTTTGAAAAAAGAACCAAGATGAACAAGTCATGGCTCTCAGAAGACTTTTCTTCCTTTGGGTCATCCAGGGGAGGTGAAAGGCACGCGTATTTTTGAGAGTGCTTCATGCAAAGCATCTTTTTCATCTTGAAAATGGGGGTCAACTGATGCCAGTCAAGTGGGGGGTGTGTGGCCCAATTAGTGGAAACGAGGGAGACTGTGGTTGGAGTCCCCTCGCTTTTGAAAAAAGAACCAAGATGAACAAGTCATGGCTCTCAGAGGACTTTTTTTCCCCTGGTCATCTAGGGGAGGTGAAAGGCACGCGTATTTTTGAGAGTGCTTTATGCAAAGCATCTTTTTCATCTTGAAAATGGGGGTCAACTAATTCCAGTCAAGTGGGGTGTGTGTGGCCAAATTAGTGGAAACGAGGGAGACTGCGGTTGGAGTCCCCTCGCTTTTGAAAAAAGAACCAAGATGAACAAGTCATGGCTCTCAGAGGACTTTTCCTCCCCTGGGTCATCCAGGGGAGGTGAAAGGCACGCGTATTTTTGAGAGTGCTTCATGCAAAGCATCTTTTTCATCTTGAAAATGGGGGTCAACTGATGCCAGTCAAGTGGGATGTGTGTGGCCCAATTAGTGGAAACGAGGGAGACTGTGGTTGGAGTCCCCTTGCTGTGTTTTACATGCTTTTAGAAGGGCATGACATGGCTTAGAGCTTGACTTTCAGCATCTGCAAACTGTTGGCTACCAAAATGCTTCCTTTCCAACCTTTTTAACCGAGGATTTTCGAGACCTTATGCCCATCGCAGTGCCCCAAGAGCTGATGCCCAGGCGCCACTCCTTCTCCAACAAAGGCGTGCACGCGCTACACCAGCATGTCGCACCAAACATCACCGCTTCTTTGAGAAACTGTGTGACAGGGTGCATTTCACCACAGATACTTGGCCCAGTAAGCATGGACAGGGGCGTTACATGTCGCTGACTGGGCAATGGGTTACTATGGGAAGAGATGGAGAAGGGTCTGCTGTACAAGTCTTGCTGTCCCCACGAGTTGTATCAATCCTTCCTCTGTATGTAGAAGTTAATACACTGCTTCTGCCTCAACCTCGTGTGAATCCTTCACCTAGGCCCAAACCCTGTGTGGTCAGGGCACCCTTCCTTGTAACTGCGCACAAGGAAGACCACACACCTCCTCCTTACTATGCTGGCAGCAGAGCTCAATGCCATCATGCGGTCAAATGTTTACTTTGAAATGTATGGGAAATGTGAGTCACACCGCTGAGAAGTTGTGGATGGTTAGCTCTGGAGACCAAGTTTCATCAATGGTTGTCTCCACTCAACCAGCAGCCGGGGAAGGCCGAATGTGACAATGATGCAAACATGGGTGCGGCCCTTCGCCGTGACAATGTGCCACACGTGCCTTGTGTGGCTCACGTGTTGAATCTAATTCTCCAGCAATTTTTAAAACACCATCCCGGCCTACATGGCTTTGTGCAGCGGGCATGCTCGCTATGTGCTCACTTCCATCGTTCGCACACAGCAGCTCAACAACTTTCGTCGCTCCAGAAGTCTTTAGGTCTGGTGGTTAAATGCCTGAAATGTGATATGCCGACACGCAGGAATTTGAATCTGCACATGTTGCAGCATTTGTGGCAGCACCGCCGAACCCTGCTGCAATACGTTAGGACATATAGCCTGGCCTAACTTGATCCAGAGGTGGTGCAGATCACGCTGCTGGAGTGGTGTCAGATCAAGGACCTATGCACCCTTCTACACAGTTTACAAATGTCGACGAAGATGTTTAGCACTGGCAATGCCATTCTCAGCATGACAATTCTGGTCACCTACATAATGGAGCACACTGTAAGCATTATTCGGAGTCAGGTGTTGGGACAAGAGGAAGGGGAGGAAGTACAGGGGGAGTCATATGCGGAAGGGATAACAAGATCTACCAGGTCCAGATGGTCAGCGGCACCTAGGCGGCAGTCATGGTGGGGGAGAGGGATTAACAAGGGCGCATAGTATCAGCAAAAAGTGGTGAGGAAGGTGCAGGAGCCCATGAAGAAATGGAGGACAAACTGGCGATGGGCATGGAAGACTCAGCAGATGAGTGAGAGAGCTTGCTCACATTTCGGTTGTGCGAGGTTGGGGGGAGAGGGCAGAGGAAGGAGGCACGATTCTCACCTCTCTGCCACTAACACACCAAGGACTTGGTCCTCCTGGATGCACAAGACACATGAGCACCTTCTTGCTGCACTACCTACAACATGACACTCGAATTAAACGAATTCGAAGTAATGCTAACTACTGGGTTGTTGTTGTTGTTGTTAGATCCCCGGTACAAGACAAAATTTGGCGAAATAATTCCTGCCATAGGAAGGGACGCACATATACAGGAGTATCTGCAGAAGGTGGTACGCAATCTTAGATCTGCTTTTCCACTAAACACCAGTGCTGCACAGAGTGAATCTCAATGCTTTGTCATGGATAGGAGGAAATGGTCTTTTACTTGTCCACATCTGAGGGACCGAGGGCTGGCTGCTGTGCTGAGATGGCATTGAGTACGGTGTCCCTGCAGAGTTGCACTTTTGGTCATATACAAAATGAGTTGAAAAACGACAGATGCTGGTGGAAAGGGGAACAGGTGTGTTGGAAAGGGGAAAAAAGTTTTTGTCCGTGGGTTTGGTGGTTAAGCAAAAGTAACATTTGCTGAAGAAACACCATCTGTTACGGTGGGACTGGCAGATTTGGATAAGGTGGTATATACTGTTACTGCTATATAACGAAAATTAATAAGAAAAGAAAGAGAAAGGTATATATCCCCATCAGCAGTCAATGTCCACCGTGCTCCCAGACGGAAAAGGAGAGGTTGGCAACTGGAAGGTTAGGTGGAGGATACAGAGCTGTGTGGCTATGAAACTAATAGTAGCCTGAACCGAGTTAGACGCCACTCGGATCTGGAGACTGGGAGCCTTGTTAGCGTCACAGGGTCCACACGCCCACCCAGCCCAGGAACTCCCTGTTAACATCCCAGGGGCCATTGAGTACGCTGACCGTGTGCATTGGGGCCACACTTGTGGACAGCAGGCGCATCAGCAGCAGCAGGCCTGTTAATGCCACTGGGCTGCTCAAGTAGGACTTGTAGGACAGCAGCTGGTCTTAACCGTTCTGCGTTACCAACTGTGGTGGCGGCCTGCATCGACGCCCTATCCCTGCCTACCTCTGGCCTAAAGCCGCAATGGGTTTAACACATGGAGGTGTGCTCTTTCGGAGCATAATAGAAGACTGCGCACCTCCTTGTTGGCTCCAGCCCGTTTTATAACCTGGGTCCGCCCCAAGCCAGGGTGGACCACAATGCACCTCCTGGAGACAAAAGCAGAGTGACACGTCATGAGTGGCATAACTAGCGTCCTATTTGGAACCGCAACTTCAATAATGACCTCATGGCTGCCACGACACAAACACCTCACCAGTCATCGTCTGACCATCAATAATGAGGTGACAAGTCATAGGGGCGGGCCTCTGCAAGCCATTTGGGAGTGGCCTGGCCACATCGTCAGGACACCTGATGCCCTGTGGTCTATATGGGCCCCCCACATCAGGGGCAGGGCCAAAGAGTTCATTACCGGACCTAGTCTCTGATGCAGTAAGTGCCTGAGCATGCTCAGTAGCATGAAATACAGTCTCTGAAAAAAGACTATCAGCTTTAGCATGGTATCTAGGCACAAAACAGGACTTAGACCCGGCACGGAATGCAAGTACCTGTGAAAAGAGGCTTTTCGCACTAAGTGTGGGAGCATGCGCTGTATCCCGAAATGAAGACTTAGCCTCAGGAATGGCACAGTCAGGCTGAGCATACTCACTAGGCGAAACACTGGAATTAGGCTGCGGCTGCGGTAAATCGGCACACGCATGCACCCTAGCTGCCTCTCCACACTTAGACGTGGAGGAGAAATTGCTCTTCGGGTGTGGACTTGGAGATGCTGTCTATGAACAGAGGGAAAAGCTAAAGGTGTGTGTTACAGCAAGGAGCCACCGCGGAAACACTTCGTTCAATTGTGAGGGGAGTCATTTTGGAGTTTGGTGAGGAGTACCGTAACGCCAGTGAGCAGCATCCTGTGCCACAGACCAACATTCTTACGGTGCTGTCTATACTTCTTAACGTGAGAGGAGCGTAAAGTCTGTATTTCTGGCAACTGGACATCACGGTACCCGGGTACGGTAGGCTGTGCCCAGACAATAATGTGGGCATGCAACACTTTGTTTTATTAGCAAAACACATATCTGTTCTGGGTAGGCCGACTATTTATAGACAATAAGACTTGCTGCCTCTGCACTGACAAATTGTCATGTACAGTTTAAAAAATAGAGGGACAGCGACACATGTTTGCATTGACTGTTGATTTTCAAGATTTCCATGACTGTGTTGCAGAGCTGTGTGGTTCAGCTAACAAGGGTATTCAGGGGGGTAATTTGTTTTGTCTATGTTTACGTAGATAACTGGGAAGCTCTTGTGATGTGCCACTGGTAAGTCGTGTTCGCACACACACACACACACACACACACACACACACACACACACACACGCACAAACACACAATTACTGCTACACAGAGGGATTAGCAGGTAGTAGGCAACAGAATAGATTGTTCAATTATTTAAATTGTATGCATGGTTCTTATTGTTTGTTTTGGTAAAGTTAAACAATCATTTATCAACCCAACTGCCTAGAGTCCTTTTCCTGTTGCCTGGTTTTGCTGCACACTGGGGAGACCACCCTGTACACGACTTAAAATGAAGCATAAGTCACAATGTGAATTTCACTGTGCTACAATGCGGCCTAGCGTGCCTGTGCAACCACCGCCTGCCCCATCAAGTGCATCTGCGTGCTCTTCATCCTCTGTGACTGTGGGGACAGCAGTCTCACATGGTTTTTCACACTGAACTTCCACCCCTTTACACGCAACAGGGAGTGTGATTGGCAGTTCATCACTTGTTTTGGAAGTGGAAACAGATGCTATTGTTGAGCTGTCAGACATCGAGAGAACCAACATTGGATGCAGGCTACATTATATCCACACCTGCACCTTCGTCACAGATTGCCTGGACTACCTTCAGTTAATAATTGCATTCCAGAAATGGAAAGGAGTGTAGAATGCACATGTGTTGTACCTTGCTTGGTAGCAAAGGAACACTAACTTAGTATTACAGACAATTTTAGGAAGGTAGAAAAAGGGTCAGCTCTTTGGGCAAATTAAATAGCGTGGCAAAAGTGGACAGGTGGGTACAGTGGCCGTGTTCTGTGGGTACCAGGACAGTATAGGAAGCCTCACTTTCTATCCCTCCGAATGATCAAATGCAGCAAGGAATTCCCTGAGTTTGCTATAAAATTAGCGTAGCAAAATGTGCATGAGGGTGTCATGCAGAGGTGCTAGAAATAGCTTTGCACCAGTGGGACAATAATGAAGTCCAACAGCCACTTTTAGGATGCCACTAAATGTCAGCATTTTTTGCTATTATTATAGCTTATTAAAAACAGAGCAGGAGGGTGCCATGCAGAGGTGCTAGAAATAGCTTGGCACCAGTGGGACACTAATGGCGTACAACAGCCACTTCTTGTATGCCACTAAATGGCAGCATTTTTTGCTATTATTATAGCTTATTAAAAACAGCAGGAGGGTGTCATGCAGAGGTGCTAGAAATAGCTTTGCACTAGTGGGACAATAATGAAGTCCAACAGCCACTTTTAGGATGCCACTAAGTTTCCTCAGTGTTTGCTAGTATAATGGCTTAGTAACAATGAGTTTGAGTGTGCAATGCAGGCAGACGTGCTGCAAATATCTTTGCACTAGTGGGACAATAATGAAGTCCAACAGCCACTTTTAGGATGCCACTAAGTTTCCTCAGTGTTTGCTAGTATAATGGCTTAGTAACAATGAGTTTGAGTGTGCAAAGGGCAGAAGGGTACAGTGGCAGGGTTGTGGGTCTGGGTAGAGGAAAGGAAGCCTCCCTTTCTATCCCTCCTAATGGGGAAATGCAGCGAGGAAATCCCTGACCTTAGCTACAAAGACGCTGTCATCTTGTGTAGCTGTTAAAATCTGTTTTCACGGACCTGACTGTCACCTATGGCTCTGACCCTGCTGGTATTAGCCCTTACAAGGGCTGAAAGAAACTTCTATCCCTATTCTGTATAGCGCTGTGTATAGAGCATACTTAGCAGCATCGGAGACAGGAGCTGCGCCAGCGGTGACTGACACCAAGACGCAGAAGGCAGATAATGGGGTGCTGGAGGAAAATGTCCATTTTTATAATGCAGGGACATGTGACATGGACATCCTATCACACATGCCGTTGCTTCTCTGGCTAAAAGTCCACTTAGCTGTGTGTGTGTCTGGGATTGGCTGACATGCTGGCCCGCCCCACTACACTCGCGCGCTTAGGGAAGGAAGACAAGGAAAAAAAAAATGGCGATCGCCATTATCCAAACAGCAGTGATCTGAATGCGCTGTTCCCGCACACTATACACTGAAATTTCATAATAGTGTGAGTCACAGAGTGACTTACACTATTACAGTGGAAAGCCAGCTAGTAATTAGCTTGTCTTTTTGCTGCTAGAACCGTTCTCGAACGTATCTAGAACTATCGAGCTTTAGGAAAAAGCTCGAGTTCTAGTTCAATCTAGAACAGCCCCCAAAATCACTCGAGCCGCGAACTGGAGAACCTCGAACCGCAAACCGCGCTCAACTCTAGAAATAACACAACAAAATGGACTCCAAAACTTGTTACCCCCTTTCTTATGAACGCTCCAATACACCACATGTGGTCAGAAACTTTTGCTTGGACAAATGGGAGGGGTCAGAACAGAAGGAGCAATATTTGAATTTTGGAAAGCATATTTGGCTGAAATAGATTGCGGGCACCATGTTGCATTTACAGGTCCACTAAGGTACCTAAACAGCAGAAACCCCTCACAAGTGATGCCATTTCAGAAACTAGACCTCTCAAGGCTTCTATCTAGGGGTAAGCATTTTGGACCCATAGGAACTTCACAGATTTTGATAACGTTACGTTGTCATATTGAAAATGTTCATTTTTTTTCTCAAAAATGTTTCTTTAGCATCAATTTTCTCACTTATTCAAGAGGTAATTCCAAAAATTTGACACCAACGTTTGTTAACCACTTTCTTATGAGGCCGGTGATACTCCACATATGGCCAAAAACCTCTCCTTGGATAAATGGGAGGGCTTGGAATGGAAAGAGCAATATTTGAATTTTGGAAAAGTTGAAATAAATTGCGGGCACCATGTCACATTTGCAGGGCCCCTTGGGTAATTATACAGCAGAAACCCCCACAGGTGACCCCATTTTGGAAACTGGACCCCTCAATGATTTTATTCAGGCATACAGTGAGCATTTTGAATCCACAGGTACTTCACAAAAATGTTGCTGTAGCAATAAAATTCTCACTTTTAGGCTATGTGGCCATGATCCAGCGACACGGAGTCTAGTACACAGTGTCAGCCTTCCTGCAGAGATATGAGTATTGTCCACGGGAGAACGCAGCTGCCCATGCCTACGATTTGGGTCCAGGCTGCTGTGGACTTTAGTTCTATTCTACCTGCAGAGAGCACTCTCGTCTCCACAACATAAATTGACATGCTGAGACTCAGGAAGCTGCACCACAGGTTGGTTTATGCTGCGAAGAAAAGAAGCACAGTGGGTATGGGATTTCTAAAAATCCTTCCAGTGTGGTTCTACTGCATAATGCAGCAATATGGATGCAGAGAAAACACTCTGCGCCCAAAACGCTGCAAACCCTGATTGTGGGCACACAACCTTAAATGCTACGATGGATGAATGGATAGATGTCAAACATATATACAACGTTCCACCTCTGCATATTCTAAACTGGCGCCCTTTAGGGCCTTTCATGTGGCACTAAAGGGTGCCCCCCTTTTTTTGATAGCCAGCTAGGGTAAAGCAGACAGCTGTAGCTTGTAACCCACAGCTGACAGCTTCACCTTGGCTGGTGATCAATTTGGAGTGCTCCCAAGCTGTTTTTTTTAATTATTTATAAATAAATAATTTAAAAAAAAAAATACGTGCCCCACCCCCCCAAATTAGATCACCAGCCAAGATGAAGATGACAGCTGGGGTCTGGTATTTTAGGGTGGGAAGAGCCATGGCTATTGGACTCTTTCCAGCCTAAAAATAGCAGGCCGCAGCCGCCCCAGAAGTGGCGCATCTATTAGATGCGCCAATCCTGGCGCTTCACCCCAACTCATCCTGTTGACCTGGTGCGGTGGCAAACGGGGTAATAAATGGGGTTGATACCAGATGTGTAATGTCACTTGGCATCAAGCCCAGCAGTTAATGATGTCACGGCGTCTATCTGATACCAGACATAACTAATTGACAGTAATAAAAAAAAATTGACAAAAAAAAACTATTTGAAAAAACACTCCCCAAAACTTTCCCTCTTTCACCAATTTATTGAAGGAAAAAAAAAAATCAGATCCGCTGTAATCCATTTTGAAGGTCCCACAACGATTCTGAACCTTTTAGAATATTGGGGCATGTTCAGGGAACGTATCCCCCATTTTCTAGGAGTGCAGACCCTCCATTTAAGGAGAGTGGGTGCAAATAATCTGCACCTACTCTCCTCGAATCACTGCAGCAGTGTCAGTAGTCAGCCAGCGTTTCTGAAAACAGGAAGCTGAGCTGACAGCCGCTCTGCACATGTTACCAGTGTGCATTGTGAAGGAGGAGGAAGCCGCTTGGGATCAGCACTGCACAAGGTACGGGGGTCACCAGGGGACACCGGGGGGTATAGGGGGATACCTGGCAGAACCTGGGAAGGAGTTTTCTGTCGCATGTGTCATGGCACATGCGACAGAAATCAGAGGAAGAGGGTAAATGCGGCCGGCGCGCTAATGTGCGCGCCGCAATCTTGGATATTTGGGAGGGGGTTGGGGGTTGGGTGCACTTTGGTGACATCTGGGGATGCGGAGGGGACTGGGGAGAAGATTTATCTCCCATCTGACATGTTTGATCATCCAGGTGGGAGATAAATCATTTTTTAAAGGCGCTGTCATTTACTATAACGTTATCATCAGTATACGGTGTATACCGGTGATCACGTGACTGGGGACCGGAAAAAATGGCCCGAATCATGATCTCCAGGGTATCAGCTTCCCCCGGTAGCTGAAGCCCTGGAGATTTTGCAACGCTGGGGGACGCTATTTACCTTTTTCTGACCGCCGTTTTAAAATGGCAGATCAGAATAAATACCCTTTTTTGCGGCTGTTTTAATACGTAAGACAGTCGTAATGGGGTTAAAATCACTGACACTTACTATTGGGATCTACTGTATATACTTGTTAGGACCAGGAGGACGGGTAGGCCCAGGAGGTGGATCCACTGGGCTGAACACCTCACCGAGGGCAAGGTGCCCGGTAGCTGGAGCACTATGGGTAGCAGGACAGTCCGTACAGAGGCGTGGAGTGAAGAAGTCCCTGGGACCACGGAGTCTCTGAGGGTAGTCCGGGTGACGGAGCTCAGGTTCGGAGGCCGAGATGATGTCAGGCAGAATCCGGAACCAACGGAGCGAGGAGGTGGGTCACCACACGGATCCAGGGATCGGAGATGGTAGGGACTGACGAGATGGCGGACAGTCACCGTTCGGGGTTCTGGAATCGTCAGGACCGGTTGGCGGGACAGGAGCGGCTCTACAAGAGAGATAGGTGAGTACGAGACAATGGCACAGGGAGACCTGACTCCTCCTGAACCCCCTATATACCCTGTACCTGCATCTTCAATATCCTGTTGGAGGACGCTGGCCCTTTAAGAAAAGGTCAATGACTGCGCGTGCCCTAATGCGCATGCGCGAGGCCCGGGTGCCAGAAGCCAGAGCAGGATGCGGTGTACAGGAGGCAGGAGTGCCGGGCCGGCTCAGGACAGCAGAGGGGCGCCGGGACCGGGGACCGGGTTGCCTGAAGGACGCAGGTGAGAGAGCATGGAGGCTGAGGAGCGGGGGACCGGTGAGCGTGGCACGGGAGCGGGGAAGCGAGGTCTGGGAGTGGGGGAGCGTGGCAGAGGAGCCGGGGAGCGTGGCAGGGGAGCCAGGGAGCGTGGCAGGAGAATCAAGGAGCATCGCATGGGCAACGGGGAGCATGGCATGGGCCCCGGGGAGCGTGACAGTACCCCCTCCCCCACGCCCCCCTCCCTGCAACCGGGACAGGAAGGCACGTATCAGAGGAGTACCCACATTCTCCTGGGGTTTCCAGGACCTATCATCAGGACCATACCCAGCCCAGTCCACCAGGAAGAACTGTCGGCCCCGTACGGTCTTCATGGCCATGATATCCCTTACCGCATAGATGTCATCATCAGCAATAGGAGGAGGAGCAGAGCTGGCAGCAGCGGAGAAGGGACGAAGGACAACCGGCTTGAGCAGGGAGACATGGAAGGAATTGGGTATTCTTATCGTGGCCGGGAGTTGCAGCTTGTAGGAGACCTCATTTATTTTGCCGATGACTTTAAATGGCCCGATGTAGCAAGGACCCAGCTTGTATGATGGTAGCTTCAATCGGACATATTTGGAAGCAAGCCAGACCAGATCTCCTGGGGAGAAACACGGAGGATCCAGACGCCTCTTGTCTGCGTGTCTTTTCATCCGCAGGGAAGCACGTCCAAGGGACGTCTTGACAGAGTCCCAAATTGTAGAAAAGTCACGGACTACGGTATCAGCAGCAGGGACATCCGAGGAAGAAGATACAGGTAATGGGACGGAAGGCTGAAGTCCGTAAACGACATGGAAGGGAGAGATGGAGGAGGACTCACTGATGTGATGGTTATGGGAGAATTCAGCCCAAGGAAGGAGGGTGGACCAGTCGTCGTGATGGGTGTTAACGTAGTGACGCAAGAAGGAGGTCAGGATCTGATTGACTCGTTCCACTTGGCCATTCGACTGAGGATGGTAGGCTGAAGAAAAGTCCAGAGCCACTCCCAGATGTTTGCAGAGGGCCCTCCGGAAGCGGGAGGTAAACTGAGTTCCTCTGTCGGACACAATGTGTGAGGGAAAGCCATGCAACCGGAATATGTGCTGTATATAGGCGTCAGCGAGTTCCTGGGCAGAGGGGAGTCCAGCCATAGGGACAAAATGAGCCATTTTGGAGAACCGATCCACCACGACCCATATGACTGTGTGTCCGGCGGACAAGGGCAAGTCTGTAATAAAGTCCATTGCAATGTGTTGCCACGGAACGGAGGGAATTGGCAGAGGCAGAAGGCAACCATATGGCAGGTGTTTGGGCGTCTTGTTCCGGGCACAAGAGGAGCAGGCTGAGACAAAAGACGCGACGTCCGTGTGAAGGGATGGCCACCAGTAGTGACGTACAATTGTACTCCATGTTCTCTTCTGACCAGCATGGCCGGCTATTTTCGAGGCATGGCCCCAATGCAACACTTTTTGTCTGTCAGTTTCAGAGACATAGGTCTTCCCGGGCGGTATCTGGGCCAGAGTGACAGGAGCCACCGGAATGATTTTACTTGGGCAGATGATGGGCTGGGATGTCTCCTCCTCCTGTTCAATGGGCACGAATGACCTGGACAAGGCATCTGCTCGCACATTCTTATCCGCGGGCCGAAAATGGAGCTGAAAATCGAACCTGGCAAAGAACAAGGACCATCTGGCTTGTCGTGGGTTCAGTCGCTGAGCAGACCGCAGGTATTCCAGGTTCTTGTGGTCCGTGTAAATGATCACGGGGTACACTGCTCCCTCCAGAAGGTAGCGCCATTCTTCCAGAGCTAGTTTGACTGCTAATAGCTCTCGGTCACCGATGGTGTAGTTGCGTTCAGGCGCTGAGAAGCTCTTGGAGAAGAAACCGCAAGTAACCATCTTCCCGGAGGAGGACTTCTGCATGACCACTGCTCCGGCTCCAGAGGAGGAGGCATCCACCTCCAAGGTGAACTGTCGGTTTAGCTCAGGACGGTGGAGCACAGGAGAGGAAGCAAATGACCGTTTCAGGGAGCCAAACGCGGCGTCGGCCGCAGGTGACCAGTCCTTTGGATTAGCCCCCTTCTTGGTCAAGGCAGAGAGAGGCGCAGTCAGGGCAGAGAAGTGAGGGATGAACTGACGGTAATAGTTCGCAAATCCAAGAAACCGTTAAATTGCCTTCAATCCGGAAGGAGGAGACCAGTTGAGAATGGAAGAGACCTTCTCTGGGTCCATCTGCAGGCCGGTATCGGAGATTACGTAATCCAGGAAGGGAAGAGAAGACTGCTCGAAGACACACTTCTCGTACTTGGCGTACAGACGATTCTCTCTCAGTCTTTGTAGTACCAGCTGCACGTTCTCTCTGTGGGTCTGGAGGTCCGGAGGGAAGACCAGGATGTCATCCAGATATACCACCACACAGACGTAGAGAAGGTCCCGGAACACGTCGTTCACTAATTCTTGAAAGACTGCCGGTGCGTTACACAGGCCGAAGGGCATCACACAATACTCGTAGTGCCCATCGCGAGTGTTAAATGCGGTCTTCCATTCGTCCCCAGAGTGGATGCGGACCAGGTTGTAGGCACCCCGAAGATCCAACTTGGTAAACACACGAGCTCCTCTAAGCCGATCAAACAATTCAGGGATGAGCGGCAGGGGGTATTTATTCTTTACGGTGATTTGGTTCAATCCCCGGTAGTCAATGCATGGGCGCAGGTCGCCCTCTTTCTTCTTAACGAAGAAGAAGCCTGCTCCAGCAGGAGAGGAGGATCTCCGGATGAATCCCCTTGCCAGGTTCTCAGTGATGTAGGCAGACATGGCTCTTGTTTCAGCAGGGGACAAAGGATATATCCGTCCTCAAGGTGGTGTAATTCCCGGGAGCAGGTCGATGGCACAGTCGTAAGGACGATGTGGCGGCAGTACCTCTGACTCCTTTTTATCAAAGACGTCCGCGAAGGACCAGTAGGCCGAAGGCAGTCCTGGTAGGGACTCCGGAACCGGAGGTCGTCGGATCGGCTGTATGGACTTCAGGCAGTTCTCGTGGCAAGAGGAGCCCCATCGGGTAATTTCACCAGTACGCCAGCTGACCCACGGTTCGTGTGTTCGTAACCAGGGGAGTCCCAGCAGGATTTGATGAGACATGTGTGGGAGGACGTAGAGAGTGATGTTCTCGGTGTGCAGGGCACCGATACGTAGTTCTACTGGCTTGGTGATCCACGAGATGGTGTCAGAGAGGGGTCTCCCATCTACAGAGGCAATCACGAGGGGTTTGTCGAGTGGAGTAACCGGCACCTGGTACTTGTCCACCGTGGTCTGCTGGATGAAATTACCTGCTGCTCCGGAATCGAGGTACGCCTCCGCCGTGAACCACGTCTCTCCCGTTGTCACTTGAACAGTCCACGTAACCGGGTCTGAGAGAGTCCCAGCACCTAGGGTGACCTCTCCTACCAACCCTAGGCTTTGGAGTTTCCCGGCCTCTCTGGACAGAAACGTAGCAGGTGTGTGCCCTCTCCACAGTAGAAGCAGAGACCTTTGGCGAGCCGTTCTGCTCAGCGTTGTTCGGACTGCCGCACACGATCAATCTGCATGGGTTCGTGGACAGAGATGCCAGACGATGCGGACGTCTCTCGCGGGACACCTCTTTGGATCGTTACTGAAAACGGAGGTCAACGCGGGTGGCTAGTGCAATCAGGGCATCCAGAGTGGAAGGAACATTGCGGCCTGCCAGCTCGTCCTTAATACGACTGGAGAGTCCTTCCCAGAAGGCGACGGTGAGGGCCTCGTTGTTCCACCCCAATTCTGAGGCCAAGGTGCGAAAGCGGATGGTATATTGGCCCACCGTCAAGGTCCCCTGACGTGGCCTGAGGAGTGATGAGGCGGACGCGGCAGCACGTCTGGGTTTGTCAAAGGTGGTTATAAATGCCTGCAGGAATTCCTGGATGTTGGTAGTAACAGGGTCCTCCCTGTCCCACAAGGGTTTCATCCAGGCCAGTGCCTCACCCTCTAGATGGGACATCACAAACGCCACCTTGGCTTGGTCGGAGGCAAACAGGTGCGGAAGCAGCTTAAAGTGGAGGGAGCACTGATTCAAGAATCCTCTGCAGGTCTTAGGATCTCCGGCATATCAGGGTGGAGAGGCCAAGCGGAGTTTAGAGGCTTCCGAGGAAGCCGCCACTGGAACTGCGGCCGTGGACTGTGCTGTTGAAGCCTGAGATGCCAGGGACATGGCAGTTGCTTGCAGCGTGTTCAGGCGGGTATCCACCGAGGACATGAAGGCCAGCATGCGGGACTGAGTCTCGTGCTGTCGTCCGAGTTCCTGCTGCAAGTTGCCCAGCTGGGCCGCTAGTGCTTCAGCGGGATCCATGGCCTGTTCTTACTGTTAGGACCAGGAGGACGAGTAGGCCCAGGAGGTGGATCCAGTGGGCTGAACACCTCACCAAGGGCAAGGTGCCCGGTAGCCAGAGCACTATAGGTAGCAGGACAGTCCGTACAGAGGCGTGGAGTGAAGAAGTCCCTGGGACCACGGAGTCTCTGAGGGTAGTCCGGGTGACGGAGTTCAGGTTCGGAGGCCGAGATGATGTCAGGCAGAATCCGGAACCAACGGAGCGAGGAGGTGGGTCACCACACGGATCCAGGGATCGGAGATGGTAGGGACTGACGAGATGGCGGACAGTCACCGTTCGGGGTTCTGGAATCGTCTGGACCGGTTGGCGGGACAGGAGCGGCTCTACAAGAGAGATAGGTGAGTACGAGACAATGGCACAGGGAGACCTGACTCCTAGCTTAGCAAACATGAAGAACAGGCCCCGCCCACTTGGAAAGGAACCCCCTATATACCCTGTACCTGCATCTTATATATCCTGTTGGAGGACGCTGGCCCTTTAAGAAAAGGTCAATGACCGCGCGCGCGCCCTAATGCGCATGCGCGAGGCCCGGGTGCCAGAAGCCAGAGCAGGATGCGGTGTACAGGAGGCAGGAGTGCCGGGCCGGCTCAGGACAGCAGAGGGGCGCCGGGACCGGGGACCAGGTTGCCTGGATGATGCAGGTGAGGGAGCATGGAGTCTGAGGAGCGGGGGACAAGGGGAGCGTGGCACGGGAGCAGGGAAGCGAGGTCTGGGAGTGGGAGAGCGTGGCAGAGGAGTCGGGGAGCGTGGCAGGGGAGCCAGGGAGCGTGGCAGGAGAACCGGGGAGCGTGGCATGGGCACCAGGGAGCATGGCACGGGCACCGGGGAGCGTGACAATACTCCTGAAATGCTATTGCTGTATTCTTTAAATTTTTGAAACTTTTTGGTTTTTGTCTTATTACGTACAGTCTTATTTATCCATGGTGGTTTCTTTTTATGCCTGGTCATTTTTTAAACAGAGGGTATAATTTTATTACAGGATTCTAGTAGTGTATCCTTAACCATGCCTCATTTCTGTTCGGTATCAGCAGTTACAATGACATGGTCCCAGTCTACGTGATTAAGCTCTTCTCCTATTTTTATTATAATCAGTGTTCCTAAATTTTCAGATTTTTGCATTTCCCTTTTACGATGTTTAATTGATTTTAACATTCAAACTTACTGCATTATGGTTGCTACATCCTAAATGCTCTCAGACCTTAACATATGAAATTTTATCTGGCTTATTTAACTCGACTAGATCCAGCAAATAATCTCACCTGGTTTGTTTTCTACCAAATGAAAGAAGTATTTGTCTTGAATTATAGATAAGAACTTGCAGCTTTTAGCGCAACCAGAAGGGTCAGTCTGCATAGTTAAACGCTACACCAACCAGCCTGTTTTCACCTTTGTGACCAAGCCATATTTTACAATTTTGACCAGTGTCATTTTATAAGGGAATAACTCTGGAAAGCTTTAAAAGATCCCTATGGTACAGATACATTTATTTTGTGACATATTTGTACTTCATGTTAGTGGTAAGTTTAGGATAACATTTTTTGCACTAATTTGTGAAAATATCTAAATTTTGAGAAAATGTATAATCAGAGTTATGTCTCAGAAAATAGTTAAATAACTTTTACCACATGTCTACTGTACATCAGCACCATTTTTGAAACATACAGGAGTTCGACAAAATAATGGAAACACCTAACGTTTTGGCATCATAATCTTCGAACATGTTATAAACATGCAAACCGTGACATGTTAATGTTTTGTAGTTGATTATCTGTGTTATGTGATGTGTATGTAAATTAACTGTTTGTTTTGCAGAATTGTAAGAACACTGATGAGAACCTGATACCAATGGCAGACCTCTCGAATTTTCAAAGAGGTCAAATTGTTGGTGCTCGTATAGCAGGCATTAGTGTAGCAGAAAGTGCCTGAATGCTTGGCGTGTCAAGAGCTACTGTCTCCAACGTAATGACTGTGTTTGAAAGAGAATGAAAAATGTCCGCAGCAAAGCACAGGTCCGGCCTAAAGTCGAAGTTGACTGAGAGAGACCGTCGGACTCTAAAGTCAATTGTGAGAGAGCATCGCAAGACCACTGATCCGAAAATCACTGCTGAGCTCAATGAACACCTACAGAACCCAGTTTCCACGAAAACTGTTTGTCAGGAGCTGCACAAATCTAAATTCCACGGAAGAGCTGCAATTAGAAAACCGCTGCTCTCAATGACAAATGTGTCCAAGCGGAGCAGTGGAAACATGTGATATTCTCAGACGAATCATCATTTACCCTATTTCCGACCTCCGGCCGAGTGTACGTTTGGAGACAGCCAAAAGAAGCATTCCATCCAGATTGCCTTCTCCCAACCGTAAAACATGGCGGAGGTTCTGTGATGATCTGGAGTGCTATTTCGTGGAGATCTGCCGGGCCAATGATATCCCTTCATGGAAGAATTAACAGCCGAGATTATTTAAACATTTTGGGCGACCAAGTGCATCCCATAGTTCAAGCACTGTTGAGGGGAACACCATCTTTCAGGATGATAATGCACCAATTAATTCAGCTAGAATCGTTAAAGCATGGCACGAGGAACATTCTAATAAAATTGAGCATCTCATCTAGCCCCACAATCCCCAGACCTCAACATTATTGAGCATTTATAGTCGATTTTAGAGATTCAAGTTAGACGTTGATTTCCGCCACCATCATCGCTCAAAGAACTGGAGGGTGTTTTAACTGCAGAATGGGCTAAACTTCCTTTGGAAACAATTCACACCTTGTATGAATCCATACCTCGGAGAATTGAGGCTGTAATCGCCGCAAAAGGTGGACCTACACCATATTAAACTAACTTTTGTTGATATTTCCAGGTGTTTCCTTTATTTTGTTCAACCCCTGTATGTTCGGAAGTTAGAAGTGTTAAAACTTAGAAGCAATTTCTCATTCATCCAACTAAAGTTAGAAAACCATATTTTAGGGGCGACGTCACATTTGAAGTGACTTTGAGGGGCCTATTTGACAGAAAATACAAAAAAGAGACAGCAATCTAACAACTGCACCCTTCAAAGTGCTGAAAAGCACATTCAAGAAATGTATTAACACTTTAGGTGCTTTACAGGAACTACAGCAACGTGGAAGGGAAAAGTAAAAATGTTACTTTGTCTTGCAAATATGTTAATTTAGCCAAACATTTTGCATTTTCACAAGAGGTAAGTGGGCTTTACAAGCTACGATATATCTAACGAGATGTCGGCGGGGTCACGTCGTAAGTGATGCACATCCGCCATCATTAGTGATATCGTAGCGTGTGACAGCTATGAACGAGCAGAAATACTCACCTTCTCGTTTATCATTGACACGTCGCTCATTTTCTAAAAATCGAACGTCCTGTTGTTCCTGAGGCAGCACACATAGCTCTGTGTGACACCCCGGGAACGATGAACACAGCTTACCTTCATCCCGCCGGCAATGCTGACGGAAGGAGGTGGGCGGGATGTTTACGTCCCGCTCATCTCGGCCCCTCCGCTTCTATTAGCCGGCCGCTGTATGACGTCGCTATGATGCCGAACGTCCCTCCCCCTTTAGGAAGTGGATGTTCGCTACCCACAGCGAGGTCGTTCGGAAGGTAAGTACGTGTGATGGGAAGTAACAACATATTGCGACATGCTCAAGAAATTGCCCATGCTGCACAAACGATGGGGGCGGGTGCGATCGCAAATGCGATCGCATGATTAATTGTAACATGTAAAGCAGCCTTAACAGGAGAAAATACACCATGCTTTTTTTAATAATTTGTGCTGAGTACAACAATATTTTATATGTGGCAGAAAACTAATGTTTGGGTGGATGTAATGGTTCAGAAGGAAGGAGCGCCATTTGACTTTTAACATAAAAAATTGGTTGGAATTGATAGCGGACCTCATGTCACATTTGCAGAGCCCCTGATGTGTTAAAACAAAAAAATAACACAAGTGTTCCTGTTTTGTAAATCAGACCCCCTCAAATAGCTCATCTGGGTGCATGGGGAGCAACTTATACCCCCAAGTCCTTCACAGAATTTGATCGTTGATCCGTGACAATAAAAAAAAATCTTTTTTTTTTACAAAAATTTAGCTTTTCCCCATATTTTGCATTTTCATTTTCAAAAGTAAGAAAAAAAAGCACTATACAGTTTGATGTGCCATTTCTCCTGAGTATGATGAAATCCCACATGTGCTAGAAAATTACTATGTAGGAGCATGGCAGGGCTTGGAAGGAAATGGTGCCATTTGACTTTTAGACTGCAAATTGTCTAGCAATGATGGTGGACGTTATGCCGCTTTAGCAGAGCCTTTGAGATGCCTAAACAGATGAAATCCCCCACCTGTGACCCCTTGGAAACTAGATCCCTCAATGAATTTCTCAAAATGAGTGGTGAGCACCTTGAACCCGAGGTGCTTTATAAAATGTTATAACGTTAATAGTGATGAGCGAGTACTAAAATGCTCGGGAGCTCGAGGCTCGGGCCGAGCATCTCAAAATACTCGTGTACTCGGCCCGAGCACCGAGCCCAATGTTATCCTATGGGAGACCCGAGTATTATTCTGAAATGACCCCCGGCAGCATGGAGAAACCATAAAACTGTAAATTAAAAAAAAAACGTGCGTGTGTGTGTAAGCGTGCATATATATATACACGCGGAGTGGAGTGCGGGAGGGGCCGTAGCCGAGCGGGGAAGTGTCGGGCTAAAGGCACGGTCACGCTGTGCGGGCTGGCCAATCACTGCAATTCCACAACAGGGCTGTGGCATTGCAGTGGTCTGCCAGCCAATCCCTGCATAAGGGATGGCTGTAAAAAGAGCGCCAACATGAAGACCCCGAGTACAGCACGAGTATCGCGAGATTACTCGGTCCCCGCCGAGTAGCCCGAGTACATTGATACTCGTGCGAGTACCGAGTAGTAACAAGCATACTCGCTCATCACTAAACGTTAATCCATAAAAATAAATAATCACACTTTTCCCACAAAAATGTAGATTTAGCCCCAAATGTATATTCACAAGAACATAAGGAGAAAATGCACCATGCAGTTTGTTGAAAAATTTCTCCTGAGTACAAAGATACTCCATATGTAATGGAAAACTACTGTTTGGATGGCAGGGCTTGAAAAGGAAGGAGCACAATTTTGGATGGAATACATTGAAGACGCCATGTCCTATTTGAAGAGCCCCTGACATTCCAAAACAGCAGAAACCTGCACACAAGTGAATGTATTTTGGAAACTACATCTCTCAAAGAATTAATCTTGGGGTGTAGAGGGAAAATTAACCCTTACGTGATACACTGGGCTGTGAAAATTAAAAATTACAATTTTTTTTCACATATAACAGAGAGTAGTAGATCAAAAATTTGATGTTCTTAGCCAGTTTGTCCTGAGGAAGGGAGCTGAGTCTCCTGAAACGCGTTGACCTGTGCATGAAATAAAGCAACATTAATCTTAATCTTCCATGATCATTTGGTCATTGGCGCGGCTTTGAAACCCATCTCTACTACTCTCTGTTATCTACCAACGTGGGGACCGCTGCCATGGCTTGGAGTTACATCTGTTTACAGGAGTTGTGACTTTCACAACCTCTATTGGTGAGTAGTACTGCTCATTTCTAAACCCTATATGTATTGGGGTAAGACCCTATTTGCGCTTCTTTTTCCACAGTTTTCTTATTAATTTTTTTTTCACAAAATTGTTGCTTTACGCCCATATTTTTATCTTTTAAAAACAGTAGTAAGAGAAAATGGACCAAAGAATATGCTGAACAATTACTCCAGAGTTTGCCAATACCCCCAGATGAGGTCAAATACTACTTTTGAGACAGAGCGCAAAGTTTAGTTGGAATAGTTTGCGTGTGCCATGTCACATTGGCAGATTCCCTGAGGTACCAGAACAACAGAACAAGAGAAATTCCCCTTAAGTGATCCAGTTTTACAGTCTGCTCCCATTAGTGAATTCATTTAGGGGTGCAGTGAGCATATTGACAGTACATGTATGTCACAACATTTTTAACTATTAGGCGATGAATTACATTTTTACCTCTAAAATTTTATTTTAACCCCAGATTTCTAATAGTCACAAAGTGAATAGGTAAAAAAGGTCCCAACATTTGTTACACAACTTTTGGATGTGGAAATACCCCACATGTGACTTTAAAGTATTGTTTGGCCGCACCAGAGGCTTTAGAAGGGAAGAAGTGCAATTTGATTTTTGGAGCACAGACTTTCCTAGAATAGTTTGCGTACTCTATTTGCAGAGCCCCTAAGTGCCAGAGCAGCATAAACCCACTCAAGTGACCACATTTGAGAAATCACACCCCTTTGGGAATTCATCTATGGCCTGCAACACACATCCATGCCTCCGGTACGTGTTTGGTACGTTTTTGCACGTACCGGAGACATGGAGACACGGAGACCCATGTTATTCAACACACGTAAAATCACACGGAACGTGTGTCCGTGTCGTAAGTACGTGTGTGCGGTTTTCTACACTGACGACATGTCCGTTTTTGGCCAGCAGCATGCAGGCACGGACCCGCTATAGTCTATGGGTCCGTGCCTGCACGAACCGCACACGGAGTATGTCCGTGTTCAGCACATTTCGTCCGCTTGCGTTTTTAAATGAACGATGTTTTGGTTTTTTTTTAATTCAGTATACTTACCTTTTTTCATGATGTTCGCAGTCATACTTACATTGGCGCTTGGTCTGTTTCTTCCCCCGGCTCATACTTACCGCTCCCCGATCACCAGAGCGGCGAGGAACAGTTGTGCAGAGAATACGCGGCAACAATTACTTTGAAAATGCTGGCCGCTCATTAATCAATCTCGTATTCCCTGCTTTCCACGCCCACAGGTGCCTGTGATTGGTTGCAGTCAGACACGCCCCCCACAGCTGTCTCACTGCACCCAATCACAGCAGCCGGTGGGCGTGTCTATACTGTGCAGTAAAAGAAATAAATAATTAAAAAAACCAGCGTGCGGTCCCCCCCATTTTAATACCAGCCAGATAAAGCCATACGGCTGAAGGCTGGTATTCTCAGGATGGGGAGCCCCACGTTATGGGGAGCCCCCCAGCCTAACAATATCAGTCAGCAGCCGCCCAGAATTCCCGCATACATTATATGCGACAGTTCTGGGACTGTACCCGGCTCTTCCCGATTAGCCCTGTTGCGTTAGCAATTGGGGTAATAAGGAGTTAATGGCAGCCCATAGATGCCAATAAGTCCTAGATTAATCATGTCAGGCATCTCCCCAAGATACCTTCCATGATTAATCTGTAAGTTACAGTAAATAAACACACACACACCTGAAAAAATCCTTTATTTGCAATAAAAAACACTAACAAATACCCTTGTTCACCACTTTATTAAGCCCGAAAAACCCCTCCATGTCCGGCGTAATCCACGGAGGTCCAGCGTCGCTTCCAGCTCTGCTACATGGAGGTGACAGGAGCTGCAGAAGACACTGCCGCTCCTGCCAGCTCCACGCAGCTACTGAAGAGAGGCGCGCGATCAGCTCAGCTGTCACTGAGGTTACTCGCGGCCACCGCTGGATCATACAAATGTGACAGCAAGTCGCCTGTGACTACATTGCTGTCACTCACTCGAGTTCATTCTCATCGCGCAACTCTGTCTGCTGTCAGCCAACATGTATAAACGACATTGTGCATCACACACACGGACATTCCACACGGACATTCCACATACACATACACGGTCATTCCACACGCACACACGGTCATTCCACACGCACAGACGGACAGCATACGCCATCACACGGATGCCATACGTACCGGAGAAACGCCCAAAAAAACGGAACACGGACCCGAAAAACGGACCTTGTCAGACGTACGTTTTTTATGCCGAAGTGTGTTTTCGGCCTATAACTGTAGTGACAATTTTGTCTCTTTGATACTCATGGAGTCAAATGCAGTGAATTTGGCAAAATTTAAAAAATGCAAATAAGACCTTGTAGTGCAAAGTGCATTGTAGTGCCTGTACATTGTGTCCAGCTTGTGATTCTTGAAAACACACATCCTGTACGTTAAGTGGACTTTCCTCACTAGCACAGTGCCAAACATGTGGACCTTAACTGTGTTTTAGGCACATTGTGGGGCTCTGAGGCTCTGATGAGGGGAGCATTTTTGATTTGGAGTGCAGATTTTGTTAGGTTTTTTTTTGGGTAAAGCAGTAGTGCTTTTCCAGAGTATTTTGCTACCAGTAATGTGAAAATCACCGATATTTCCATTAACAGATGACGGACCTGAGTGGGGACTTGTTTTTTTTTTAGATTGAGTTGAATACTATTGGTGGCAATTTGGGGTATATAATATTTTAGATCAGTTTACATGTGTTCTGTGCTTTATGTTGAACAGTTACATTAGGGTTTTTACCTACATCTCCGAAGTACGTGATTCGAATGAAACTATCAATGGATACGTTCACTAATAAGCCAGCTGAGTTGCTCCGGACTCAGTTTGGCCTTGGTTAAGTGGTTACCGGACCATCTCTTCCAGGGTGCACAATTAGTTATTGACTGCACTTTTGGGAATGCTTAAAAAGTCACATAAAAAGATGCACACTGCCGGACCATGGGCCAGACAAGAGTTTAATATGAGTCAAGATCAAATTTAGCCTGGCTCACTAATTGGGAGTTCTCGAAAGTAAAATAATGTTCAATAAAGTAGAAAAAACTTCAGGAAACAAGTTAGAGAAAAGTATGCAATATATGTGAATTTCCAGGTGATTTTTATTGCAATAAGGCACACAAAAAACTAAAAAAAATGCCCAAAACTGATGTTTTGGCTTGTGAGAAAGCCTTTCTCAAGGAAGTGAGCCTGTGTATAATTTCAGTTTCATATATCTAATAACTGATGGACTCAGTAATATTTCTGGATTGAAATGAGGTTTATTGTATAAACAGAAAATGTGCAATCCGCATTTAAAACAAAATTTGACTGGTGCAAAAGTATGGGCACCTCAACATAAAAGTGACATTAATATTTTGTAGATCCTCCTTTTGCAAAAATAACAACATCTAGTTGGTTCCTATATCTTTTAATGAGTTCCTGGATCCTGGATGAAGGTATATTTGACCATTTTTGTTTACAAAACAATTCCAGTTCAGTTAAGTTTGATGGTCGCCGAGCATGGACAGCATGCTTCAAATCATCCCACAGATTTTCAATGATATTCAGGTCTGGGGACTGGGATGGCCATTCCAGAACATTGTAATTGTTCCTCTGCATGAATGCCTGAGTAGATTTGGAGCGGTGTTTTGGATCATTGTTTTGCTGAACTATCCATCCCCTGCGTAACTTCTATTTTGTCACTGATTCTTGCACATTATTGTCAAGAATCTGCTGATACTGAGTTGAATCCATGCGACCCTCAACTTTAACAAGATTCCTGGTGCTGGCATTGGCCACACAGCCCCAAAGCATGATGGAACCGCCACCAAATTTTACTGTGGGTAGCAAGTGCTTTTCTTGGAATGCTGTGTTTCTTTGCCTTCTTGCATAACGCCTTTTTGTATGACCAAACAACTCAATCTTTGTTTCATCAGTCCACAGGACCTTCTTCCCAAAATGTAACTGGCTTGTCCACATGTGCTTTTGCATACCTCAGGCGACTCTGTTTGTGGCGTGCTTGCAGAAACGGCTTCTTTTGCATCACTCTCCCATACAGCTTCTCCTTGTGCAAAGTGCGCTGTATTGTTGACCGATGCACATTGACACCATCTGCAGCAAGATGATGCTGCAGGTCTTTGGAGGTGGTCTGTGGATTGTCCTTGACTGTTCTCACCATTCTTCTTCTCTGCCTTTCTGATATTTTTCTTGGCCTGCCACTTCTGGGCTTAACAAGAACTGTACCTGTGTTCTTCCATTTCCTTACTATGTTCCTTACAGTGGAAACTGACAGTTTAAATCTCTGAGACAACTTTTTGTATCCTTCCCCTGAACAACTATGTTGAATAATCTTTGTTTTCAGATCATTTGAGAGTTGTTTTGAGAAGCCCATGATGCCACTCTTCATAGGAGATTCAAATAGGAGAACAACATGCAAGTGGGCACCTTAAATACCTTTTCTCATGATTGGATACACTTGCCTATGAAGTTGTAAGCTCAATGAGGGTACAAAACCAATTTAGTGCTTTAGTAAGTCAGTAAAAAGTAGTTAGGAGTGTTCAAAACAAGAAATTGATAAGGGTGCCCATACTTTTGCACTGGTCAAATTTTGTTTAAATGCGGATTGCACATTTTCTGTTAGTACAATAAACCTCATTTCAATCCAGAAATATTACTCAGTCCATCAGTTATTAGATATATGAAACTGAAATAGCTGTTGCAAAAACCCAAACTGTTATAAAGAAAAAAGGTTAACATTAATAGGGGTGCCCAAACTTTTCCATATGACTGTGCATAATGTGACAACACAAAATACAATTAAACATTATATATACAACAAAGGAATCATAGACAGGTGAAAAACATTCCTATGATATATCAAGTGTATGAGCCCTTGGGTGATAATATGCATTAGACCAGGGTTCTCAAACTCAGCTGGGTGTATGGGCCACATTTAGAAAAAAAAAATTGAGAGGGGCCGCATTTTTTGCAGGACAAAGTGACATTTTTAATTAATTCATGTTTTTTTTCTATACATCTTTGGATCCCTTTTTTGAACATCGTTTCTTGTTTATTATAACAAACGTGCACTTTTTTGCTTAGTTAAGTTTAAATATATAAAAAAAGCATTTTTAATGGCTAAAAATAATGCTTTATTTTGAATTTGATCACCTTCTTGTAATATTGTTTTAAAATTAGCAGCCTCATATAGTAATCTTAGCCAACATTATGTAGTAATGTCCCCATCTGTGTGCCCTGTAGTAAGGTGCTCATCCTTGTGGTATTGTGCCCAGTAGTATTGTGCCCATCCATTTAGAATTGTGCCCATCCTTGTAGTATTGTGCCTATTCTTGTATTATTGTGCCGATCCTTGTAGCATTGTGTCCATCCTTGTAGTATTGTGCTCATCCTTGTGGTATTGTGCCTATCCTTGAGGTATTATGCCCTGTAGTATTGTACCCTGTAATATTGTGCCCTGTAGTATTGTGCCCAGTAGTATTATGCTCATCTTTGTAGTATTGTGTCCAGTAGTATTGTGCTTATCCTTGTAGTATTGTGCCCATCCTTGTGATATTGTGGCCAGAAGTATTGTGCCCATCCTTGTAGTATTGTGCCCAATAGTATTGTGCTCATCCTTGTAGTATTGTTCCCAGTAGTATTGTGCTCATCCTTGTAGTATTGTGCCCAGTAGTATTGTACCCAGTCTTGTAGATTTGTGCCCAGTAGTATTGTGCTCATGCTTGTGGTATTGTGCCCAGTAGTATTTTGCTCATCCTTGTAGTATTGTGCCCATTCTTGTGGTATTGTGTCTAGTAGTATTGTGCCCATCCTTTAGTAATAGGCAAAAAAAAATAATTCTCCTTACCTTTCCTCCGTTCCCTATCTGCCCACGATCAGTGTTTGCAGCGTTTTGGGTGCAGCATATTTCAGCTGCATCCAAAACGCTGCAATGTACAGTACAAGCACAGTGAATGGGATTTCTAAAAATCCCATGTCCACTGTGCTTGTGCAGCCTGCAGTGAAAACTGACTTATGGTGTGGCTTGCAGAGGCCGCAGCATATCAGTTATTTGCTGCAGAGATGCTTGCCCTCCCTGTGGAGACCACAGTGAGGAGACCGCAGCATCCTGAACCCTGATCACGGACACGGGCAGCTGCGGTCCCCTAAGGAGGAGACTTGCGGCCCCGCAGGTCAGGACCTGCCATGTCCAGGACACTGCGGGTCCTGATCGTGAGCATGTACCTGGCCTGCCGGTGCCGGCTCTGGGCATAGAGCTGCGATCATCACGGGGTCTGCGGGACACAGCAAGCAGCCTCGGAGCTGCATGCCGCCCGCGGGCCTCGTGTTTGAGACCTCTGCATTAAACTATGTAAATAGTTATTCTCTACTGGGAATACATTATATCACACATTGCGTAATAGAAAAATAAAGCTCCAAAATGTAACGTAAACAAAACCCTTATTCTCTCTACTGCCACTAGCTCCCAGTCGGTTAATGGAGAAGTTACAATAGTCTCTCACAAACAAGTGAGAACATGTGTTTGCAGTTTGTGCAATCTGTGTTCAGCGTGTGTCTGCAAACCAAGCTTTCAATCAAAGCTCCGGGAAGTTATTACAGTGCTCTCACTGTGTAGTGAGCATTTACTGCAAAAACTTCTTGCATCTCCCCGATGTCTGGAAGTAAGCGGCACCTTAGAAAATAAGACTTAATTTTACCCCTTTCACCATTTTTCAAGTAAGGCGGCTGACCAGCCTTTAAAATGTATTTACCTGCATATTAAACCTTCCTTACTCAAATTGACAGGTTCTGCTTAGAGATGTGTCCAAAACATTTGTGGGATTGCGCTCTGACTCCTAACAATGGGTAATGTACTATAGGGATTCAGATGATTTCATACTGTCGGAGGTCATCACTAGTCTCTCCTTAGTCAATTTGCATAGACAAAATCTTCTGCCAACTGCTTTGTTTTCTCCTTCCTTCATTGTTTCTTTGTTTCAGTTGAAAAAAGGAGTTTGGCATGTGATATTAAGTTTTAAACCTGCACATGGCGTAATAATGAGATGAGGTAAGAGAGTATGAAAACAGCCAAATCCTTATATCAGAATATATCTTAGGAGGTGATAATAAAGATTCCAAGTTTTTCTTTTAACAAAGGTGGTGTGCAAAAGGGCTTGCTATGTGCACACACTGCGTTTTTTTGCCGCTGCGATTTTGTGCGTTTTTGGCTACTAAAAATGCACAAAAACACATAAAGCCGCACCCGCTGCAAAAACGCGCAAAAAATGCATGTCTTTTTACCACGTTTTGGTGCATTTGTGGCTGCATTTTGCTGCGTTTTTGATCTCTGCGTTTTTCTGCGTTTTTCCAATGCATTGCATGGGGGGAAAACGCAGAAAAATGCAAGAAAGAATTGACATGTCCTTTTTTTTAAGCTAAAAAACGCAGCTTAAAAAAAAAGTTGTGTGCGGACAGCAACAATGAAAACTCATAGACTTTGCTGGGGAAGCAAAGTCATGCAGTTTGGAGCCCAAAAACGCACCCAAAAAACGTGCAAAAACGCTGCAAAAAAACGCACTGTCTAAAACTTTTGTTTGGGGTTCAGTTTTTATCAAAACAGCATGCTGTTTGTATTAGGAAAAACTATGTGAATAAACTGAAATTTCCAAACCATGTATACATTTTATTCTGACATCATGTTCTGTCCGCATTTTTATGTAGTAAGCTCAGTTCTGGTTTGTGTAGTAAACTTTTTTTTCCTCCCATATCTATTTAGTAGACTTGGTTATGTTTCATATCTTAGTAGGAAGCTTGATTCTGTTCCTGTATTGATGCATTGAGCTTAGTGACGTCACGGTGACATCGCTGTGATGCCAAACGCACCTCCCCCTTGAAGGAGGGATTGTTCGGCGGTCACAGCAATATCGCTGACCAGGTATGTGCGTGTGAAGCTGCCGTAGCGATAATGTTGCTAGCTCGACTTCGCTAGCAAATTGCTAGCGATGTCGCAGTGTGTAAAGCCCGACTTAGTCTTAACTTATCCATTTCAGTGCTTCTCTGAACCCAGGAAGTGTACACCTGGCTTCAGAGGCAAAAAAATGTTAGTGAAACAAGCAGCTTGCAAGCGCAGGATTTGCATGGGGCTGGCAATGATGCTGGCTCTCTTCAAGTCACGCTATCGCACCAAAAGGAGCGTGATAACAGGAGGAGAGGGCTGACAAGTCTTGAGAACCAATTCCCCATCCACAAGTCAAATGATTAATTTACATATGAAAAAGGACTTTATGAAGATCTTTTTTCAATATGTGTTTAGATGTCAGGTAGTATAAAGGGCTCATTAGGCTGAGTATTTAGTAATAAATATATAAATGCTGGTGGGTGGGAGGGCATGGGGGACCTTTCGGGTTCCCTTTACATGGTATTTAGAAATACCCCCAATCTGGGACTGCCCACTATTAATAAATCTAAAGCACAGCCCAAGATTGCTCATAGGTACATTTTACTGGTAAATATTTTGTTGCAAATATGATTTCTTGAAAATAAAAGTTATCTGATACATTGTTTTCAATACCATACATTGTAATTATATGTTTCCATACTGCTTCCTGAATTTCTTTAAAGAAGTAAACAAATAAGAATAATCTAATTTTAGAGCATTTTAGCAGCTAAACTCGAATATTCATAAGAACATTTTTACTGGTGTTTCCTGGGGTGGCCACACATATAAGATACCAAAAAAAGCATTTCAGTATAGCACAATAGACCAGAAAATCAAATAATACAGCCCCAAACAATACCATACAAAATTGGATTACTAGGATTTCTCTGTATGTAGTTAGAGTGTCTATAATATGCACATTCAATATAGAACAGAATTTTTTTTTTCCAACCTGTTTGTTTAAATCTGTTTATCAGACAATGCTAGCAGTAGTAATCAATCAGACTTGACATGTCTCTAAATTGAAAAACAATAATGTAAAAACAAGAGTGTAAAGCCTGGATGCATCAATAAAATAAAGAAACATACAGAAAAGAAATGGATAAAGTTCAGTGTATATAATGCATTTCAGATCTTAGATATACTTTTCTATATCTTTATCTAGGGTCTCTTAAATATTAAGGGATATATTAACCATTTAGTTATTTAGTCTTATGTCGGTAAAAATACATCTGAAGGCTTTTAGTGAGTCTTACCTATATGGAGTCCATTTAACATAGAATAATATGTTTGCTTACAAATTGTTGAGGTCGTCAGTCTTCAATTATAATGTATGAGTGACCTATGCAGTTTTTCTGCAGCGCTAACAATGCTGTAAAGGGCCTCATTAATACGGAGACATATTATATTCTTAACAATGAGAAAGTCCCTTTGTGGCCACTCTGGCTAACAGATTGATAGATCTCCCTTTATTAATTCAGATTGTAAGGCAGAGCCTTATTTGTGGAAAGTCTCCAGCCAACATATAATCATTTGCAGCTATTGCCAAAGTTTAGCAATTTTTTTTTCTAGCGGCACTAGATCAATGTGTAATTTTTGGATGTGTGGTCTATGTTTTTCTCTACAGCTGTGATATATTGCCACAGAGCACACGCAAGGGAATGTTAAGCCTAACATGTTTTCACAATGTCTACCATTTTGAGCCTAGCTTTTAGTCTTTGTTCACATCTACGTTCAGAGTTTGTGGTATTTGTAACAATTCTGTCACTTTTTTTTATAGCAAGATGGCATTGCCACTGCATAGACAGCTATTCTTTCTGTCAAACAAAATAATTCATGAGAAGTTGGAAACCATTTATTTTTTTCTACATTAAATGTATGTGTTTGTGCTAAGACAAAAATCACTTTTGCAATTTTATTTCATTACAAATGTTGCACAGTTTTACTTTTAAAGGTTTTTATTTCCTGGCACATTCAATTTTAATGTAACAAATTGCCATAAATCAGCTAAGAGCTCAGAAAAAAGACAGATGAAAAAGAGTTACAAATAGCGATAGGCAAACCCGTACTGCAAAGTTTGGGGTCTGTGCCAGACACGTAATGTCCATGCATGGGCCCCAAACACGGACATTTCAGGGAAGTCCGTGTTACTGTTAGGATTCAGCCACACAGATAAAAATACCAAAAAATACAGTTAAAAGGATTTTAAATAGAGATTAAAACAGGAGAATTAAATGTACCAAGTCTAGGTGGGGCTTTCACACTTTTTTGGGGTCCGTCATTAGCTCTCATGCATATTCACTGCTTCCCCCGCCCACCCTCCATGATAGCATCTGTGATTGGTTGCAGCCAGACTGTCAGTATACTGGCATCTGTTATTGGTTGTCAAGTGGAAAAATAAATAATTAAAAAAAATGTCATTGGGTCTCTTATATATTGATACCCAGCACAGATAAAGCAGATGGCTACAGGCTGAAGCCCCCAGCTCCGTGCATTATCTTGGCAGTGTAGCAAAATATGGGGGACCCCATGTAGTTTTTTTTAAAATTAGTTAAATAACGATTCCCCTAATTTTGATACCAAGCTGAGATAAAGCTGTCAGATAAGTGCTGGTACTTTCAAACTGGAGAGGCCCTTGGTTATTGGGCCTACCCAGCCTAACCATAGCAGCCTGCAGCTGCCCCAGAATTGTTGCATCCATTAGATGTGACAGTGCTGACGCTTTCATCTCAGTTGCCCTAGTGCAGTGGCAATCTGGGCAATATAAGGGGTTAATAACAACTTTGATTTGTCAAAAAATCAAAGCTGTCATCATACCCAAGTTTAGTAATGGAAAAGGGTCTATGAGCCCCCATAATTACAACCTTGTAGATAAAATGAAATAAACACAAAACACACAGAAAAATCCTTTATTTAAAAAAACAAAAAACATCCTCTTTTTCCAATATCTTAACCCCCAAAACAGCCTACAGGTCTGACGTAATCCACAGACAATTCTATTTTTTTAAATAAAGGATTTTTGTGTATTTTGCATTTATTTCTTATTTTACTTACAAGGTTAGTAATAAGGGGGTCTAACAGACCTCTCCAAATTTCTAACCTCTGACTTGATAACAACTTTGATCTTTTGACAAATCACATCTGTCATTAACTCCCTTATATTACCCCAATTGCAACCACACCAGGAACGTTTTCTTCTGTCTACCACCCAGAGACCAATGGTCAGACTGAACTTTCTAATAAAGCACTATTCGTGTTATGTGTCTGATCATCAGTCTCACTGGATGGAACATTTGCTGTTAGCTGAATTTGCTAATAATAATCAATATCAAGATTGCATCAAGACTACCCCCTTTTCTTGGAATATTGGATTGCATCCTCATTTTGGCACTTTTTCAACCAATGTGGTGAATACTCCAGTGGTTGAAAAATCTGTGGATAAATAAAAGGTTATCTGGTCTGAATTTAGAGAGAACTTGAAGAGGGCACGGGGTGGTGATGCTTCATCTGCTAATAAGAAACATTCTAGGGGCACAAGATTTGAAATTGGGTACAAGGTATGGTTGTCCACAAAAAAATTAAACTTAAGGTTCCTTCTGCCAAGCTGAAGCCCAGATTTATTTGTCCTTATGAGATAGTTGAGGTCATTAACCCTGCATTTTTTTGTCTCAAACTTCCTCCATCCTTTAAGATATCAAATGTGTTCTATAAGTCTGTTCTCAAGCTATATCACTAAGGCGGGCTTTGCACACTACGACATCGCAGGCCGATGCTGCGATGTCGAGTGCGATAGTCCCCGCCCCCGTCGCAGCAGCGATATGTGGTGATAGCTGGCGTAGCGAAAGTTATCGCTACGCCAGCTTCACACACACACTCACCTGCCGTGCGACGTCCCTGTGGCCGGCGACCCGCCTCCTTGTTAAGGGGGCGGGTCGTGCGGCGTCACTGCGACGTCACACGGTAGGCGGCCAATCAGAGCGGAGGGGCGGAGATGAGCAGGATGTAAATATCCTGCCCACCTCCTTCCTTCCGCATATCCTACGGAAGCCGCAGTGAGGCCGGTAGGAGATGTTCCTCGCTCCTGCGACTTCACACACAGCGATGTGTGCTGCCGCAGGAGCGAGGAACAACATCGGACCATTGCGTCAGCATAATTATGGATTACGCCGACGCTGTACCGATGATACGATTACGACGCTTTTGCGCTCATTAATCGTATCATCCAGGCTTTACACACTGCGATGTCGCATGCGATGCCGGATATGCGTCACTTTCAATTTGACCCCACCGACATCGCACCTGCGATGTCGCAGTGTGCAAAGTGCCCCTTAGTCAGCAATATGGATGAGCAAACCTTTCCAAGTTCGGTTCGCTGAGCCTTACTGAGCAAACGCTATGTTCGCCGAACTCTTCCTCAAATTGTTCAATGAACCTTTCAAATCTCATTGGATTTAATAGGAGGTAAAACCAAAGGCAGAGAAAAAACATTTAGGGGAGTCAAAAAGCTTTCAAAAAAGCAAAAATATTTGTTACAGTGCAGTGCCACTGTTTTGGCACAGCCATTAACTTCCTAGACTGTTGACATAAGAAATATAGAGGGGACTTAGAGACAGGTGTAGGGCAAGTGCTCCCATACGTCTGTCAGTACAGATAAGTCACAACCGGGAGACCCATCTTGGGGTCTTTAGAATTAAAAACCATTCAGGCAGACAGCAGGACAGTGACATCAATGCCCCCCAATTTCCTCATAGTGTTTTTGCACAGCAGGGAAAGTATGGTCTATGCAACCTACAGGATGTGGACTGGCATTTCCATCTTAAAAATAAGCACACAGCGACTGTGCCTTTTGGATCAGTACATCCAGGCTGGAATGGTGCCATAGAAATTTCTGTACAATCTGGTTGAGCATGTGAGCCATGCAGTGCACATGTGATGTCACCCAGGTGTAGTACCACCACCAGGTTTACAACACTACCGCACATGGCCTTCCCTGGCTCCAGGTTCAGTGGAGACAGCCATTGATCAAACTGGGCCTGAATAGTGGTCCACAATTCGGCAGCTGTGTTACTGGATTCTCCAATGCTTATTTATTTAAGCATTGCCTGATTGCATTGACTTAAGATCGCTTTACACTCAGCAATATCACTATCGATATTGTTAGCATGCGTACCCGCCCCCGTCAATTGTGTGTCACGGGCAAATCGCTGCCCGTGGCGCACAACATCGCTAGTCCCCGTCACACTTCTTACCTGCCTAGCGATGTCGCTGTGACTGGCGAACCGTCTCCTTTCTAAGGGGGCGGTTCGTTCGGCGTCACTGCGACGTCACTAAATGGCCACCCAATCGAAGTGGAGGGGCGGAGATAAGCGGGACAAACTTCCCGCCCACCTACTTCCTTCCTCCTTGACGGCGGCCACAGGTAAGGTGAGGTTCCTCATTCCTATGGCATCACACATAGCGATGTGTGCTCCCGCAGAAGCGATGAACGACCTGCGTCCTGTAACAGCAACGATATTTGGGAACAGGACAGCATGTCAACGAGCAACGATAAGGTGAGTATTTTTGCTCATTAGCAGCCGCTCGTACATTTCACAAGCAACAACATCGCTAATGAGGCCGGATGTGCGTCACGAATTACGTGACTCCAACGACATCGCTTTAGCGATGTCGCTGCGTGGAAAGCGGCCTTAAGACACAGAATGTGGCCTGGTGTTTTATTTTAAAAATAAAGATATGCATGAGTGAAAGGCATAGGCCACTTTCTCCCAAAACACTGGTATTAAACACAACAGACAATTTGGAGACCCTACTTGCAGTCCCCAAAATTTCCAAAAATTAAGATCACACAACAGGAAAAGTGGTAACAATTAAAATTGTCCAACATTAATGCGTGGGACCAGACCTATAACAAAGCCTGAACCAGCATTTCTACCTTCACCAGAGACAGCAAGATGACAGACAGGCATAGGCCTCTAGTTCCCAGAACCTTGGTGCTACAGACAAGATACAACTTGGAGACCCATGTTGGAGTCTTGAGATTTAGCTAACAGAATCTAAGTTACAAATGTCTTAAAAATAAAACTTTATTAAATTAATTTATTAATTTGCTATATCTTACATTAAATTAGACACACAATATTACAAAAAACATAGACTACCCCAGGTACAGTGTGCAGGACTTATCAATAAACCCCTAATAGAATGTATGATGGGGTAACCGATAATCCTAGACAATTTAATAATAATCTGCATAGCTACACACCTGCGTGCCTCTGGGTTCACAACAAGTGGAATCTACAACTTTATCATCAGATTCTATGTTGTCCAACTCCTTCTCTCCCTGTCATCACATAACAGTACACATGCGCCTCAGGTATCTGAGTCTCATCATCCTCACTTCCATCCCCAGGGATTAACGTCAGTTGACTTGGTTGGGATCCTGATCAGACCCTAGTTCATCCAAGCCAGGATCCAACTCACAAAGATTTTGGTCATTGGTGCAGATGCCTTCCTCTTGAGTCTGGGAATCTTTGGAACAGACATTTGATGCCCATGGGATATAATGTGAACAACTCTGCAGATTCACCCATGTGTCGTTACACTAGTTTGCTTGTTGGAGATTTGTGATATGCACATGCTGTTTTTTTGCCTCATTTGGAAGTTGAAATGATGTGCAGCTTCCAAAGAAATATAGTGGAGTTGGCTGTCCAGTAACAGAAGCTATTCTCATTTCTCTTGGGATAGGATGATCTGGTGTTTGCTCACCAGAGCTTTGACTAACAGAAATTCCCACACGTACACCTCGAACACCCCGCTTATTCACCCTTCCACTACAACCTTGTCATGATTTACCACTCAAGGTTGATGTACCCTTCCTCTTTAAAACAAATGTTTTGCAAACCTACTCCCACACTTGTCAGACACCTGACACATAAGATAATTTATTATTTCCTGCCTGAGTTGGCAATATTTTGTAGGCACTAAAAAGTACCAGTAACTGAAATGTGGTTCACTGCGTAATTTGAAGCAGACACTGAAAAGTGCCAAGACCTTTTTAGCTAGTTCACAAGCAAATTTACAACAGGCACTACTAACTAATAAAACCTAGAAATGTGGTTGACTGTTTAATTCGAAGAAAGCAGTGATAAGTAGCAATACCTTTTGAGATACTTCACTGACAAGTACAGTATTTAGCAGGCAATGTCAAGTGGCAATCCCTATTTCTATCATTAAATGCAGTTTTGTGGCACACACCTTTCACTACATTGCACATCCCTATTCTACACTATTGCTCTCCTATCTATCTGAACTACCTATTATTAAACCCCTAGCTAAGCTAACTGCCTAGCAGCACCGGCGGCAGTACCTTCCCTAATATTTCACATTCATAAAATGGCACCAACACCGCATGTTTGCATTTTATAAGCAGACGGACATGTGATTTAGGCAGCCAACGACACAAGCCCTTGTGTCTGAACATTGTGGATGTTTTCTGTACCGTGATGACTGCAGGAACATCTGCAAAAAAGAAAAAAAATGGCACTGCGCCTCTGGCTTCTCCCAAGTCCCCATCCCCTCTACTCATTTAACACATCCCCTATTCAACATACACCACCATAATCCTATCCAAAAGCATAACATGTTCTTAGAAAAGCATTTGTTAAAAACACAATCAGTGATTGAGCAAAACCAAACATTGACAACTTTTGGGGAAAGAGCTCGTGCAACTGAGCCAGAGCCAAACAGGCTAAGGCTCGTACGAATTTCAAATTGGAAATCCTTTATTGAACAGGTTTGCTCATCCATAGTCAGGAATCCTATTCCCCCTGTTCTAGTTAAGGGTAATCTGGAGTATGAGGTGCAGAGTATTTTTGAATCCTATATTGTTAAAGGGTTGGTGCAGTATTTGGTGCATTGGAAGGTTTTTGGTCCAGAGAAGAGATCCTGGGTTCCAGGAACAAATATCAATACTAAAAACCTGTTCAGGAGATTTCACCTTCAGTTTCCCAATAGGCCTGGTCTTCAGAATCCAGAGGTCCCTTGTAGAAGGGGAGTACTGTCATGTCTCCATCTAAGCCTTCTCCTGCAACTTCTGCTTCTGTCATCAGGCACCACAGTATTCACTCTGTATGCAGCACTGGTGATAGAGAGGAAGTCAGTGCCAGTGACTCTGGAAAGCACAAACTTCACTAACCTACTAGGGCAAGTGTGTCTGGGACCTGTGGTGCTTCTGTCTGACTGTGGTTGTGTGTGTTTTCCAGCTAAAATCATTAGACCCAGCCACATCTTGTGGGAGCGCACTTGTCACGCTGAGTTTTGCACAAAGTTCACCAACTGTCATGGCGGCATTTGAGTTTGTTCAGATTGCAGATTTTGACATTCCACGTGATGGTGTCTCTTATGTTTGGGATCTACATAAGCAGACTCAGGCATCAACCTGTTGTGTGCTGATTCATAGGCAGGCTAGCAAGAGTTAATCTCTGCTAATCTGCTTGGTTCTTCAATCACATGTTGGTGGGAGATGTATCACATCTGCTCCCCTCCTATTTATACTATTAGAATACTTCTACCCGTTCCAGCTATAGTTTATTCTGTGTTAGTCTGTGTGGTGCGGTGTCCAAGACTCTCTCTGGTGAAAATTGTTTTTAGTACTGCTTTTTGCTTGGTGCTGTTGCTGAGTGTAGCCCTGTTGTTTTGTGCTTCCTTCCTGGTCTTGTTTTCCTTCTGAATCTCTTATTGTCTTATCCTGTGTATGTGCATGCTATGTGGCAGAGTTTTACTTTTTTCCTTGTCTGTCTTTTTCTGTGGTTTCAACACACTACTGTCCCATTCCACCCTAGAGGGGGAGGGGTATTAGATCAGGACTGATCAGTAGCAAGACCAGGTAGGAAACTCATGCCTTTCCACTATTAGGAGTATCCCTGATAATAGGGATGGCATATGGCCCCTAGCTTGAGGGACATTTTAGGAGCCCTAGTTCCCCGCTATCTCAAACTTATCATGACAGCAACACACCTTTTTTATCTTTCAGCATTTTACTAGTAGTCTTGTACTACTGCTTCTCTGGATTGATCTTCTTACTGCCCTTTTATATTTATCCCCAGTTTTGACCTTGGCATAATTTCCGATCAATTCTCCTGCCTGCTGTTTTGTACTTTGCTAGCATCTCCATTTCTATCTTGGCCTGATTTTCTGACAATTCTCCTGCCTGCTATTTTGTACCTTTTTGACATCTCTGTTTTGACCTTGGCTTGATTTCCTGATGATTCTCTTGCCTGTTGTTTTTGTCCTCTTTTACCCTGTTATCTACCTCCTGGTTTTGACCCTGCTTGGCAACTATTCCCATCTCTGGATTGCAGCCTTTCAATAGGTAGCAATCTCTTGGATCCTGTAGTAAATCAAAATCCCTTTAAAAGGGTTAAAGGGTGTAAGGGTTTTTGGGATCCTACCAGTGGGCACCTTGTGCTTAGTCTGTTTGAGATAGCCATTCTGTGCCTGTGGTGCCGGAAAGCTGTCACACTATAATTTTTATATATGTAAATTTTGCAATAAAATCATAGCTCACCATTGTCCCCTATCCAGCAGAACACTCCTGAATTGATGGAGCGATCTCAAAAGGTAAGGGCTATGTCCCAACGTTCACTCAATCAAGCAAAACAATGCTGCTGGCTTTACTGTGTGTGTTACTGACTTCATTGCTCAGTAATTTCTCCTCGTAGTAGGAGACAACATCTTTGAGCTCTGCACCTACTAACATCCATAGCAGACTTTTCTATACTTGAGTGTGCATTTTATTCTTATTTTTTTCATATCCATTGTATTGGTACATTGAGATACTTCTCTACGTACCAATGCATTTCTATACATCTGTACTCTAGTGGAAAAATAAGTCAGAGATGATTTTCTTTTAATAAAATTACTAAAAAATAATGAAAAACAATAACAATAACATTTTAATGAAATTAACCTATTACCAACATATGATGTACAGGTACGACATGCTCCTTGACTTTGATGCAGGTTTGCACACCGAGCTTACATGTTTGTTTTCAGATTATGGTTGAATTATTCAGCGACAGGTGGAGCAGAAATCTGCACATGGCAGTTAGCCTGCTAAATGCTGTCAAACCTTGGTAGTAGCATTTAATACGTGCCCGGCAGGCAATGTGCAATTTTATGTAGTCATCTGCACACCCTTGATATGATAGCAGTGCGCTGATAGGTTGCCATTACAGCCGGGGCTACTGAAGACACACGTGCTTGTAAGGTTGGTTCTGCTGTGAAATCCAGCGTTTACCTGGCATTCATGGGGGATCCTGATTTTTGCTATACATAGCAAAATTGTAGTATTGCTGTCTATAGCACAAGTGATCGGATGATTGAAAGTTCAAGTCTCCTGAGGACACTATCAAATACAGTGAAACATAAAAAAAGTTTTTAAAATATGAAAAAAATATTAAAGGTCGAATCCTCCCCCTTTCACCCAATTAAAAATGAAGAAATTTAAAAAAACCAAAAACACATATTTGATATTGCTGCTTTCAAAGAGTCCAATCTATCGGTAAACAGCATAACGACAAAACATATCAAAACGCCAGAATCACATTTTTTGGCCCTGCACAAAAAAAGCAAAAACTGTAATAACAGGTGATCAAAACATTATATCTATCCCAAAATGGTATCAATAAAAATATTGACATGGAAAGCAAAAAATGAGCTCTCACACAGCATCTGATAATAAAAATGTAAACTGTAATGGCTCTTGTAAAATGATAATATAAGCAAACATTTTTATTTTCTGATTTTTTTTACCACTTCAATAAAATATAATCTATGAATGTTTACTATCTGCATAATCGCACTGATATGGAGAAATATACTTTTTTAAATAAAGTGCTTTATAGTAAAGAAAGTAAGCAAATAAATGATATTTTATAAGAATACAATTTTATAGCTCTATGGTTACATTCTATATACTAAAAATAATATTATAAAATGATACAAAACAACATCACTTTCCAGAGTATGTGTAATAAAATCACTCAAGCGTGATATTTACAATACTGGAAGAAGTTGGAGGGATTCTTCAAGTGAAATAGTTTCTAATGTTTAACTTGTTATATTAAAAAGAGGAATTGAGTAATTAACACCAATGCTATACAAATTACTCTTTAGTGACTTGTATGTATTGTAACCTTGCTTTTGGAAATTGAGCTTATTGTTTATGCATTCAGAGTATTGTATTTTACATACAGTATATGGTCATAGAATACAATGGAGAACAAAAAGAGTTATATGCTTGCTAGGAAAAAAATATGTACCACAAATAAACAAATTGCATAGCGCATTAGTAAAAGCCAGAACATACAGATCAAGGAAACATGACAAAGTGGATAAGTGAGATCTTGACAACAGCACAATACAGTGATTACCTAAACATCGATACCAGTACCATGGTGTCAAATAGCTGAACAAATCGTTAAAAAATTAATGTGTTTGTAGTACCAACTTTGGCATAATTTATACATTGATCATGGCTGAAAATATGCAGGCTTATATCAAAATTAGGGAAACATAACTAGAAACCAGTAAAATAATTTATGTATGTGAAACGTGCATTAGGGCTTCCCCCTCTAGGGGTTCTCAGTGAGTTTCTTGGTGGCACTCTTTTCTGGGTATGTTTCCCTTGAGCTGTATGTTCAGGTTTTTATGAATGCACCATGCACTTTGTGTAAAAAATGTTATTTACTACAAATACACAAAGTGCATAGTGCAATAATAAAAATCTGAATGTGATGTATTTGCCCCAGCATTTCCTGTGAGGTATATGTTTCAGCCCCAGCGTAATCTCTATGATGTCTATGGTTCAGCCCTGGCATCTCTTATGTAATGCATATGTTGCAGCCCCATTGTCACATATGTGATGTATTCACAACAGTCTCAGAGTCTCCAGTATGATGTATATAGACCAGTCTCAGTGTCTGCTATGTGATGTATACAGCAGTCTCTGAAATTCCTTTATGATTTATATATACAGCATTCTCGGTGTATCCTTTGTGATGTATACAAAAGTCTCAGTGTCTACTTTGTGATGTAAATGCTTCAGCCCCAGCATCTCTTATATTATTCATATGCTTCAGCTCCAGTGTCTTCTATGTGATGTATTTACAGTAGTCTCAGACTCTTTTATGTGATGTAATTGTTCGAGGCTCAGTATCTTCTATGTGATGTATATGCTGCTGCCAAAATGACTCATGTTATGTACGGTATATAACAAAAGTGAGTATACTCCACATTTTTGTAAATATTTTATTATATTTTTTCGAGGGATAACAATAAAAATATGACACTTTGATACAATAAAGTAGTCAGTGTACAGCTTGTATAACTGTGTAAATTTGGTATGTTTTCTAAATAACGCAGCACACAGTCATTAATGACTAAACCACCAGCAACAAAAGTGAGCACAACCCTTAGTGGATTGGCCAAATTGCACCCAATTAGCCAATGCTAAGCAGGTGTTTAATTTGCTGTTTTCACTCACACACTGTCATACTGGTCACTGAAAGTTCAACATGACCCCTCATTGAAAATATTTCTCTGAGTGTCTGAGTAAAATAATTGTTGCTTTATATAAAGATGGCCTTGGCTATAAGAAGATTGCCAACACCCTGAAACTGAGCTGCAGCATGTTGGCCAAGACCATACAGCAGTTTAACAAGACGGTTCCACTCAAAACAGGCCTTGCCATGGTCTACCGAAGAAGCTTAGTGCACATGCTCAGCATATTCAGAGGATGGTTGTCTTTTCAAAATAGACATATGAGTTCTGCCAGCATTACTGCAGAGGTTAAAGAGGTGAGGGGTCAGCCTATCAGTCCTCTGATTGTACGCTGCACACTGCATCAAATATTTCTATATTGCTGTTGTCCCAGAAGGACGCTTTTTCTAAAGATGATTTGCAAGGAAGCTGCAAACAGTTTTCTGAAGACAAGCAGATCAAGGATGATAATTGCTAGAACCATGTCCTGTGGTTTGATGCAACCACGATAAACTTATTTAGATCAGATGGTGTCAATCATGTATTGCGGTAACTGGGAGAGGAATAAAAAGATGAGTATTTCTTGCCAACAGTCAAGTCTGGTGGCAGGAGTGTCATGATTTGGATCTGCATGTGTGCTGCTAGCCATGAGGAGCAACAGTTCATTGAGTGAACCATGACTTCCAACATGTACTGTGACATACTGAACAAGATCATTATACCCTCCCTTCAAAAACTGGGCTGCAGGGGATAATTCCAACATAATAATGACCCCAAACACACCTTCATATCTCTAAGACCACCACTTCATTGCTTATGAAACTGAGGGTATAGATGCTGGACTGATGTCTCGAGACGCTAACCCTATTAAGCATCTTTGGGACATCCTCAAATGGAAGGTGGAGGTGTGCATAGTCTCTAACATCCATTTCCATAATCTTGTCATGGGGGAGTGGAAGATTCCAGTGACTCTTGTGAAGCTCTTGTGAATGCTATGCCAAAAAAATTTAAGGCAATGCTTGAAAATATGGGTTGACACAAAAATATTGACTTTTTTTTTACACAATTTGACCATTTTCCCTTAGGGATGTACTCACGTTTGTTGCCAGAGGTTTAGAAATTAATGACTGTGTGTCGAGTTATTTATAGTGCACACCAAATTTACAAATGAGCAATTTCTCGCAATGGGTCGGACGATAATCTGCATGAGAATCTGCCTCCAGAGCTTATTTTAATTTAAGAGGAAGTTAACAGCGTGATATATGATGGTCACTGTCTGTTCTCCTGACTTCACTGCAGAGCTGTGTGTGATTATAACTGATTTATTGCTATCAGTGAGAGAAACAAAATTAAAATTTTGTAGTTGTGATACCTTTTTTGATTATAAATGACACATCTGCAGGTTCTTTTCAGGGCTTCAGCTTCCATCTCACAGGCATCCTCTATTGCTATATTGTTGCAATACAGCAGGGCTATGAGAGCTACAGCTGCTAACGTGTTGGTAAGAAGACAATTTTTTCATCTGCTGTTTTCATTTCTCGTCTCAAACTGGTATAACCCCCCTTATTTAAAATAACCCCTGGAAGCAGATTCTCATGCAGATCAGTGTCCTACCCATAGCCTGGAACAGCTCATATATATATATATATATATATATATATATATATATATATATATATATATAAAAGAAAAATCTGGATGTCTTTGGAAAAAAACATCGGATTGCAGATAGCTTCCTATTACCTACATGCCCATATTGATGGCTTAGTAGGGTTGATACTACTGACAGACGCCCTTTAATTAAATATTTAACCAAATATAGCAAGATAAATTAGAAATTGATCATTTTTACAGCCCCCTAATGATAATATAAATATCCAAGCCGCCCCTTGCAGAAAAATGGTTCCCCACCGCTGCTTTACATAATATATTTTAAGCCGCAGTGAAAATATTCAGAGTTATTATTTCAAAAGTTTATAAAAGAATCACTTCTCACTGGTGTTCTTAACATTGATAGATTTGCATTTGTATAGATATTTTTAATTATTATCGCTCTTCCTTTTTGTTGTATAAAACCTTTACACTTACATTATGTAAGATTCAATTATGGCTCAGTTTAAAAGTTTAATGTATTCTCACAGATCCTGAAAGCTGCAAATCTCCTCCTACCCTTACTTAAGATTAATCGGATCATTTTTCTTTGAATGTAGCCTCAATATGATCTTTTTATCATAGGATAGCATAGTCAATACTTTTTGAATTAAAACATTAATAGATATCTGGTAGACAGACCAGCTATATAAAAAAGTTCTAAGTAGTTATACATATATTTGTCTAATATTTTAATAATTCACTGTATTCATATTTTAGCTTACTATTTAACAACTGCTGTAGCAGTTCTTGCTGTAAGGAAAAATGCTAAAAGATTTTTATGTACAAATTTCAGATCATTTTTTTGATAGAATGTTATAGGATCAAACAGATCTCTTTATGTCACGCTTTGACACGTAGTGGACACGTTCAGAACAACCAAAGTTTGGATGACAAAAATACAAACAACAGTACAAAAGGTAGGGGGAACACCGGGGATACAATAACAATGGTGGACCCTAGCTCTAGCGAGTGGGATAGGTGGACACCTCCTACACTCACCTGCTGCTGACTATGCTCCTAACTAGGCCCTATACAATCTCCTCAACTGTCGCTGAGACCCTAAGAAAAACCCTGTACTGGCCCTAACTAGTGCGTTGGCTGGTGGCAGACGCTAGCTCCACCGCTGCATAAATGCAGGAACAAGCCTTCACAGGTCTTTACACCGATGCGGCCAGAGAACAAATGGCTTTGTATCTTCAACAGGGATTGCTGGGTAACACCTCTATTTAAACTTGAAGTGTGTCCTTACAAAGTTCCTGCAGCTGACACACTCAACTAGAGACTGCTGGAGAATCTGCCACAAGAAAAAATGACATTAACCATTTAGATACTGAAGCCACATTTAAATGTGGATAACCCGATAGAGATGAGAGGCTTTCTTTAATCTCCATAAACAGGGAGACGACCGTGACAATATATCAATCAATATTAATTTTGTAACTTTGCATAGATCTTTTGTATTACAGTCACAGCAGGATTGTACTTATCCATTTATTACAGTTTGTTTGAAGGAGCTAACGAAATTTATCTTTGGAATTGTAAATTTTGGTAAACATGAAGAGATATACGTCACTCCTGGTAAGAATAGTTGCCCTAATAAGTTCCCAATTTGTATGGCTCTAGTGTAAAAGATCAGACACTCTGTGTTGAGAATGGTAACAAAAAAGAACTTTAATCACAGCTGCCGGTGGGTGGGTCTACGTAGTGCAGTAAAATAAATAAATAATTAAAAAAACGGCACTGTGATTGGTTGCAGTGAGACAGCGATCACTCAGCATGGGGGCTCATCTGAATGCAACCAATCATAGGCACCGGTGGGCGGGGGAAGCAAGGAATATGACATGGAATAATGAGTGGCCGGTATTTTCAAAAACTGGAGAAGCCACCGGAGCAGTGTGACAGCTGTGCAGCGCCGCGCCGGTGATTGGTCAGTGATCAGTGAGTATGAGAAAGGGGACAGAGGGATACACCGACAGACAGAGAGAGAGACCAAAAGATCTGTGTTCTGTTTGTCAAAAAAAACGATTTCTGGAGCTGCTAGCAGCTACTGGACACTGTGTTCAGCCCTTACAAGGACTATTTATTATTTGGATCTACGAATGCTCTCCCGCACACAATACAGTCTATCACCACCACCAGCTCCCTATCACTGCTTGTTCACAAAATGGCCGCTGGCTTATATAGCCCCTATGATGCTGTGCAGCCAAGCCAATCACAGTAACACTACAACAAAGATGGCTGCGGCGTTACTGTGAGGGCAAGCAACATCAGATGTGTTCATTGGCTGGAAAACAGGCACCAGGAAGTCAGAAATGAAAATGAAAGTATCGGAGCGGATGTTGTTTTTTCCATCGGATATCGAATGGTGCAAATAACCTGCTATCCATCGGATACCGAATAGTGGTAAATACATTCGCTCATCCCTAATCACCATCCATTCTACTTGGATTAATACATCACTGCTGCTAAAAACATTCACCCAGTGAGCCATGAAATTCTTGGATTTTCCCTTCTAATAGTTTCCACTGTATGTGTATACAGTTCAGTGAGGCAGCATTTTGCATATGAGAACACAGAGAAGGTGCCTCTGTCTGCAAGAAATAATGGTGGCTGGGTATCTTTCAGTAAGGCTGAGCGCATGTCATAATTTCTCAAATAACAATCAACTCCACTAGATGATTCAACAGTAAGTGCACCACCAGCAACTTACTGTACCTACGTGAGAGTTTGGTTGACCCTCAGGTATATGTCTAGGAACACTCACCTGTTTCCATGGCACAAAATCAAGTATATCAGGTGTTTTGATGGCGATAGAGAAGGATTACTCAGAGTACTGGCTCTTTTCCACCTGTGATTTTCATGTGTGAGTGCAATCCGATAAAAAATTGGATTGCACTCACACCAATGTTAATCAATGAGCCAGTTTCCTTTGTCCTGTTTTGTCTCCACATGAATTGTGCTCTCGGTGCAATTGCAGCATGCTGCGTTTTGCACCGAGTCTTGGCTCACGCATGTGTAAAATCGCACTGCACTTGCATGTTATGCAACTGCAGTGTGATGTACACAGAGACAGACAATGGAGGAGATGGGGAAAATGTGCTCCCTCCATCTTCTCTGCTCCTGTGATGTGATCGCAAGATCGCATTACAGTCGCATGACCCTCGGCTGACACCCGCAGTAGAGCGTCATTAGCATATCGCTTCCGATGCTCCCACATCGGAAGCGGTACGCAAGTGAAAAAGATTCTTAAGTCAAACAGTAGTGGTGGATGACAATGATTGGTGATAATGACACTGACCAGGTAGTACTTGGGTGACAGAAAGATAAGCACTTTTAGAAGTGGGAGGACAAGCAGCTGGAGATTGCTCTGATTGCCTGTCACTTAGTTTTCCGATGTGAGCAGGTAATGAGGCATAATATGCTGATGGAGAGTCATAGTTTCTAGTTTATGTAAGCTCCATCCATGACTTATATTCCTACTGCTGACTGCCAATGAGTCATTTCGTGGCAACATGCCAAAGAACTCCCACAAACAAGAATACTACACGTACATTGAATTTGACTTCTTGAGTACTCTACTTTCCAGTTCCAATTTATTGGTTTACTAATTGTGGTAAAAAAAAATGAAAAATTGGTAAACATTATACTCATTTCCAAAATATATAAACAAAAAAGTGTCACTGGCAGCAAAGATAGTGGTGTGTAAGATAAAAAAAAACATCATGGCAAAGACCATAGTAGCTGGTAGCAGCAGCACCCCCGCCACTGCTGGCACTAGTCATCCTAGTAGTATTAGTAAAGCAGGTCTCAGTCATTACAGTAATCTGCAGTGTATTGTTAATGTGTTAATTGACACCTGCAAATGTCCTTTTATCCATAGCCAAAAGGTTTGATGTCACTTGAACATTAATAAAAAAAAATCAGAAAAAATCAAAAAGACACAAAAATGCTGCAAAAAACCTTTTCTAAATGCTGAATGTGATAATTACTTTTTCTCCAGAGCCGATATACTCTAATTTTGTCAGCAACTTAATTGTTTTAAGGTTAATCATCAGTAAGTATCTAGGTTAGATTTTACCATCACTCTGGGACCACACTAGCTTCATGTGTACATTTTATTTTGGTGTATGGATGGATAGGGAGAGAAGGAGAAAACTAGTACAGCTGACAAATCCATTTTGTGTAAGAAATTAAGCAACTGCCAGGGAATGAACTCATATGTTAAGAATATAATCATAAGAAGACACATGGGAACTTGTAATTACACGGCTTCACAAAGGAAAGAGCAGAGTTTTTTCTGTTGGGAAGTAGTGAAAAGAATCATAAAATGTGTGTAATGGAGAATCTGTCAGACAGTAAAAGTGATGAATATAACCAATTTATTACTGTCTGTCAACCATGGCTGATCAGCCTACATGGCCAGCATTTAGACTCCTAAAAGAGATGTAATTCATTTTCTTCCTTCCTGTTGTGTGTTTGTATTGTTATTAATGATCCTCTGCAATATTAGTCCAGCCAAGTAAGTGGCATTTACTTGTTAATGATGCATTTACAGTTCAACTCTTCACATATTTTGCTACTTCTATATTTTTACCATTTATGAGCAGAATAATACCATGTATCAAGTTCTGCAAATAGGGTAATTGATGAGTAAATTTAATATCTTGTGTACAGGCTAAATATGAAGATGTGGCTTGCTTTGGTTAATTGCAATTTAAAATATTACATTTATTATAGTGATAAAATCTCAATTACATTTTTGAGCACTGGGAATGTGTTTTGTAGCTCTAGAAGGAGGCTATTTACTCTGCCTGCTGTGGAGCACGGCAGCTCGAAAGTGACTCAAACCAGCTAGGTTCAACTCTGTCCACCACTATGATCCTAAAACCAAGTATAAAGGATACCACAGTGATGAAAGGAAAGAAGAAGAAAAGCCCTTTCATACAAACTATTTTCCCCAATTAGAATATTACCGATATAGGTCTGCTTATGCAAAGGCTCAACTACAAGCTGAAGTCATGCATAGCCAACTCATTCATCTCTGGCACTAGTCATCCTGATAGTATTAGTAAAGCAGATCTCAATCACAACAGAATAAATTAGTCTGCAGTCTATTGTTAGGCTGAGCTCACATGTCCTGTAATCAACCATTAGAATGGATCCTGCAGCGATCCGTTAGGAAAACATTTTCACAACTTTTTTGTCCATTGTTAAATAACTTATGTCTGACGGATCCATATTTTTTAACATTTGAGTCTATAGAGATCAAATCTGTTAACAGATTCTATTTAATCATCCATTTTCCTTGCATTTTTAATGGATCTGTTCTCCATGATACACAATGTTATAAAAACAGATTTGGCACACACTATTTTGCCAACAGATCTCTGCAGGATCTGTTCTAATGGATGATTACAGTACATGTGAACTCAGGCTTAGTGTGTTGCTTCCCATTGGCAATTATGCTTTTATCCATAGACAAATAGTTTGAGGTCACTTAAACATTAATAACAAAATTAGAAAAACAGTCAAAAAGACAAAAATGCCTCAAAAGCCTATTCCAAATGTTGAATGTGATCCAGTTACTTTTACTTTACAGCTGCTATGATTAGTGATGAGCGAGTGTGCTTGGAACTGTTTGTTACTAGGGATGATCGAATACCTCAAATTTTCGGCTTTGCAAATATTTTCCGAATAGGCCGCTATTCGACTATTTGTGAATATTCAATGCACAATGTAAGTCTATGAAAAACCCAAATAACAACTATTTGGAACTATTCGAGCTTCCCATAGACCTACATTTTGCATTGAATATTCGCATAGCGGCGACCTATTCGGAAAATATTCGCGAAGCTGAATATTTGAGGTATTCGATCATCCCTATTTGTTACTTAATAGAGAATTAGTGTGCTCGGGTACTCGCTGAGCTGCATGATGTGTGCAGGGACTCCAGGAGGTGCCATTCACAGTCACTGAATGCCTTTCCTGGTAGATAGAACAACATTCTTGGACATAGTGTGAAAAAAACTACTCCTTCCTGCAAGAAATGCTCTGTTTATGGCTGGCTGTATGTGGACAGAAACCCGACCAGTCCAATTTGACCTTCCATACTGCTCAAAATGTGTCGAGCTTGTCCGAACGTCTAACCTGCTCAAAATGAAGAGTAAGCAATCACTCATGTTAGTGCTCGTCCATTACTAGATATACTATAATTTTGTCAGCAACTTAATTGTTTTAAGGTTAATCATCTGTAAGTATCTAGGTTAGATTTTAAAATCACTCTGGAATCACACTAGCACCAAGTGTATATTTTATTTTGGTGTATGGATGGATAGGGAGAGAAATAGAAAACTAGGGCAGCTGACAAAACTCATGTAGAATTAGAGACACATGAAAATGAGATAATTGATTTGATGCAAATGAAATTCAAGGGACATTTCTTAAATTCCGCAGCTTCCAACTAATATGAACAATAAGCGATTTGATTCATGTGAATCACCAAGATAAAAGTGGCCATTTTAATCATTGCTGAAGATTGTATGCATTAATGACTGCATGAGCACCCTCATATCACATGGCAGATATCACATCACATATTATAGCGTCACCAAAACCAGGAGAAACAATTATACCCTATATCTCTTGCAGTTATCCACCAGTTAGCATTTCTTACTGTGCATTCTGTCTCATCCTCTCTTCCATTCAAGAGACTAAAAGAAGTTGCATAGGAGACCTCACAGTGTTAGACATATATTTTGAGGATGATTGGACTACCTGTAATTTGAGATTAGTTTTTTTGCAACAAGTCAAATATTTTGGAAAAATTTGCTGAAGCTGGTTCATTTTGTTTCTGTTAAGATTCCATCACCATTAACTAGTAGGTTTTCTTATTTAAAAGCCAGCAAATAATATATTTACCAGAATATATATAGAAAAATATAAATCCAGAAAATAAACAACCTAATTCAAAGTATTAAACTGATCTACATTTTTATATTTTTTTACCACATTTAAAATCCTACTATGTAAAGATAGAACTGTTCAATAGCATGTTCTAGTGTCCATCATTGGAAATCCAAAGGAAATATGCCATCTGAGTAAAATGAGTAGTCCTTGAGGAATTAAAGCATTTATTTATAGGCAGGGAATCATTTTCATTTTATAGTCATTGGTGAGCACAAACTGATTTGTGTGCATACTTCTATAGATTATCTGTCTGTTCCAACGATTACCTATAAGTTGCTGACTTCTTATGGTACACATACAGTATATAAACCTATTTTGTATTGTTGTTTTAAATATTGTTTGTGTATTATTATTTCTTTCTTCAGTAGAATGTGTACATTTCTGGGCTTTGTGAGTTGGAGATTGCAATACACACCATACTTGTCGCTATGCCATCATGTTTGTCGGCAGACTAGTGCAGGGACAAAGCTTTGGTAGGCAATGGCAGGTACGCAATAAAGAGGAACACACAAGTTTTCAATCCAAACAGTGTTTTATTCCCATGAATAGCGTAAAGAAAAACAAAGTCTTACATTAGATGGGAATGTAAATCAAAAGTCCTGTTTATCACAAAGCCAGCGACAATGGTGAATTCCATCCTTTACATGAGCTTGGATGCTTGGCATGGCAGCTCGCCAATATCAAAATTGGCCAGTTCTTGCTACTTGCCAATCTACTGCCCCAAATGTTCATAGTATGCAGGCACCGTGTATCTGCCTGAGGAAGGAAACAGTCTAGCTATGGCTGAACTTGTCTGCATGTCTGAAATGTATTAGGCTGTCCTAATAGCAGATAAAAAATATGGTCCATCATGTCAAATACATTGTGGCTTTTGATTCTGCTTTTGCTTTTTGTAGCCCTAATACTGGCAAAGATAGGGGAACATTGTGTCTGCTGGGATCAAAAAGGAGTCTCTTGGTCGGTCGTGAGCTCAGTGAACATCTGATACATGAAAGCTTTGCAGAACAGTTAACCCAGCTTATTCTAGTTATACAGTAAGCCACAGAGTTTAATAGTTTAGATAGGTCAAATGTGGTGACGGATTTTCTTTAAGTGGGTGTATTTCTGAGAGAAATATTGCATTTAAGTTCAGGACATGTGACATACAGGAAGTGTAAATCCTTTATCAAACTACAAAGTAGCCAGAAAGTTCCTGGCATTATAGTTTATGCCATTTAAAATTTCAGTTAATGGCAAATCAATTACTAACAGCAAATAGAGAGCAGCAGTTATAACCTGCTCAGGCCAAGGAACTAATGCACAAGCAGGATGCAGCAAGACCCCCAATAAGGTGGAGGCATCACAGGTGCAAGAAGAGCAAATCACTCCCACACTTCAATATATAGAGGGGGCTATTGCTGGATGATAAAATTGCACACAGATGGCTTGTATAGGGTGTACTTAAAGGTGCATAGTAACTGGCTAGCAGTCTATTAGTTATGCCCATACTATTCGACTAGGCGGGCTGACCAGTACTATCTAAGTGCACCAAACAGGGACAAGGACGCCAATATACAAGACCTAACATTAAGGGGCCTGGCTACACCCTGTATAAAATGTTATGTGCCAATAAATATATATAAAATATATATGAGGTATTAGATGGTATTATGGCAAAAATACGTTGCCCACAACCCACGTCACGGGTCCTCATGCTTGTTGGTCCCTACACTGATATATAAATAAAAAAGCAACAAAAAGAGGGAAACAAATTCAGCCCTCTATTTGCTGTAAGTAATTGCTAAATTTTTGTAGGAGATTTTTATCCCTCTTTTTGTTGCTTTTTTATTTATATATCAGTGTAGGGACCCACAAGCATGCGGACCCGTGATGTGGGTTGTGGGCAACTGTATTCTGGCCATAATACCATCTAATACCTCATATATTGTATATATTTTTTTTGCACATAACATTTTATACAGGATGCAGCCAGGCCCCTTAATGTAGGCCTTGTATACTGGAGTCCCATTCCTGTGTTGTGTACTTATATAGTACTGGGCAGCCCGCCTAGTAGAATAGTATGGGTGTATCTAATAGGCTGTTAGCCAGATACTGTGCAAATACATGTGTGAACGGCGCCCTATACAAGCCATTTGTGTGCAATTTGAAAATCCAGCAATTGCCCCCTACATGGATTGTAAGTGTGTGAGTGATTTGCTTCTTTTTTTTACCTGTGATGCTTCCACCTTATTGGGTCTTGCAGCATCCTGCAAGTGCATTAGTTCCTTGGCCTGGGCAGGTTATAACTGCTGCCTTCTATTTGCTGCAAGTAATTGCTGAATTTTTGGAGGAGATTTTCATCCTTCTTTTTGTTGCTTTTTTATTTAATGGCAAATCAACCAGCAGGAGATGATTCTTTTTGCCCAGCAACACATTGTTCGCTGTATGACTTTTGTCTTATAAATTCTCAAGTTGTAAAAATTGCTTAAAAGCGCTTTAGTTTGCATAAATCAAAAGAAGGAGGGGGTTGTGTGAAATCAATGCTGTGCCTTTTGTCTGTTGGGGAAGATGTCCTGTTTGTTGAGTAGAATCCAGAGGAGGTGTAGGAGGAGACAGAAACTGTTAGTCGTGGAGGCTTCACTACCTATCCCATTTCTGGTGATGCATCGCTGCCACTCAAATATTCACCCTGTGGACCTTAACACTCATTTATTGTCCTTTCCCATAGTTGACTCTCTAGATGTTTCTCCTGCATGGAAAAGCACAGAGCAGGCTCCTCTTTCTGAAAAAAAAAGTAATGGCTATGTGTAAAGAACATGGAGGATATAATTTCATGCCAATCAACTGTGTCATATCTGGTCCAAGATTATAGACCCCGTTCAAAATGGGAAACTGAGAGAGGAAATCTGGCTCAGCCTGTGTTCGAGCTACAAAAGCTCCAAATGAAAAAAAAACTCACACCCCTAGCAGCTTTGCTAGGATCCGTGCCTTATGGCAGGACAAAACCCTACTAGGATCCAAAGCTGCTTAACTGTTTCAAAGACACCCCCCAAAAAAGGGGAGCCGTAATTTCATAAAGAGCTATTGTGTTATCATACATCCTAGCTGTATACCGGTAACCTTTTTGATTCCTCGAAAATGGGACAAACACCTGCTTGGGTCTAGACCCATCTTAGCATGAGTAGCAGGGGCCTGACCAGATTCAATAGCATCAAAACCGCCTCTCTATAACCTTCTGCTTAGAATTTGTGTTCTATCATATGTTTTCGAGTTATAGCTTCAAAACCCAAGGGGAGGAAAACTAGGACTACCCCGAAGGCTGGAAAAAGAGTTACCACCTGAGGGGTTCATTGCTCATATGAGTCAGTGGCCCGACATTCTTTTGTAATGGAGATCACATTGTCATATCATGTTGGAACAAACTGGAGACTGCTGTTACCACACATCTCTCATATGGCCTAACATCCAACTGGATGCTGATTTTTGTATCATCTGCTTATACTTATTGTGTTACCACCTGTATTTTGATATCTGACTATCTTATCTGTATATCCACTGTGCATATAATGTTTTGTCTAGAGTACCCGTAAGGCGATTAATTATCCAATTTAACCTTAGGCTGCTCTTTTATTTTGATCCATGAATTTACATGTTTGTTCGTGTTCTTGGTGTAATGTCACATGCTACTGGGACTGGTTTCTGGCCTGACATAATCCCAGTAATGGACCGGGCTTATATCTAACAAGGAACTGGTGGCAGTTCTACCAGGCTGGCAAGGCTTAGGGCCTGCACCAGAGTGATGTATTGATGTGGCATGTACACATGTAAAATTTGAATAGTAAAACAAATCTGGAAATAAGATGGTTTGTGACATACTAATTTTGTGAGGTAAGCAGACACAGTTAAATATTAGGGAAGAGTGAGCATGCTTGGGTGCCCGGTACTCGTTACAAGCAGTCAGACCCTTGCATGGAGTTGACTAGTCAACCATATATAATTGAAGTCGATGGGGAACTGAAGAATTTTTCCAGATGATCTTCCTGGAAAAATGCTTGCATTTCCTATTGACTTCCATTATACATTTTACATGAGTTGAGCCCATCCGAGCATCCGGCTGTTCGTCATGAGTACCAAGCCCCAGATCATGGTTGTGCTTGCCGATCAGTATAAAATATCTTTATGCTCAGGAATTTTCAATTATTTTTTTAATTCTTGAAAAGCAACCATTTAGTCTAAGTTTTCACAACACTTTAGTCTCTGGGGTATTTGATCAATATTTAAGGCTTTATCTTCCTGTCTTTATTGCTGAGCTGTGAACTCCAACCTCATCTCACTATCTTAAATCACTCCACAATGGTTGCTGCATACCCTGCCTAAGTTGTTATACAGGTTTGTCCCTCCTGATTGGCTGCTTGTACACAACTCACTAAATATTAATATACACAATAAAGCTTGATATCAAAATGGTATCTATTTATCCATAGATTAATTTATCTATGTACTATGTATCTACCCACTCAAGCATCTGCCTTGGTCTTTTGATAAAGATTGAACAGTAGGGATTATTTGTTGCACAGACCTTTCATATAGAAATAACTATGCAAATTTCAAGTTTTCAGGGCTTTTTCTTCCGGTAACTTCTATTTGGCTACTATATGGGTAGGTGGATGCCACTGTTGTTACTTCTATAGAAATATAATTAATTATATACATAGTTAACCTACTGTTAATAAATCAGCAACATTTTCCAAACACATTACTTTGGTTGCCATTTTAACTCAATACTATGCAATAAAACTCTCATTTTGTCAGAACACAATGTTGATCACTGATGATAATAATTTATTAAAATGTAAAAATATGAATTTTGTTTTATTAAAAAGTTCCTTCTTTCATGCATTCGCTCTTGTTCTGAGAACAGCAATGCTCGTAGTTATATATGTCTGGATTGCATTAGTAATTCGGAGCCTGAGACCTTAATATGTGTAGATTTAAGATTAGATTGAAAAGAAGAATGTGACAGACACTTTCAAATTGAACTATGTACAGGAGAAAATATTTAAAATAAATATAAATTCCGAGATCAGATGTGATGCTCTAATACTGAAAGAAGGCAGGAGTGTGAAACGCTGAACGTGCTCAAGCATATCTTTACCCAAAGTTGCATACATAACAATGATAAGGTAGAAATAGCAACACTATAAAACTAGACAATGTTATTATAGATAAAGCATTAGCCATTGTTGTAAATTGCTGCCATTGCTTTATAGAACAGTGATCTAATGGTGAGTATGGGTTTGATTTATAAAGAAAATAATTGGCAAGTCCTAACGATAGCCTTTGGTGGAAGAAAAAAATAACAAAAAAAATCCCTTTCTCCAGTAACATGTAAGATATCATAAAAGATATTGGCCTAAAGCAAGTGTGTTACTTGATTATCCTACATAGTGTGTGTTGGAGTGTATGCTTTCAGGAAATGACTACAGTAGTCAAAGATGAAAACGTCAGGTAGAATCCTCAAGATACTTTGTGATAGTTGGAAACTTATTTGTTATGGCAAAAAACATTACTTCCATAGCACATCTTGTTTCATTCAGTCTTTGTACATTTGGGAGCAAACCCTGTCAGCCAGTCAATAGGATTTACAATAAAGTCATATAATGCTCATCTTTGAGACAAGCTGTGTCTAAGACATTTATGGCCTTAAGTCTTTTAGTCTGACATCAATCAGAGGTTAGATATCTTACGGATTTTTATCCCGGCTAAATTACAGGCTGAGATCCTGCACAAGTATAGCCATGCATACTTTTCATATTCAGTGTTATGACAACCAATTTTCACGAAAAAAGAAATTATATTTGTACTATATTATATGCAATGAAAAAAATAAATGTATACAATCCAAGAACCAATTACAGTTATGTTGTAGGGTTACAAAGAAAAAAGGAACACGGGAAAAATGCAGCTCATACTTTACTAACATGTTGTGTCAAATCTATATATTATAAGTATTTTTCCTTTCTTATGTAGAATTTTGTAAATGTACAATTATGGTGTAAAAAACATCTGTGTAGTGACTCGCAAGTATGAGGACCCTTGACATGGGTTGTGAGCTTGAATATATTGGCCAAAAGCTTGATGTTACGGTTGCCGAGGGGCGGTGACTGTCAAGGGATGGACCCACTGGACCGTGTACCGGACTCCTCTGAAGGTACAACCAGCAGCAAACCCCTATACAGAGACTGTGTGATGCACTAATGGAAGGCGTAAATGCACGGCAGCCAGGGACCAGTAGAGATAGTCTCTTAGGGCCAGATGCAATCTCTCAAACGTCTGATGCCGGTGTTCTCTGATGAAGCACAGCAGACATGGTACCAATGTCACAGCAAGGATGGCTCAGAAGTGGCATCCTCAACAGGGATGGCTCAGGTGTGACATCCACAGCAGATATGACACAGGTGTAGCATCCACAGCAGGTATGGCACAGGTGTGGCATCCACAGCAGGTATGGCACAGGTGTGGCGTCCACAGCAGGTATGGCACTAGGACAAGATAGACCTTATAAACAGGTGACAGGTGCAAGGATACAACACAGTAGCACACAGGAACCTGAGAACTAGCAGCACACTATAGGCAATGTTGCCCAGGTGCCTCCTATACTTTAAGGGTAATTCGTGACCTCTGGAACAGCTTTCGGGTAATGAGATGCCATACCTTTACGAAAGGGGCATGGCCGTGTAGACACAGAAGCAATGCACGTGGCCTGGGTGCATGAGAAGGCCACTGCAGACCCCGGGCAGGAGAGAAGGCTGCAGAGCTATGGGACAGGTGAGAGGGAGGATGCCCCCGCTGGGGCCTGGGATCGGGAGCAGACGCTACAATTGACCAATACCTCAGTTTTACATACATAATACCTAAGTTTTCATCTTTTTATTGCACATTTCTCCATTTTTATGGAGGATGCAGCCAGGCCCTTCAGTGTTGGTTGGGTGTATTGGGGTATCGGTCTGTGAGGAGTCATCAATTGGTTTTAAGCTAGACACTGTGCATCACATGTACATTTGTGACTGGTACCTTATACAAGCCTCATCTGTGTGCGTTTGTAATATTAGGCAATAACCCTCTCAATGACTTGGTACGTTGCTAACCCGTCACTATTTTGTTCAAATGACCACAGTATTCGGCTTTAGCTGTCATCCATTGACTAAGTCAGATAAAAAGCCGGTCAGCAAGGAACCTCCGCAGTGGTACACAAGAGAATTGGAGGAGCAGTAGGTGAGTACATTATTTTAGCTTTATTTTTAGTTCACACTGGGGCCCTGTGTAGAAGTGGGAAAAACTGTTTAATGTTGATCAGTAGGATTGGTGTGCTGTAGGAGGTTTCTGAACAGCGGATATTCAGGATTTTGAAATATAATGGAAATAATACTTTCTTCCAATGAGATCAAATATCCACGTGTATTAATCATTTATAAAATGTTTATTTACATGAATCAATTAAAATGTAAAACAAAAATGTTATGTAAATTATGGTGAACTAATTCCCTTCCCTTTAAAGTCATTAGATTTTTATGATTTAATTTACAGATTATATCATTCTGCGATGTCTCTGCAGCCATAGAGGACACGTATGAAAGTCTTACATGCATTTGTAGCTCAATAGTGCCATAAATAGAATATTAGATTAAGCCCCTTACTGTATGAAGTAAAACACATTCAGACTTTCATTGTTCTCATCTTACTAGACTTCACACTAAATCCAGATAACATATTTTACAACCCTTGTAATTATTTTATGGTCAGATCAAAAATCTCTTTGAAATAAGACAAGGATATTTAGGCTTTATTTTATTCAGGACACAAATTGCTTCATTACCATTACTTTCATTTTCTTTTACAATTCTTTGCAAAAGCAATATCTAATGACAACATAAAACAAGGGGTAATTTGCAGTAGTTTTAACCTCGGTACTCTATTAAGATGAATAAAACATATGGTAAATATGTATACCTTTATGATCTGTCTGTAAGACACGCATCACTTGAAAAGTTGAAAACAAGATACATAAAATGTACATAGTACTTTAAAATAGTTTTTTGCTAAATTGAACTGTTTCTGAATATACAATGCAGTCATGTAAGCCACAATTAAGTTAAAAAGCATAGATTGTATCATTGCCCTTCCATGCTGATAACAGCAAGAATTTTAATGGCATACTGTACACTGGAGTGCATCCTCAGGCTAAAACTAGTGTGATTATGCAAATTACTTACACTATACTGACACTGGTTTGTCAAAATGTGATTCTTATTATCAAGCCATATTAAAATGACTACTTCACATTGTCAGTACAAATTATACACTTATATGTAGTCTAAAAAAAGCTTCAGTGTTCCAGTATATGAATTTAGTATTTAGAACAGATTATGGAGTATTTTTCTGTACCTTAACTTTGTTTTATTATGTATAAAATCTATATTTTTAATTGTTCATTTTATTACAGGTAATGTAACTGCCAAGGATATATTTGTATAAAAAATAATAAAAACACTAATGATGGGCGAGCTTGCTTAGCACTACTCGGTACTCGACTGAACATTACTGTGCTCGAGATACTCAATCGAGTATTCTGGTACTCGGGTGCCATGTTTGAGTCCCCGCCACTCATGTTTTGCATTTTTTTTTTATCAGCCAGTAAACATGCAGGAATTGCCTGCCAATCATAGTAGTGCTTTAGCCATCTTTGCTACTGGCATTATTGTAACTGGTCAGCAGCATAGCGACATTGGGTCTATATAATACCCAGAGATGCCAGGTTTTCTCCACTCAATCTGAAAATAGTTTGGGGACTGGGGAGAGATTCTGCTGGAAAATGGACAGTGTGTTATATCGTGACAGTACCTGCTGGTACAACAGTAACTAACAAACCTTTTCAGGGCTAATTGAAAGCTATTCTATTATCTAATATTGCCACTGTTCTGTAATTAGTGTAAGGCAAGCTTCTGGAGTAAGCATAGTGTATTAGGGGCATGTTGGAAGGGATTCTAGCCTTACAGACCATGCTACTGATACCTAAAAATTGTTATCTATTCTCTAATAATACCGCTCTTGTCTGCATCTAGTGTAGGGCATACTGTTTGAGTAGGCATAGTTCATTAGAGGCATGCAGACATGGATTGTAGCCTTATACAACCTGCTGCTGCTGTTAGGTAAAAAAATCTATTCTATTCTCTAATCAGTCCTCTCATAGTTTGCAATTAATTTTGGATAGGGATTCTGGAGTAGGGATCATGTGTTGCGTGCCTGAAGGCAGTGATTCTAGCCTTCCACAGTGTGCTGCTAATAAATAAACATTTTAATTTATTCTCTAATAACACTGCTTTTAGCTACATTTAGTGTATGACAAGCTGCTGGAGTAGGGATTGTGTATTACAGGGCTGTAGGCAGTGATTCAAGCCTTACACAGCATGCTGCTAGCTAAAAAAAAATCAATTCTATTCTCTATTAATACCCCTACTAATTTGCAATGTGTCGGTTGAGATTGTGAAGTAGGTATCTTGAATTACAAACCTAAAGCAGTGATTTAAGTGCTGCTGCTACCTAAAAAATTTAACCTATTCTCTAATAATACCACTCTTAGCTGCATTTAGTATATTGCAAGCTGCTGGAGGAGGGATTGTGTATTACAGCCATTCAGGCAGTTATTCTAGCTTTACAATCTGTGCTGTTGATACCTACAAAATTTAATCTATTCTCTAATAATACAGCTCTTAGCTGTATTTGGTAGAGGGCAAATGCTGGAAAATGCATAGTGAATTAGAGACATTTAGACAGGGATTGTAGCCTTACAGACCTTGCTGCTGCTAGCTAAAAAGTCTATTGTATTCTCTTATAATACCCCCTTTATTTGCAATTAATTTTGGATTGAGATTCTGGAGAAGGGATCGTGTATTAAGACCTGTTGTCAGTGATTCTAGCCTTACACATTTCCAGACTGCTTTCCCTGCAAATGTTGGCAATTAGGCTTATAGACACTGATGATTTCCACAACCTGATGTCGGTGCTCAACCTTCAGTAGTTGATCCTGAGCCCTCACTAGTTCTCCCAGTGTGGCGTACCCACCTTAAACACCCTTGTGTCCCATAACATCACCCATGCCACATAGTCATTTTGGCTAGGCCTCCTACTACCTGCATATTATATTTGCCAGTTTGAGAGTCAATAATTAAGAATGTGTTCAAAATTGAACAAAATATGGCATCATAGTCTATCCTCTATCTCTGCTGCTGGCTGTATTACCACACCTGCTGTTCATTTTGCTAAACAAAAAAGTAGAATCTGACTGTGTCCTGTACGTCTCTTTGCTGCCTTTATAGCCGTTTCTCATGCCCATTTTGGCTAGGCCTTGCACTGTCTGCATCTCTTTTACCACTTTGAGAGTCAAGAATTTAGAATGTTTTCAAAATTGATCCAAAGCTGGAATCTGAGTGTCTTTGAGACATCTCTTACTGACTGTATTGCCACTCATGTCCATTTTGTCCCAGTCTTGCACTGTCTGCATCTGCTTTACCACTTTGGGAGTCAAGAAATAAGAGTGTGTTTTACATTGATCCAAAACTGGAATCAGAGTTTCTCCTCCATGCCTGTTATTGTGTTGATTGTCATGCCTCCTGGTCGACTGAGTGTGCCCAACGCCTGGTTTCACAATCATACCACACTGCCTCTTCACCTATGCTTCACGCTGCTCAGTCACCTGTCAAGGACAAAGGCATGGATGCCCCCCCCGCCTGTCTTTGCACATTCGCAAACATCATCAGCAACCATGTCCACTTTCTTTGTCAAAGTGCTGTGTCTAGCTGTCATTCCCTGCAAATGTTAAGATTTAGGCTTGTAGACCATGATGATTTCCACAACCTCCTGGCGACGGCCGTCCCTCGGTACCTGATCTCAAGCCCTCACTATTTTTCACTGTGTGGCATCCTCACCTTACACAACCTTGTGTCCCATAACATCGCCTGTGCCTCATAGTCATTTAGGCTAGGCCTCCCACTGACTGCAGATCCTTACCAGTTTACTATTAAAACTGCAGTTACCTGAATCTGTAATTAAAATATGCACCGGTCATGCGGTAAGGGATGGAAAAGTGGATGTGCTGCTGATGGTGTACACAAAGGTCAAGAGTGATGGGTAGGAGAAACTGTGCCTTCTGCATGGGCACAACAAAAAAGCTCATACCCTAGACCAATCTTAGTGTACGAATTAGCAGGATGGCACGAGGCAACACTATTGAAAGCTGAACAGTGGCAAAAGGTGGTCAGTTGGTTGGCAGATAATGTTTTTAAAATTATCCCAGAATTTAATCAGAGTCATTCCTCTTCATCTCTTGCTGTGTGTACAAGCACAAGCCCTCCTTTCAATTCTAGATAGTCCTTGCAATAGCTGCATAGCTGGTACCAGGGTAGGAGTCTGACTCATTTTTAAATTGACACATCATGTCGCAACAGGCTCTCCTCTGCATCTCTTGCTAGATGTACAATCCCTCCTCTTCTAGATAGTCCTTGCAATAAGTACTTAGGCTGTACCAGGGTAAAAGACTGAATCTTTTTACAAATTACAAAAAATGTAGTCATGTGTCCTTCTCCATTTCTTGCTGCGTGTATAAGCCCTCCTTGGAATTTTAGATAATCCTTGCAATAAGTGGCTAGGCTGTATGGGGTAGGAGGCTGAATCTTTTTACAATTAACACAATACGTAGTCATAAGCTTTCCTCTGCATCTCTTGCTACATGTAGAAGGGTGAATCTTTTTACAAATTACCGTATTTTTCGCTTTATAAGACGCACTTTTCCTCCCAAAAATTTGAGAGGAAAATGGGGGGTGCGTCTTATAAAGCGAATATAGCAGTACCTGGGGGTCCTGTCTGTGCGGTGATCTGGCGGCCGGGTGCCTGTGGCTGCGTGCAAGCGGCCGGGTACCTGTGCTTGCGTGTGGTGGCAGCCGGGTACCCGTGGCTGTGTGTGGACGGCAGTCGGGTGCTGTTTGCGGCCGGCAGCCAGGTGCTGTGTGCGGGCGGCGGTCGGCGTCTGTGTGCGGGCAGCGGCCGGGTGCTGTGTGTGCGCGGCGGCTGGCGGCTGTGTGCTGTGTGCAGGTGGCGGTCGGGTGCTGTGTGCGGGCGGCGGCTGTGTCCAGGCGGCGTTCGGCGGCCGGGTGCTGTGTGCGGGCAGCGGCTGTGTCCAGGCGGCGTTCGGCGGCCGGGTGCTGTGTGCGGGCGGCGGCTGTGTCCAGGTGGCGGTCGGCGGCCGGGTGCTGTGTGCGGGCGGCGGCTGTGTCCAGGCGGCGTTCGGCGGCCGGGTGCTGTGTGCGGGCGGCAGCTGTGTCCAGGCGGCGGTCGGCGGCTGGGTGCTGTGTGCAGGCGGCGGTCGGCGGCTGTGTGCAGGCGGAGGTCGGCGGCTGTGTGCAGGCGGAGGTCGGCGGCTGTGTGCGGGCAGCGGCCGGGTGTTGTGTGCGGGTAGCGGCCGGGTGTTGTGTGTGGGCAGCGGCCGGGTGCCTGTGCGGGCGGCAGATGGCTGCCGCCCGCACGCAAGCACAGGTACCCGGCCGCTTGCACGCAGGGTGGGCGGCCAGCCTGCTGGCTGCCACTCTGTGCTTGCGGGGCGGGTGGCTGTGCAGCAACTTACCCAGTTTGTCCGCGGTCCCAGTTTCAAATGGTGGCAGCGGGCGCATGCGCAGATGGAGCCCTTGGATGAGAGCTCCATCTGCGCAGGCGCCATTATTTGAACCGGGACCGCGGACACTGGGACACTCACTGCAGCGGCCTGCTGCATGACTCACCCGCCATCGCCGACGCTGCTGCTGCCGCATGCCCCGCGGCTCCTACTACCATGGATCCCCCGACTCCTGCCACCCCGGACGCCGCTGCCACTGACCCGCCGTGCCTGCCAGCAAATCTGCTGCCTCCTGTGACCCCGCTTCACCACCACTGCTGCCCCCCTCCGGTAAGAGAACACCGGATTATAAGATGGACCCCATTTTTCTTTATTTTACCTTTTTTTATGTCTAAGTTTGGGGTGCGTCTTATAATCCGGTGCGTCTTATAAAGCGAAAAATACGGTACATAAAATGTAGTCACATGCCATCCTCTTCTCCATCTCTTGCTTCAGGTACAAGCCCTCCTTGGCATTCTAGATAGTCCTTGCATTAAGTGCTTAGCCTGTAGCAGGGTAGGAGGCTGAATCTTTTTACAAATTACATAAAATGTAGCCATGTGCTCTTCTCTTCTCCATCTCCTGCTGCAGGTACAAGCCCTCCTTGGAATTCTAGATAATCCTTGCAATAATTGCCTAGGCTGTACCAGGGTAGAAGGCTGAATCTTTTTAAAATTAACACAAAATAGAGTCACAGGCCTTCTTTTCCATCTCTTGCTGTATGTATTACAATCTGTCTTTGGGATTCTAGCTAGGCCTTGTACTGAGTACATAACCTTTGCCAGTTTTGGAGTAAGATTCTTTGTAATATTGTACCATAATTGAATCTGAGTCTCTCTTCTACTTCTCTTGCTGACTATATTCCAGTCCCTTCTTCTGCTTTTGTCAGTTCGTGCACATTGTGCATAGGCTTTACTATTCTAGGAGCCCCATTCCTTAAAAATAGTCAAAAAATGTTGCCTTTGTGTGTTCCAGGGGTTTTTACAGTTCCTTCTTTTTATTTTTGGCAGGCTTTGAACTTGTTAAATAGCATTTATGGCTATAGCAGTTTCACTTGCTAACCATTTCAACAGAATATGTAGGAGGTCCTCCTTTATGTATATTATACAAAGTTTATCGTAGTCCTTCTCTCTTGTAATTTTTGCCAGTTCTTGCATTGACCGCATAGACTTTGTGAGTTTATCAGTCCCTCCTTCATAAATTAAACAGGATGTGTCTGACCATGTCACACACTCTGCATGACCAGATAAGTTAGTAAAATGATAAAATTACATTTACCGGTGACTACTGTCTGGTGTACATATATTTCCCTCTATAGCACATATGTCACACTCTGACCCATGTGCCAAATCTGGTCTGAATAATCAAAAATTTCGTGTAAAACACCTTAAATTGTAATATTAATCAAAAAATACCTCAAAAAGGAATAGGTGTCTCTTTTTCACATTTAAAAATAATTTTTTATTCAGGAATTTTAGTTAAAATTACATCAAATACATATTTATAAATACTAATAAAAGGACTGGATCAAATGCCCATAATACAGCAGCGGTTAAACCATAAATTACAACCTTTTAATTATTAAACTGACCAGTATGTAATGTAATTTTGATGTTATTCAAAAAATAAAGCATAAAGTGCAAAGTGCTTTTTCATTATAGAAAACACCAAACAATTGTGGAAATGAAAGGCATTTAAGTAAAAAACCATTATGAAGCAAGTGCCAATAGACCGCAATAAATATTGCTAAATACAAAATACCTTGGAGATGGTCAGGGTTGTTAGGTATGCCGCAATATATCCCGACGCGCGTTTCAGCGTGCTTTCTTCAGGGGATGGTCTGGTCTGGTCTGTATGGAGGGCTATGTGGGGCTCATTATTCTGTATGGAGGGCTATGTGGGGTCCATTGTTCTTGTTGGAACACTATATGGAGCCCATTATTCTGTGTGGAGGGTTAAGTGTGGCCCAATATTCTGTATGGATGGGCTATGTGGGGCCCATTATTCTGTATTGACGGCTATGTGGGGACCATTATTCTGTATGGAGGGCTATGTGGGTACTGTGATTAGGTTGCACAATTACTTTGTCCAGTTTTATTAATTTTGTCCCTTTGTGTATTTGAGTTTAACATCCATGCCCCATACTATATTATCTGCTGTAGTCATATGTGACAGGTGAGTGATGGCCCGGTTATTAAGACTATGGTCACAAGCTGCATTTAGGCTGCATTTTTGGAAGTGTTTACAATGAGTTCATTGTAAAGTAAAAGCTGATTTTACAGTCCCAGCAAAAGCAATAATATTTCATAAAGCTAATGCACGATTGTTAATTTTTCCTCACTGTAATAGGAAACTGCTGTGTTTTTGAAAGAACATTAAGTGTGAATATAGCCAAAGAGGGGGAAAAGGCGTTTTTTCTCTCTAGTTGCATTTGCCTTAGTAACGTAACTATATACAGGAAAGACTGTTTCCTAACATTTTGTGCATTAAAACCAATGCTATCTTTGGTTTTATAGGTTTCATTGTCAGTCCATTAAAGGGGCGCAATAATCTGACAACATTGTTTTCAGAAGCAACATGGGAGTCAGAGATACATCCAAGTACCTTCAATATGCTTTTCCCATTCTCTTTCAGTGGGGTTTGCATCCATTTAATTGATTTCCAGGCCCCTTTCAAACCTCCCAGAGGGTATGCCAGAAAGAGCCTTGCGTTTCCTATTGACCTCCATTATACTCGTTACTCGAGATGAGCACCAAAGCATTAGAAATTTCTCATCTGGAGAAATGAGCACCTGAACATTTTAGTGCTCACCCATCACTGCGGGTTTAGGACAAGGCAGCATTAAATTGACATCAACATCAACTGAGGTGAAGTTATAAAGTTTAGGTTACAAACCGGGAGACACTCAGATTAGTATATAAGTTTCAAGCTACTACAACAAAATCCTTGAGAGAAGAACAACACTTTCTCAGAAAACCTAAGTAAAGAATAAATAATGAATGCAAAAAAAGAAAATAAATATTTAAAACTATAAAAATTAAAACTCTACAAACTTAGGATACAAAATGAGAATTTTTTATGGGAAATTGTCTGCACATTGTAACTGGAAATGGTGACTGAGGTGGACACAGATCCCCATTCTGATTTATAACTACTATTTTTTTTCCTATGAATTTGACAAATAGGTTGAATGGTCATAAAATGTTCTAAGCACATATTATATTGAAAAAGGATTTCAGACTATTGACATATTCAATAGCTTAGATATTGGCACTAGGATTTGCTACGAAGCCAAGAAACTGGTCTATTTTTCGTAACCGGAAGGGAAAACTGGAAAAACTAGAAAACCCACATTAATTTGTGGAGAACAAGCATCATGTAGACGTTTCCCTTGGTCATATTAAAACCCTATGACCTTAGTGATGAAGGTCAACAGAGCAAGACTAATTTAAGCTTCACTAAATTAGCCTGTATCAAGGGGTTGTCATGTCATTAATAATAATAATGAAAAGAAATTGTAACAAATTCACAAGAGGTTGAATGCTATTAGTATGCTAATTAATTTGTTGGAATGTTCTTTGTAGACGGAAAGTGTGTTATTTGCCAACAAACAGTAAACTGTACAAATGTGAGGATTGTCTTAAATGTGTCCAAGGAAAATATCTTTCTGATTGAACAAATCAAAAGGTTCCACAGGTGAGAAAAAGCATGACAGAAGGTTATAATTCATTATTTTTTGCACTGGACCCTATGTATCATCAGTTTCTTCTTGCATATTGAGTGAAGGAGGCAGTGCTGGGTGAAGAATAGAGCTGCAGAGACAGAAACTTGAAGAGATACTATTCAGCTTATTTGTATATCCATTTAAATAATGATTTCTCAGTAATTGGGGAATGGACTGGATAGGGAAACATTTTACTAGATCTGGCTTTAAAATACCCACTGCCCAATTCAAGCCTTGCTGAAGAATCCCCAGATAATCACCAATCCTCCACCAGATTTCACAGTGGGTGCAAGACATTGTGGCTTGTATACCTCTCCAGGCCTCCGTTTAACCATTAGACAACCAGGTGTTGGGCAAAGCTGAAAATTAGACTCAACAGAGAAAATTACTTTACTCTAGAAATCGGGCAGATTAAACTTTGCGACGGACATATGAATCAAGCTGCACACAAGGTTATCCTGGCAAAACAGTTGCTTCCTTCTGCTCAGGCAATGTTCCCCAACTCTGAGGACTGCTTTTTCCAGCAGGACAATGTGCCATGGCACACAGCTAGGTCAATCAATGTGTGGATGAAGGACTACATCAAAAACCCTGCCATGACCAGCCCAATTTCCAGACCTGAACCCCATTGAAAACCTCTGCAATGATTAATTGATAATAATAATTGATTTCTGAACTCTTCCTGAGTTAAAACATTAGTATTGCTGTTTCTAAATGATTATGAACTTGTTTTCTTTGCATTATTTGACATCTGAAAGCAATGCATTTTTTTGTTACTTTGACCATTTCTCAGTTTCAGAAAATAAATACAAAATTTATTGCTTGTAAATTTGGAGACATGTTGTCAGTAGTTTATACAATAAAAGAACAATTTAAATTTTACTCAAAAATATACCTATAAAGAGAAAAATTGACAATTTTGCAGTGGTCTCTTAATTTTTGCCAGAGCTGTATGTTCAGAAAGCAAAGTATGGAAGCAGATCGCAGTATTGGTGTGGCTTGTAGAGTGGACAAAGTGTACTAGTGAAACAGGTGTCCAAAAACATACAATGCTTGGTCTGTATTTATTATTTTTTTCATCAAAATTCAACCCCTTCTCAAAAAGACAAAAGTAAATGCTAAGTAGGCTCATGACTAGAAAGCCATCACTTACAATGCTGTGTTTTTGTGGCATGAACACGTAAAATTTCACTGGAAAAACAGATGTGCAAAAAAAGAATTGTTTGTGACACATAGACTTTGCAAGACAGGTTAATTGTTATTTTCGGGTTTGGTTTTAGTATTTTTTTAAAACAATTATTCCCCTCTTCACAAAAGTTTGTAGAAGAAACTCATCACAGTTATTTGTGATAAGCAACCACATCATCGGAAACTGATTTCAGGGTTTTTTGTGAAATGAATTGTGTATGTTTCTGCTTACTACTCCATTAGGTTTGAAGCGAAAAATGTGTAATTTTAAATTAAATGCACAGTACCGGATGCCAGTAAAAGCCAATTAATCACACTGAGGTCTCGGTTCCACTCGGATTTTGCACAGACAAGTGCAATCCGATAAAACATGGAATTGCAAACACACCAGTGCAAAATTATGGGGCAGTGTCAATCTGTGATTCATTTCTCATGCCATATTGGCATGAGAATTTAGTCTCAGCATGCTGTATTTGGCAGTGAGTCTCGCTCACACGCACCCATACAAATCTATGGGTGCATGTGAAATATCGCACTGCACTCAAATGTCATCTGACTGCAGTGCGATGTATGCAGGAACAGGCTACGGAGGAGAGAGAGAAAGTGCTCTCGCATGAGAAGCTCTGCGCAAGTGGAACTGAGGCCTGAGTCTTCGACTGCTACTGGCATCTTCCCTTTCTCTACCCTTCAATAAATTGTACCTATGTATTATTCCTAGATTACTACTCTCATCTTCTTCAGTCCTGCAGCATTAGTCTCAAATATTTTTCCAATATTTTAGGGCTTTCTTTTCTTATTTATATAGCTGAGCTGTGTGCCCTGACATATTTTCACTATCTAAAAATCACCCTAAAATAGTTGTTGCATATATGCCTTGAGTTTTTACACAGGCTATGATAATACCCCTTGATTGGCTGCCGCATGATATGATAGCCTCAAGACATTTTAGGGAAACTGCTTGTTCACACCTGAGGCACTTTAATCCTTCTGATGATGCTGCAATTTTCTTTTTATTTTGCCATTCCTGTAAATCTGATATGCGAAAAATTGTGAAAATGTAACTCTGCATCTGAGAATACAGTATGAAAAACGCATCCTGCTATAAATAAATGAATCAATCAATCCGAGGATTGAGTTTGATTCAAATTTCCTGAAATTCATGGTTTCACAACAATTCAGAAACTTAAAAATTAAATTAGCAAACAAAACAACTTGCCTGGTCCGCTTTCCCACACAGCTGAAGCATCAGAGAGTTAAATAATGTATTTTTGTATTTCCGTTCAGGCTTCCCCTTAATTTTCTGCAGGTCAGCTAAGGCATCCATCAGATTATCATACCTTGTACAGTGGTCAGTATCTGGGCCATAAGAGAAAGTGACCGGCTACATTATTAATGGCCGGTATGTACAACATAAGTGGTGTGATCCTGAGGAGTGCTGGTACTTTTAGTGCCACAGATGTTTGCTGTAGCATTCATAGGGTCAAGATCACAGATGGATGGAGAGATGAGTGGGTCTGGCCACCTACATACCCCTCCTAAGGGTGTGTCACATAGCAATTAAAAATGGAGTCTGTTGTTTGACACGTGGCAGCGTGTGTGAGACTGACAGGAGTCAGTGTGAGGAAGCTGCCAAGCTATGAAGAAACCTTATAGAGAGGTGCATGAACTTAAAATCCGTGGACTAATCTTGACCAGGGTAAGTGTGATTAGTGAGGGTGAGCCCACAGTTAAACAGACTGGAAAACTGTGTCTGTTTATTTTGCCTCTAAAGCCACAAGAGGCTCATGTTATGTGTGAGGAGCAGTTTATGCTGTGTTTTTGAATAAACCTGCTGAACTTTTGAATGGAAGTGAATTCCTGTTCTACCTCAAAGAACAGAAAGCGAGTGAGTAACCACATTATGCAGCGTGTGAGCTGTGTGCCACCTGCCAGCCATCACAGATCAGCAGTACCCAATGGGTAAGTCTTTCTCTTGTTTTTTCCCTCATTGTGTCCTCAATTAGGTCTAAACACTTTTGGGGAGGCACTGAAATACTTAACCCAATTTTTTATTCCATATTAGCCCCATTTACAAGACAGAGTCCACCTTCGGTCTGCACTACAGATAGGATCTGGGTCTGCTAAATCACAGCAGTTCCAGTTCCTTCTTGGTATCGGCAATGATCCCTGATAGCATGACACTAGGATGAATCAAGGAAGCATTGTTAGTGGTTCTTGGGATAGGGTCACACTACAATATAAAAAATTGGTTTCATTCTCATAAAGAAAAGTGGGACAGTTTGTTTCTCTTTTAATCCATGTGCATCTGTGTGAAGTCTGCATGCAATTTGTTTCTTTTCAAAGCAGCTATTGATAATTTACAGGAGCATTAACAGTTTCATATGTTATATAATTGCATTATATCCATAAAAACAAAATGCTATACTTTTGCCCATTTTTTTTCTCACATCCATAGACTTGAATGGATGATTTTTATTCAATGTAAGAGTCAAATCACAGCATGCTGTGATTTATTTTTCTCTAGTGTATCAGTGTGAAAAAAGAAATGTTCATCTGGACTGCCTCATTGAATAACATTGGTCCAAAGGTAATATCTTTATCACTTTGCACTTGTCCGATTTATTCAGAGCTATGAGTGAGTCCTTAAACTGTATACACAGAGATTATTCAGAGCTGTGTATACAGCGATCAAGAAGTCAAAGAATGCAATAAACGATCTCTGCCTTTTCTATGGAAAAGCTGGCATTGCTAATGTTTGCCAATAGATATTGCATTGCTGTATGTTTAATGTTATGAAAATAGTGTGACAGAAGACTACTTATCAAATGAGATATGTACATATCTTTTGACTGAAGTGACTTAGATATATAATGAGGATGATGACCACACAATTTACCATAAACATTTTAGATATATAGAGGTAATGGATAAGCAAATCTTTAAAGAGTTTTTGAGTCCTGAGTCTCTAACTTATCATTGAAATGAGTAGAGCAAGCAGTCAGTTTATCCACAAAATGCCACCACATTGTTGTACAGAATCAGCTGAGCATTTCTGTTCTTTATTTTAGCATCCAGTAGAATTTTCAGGCTCTGTATCCCCAACAATCAAAATTTCAGCCATGTGTCATGTGAAAATGACTTTTAAACTGTTTAAAAAGTTAATTAATAGTGATGAACGAGCACAAAAGAGATCAAGCGCTCGTTACTTGAATCGTATGAGTCCAATGCCCAGACCCGTCCGATTTGAGTAATGCGTATAATAGAAGTCTATGGGGAACTAGAGTATTTTTTATGGCAGACCAACTTAAAAAGGCTGGAAATTTGCTGTAATGGATTAAAACAGCACTATAATGGAATGGGAACAGCATGGGGAACATGCCTGGATGCATCTCTGACTCCCAGGTCACTGCTGAAAAGTTAAAAATTAAATAATTTTAAAAAAGCATGGGGTCCCCCCTATTTTTGATATCCAGCCAAGGTAAAAAAGACTAGTCTACTTTACGTTGTCTATCAAAAATAAAGGGGACCCCACGTCATTCTTTAACAATGATTTATAAATAAATAATTAAAATGGAAAGCAGACATCTGTTGGATGGTATTGCTTCAATTAAATAATTAAACCAATAGCCTGACAACCCCCCCACCTGTCTGCTGTACCTTGGCAGATTATCTAAAATAGAGGGGACTCCACAACTTTTTTAAAATTATTTATTTATAAATAATTTAAAAAAAAAACCAATGTGGGATTCCCCCTATTTTTGATAACCAGCCAATGTAAAGCAGACAGCTGCAGGCTGGTATTATTAGCCTTGGAAGGTGCATGGTTATTTGGTTCATCCCAGCCTAAAACTAGTAGACCGCAGAAACCCCAGAATTTGCACATCACAATAGATGTGTCAGTTCTGGTGCTTTACCAGACTCTTCCCAATTGCCCTTGTGCAGTGGCAATCAGGGTAATATTTTTTGGGGGTTGATGTCAGCTGCAAATTATCAGCTGACATCAAGCACAGAGGTTAATTATGAAGGGGCTTCTGTCCGACACTCCCATTACTTACGCAGTAAAAATAAAGTAAAAAAAACACACTTGGGAACATTTTTTGGAGTAAGTAGTAACATCTACATATATGAGCTCATAGTTCAGCTATATATTCCTTTAGGAGATTCACACATTACATTTTTTATCAAACCGTTCTACAAGTTTATTCCTTAGACATCTAATTAATATTTTTGCATTATAGATGTTTTAAACCATGACAGCTAAAATACTTCTGAATGTTTAAATATTGGAGGATGCTTTCTCTTCTATCAATTACAAAATGATTATTTTCTGGATCTCTTTGACAAGTTATTAATTAGTAACAAAAGAAAATAGAAAACTGACTATTGATATTTTGATCAATTTCATGTTATTTCTATCCTTCAACCACACACATCACTGAGTGTTATAGAAATATAATTGGCGCATATGCTTTTATAATGTGGGAAAAAAATAAAACTGACAGTATAAATTAAGCAAAAACCTTGTAAGGAATCTTGGGGTATTATTCCAAACAGTTGTATGCCCTATTTGCCTCACTGGTTAGATCAACAGTGCCATGTTCCCTGAACTTTTGATGTAGTAAATATTTTCTCCAAGCAAGCCAGCACTCTCAATCACCACTGAGGGAGGCAGGGTTATGTAAAATCATGATAAATAAAGGAACCCCCATACAGCAGTACAGAGAGTCATGCTAGGCGTTGCTTAGCCCAAGCTAGTCATTAGACCATTGCATAGACTCAAAATGACATGTGAAAAATCAGAGAACAAGAGTCATAAAGTGCAAAAAATAGAATTATTTTATTATAATTATTATGTGCAACCAGCAAAAAAGAGGATAAAAACACAGAGGGATGTGATACGCATAACAGGACAGCAAAAAGAGTCAAAAGGATTTTTCAGAATATGACTGGTCTACATATACACATCATGAGGGTAAGGTATCGGGGCAATATTCAAAAAAATATATATAAAAAGTGCAAGTACATACAATAAATACATGTAAATGAGCCCCCCTAATCCTCTTGTATCAAAAGATCAGGTCAAATAACATGATGACAGAAAAGTAATGCTGTAAAGTGGCCAGTGTATCTAAAGTGACCAGTGCAAAATCCTAAATCCGTATGAAAAGAGCTCCCCCATACCCCACCAATGTACATTTCGCCTCTTGGGGATCAAGTGCCCAATTCCGACTTCCTCAGGGAGGGAGAAGGCAGCGCCATGCTCGTTATCACCAGGGTTTTTTAAGTAATGTGCCCAGTAGCTTCCATGTACGTAACTTCCTCAGATGATGCGCACATACGTCCAGCGGCGTCATGGTGCGGGCGGGCCAGCCGCGGGTGGTACCGCATACGCCCGAGAGCGGGAATGCGTCATCCTGCTCCCACGAGACCGCGGCCATCATAGCGATGGCAAGCGCGCCAGCAGCAGGAAGGCACGGGCGCAGTGCGCGTGCAGAGGTATGTAAACATAAATGGACGTGCACTTCAAGCTGGACTATGACATTCTGTAAGGTTATTAAAAGATTCTAAACAACAGATATAAACCACAAGAAATATGTACAATCATAACTGTGATTCAGAGGCCTTGTGCAATATTCTTATATTCTTGATTGCTGTTATAACACAATGAATCCGTGGGTATAATTCTGGCATGAAAATAGAAGTCAAAAACAAGTTCACAAAAGGGCAAGTCCACGCGGATGAAATGCTAAAAATATATACAAAAGCATGAAGATTACAAAACTGGGCCAAAAAAGCATATGTAAAGTATGCTGAGCCTTGTAGTTCTGCAGCTGCTGTCTGCTCTTCTCCATACAGACAGACAGCAGCTGCAGAACTACAAGGCTCAGCATACTCCATCCAGGACTGTATGCAGGAGTTTTTTGCCCCCTGAAAAAATTATGTAGGCTTCGCCATATTTTTGTATGTTAGCCAGGTACAGCAGGCAGGTACGGCTGCCCCCAACCCCAAGTTGCCTATTTGTACCCGGCTGGGAACCAAAAATAAAGGGAAGCCCTTTTTTTATTATTTCATGAATTTCATGAAATAATTAGGAAAACAAATGACGTAGGCTTCGCCCCATTTTTGTGTCCAGCCACGTACAACTAGGCAGCTGGTGATTGGAATCCGCAGCACAGGTTGGCCTGAGCTTTCTGGGCCCCACTGCTGCGAATTGCAGTCTGCAGCCGCCTCGGAAAATGGCACTTTTATAGAAGCGCCATCTTCTGGCGCTGTATTTAACTCTTCCAGCACCTGCCTGCTATACCTGGCTAGCATACAAAAATATGGCGAAGCTCACGTCCTTTTTTTGTAGTTTTTTGCCAAAAAAAATAAAAAATGCTTCCCTGGATTTTCCATTGCCAGTGAAGGTAACACCAAGCAGTGGGGGTTAGCAGCCAGTAGCTGCTTGGATTACCCTTAGCTAGCAATACAAAAAATGCAGCGGGAGCCCATATATATTTTTTTTAATTATTTATTTAAATAACTAAAAACAAAATGGGCTTCCCTGTATTTTGATTGCTGGACATCACAGTGCTGTAAAAATAAATCTTAAAAAAAAATGACGTAGCGCTCCACGGTATTTTTGATTCTCAGCGCAGATAAAGCAGACAGCTATGGGTTGCCACCCCCATCTGCCTGGAGTTACCTTGGTTGGCAATCAAAATACAGGGAAGCCCATTAATTTTTTCTATTTAAAAAATAGTTAAAAAAATGTTAACCCCCATTTTTGATAGCCAGCTAGGGTAAAGCACACGGCTGTAGCCTGAAAACCACAGCTGGCAGCTTTATCGTGGTTGGGGATCCAATGTGCAGGTCCCCCCAGGCTCTATTAATATTTATAAAATAATTATGAAAAAAGTTACACAAAAAAAGTAGGGTCCCCCCCAAATTGGATCACCAGCCAAGGTAAAGCGGACAGCTGTGGTCTGGTATTCTCAGGGTGGGAAGGTCCATAGTTATTGGGCCTTCACAGCCAAAAAATAGCTTGCCGCAGGCACCTCAGACGTGGCGCATCCACTAGATGCGCCAATCCTGGCGCTTCACCCCAGCTCATCCCATGCCCTGGTGCAGTGGCAAACGGGGTAATAAATCGGGTTGATACTAGCTGTAAAGTCACCTGAGATCAAGCCCAGCAGTTTGTGATGTCATGGCATCTATTAGATACCCAACATCATAAACTGTCAGTACTAACAAAAAAAATCGACAAAAGAAATTTATTTGAAAAAACAGTCCCCAAAAATTCCCTCTTTCACCAATTTATTGTAAGAAAAAAATAAAAGGGTCCCACGACGACTCTGGACCGTCTAGAATATGGGGGGAGACACTCCGGGAACGTATCCCCCATTTTCTAGGAGTGCAGACCCTTCATGTGAGGAGTGTGGGTGCAATCAATCTGCACTCACTCTCCCCGGGTCCACAGCAGCAGAGTCCATGTCGTATTGGTTGCTACCAAAGCTGCAATGCCCTGCTCATGAGGTAAGGGCGTGCCTAATCAGGAGAACTATTCTACATTTCCAAATATTGGTATTTGCTGATATTATTGCTATTCCACCTACTATATATTGGGGATAGGATCTTGGAGATGGAATACCCCTTTAAGTCCAGTTATCCAGATGAATGAATACTTAACAACAGAGCTCACTATTTAGATGTGTTTTCTTGTGGCGTATAACGGACTCTCATGTTTGGTAGTCGTTCAGCAGGGAAACTGTAAAAGCAAATCCCTCCATTTGGAAATGTAGTATATAGCTCTCCTGATCAATTATGTTCCTTACCTCATAAGCAGGGCATTGCAGTAATAATAATAATTTATTCATTTATATAGCGTTATTAATTCTATAGCGCTGTATGTCTTTGGAGTGTGGGAGAAAACCAGAGTACCCGGAGGAAACCCACGCAAACACGGGAAGAACATACAAACTCCTTGCAGATGGTGTCCTTGGTGGGAATTGAACCCAGGACCTCAGCGCTGCAAGACTGCAGTGCTAACCACTGAGCCACCGTGCCGCCCATTTAGCTTAGAGATGCAGAACCACCACTCACTGTGTCTGAACACAGGAAGCTGAGCTGACAGCGGCTCTGTGCATGGGGCAGCGTCTATTGTGAAGGAGAGGGCCGTGGGGGGATCAGGTACCGTGGGACACCGGGGAACACCAGTGGGGTTATAGGGGGTGACCTGGCAGGGCCTGGGGAGGAGTTTTCTGTCGCATGTGTCATGGCACATGCGACAGAAATCAGAGGAGTAGGGTGAATGCGGCCGGCGTGCTGCTGTGCGCGCGGCCATCTTGGATTTCTGGGAGGGCATCAGGGGGGGCACTTTGGCGACACCAGGGGACCGGGGAGGAGATTTATCATGTTTGTACATGCCAGATGGGAGATAAATAATTTTTTACCGACACTGCCATTTACTGTAACATGATCATCGGTATACGGTGTATACCTGTGATCACGTGAGCGGGGACCGGAAAAACCGTCCTGAATCATGATCTCCAGGGTCTCAGCTACCCCCTGAAACCCCGGAGATTTTCTGACGCTGGAGGGCGCTATTCACTTATTTCTGCCTGCTGTTTATAAACGGCAGATCAGAATAAGGCTACATTAACACGACCGATCCATTTTTGTGGTCTGCAAAAAACAGTCCGTTTTTTTCACGGGTGCATCCGTGTGGCATCCGTTTCCGTTCCGTAGACGGTTCGTATGTCATCTGTTTGTCATCCGTGTGCCTTCCGTTTTTTTTTGTGTACTGCAAAAAAACTGAAGGAGGTAAAATACATAAATTTACCCAGGATCCATAGCTTCAGCCTACACGAGGCGGTCACATGTTCACTCCAGTGCCATTTTCTACTGCTTTTCACAGCGTAGAGCACTCTGGTGTTTTTCTTGTGCTTGTACACTTCATATCAGTCTTTTCTGTCATTATAATGGCAGAAAGACACATAATGTCCCACTCTCCTGCATTTTGTAATGTTGCACCCTTTGGTGCCTTTCATGTGGCACTAAGGGGTGCTTAGCTTTGTATTTAGCCAAAAAAATGAAAAAAAAAATGACGAGGGGTTTTCCTTATTTTTGTAGCCAGCTAGGGAAAAGCAGATGGCTGCAGCCTGCAGACTACAGCTGGCAGCTTCACCTTGGCTGGTAATCCAAAACTGAGGGCACCCATGCTGTTATTTTAAATTAAATAAATAATTAAAAAAAAAAAACACGTAGGGGTCCCCCCAAAATTGGATCACCAGCCAAGGTAAAGCAGACAGCTGGGGTCTGATATTCTCAGACTAGGGGAGGTCCATGGTTATTGGACTCTCCCCAGCCTAAAAATAGCAGGCCGCAGCCGCCCCAGAAGTGGCGCATCCATTAGATGCGCCAATCCTGGTGCTTCGCCCCAGCTCATCCCGTGCCCTGGTGCGGTGGCAAACGGGGTAATATATGGGGTTAATACCAGATGTGTAATGTCACCTGGCACAAAACCCTGGGGTTGGTGAGGTCAGGCGTCTATCAGATACTCGACATCACCAACCCAGTCAGTAATAAAAAAAAATAGATGACAAACACATTTTTATTTGAAAAAACACTCCCCAATGCATTCCCTCTTTAACCAATTTATTAGAAAGAAAAACAAATCCAGGTCTGGTGTAATCCAAGGGGTTGCCATGACGATCCACACTGTCCCAGTCAATGAAGAGCAGGATGTTCTCCATTGGTTGGGAGAGCAATGCAGTGACTTGAGCTAACATCAATAGGTCAGCCTAGGTCACTGCAGGGGATGACAAGTAGTGCTGTCAGCGAGGTACATTACCTGCGCTGATCTCCTGCACTGCTGACAGCACCTGTCACTGAGTTCAATAACCTTATAGCCAAGTATCGCGAGAGGCCCGTGACGTCACCGCTAGTCAGTCTCAGGTCGGAAGCGAGAGAAGGTGATGTGACAAGCGGCGGCCATGGAGGACAGTGACACCGTGCCGCCCATTTAGCTTAGAGATGCATAACCACCACTCACTGTGTCTGAACACAAGAAGCTGAGCTGACAGCCGCTCTGTGCATGGGGCAGCGTCTATTGTGAAGGAGAGGGCCGTGGGGGGATCAACGCTGCACAGGTACCGTGGGACACCGGGGAACACCAGTGGTGTTATAGGGGGTGACCTGGCAGGGCCTGGGGAGGAGTTTTCTGTCGCATGTGTCATGGCACATGCGACAGAAATCAGAGGAGTAGGGTGAATGCGGCTGGCGTGCTGCTGTGCGCGCGGCCATCTTGGATTTCTGGGAGGGCATCAGGGGGGGAACTTTGGCGACACCAGGGGACCGGGGAGGAGATTTATCATGTTTGTACATGCCAAATGGGAGATAAATAATTTTTTACCGACACTGCCATTTACTGTAACATGATCATCGGTATACGGTGTATACCTGTGATCACGTGAGCGGGGACCGGAAAAACCGTCCTGAATCATGATCTCCAGGGTCTCAGCTACCCCCTGAAACCCCGGAGATTTTCTGACGCTGGGGGGCGCTATTCACTTATTTCTGCCTGCTGTTTATAAACGGCAGATCAGAATAAGGCTACATTAACACGACCGATCCATTTTTGTGGTCTGCAAAAAAACAGTCCGTTTTTTTCACGGGTGCATCCGTGTGGCATCCGTTTCCGTTCCGTAGACGGTTTGTATGTCATCTGTTTGTCATCCGTGTGCCTTCCGTTTTTTTTGTGTACTGCAAAAAAACTGAAGGAGGTAAAATACATAAATTTACCCAGGATCCATAGCTTCAGCCTACACGAGGCGGTCACATGTTCACTCCAGTGCCATTTTCTACTGCTTTTCACAGCGTAGAGCACTCTGGTGTTTTTCTTGTGCTTGTACACTTCATATCAGTCTTTTCTGTCATTATAATGGCAGAAAGACACATAATGTCCCACTCTCCTGCATTTTGTAATTTTGCACCCTTTGGTGCCTTTCATGTGGCACTAAGGGGTGCTTAGCTTTGTATTTAGCCAAAAAAATGAAAAAAAAAATGACGTGGGGTTTTCCTTATTTTTGTAGCCAGCTAGGGTAAAGCAGATGGCTGCAGCCTGCAGACTACAGCTGGCAGCTTCACCTTGGCTGGTAATCCAAAACTGAGGGCACCCATGCTGTTATTTTAAATTAAATAAATAATTAAAAAAAAAAACCACGTAGGGGTCCCCCCAAAATTGGATCACCAGCCAAGGTAAAGCAGACAGCTGGGGTCTGATATTCTCAGACTAGGGAGGTCCATGGTTATTGGACTCTCCCCAGCCTAAAAATAGCAGGCCGCAGCCGCCCCAGAAGTGGCGCATCCATTAGATGCGCCAATCCTGGTGCTTCGCCCCAGCTCATCCCGTGCCCTGGTGCGGTGGCAAACGGGGTAATATATGGGGTTAATACCAGATGTGTAATGTCACCTGGCACAAAACCCTGGGGTTGGTGAGGTCAGGCGTCTATCAGATACTCGACATCACCAACCCAGTCAGTAATAAAAAAAAATAGATGACAAACACATTTTTATTTGAAAAAACACTCCCCAATGCATTCCCTCTTTAACCAATTTATTAGAAAGAAAAACAAATCCAGGTCTGGTGTAATCCAAGGGGTTGCCATGACGATCCACACTGTCCCAGTCAATGAAGAGCAGGATGTTCTCCATTGGTTGGGAGAGCAATGCAGTGACTTGAGCTAACATCAATAGGTCAGCCTAGGTCACTGCAGGGGATGACAAGTAGTGCTGTCAGCGAGGTACATTACCTGCGCTGATCTCCTGCACTGCTGACAGCACCTGTCACTGAGTTCAATAACCTTATAGCCAAGTATCGCGAGAGGCCCGTGACGTCACCGCTAGTCAGTCTCAGGTCGGAAGCGAGAGAAGGTGATGTGACAAGCGGCGGCCATGGAGGACAGTGACACCGTGCCGCCCATTTAGCTTAGAGATGCATAACCACCACTCACTGTGTCTGAACACAAGAAGCTGAGCTGACAGCCGCTCTGTGCATGGGGCAGCGTCTATTGTGAAGGAGAGGGCCGTGGGGGGATCAACGCTGCACAGGTACCGTGGGACACCGGGGAACACCAGTGGTGTTATAGGGGGTGACCTGGCAGGGCCTGGGGAGGAGTTTTCTGTCGCATGTGTCATGGCACATGCGACAGAAATCAGAGGAGTAGGGTGAATGCGGCTGGCGTGCTGCTGTGCGCGCGGCCATCTTGGATTTCTGGGAGGGCATCAGGGGGGGCACTTTGGCGACACCAGGGGACCGGGGAGGAGATTTATCATGTTTGTACATGCCAAATGGGAGATAAATAATTTTTTACCGACACTGCCATTTACTGTAACATGATCATCGGTATACGGTGTATACCTGTGATCACGTGAGCGGGGACCGGAAAAACCGTCCTGAATCATGATCTCCAGGGTCTCAGCTACCCCCTGAAACCCCGGAGATTTTCTGACGCTGGGGGGCGCTATTCACTTATTTCTGCCTGCTGTTTATAAACGGCAGATCAGAATAAAGCTACATTAACACGACCGATCCATTTTTGTGGTCTGCAAAAAAACAGTCCGTTTTTTTCACGGGTGCATCCGTGTGGCATCCGTTTCCGTTCCGTAGACGGTTTGTATGTCATCTGTTTGTCATCCGTGTGCCTTCCGTTTTTTTTGTGTACTGCAAAAAAACTGAAGGAGGTAAAATACATAAATTTACCCAGGATCCATAGCTTCAGCCTACACGAGGCGGTCACATGTTCACTCCAGTGCCATTTTCTACTGCTTTTCACAGCGTAGAGCACTCTGGTGTTTTTCTTGTGCTTGTACACTTCATATCAGTCTTTTCTGTCATTATAATGGCAGAAAGACACATAATGTCCCACTCTCCTGCATTTTGTAATTTTGCACCCTTTGGTGCCTTTCATGTGGCACTAAGGGGTGCTTAGCTTTGTATTTAGCCAAAAAAATGAAAAAAACAATGACGTGGGGTTTTCCTTATTTTTGTAGCCAGCTAGGGTAAAGCAGATGGCTGCAGCCTGCAGACTACAGCTGGCAGCTTCACCTTGGCTGGTAATCCAAAACTGAGGGCACCCATGCTGTTATTTTAAATTAAATAAATAATTAAAAAAAAAAACCACGTAGGGGTCCCCCCAAAATTGGATCACCAGCCAAGGTAAAGCAGACAGCTGGGGTCTGATATTCTCAGACTAGGGAGGTCCATGGTTATTGGACTCTCCCCAGCCTAAAAATAGCAGGCCGCAGCCGCCCCAGAAGTGGCGCATCCATTAGATGCGCCAATCCTGGTGCTTCGCCCCAGCTCATCCCGTGCCCTGGTGCGGTGGCAAACGGGGTAATATATGGGGTTAATACCAGATGTGTAATGTCACCTGGCACAAAACCCTGGGGTTGGTGAGGTCAGGCGTCTATCAGATACTCGACATCACCAACCCAGTCAGTAATAAAAAAAAATAGATGACAAACACATTTTTATTTGAAAAAACACTCCCCAATGCATTCCCTCTTTAACCAATTTATTAGAAAGAAAAACAAATCCAGGTCTGGTGTAATCCAAGGGGTTGCCATGACGATCCACACTGTCCCAGTCAATGAAGAGCAGGATGTTCTCCATTGGTTGGGAGAGCAATGCAGTGACTTGAGCTAACATCAATAGGTCAGCCTAGGTCACTGCAGGGGATGACAGCGCTGAGGTCGGGATTTCATCCCTGCAGTTAAGCCGAGCGAGAGCATGTGTGCAGAGTGCCAGGTGGGCGGAGCCTAGCGGGGTAATGTGTGCAGAGTGCCAGGTGTGCAGAGTGCCAGGTGGGCGGAGCCTAGCGGGGTAATGTGTGCAGAGTGCCTGGTGTGCAGAGTGCCAGGTGGGCAGAGCCTAGCGGGGTAATGTGTGCAGAGTGCCAAGTGTGCAGAGTGCCAGGTGGGCGGAGCCTAGTGGGACCATGTGCGCAGAGTGCCAGGTGTGCAGAGTGCCAGGTGGGCGAAGCCTAGCAGGGAAATGTGTGCAGAGTGCCAGGTGGGCTGAGCCTAGCGGGACCATGTGTGCAGAGTGCCAGGTGGGCGGAGCATAGCAGGACCATGTGTGCAGAGTGCCAGGTGTGCAGAGTGTCAGGTGGGCGGAGCCTAGCGGGACCATGTGTGCAGAGTGCCAGGTGGGCGGAGCCTAGCAGGACCATGTGTGCAGAGTGCCAGGTGGGCGGAGCCTAGCAGGACAATGTGTGCAGAGTGCCAGGTGGGCAGAGCCTAGCGGGGTAATGTGTGCAGAGTGCCAGGTGGGCGGAGCCTAGCGGGGTAATGTGTGCAGAGTGCCAGGTTGGCAGAGCCTAGCGGGACCATGTGTGCAGAGTGTCAGGTGGGCGGAGCCTAGCAGGACCATGTGTGCAGAGTGCCAGGTGGGCTGAGCCATGTGTGCTGGCGGCGGAGTGCGAAGTGGGTGGAGCCTAGCGAGGTCATGTGGCGCTGAGGACGTCAGTGTCATGCACTGCATGGCTGGGGACAGGTGAGTGTGTGTGTGTGTGTGTGTATGTGTATGTATGTCTACATGCCGCATGCAGGAGGGGGCGGAGCGAGCTGAGCGGGGAAGTGTCGGCTTCCTGCACACGTAACTAGGATAAATATCGGGTTACTAATTAAAGCGCTTTGCTTGGATACCCGATGTTTATCTTGGTTACCAGCTTCTGGCAGGCTGCCAGCGATGGCTCCTGCACACTGTAGCTGTAAAACGCCCTACTTTTTGCTGCTAGAACCGTTCTTGAACGTAACTAGAACTATCGAACTTTAGCAAAAAGCTCAAGTTCTAGTTCGATCTAGAACAGCCCCCAAAATCACTCGAACCACGAACTGGTGAACCGCGAACCGCGCTCAACTGTAATTGACACTGGCTCATTAAAAAACATTGGTCTGAGTGTAATATCTTTTTTAATCACATTACATTGGCAAGTGTTAACTACACTCCATAGTTTCTCCATTATTTTCTAGTAAACAGCTTCCAAACAAATGTCTAGCTATCCTTTAAAGATTGTCCAATCTATACTATACATACTATGGAATCTCATTATAATCACAAGAATAAAGGGGCTTTAGACCTTTATGAAGCTCATAGGCCTTATATATCTTTACAGGACATAGCAATATTGTTGATAATTTGTATTTAAAGAGGATGGTCACTACTTTTCCATTGATGTCCTAGCTTTAGAATAGGCCATCAATGTCTGATTGGCTGGGGTCCGACACCCAGCACCCCACAGATCAGCTGTCAGGAGCTGCTCTGTCTTCTGATAGTGGCCACAGCCGGGTACTGCATATCTGCCTTCTATTGATATGAATCCGAGGCGAATATGTGGTACCTACCCGTGGCCGCTATCAGTTGATGGGGCAGATCCGGATTTGAGCATTTACGGCTGCCTGCTTCCACAGACACTGAAGACAGCTGATCAGTGGTGGTGCCGTGTGTCAAACCTTGGCTGATCAGAAATTGATGACCTATCCTAATGACAGGCCATCAATGTAAAAGTGGACAACCTCTTTAATCTATCAGATTCCACTCATCCAAGTTATATCCTCGCGTGAGCGAGTCCTTTGGCAGAAATCCAAATTTATGCTTCGGTCTACTGGAAAAATTCTGTGAAAGTGTACTCTAATTTAATACTCTGAACATCATTAGTGGATTTTATTCACTACACCGGTGAGCTGCATATATCTTCTGAATACATGCCACGCCACTTTGATCTCCACACTGGAAAATGTTAACACAGTAGGGATATTCCTCTTTGCAGTAATTCTTTATCCAAACTCAGGACCCTAAGCCTCATAATTCGTACACAGGCTCCATTGTCCTTCCCCACTGCATACATTACAATTGTGTTGTGCTCATATTAGCAGAACACCCCCCCAAAGACATAATCCTTAATAAATATATGATTTCACCATCCATACATTTTAACTCTATGAATGACTTTATGTTGCTATCCACCACTTCACCATTGGTATCTTTCCTATATACTCCCTATTAAGTGGAAAAATGAGCTTACTGATTAAATAGGGTTTGGCATATGCATGCATTTATATAGTTTACTGCAGGTATTTCATTCTACTGCGTGTTATTGTAAAATATGCACGTGAAGCATGGCACATTTAGGATGACTCATTTCTCTTTTCCTTTTCCCATTTTGCTTCCTCCTCCTCCACCTGAAATTCTAATATCCTAAATCTTAATATCCCTCAGCTTCCTGGAAAATTAATATATGAGATATGATATATCAATAACATAGAAATTGCTGACATGCCCAGATTACGCTTAGTATATGCTAGCAGTCACAGATACGGCTGGTATAAATGTCTGTCGAGGCCTCCATTTAAGGTATTTCTTCCTTTTCTAAATATTTGTTGCTAGGTTACTGAGCATTTGATATTGACATCATTAGACTTCTTTTGCTATTGCTGTTTTGAGCAAAGAACACATTTGTACATAATGCACGCTGATGCATTTCATTGTAGCTAGTACATAAATCAGCAATATTGAGAATCAGCAATAATATATCGATACTGGAATCTTACTATTAAAATGCTATCATTTAATAATATAATTTCTATTGCAGAAATGTTACTTTTTTTCCAAATATTTTGGTGTAGATTTAAAACAATTATGTTATTATTTTGTAAACTGTATTTTTTTTGTAGAACTTTTAATGATGATGTTCAGCAAGTCTTATGCACAAGCTCTCAATGGAGCATAGTACACCTGATTAGATGTCCTTTTTTTCTGAAGGGGCCATTATTTGTATGAAGATTATTTTAATGCACTTAAACGAGCTGAAGTTCATGGACCCATAACCTAATTAAGCCATCGAAAATGTATTATGCACTCTAGATAAACTCTGACTTTTTTTATTGCTGAGGTGCCTTATTAAGTGAACTGTATTGTTAATGTGCAGTATTGAAAGTTCGCTGTCAGTGCTTCTTATAACTCCCATCAATTGCTTTAGGGATGAGATAGGATAGATATTAATATCTCAATAGGTTTTTCAATGCTCACTTCAAAAGCTGTTGTAGTCTCAGCCATTTTGAGCCATCCTCTGCAAACTATTACATTAATTCTTAAACTGATACATAAATGGTTTGTCATCTATATTTTATGGTATGAAACGTACGCAAATGTATTTTAGACTAAACTCAGATAGGAAACATAGAACATACAACTAATTGATAATTATGTGGATGTCATTTTGAGCATAGAAAAATCAATTCATGTATTTATAATATCCAACAATGTAAATGTGAATCATACTTATTGAGCATAATGTAATGAAGTTCCAATAGTCTGATTCACATATTGTGGTTGGCATGTATTTGCCATAATTTCTTTTCCAAAGATCATAATTTCTGAAAGAAAAGAAAAGTATAAAACATAAATAATTTATAGTCATTGAGATTAAACCCTGTGCATACTGTTTTCAGGTTTTTGCATTTGATTAACTCCTAATTCGAATTCCTTTGGAAAGCTTGATGTAAAGTTGACACAAATATGTCATAGCCTGATATGATCTCAGGGTGACTTGGGATCAAATAGTCACAGAGTATTGTTGATTGCAGATCTTTTTTAGTGCCCACTCGTCGAGTTGGATCATATTTAATTTCATCTAGTACTGAAGGGGTTAAGGTGCATTTCTATCCTGCAGTGGTCTAACAGGTATTTGAAACCTCAGCTAGAGCCACTCCCTTCTGCTATGACTATCTGCTTCTCACTCCTCCATATGCCAGCTCTACCTCATTCTTATGCTTACCATGTTGAAGTATCTCGTTGCTGCATAGCTGTGGTGTCATTTCCATTTCCAGTGAGAAGTTTCCTAGAGTGAAATCCAAGGAGTGCATTTTGTTTTGCCTTTCCCTAGCTGTTTGTCTTACTTTCCTCCTGTTATCTTCTTGTAGTAGCAAGGCTAGTGTCTCGCTGGCCTCCACTAATCTGTGTGAGTTTAGGGCCAGCAAGGGCCTAGGCACATGATCGGTGTATAGAGGGAAGGACCAGTCTAAGAAAGTTAGAGGTGCATTGATCAGATTCGGTGAGTGTTAGGAGGTGACCTTGCTCCCCCCTCCTAAGCTCAAGGGCCTACTGTTGTATAGTTTCCCTAGTGTACCATTTGTATTGTGTGTACCCTTTGTGTTGCGTCTCTAACTGAGGCTCCTCCCCCCCACCGGTGTGACATTACCATACTGTGGTACTCCGCTCAATAAGAGTTCCTTTTGTTCCTGATATGACATCAGTGTTGTAGCCCCTATATGATAACTCATAAATTCTTGTCTAGCACTGGAATGTGTCCAAAAATGTGGTTTTTTTCTCTGTGTATAGTTTGTATTTTAAGCTTTCATTTATTCAGTATTCATTTTTACATATGGAAAAAAAAACACATTGAAAACCCCAGTAGTATACATGTGTTTTCCCATTGAAATCATTAGAAATCATAGTTAGAGATGAGCGGTGTTCTAATTGAACTGTTCAATCTCAAGTTCGACCTGTTTTTTGCGATGTTCGAGTCGTTCAACGATCTCGAACGATTACCTTCACGTTCGACCGTTCAAGTTACCGTTCGATAACGGTTCGATCACCAAAAGCGTAACTGGCTTTTCACAGTAATACTGTCATTCAATGTTAATAATATTATCCAAATTCAGCGTATAGTGTGCAGGGGGGAACGGGCTTTCAATCAGTGCTGCTGAGTGCTGAAAGAATGGCGATCGCCATTTTTTTTTTTTCCTAACCGCGCGTCCAGTGGGGCGGGCCGGGCTGTCAGAAAATCACAGACACACACACAGCAAAGTGCATTTTTGACAGACAAGCAAGGACATATGTCATTGGCAGTGTATGTCACATGTCCATGCCCTATAAGACCCGGCCATTTTCCCCATCACCGCCATTATCTCAGTGCTGCGGTTGTGTGTCAGTCACCGCTCCCGCTGCTGCTGCTGCTGCTGTGGGCGCTATAAAGTGCAATCGAGACATCCGTTTATGGAATAGGTACTAGTGGTAATTTTAGCCCTTTTCAGGGCTAGATTAGAAGAAGTGAATACTGTGGAAAAAGAAAGCGCAATAGGGTTTTACCCGAGTAATATGGGGTGAACAAGAGCAAATGCACTCACCGAATCGAGTTGTGAAAGTCACAACTACTATGCACACATGATAATCCAGGCCACGGCAGCAGCACCCAGGATGGCTGATAACGGAGAGTAGTAGAATTGGGTTTTAACACCGCGCCAATGACCGCTATGGACGTCTGTAAGATTAATGTTACTTTTTATTTCATTTACAGGTCGAATGCAAATAAAAAGTAACATTAATCTTACAGACGTCCATAGCAGTCATTGGCGCGGTGTTAAAACCCAATTCTACTACGCTTCGTTATCAGGGCTAGATTAGAGCAGTTCATAGCATTTTTTGCTAGGCAGGACTGTGCCAGCGCTCTGTCAGGGTTTTACACAGCATCTGTCCAAATCAGCTAAGGCAATTCCCTTGGGCATAGTATCAGTGTGTGATAGTCAGTGGCGTACCACTGCTGTCAAGAAAGCTACCCTACCTCTCCATCTGTAGCAGACAATTTTTAACTGCAGCTAGTCCAGGCAATCCCTTGGGCATAGTATCAGTGTGTGATAGTCTGTGGCGTACCACTGCTGTCAAGAAAGCTACCCCACCTCTCCATCTGTAGTAGCCAATTTTTAATTGCAACAAACAGTTGCCAATTTGTTCACATACAAAATGAGTGGCAAAAGGCCAGATGCTGGTGGAAAGGGGAAAAGGCGTGTTAGAAAGGGAAAAGTTTGTATCCGTGGGGTAGGTGGTAAAGCAACATTAACATCTGCTGAAGAAAAGCCATCTTCCAGCCAAAAGAAGATGTCTACTTCTTTCCGTGTTCAATCTGATATGATCCCTTTCTTACGGAGACGACCATCACTACCAAATGTAGATGAGGCACAAAAAGAGCAGGTGCTTGAATGGATCTCAAGTGCTCCATCAAGTGGCCTCTCCTCCACTTCAACTTCATCAACATCCCAAATACTCCAGTCCTCTGAGGTGTCACCCCAATTGCACTTGCTTCCTACCAGCTCTCAAGTCTCCACCCGGCCTGCTGAGTATGGGGTATAAGAGATAACGGAGTCTGCATAGGTGTTCAATCACACTATAGCCTGGGAATCAGAGGTCTTCTCCAAAGCTGCAGTGAGTCCAGACAAGGAAATGATCTGCAATGATGCCGAGAAGCTTTGTGAATTGGATCCAGGCCCAGATGAAGAAGGTTCTGAGCATAATGTAGACCCTCATTCCCAAACTGTAACTCCTCTTGGTTGAGACAATGAGGAACAAGCTGATGAGACTCAGATACCTGGACAGAGATGGAGTACTGGAAGCACGTCAACAACTGCATCCTCATCCACAACTCTGCCTCTGAGCAGAAGTGATGGTGGCTCTGCAGGTCGCATGGGCACTAAGCCTTGCCTAGCCTGGGCCATTTTTAACATTGCAAAGGATTACCCAACTCATGTCATCTGTAAGATTTGTTACCAATGTCTAGGTAGAGGCCAAAAAATCACTAGTTTGAGTACTTCGTCCATGAACCGTCACATGAATATGAAGCATAAGTCGCAGTGGGAAGCTCACTGTGCTCCAAAGCGGCCTAGAGGGGCGGGCCAACCACTGTCTGCTCTATCAAGTGCATCCGCATGCTCTTCATCCTCTGTGACTGTGGGGACAGCAGTCACACATGCTTTTCGACGCAGACCTTCCACCTCTTTACCTGCAACAGGCAGTGTGATTGGCAAGTCGTTAGTTGTTTTGGAAGTGGAAACAGCTGCTGGTGTTGAGCTCTCTCAGACATCAGAGCACAACCTTTGGATGAAGGCAACATTCTATATCCACTTGCACCTTCCTCACCGACCAGCAGTTTGCCAGGGACACCCTACTCAACACTGTCTCAGCACAGCAGCCAGGCCTCAGTCCCTCAGATGTGGACAAGTAAAAGACCATTTCCTCCTAGCCATGACAAAGCTAAGAGGTTGACTTTCAGCATCTGCAAACTGTTGGCTACAGAAATGCTGCCTTTCCGCCTGATGGACACACAGGATTTTCGAGACCTTATGTCCATTGCAGTTCCACAGTTCCAGATGCCCAGTCTACTTCTCCAAGAAAGGTGTGCCTGCGCTACACCAGCATGTCACACACAACATCACCGCTTCCTTGAGAAACTCTGTCTGTGAAAGGATACATTATACCACAGATACTTGGAACAGTATGCATGGACAGCGGCGTTACATGTTGCTGACTGGGCACTGGGTAACTATGGTGAGAGATGGAGAAGGGTCTGCTTTACAAGTGTTGCCGTTCCCACGAGTTGTGCGTCAATCCTCTGTATGTCGAAGTTCCTCAACTGCTTCTGCCTCTTCCACCTCGTCTGGGTCCTCCACCTCTGCCCAAAGCCTGTCTGGTCAGGCCACCCGCGTTGTAACTGCGCACAAGGAATCCCACACACCTCCTTACTATGCTGGCAGAGGTCAACGGCATCAGGCGGTATTTACGTTGATATGTCTGGGAAATGTGAGTCACACAGCTGAGGAGTTGTGGTCAGCTCTGGAGACCAAGTTTCATCAATGGTTGTCTCCACTCAACCTGCAGAAAGGGAAGGCCATGTTTGACAATGCTGCAAACCTGGGTGCGGCCCTTCGCCGGGGAAATGTGACACACGTGCCTTGTATGGCTCACGTGTTGAACCTTGTTGTCCAGCAATTTTTAACCCACTATTCCGGCCTAAATGAGCTTCTGCAGAGGGCACGGTCACTATGTGCTCACTTCCGCCATTCACACCCCGCAGCTGAGCGACTTACATCGCTCCAGAAGTCTTTCGGCTTGCCGGTTCACCAGCTAAAATGCGATGTGCCAACACGCTGGAATTCGACTCTCCACATGTTGCAGCAACAGTGGCAGCACCGCTGAGCCCTGGTGCAATATGTTATGACGTATAGCCTGGGCCAATGAGATCCAAAGGTGGGGCAGATTACGCTGCTGGAGTGGTCTCAGATCAAGGACCTATGGACCTTTCTGCACAGTTTCGACATGGCGATGAAGATGTTTAGCGGTGATGATGCCATTATCAGCATGACAATTCCAGTCATTTACATGCTGGAGCACACTCTAAACAGTATTCGGAGTCAGTTGGTGGGACAAGAGGAAGGGGAGGAAGTACAGGAGGATTCATATGCGGAAGGAATACCAAGATCTACAAGGTCCAGACGGTCAGCAGCACCAAGGCGGCAGGCATGGGATGGTGGGGGAGATGGAATAACAAGGGTGCATGGTAGCAGCCAAACTGTTGAGGAAGGTGCAGGAGCCCAGGAAGAAATGGATGATGAACTGGCAATGGGCATGGAAGACTCAGCAGATGAGGGAGACCTTGATCATATTTCTGTTGTGCGAGGTTAGGGAGAAAGGGCAGAGGAAGGAAGCAGGATTCTCACCTCGCCGCCACCAACACAGCAAGCACTTGGTCCTCATGAATGCGCAAGACACATTAGCGCTTTCTTGCTGCACTACCTACAACATGACCCTCGGATTGTCAGAATTCAAAGTAATGCTGACTACTGGGTTGCCACACTCTTAAATTCCCGGTACAAGTCAAAATTTGGCGAAAAAATTCCTGCCATAGAAAGGGACGCATGTATGCAGGAGTATCAGCAGAAGTTGTTACACAATATGAGATTGGCTTTTCCACTAAACACCAGTGCTGCACAGAGTGAATCTCACAGTTCTAACTTGTGAACCATGGGACTGTCGAGTCATCATCACTCAAACCGTACCAGCAACACCATATCTGGTGGTAACAGCAATTTTATGGAATCGTTTCATGAATTTTTTACACCATCAAGACACAAGAAGTCTGACACATAGTCAATGCCTGGAGAGGATGATACAGGAGTATCTCCAAGTGAATATAGATGCCATGACTGTGCAACTGGAGCCTTTCTCATTTTGGGCTTCCAATCTGGAAAAATGGCCTGAGCTCGCCACTTACGCCTTGGAGATCTTGTTGTGTCCCGCAGCCAGCATTCTCTCGGAATGTGTATTCAGTGTTGCTGGGGTTGTGCTGACAGATAAGCGCATGCGTCTGTCCAGTGACAATATGGACAGACTAACATTCATCAAGATGAACAAATCATGGATCTGCAAGGACTTTTCTACACCTGTGTTATCCTGGAGTGAGTAAAGGCTTGTGTATTTTTGATTGTGCTTCATGCAAATCAATATTTTAAGTTTGCAACTGTGGGACAATTGATGACACTTAAGTGGTGTCTGTGGCCAAATTTTTGGAAAACATGGAGACTCTTGTTGGAGTCCACTTGCTGTGTTTTACATGATTTTAGAAGGGCATGACATACCTATTAGAGTTGAGCGCGGTTCGCGGTTCGAGGTTCTCCAGTTCTAAGCTCGAGTGATTTTGGGGCCTGTTTTAGATCGAACTAGAACTCGAGCTTTTTGCAAAAGCTCGATAGTTCTAGAAACGTTCGAGAACGGTTCTAGCAGCAAAAAAACAGCTAATTCCTAGCTGGCTTTCCGCTGTAATAGTGTAAGTCACTCTGTGACTCAAACTATTATGACATTTCAGTGTATAGTGTGCGGGAACAGCACCTTCAGATCACTGCTGTTTGTATAATGGCGATCGCCATTTTTTTTTTTTCCATGTCTTCCTTCCCTAAGCGCGCGCGTGTAGTGGGGCGGGCCAGCATGTCAGCCAATCCCAGACACACACACAGCTAAGTGGACTTTTAGCCAGAGAAGCAACGGCATGTGTGATAGGATGTCCATGTCACATGTCCCTGCATTATAAAACCGGACATTTTCCTCCAGGACGCCATTATCTCTTCTGCGTCATGGGTGTCAGACATCACTGTCGCAGCTCCGTCCTTTGTCCTATCGCCGATACAGCTGTCTGCGTTCCATACACAGCGCTAGACAGCTTAGGGAGAGCACTTTCTATCAGTCCTTTTAAGGGCTCAAACCGGCAGGGTCAGAGCCATAGGTGACAGTTCCTGAAAACAGAGACAGCGTCTGTGTAGCCAAGGTCAGGGATTTCGTTGCTGCATTTCCCCATTAGGAGGGAATAGAAAGGCAGGCTTCCATTCCTCTACCCAGAGCCCCACAATCCTGGCACTGTACCCTCCTGTCCTCTGCACACTCCAACTCTTTTTAACTAAGCCATTATACTAGCAAACAGTCAGTGTACCTAGTGGCATCCTAAACGTGACTATTGTACTTTTGTGTAGTCACACTAGTGGAAAGATATTTGCAGCACGTCTGCCTGCATTGCACACTCCAACTCTTTTTAACTAAGCCATTATACTAGCAAACAGTCAGTGTACCTAGTGGCATCCTAAACGTGGCTATTGGACTTTTGTGTAGTCACACTAGTGCAAAGATATTTGCAGCACGTCTTCCTGCATTGCACACTCAAACTTTTTTTAACTAAGCCATTATACTAGCAAACAGTCAGTGTACCTAGTGGCATCCTAAACGTGGCTATTGTACTTTTGTGTAGTCACAATAGTGGAAAGATATTTGCAGCACGTCTGCCTGCATTGCACACTCCAACTCTTTTTAACTAAGCCATTATACTAGCAAACAGTCAGTGTACCTAGTGGCATCCTAAATGTGGCTATTGTACTTTTGTGTAGTCACACTAGTGGAAAGATATTTGCAGCACGTCTGCCTGCATTGCACACTCCAACTCTTTTTAACTAAGCCATTATACTAGCAAACAGTCAGTGTACCTAGTGGCATCCTAAACGTGGCTATTGTACTTTTGTGTAGTCACACTAGTGGAAAGATATTTGCAGCACGTCTGCCTGCATTGCACACTCCAACTCTTTTTAACTAAGCCATTATACTAGCAAACAGTCAGTGTACCTAGTGGCATCCTAAACGTGGCTATTGGACTTTTGTGTAGTCACACTAGTGGAAAGATATTTGCAGCACGTCTGCCTGCATTGCACACTCAAACTTTTTTTTAACTAAGCCATTATACTAGCAAACAGTTAGTGTACCTAGTGGCATCCTAAACGTGACTATTGTACTTTTGTGTAGTCACACTAGTGGAAAGATATTTGCAGCACGTCTGCCTGCATTGCACACGCCAACTCTTTTTAACTAAGCCATTATACTAACAAACAGTCAGTGTACCTCGTGGCATCCTAAACGTGGCTATTGTACTTTTGTGTAGTCACACTAGTGGAAAGATATTTGCAGCACGTCTGCCTGCATTGCACACTCAAACTTTTTTTAACTAAGCCATTATACTAGCAAACAGTCAGTGTACCTAGTGGCATCCTAAACGTGGCTATTGTACTTTTGTGTAGTCACACTAGTGGAAAGATATTTGCAGCACGTCTGCCTGCATTGCACACTCCAACTCTTTTTAACTAAGCCATTATACTAGCAAACAGTCAGTGTACCTAGTGGCATCCTAAACGTGGCTATTGTACTTTTGTGTAGTCACGCTAGTGGAAAGATATTTGCAGCACGTCTGCCTGCATTGCACACTCCAACTCTTTTTAACTAAGCCATTATACTAGCAAACAGTCAGTGTACCTAGTGGCATCCTAAACGTGGCTATTGGACTTTTGTTTAGTCACACTAGTGGAAAGATATTTGCAGCACGTCTGCCTGCATTGCACACTCAAACTTTTTTTAACTAAGCCATTATACTAGCAAATAGTCAGTGTACCTGGTGGCATCCTAAACGTGACTATTGTACTTTTGTGTAGTCACACTAGTGGAAAGATATTTGCAGCACGTCTGCCTGCATTGCACACTCAAACTTTTTTTAACTAAGCCATTATACTAGCAAACAGTCAGTGTACCTAGTGGCATCCTAAACGTGACTATTGTCTTTTGTGTAGTCACACTAGTGGAAAGATATTTGCAGCACGTCTGCCTGCATTGCACACTCCAACTCTTTTTAATTAAGCCATTATACTAGCAAACAGTCAGTGTACCTAGTGGCATCCTAAACGTGACTATTGTACTTTTGTGTAGTCACACTAGTGGAAAGATATTTGCAGCACGTCTGCCTGCATTGCACACTCAAACTTTTTTTAACTAAGCCATTATACTAGCAAACAGTCAGTGTACCTAGTGGCATCCTAAACGTGGCTATTGGACTTTTGTGTAGTCACACTAGTGGAAAGATATTTGCAGCATGTCTGCCTGCATTGCACACTCCAACTTTTTTTAACTAAGCCATTATACTAGCAAACAGTCAGTGTACCTAGTGGCATCCTAAACGTGGCTATTGGACTTTTGTGTAGTCACACTAGTGCAAAGATATTTGCAGCACGTCTGCCTGCATTGCACACTCAAACTTTTTTTAACTAAGCCATTATACTAGCAAACAGTCAGTGTACCTAGTGGCATCCTAAACGTGACTATTGTACTTTTGTCTAGTCACACTAGTGGAAAGATATTTGCAGCACGTCTGCCTGCATTGCACACTCCAACTCTTTTTAACTAAGCCATTATACTAGCAAACTGTCAGTGTACCTAGTGGCATCCTAAACGTGGCTATTGGACTTTTGTGTAGTCACACTAGTGCAAAGATATTTGCAGCACGTCTGCCTGCATTGCACACTCAAACTTTTTTTAACTAAGCCATTATACTAGCAAACAGTCAGTGTACCTAGTGGCATCCTAAACGTGACTATTGTACTTTTGTGTAGTCACACTAGTGGAAAGATATTTGCAGCACGTCTGCCTGCATTGCACACTCCAACTCTTTTTAACTAAGCCATTATACTAGCAAACAGTCAGTGTACCTAGTGGCATCCTAAACGTGGCTATTGTACTTTTGTGTAGTCACACTAGTGGTAAGATATTTGCAGCACGTCTGCCTGCATTGCACACTCCAACTCTTTTTAACTAAGCCATTATACTAGCAAACAGTCAGTGTACCTAGTGGCATCCTAAACGTGACTATTGTACTTTTGTGTAGTCACACTAGTGGAAAGATATTTGCAGCACGTCTGCCTGCATTGCACACTCCAACTCTTTTTAACTAAGCCATTATACTAGCAAACAGTCAGTGTACCTAGTGGCATCCTAAACGTGGCTATTGGACTTTTGTGTAGTCACACTAGTGGAAAGATATTTGCAGCACGTCTGCCTGCATTGCACACTCCAACTCTTTTTAACTAAGCCATTATACTAGCAAACAGTCAGTGTACCTAGTGGCATCCTAAACGTGGCTATTGTACTTTTGTGTAGTCACACTAGTGGAAAGATATTTGCAGCACGTCTGCCTGCATTGCACATTCCAACTCTTTTTAACTAAGCCATTATACTAGCAAACAGTCAGTGTACCTAGTGGCATCCTAAACGTGGCTATTGGACTTTTGTGTAGTCACACTAGTGGAAAGATATTTGCAGCACGTCTGCCTGCATTGCACACTCAAACTTTTTTTAACTAAGCCATTATACTAGCAAACAGTCAGTGTACCTAGTGGCATCCTAAACGTGGCTATTGGACCTTTGTGTAGTCACACTAGTGGAAAGATATTTGCAGCACGTCTGCCTGCATTGCACACTCAAACTTTTTTTAACTAAGCCATTATACTAGCAAACAGTCAGTGTACCTAGTGGCATCCTAAACGTGGCTATTGGACTTTTGTGTAGTCACACTAGTGGAAAGATATTTGCAGCACGTCTGCCTGCATTGCACACTCAAACTTTTTTTATACTAAGCCATTATACTAGCAAACAGTCAGTGTACCTAGTGGCATCCTAAACGTGACTATTGTACTTTTGTGTAGTCACACTAGTGGAAAGATATTTGCAGCACGTCTGCCTGCATTGCACACTCCAACTCTTTTTAACTAAGCCATTATACTAGCAAACAGTCAGTGTACTTAGTGGCATCTTAAACGTGGCTATTGGACCTTTGTGTAGTCACACTAGTGGAAAGATATTTGCAGCACGTCTGCCTGCATTGCACACTCAAACTTTTTTTAACTAAGCCATTATACTAGCAAACAGTCAGTGTACCTAGTGGCATCCTAAACGTGGCTATTGGACTTTTGTGTAGTCACACTAGTGGAAAGATATTTGCAGCACGTCTGCCTGCATTGCACACTCAAACTTTTTTTATACTAAGCCATTATACTAGCAAACAGTCAGTGTACCTAGTGGCATCCTAAACGTGACTATTGTACTTTTGTGTAGTCACACTAGTGGAAAGATATTTGCAGCACGTCTGCCTGCATTGCACACTCCAACTCTTTTTAACTAAGCCATTATACTAGCAAACAGTCAGTGTACTTAGTGGCATCTTAAACGTGGCTATTGGACTTTTGTGTAGTCACACTAGTGCAAAGATATTTGCAGCAGGTCTGCCTGCATTGCACACTCAAACTTTTTTTAACTAAGCCATTATACTAGCAAAAAGTCAGTGTACCTAGTGGCATCCTAAACGTGGCTATTCGACTTTTGTGTAGTCATACTAGTGGAAAGATATTTGCAGCACATCTGCCTGCATTGCACACTACAACTCTTTTTAACTAAGCCATTATACTAGCAAACAGTCAGTGTACCTAGTGGCATCCTAAACGTGACTATTGTACTTTTGTGTAGTCACACTAGTGGAAAGATATTTGCAGCAAGTCTGCCTGCATTGCACACTCAAACTTTTTTTAACTAAGCCATTATACTAGCAAACAGTCAGTGTACCTAGTGGCATCCTAAAGGTGACTATTGTCTTTTGTGTAGTCACACTAGTGGAAAGATATTTGCAGCACGTCTGCCTGCATTGCACACTCCAACTCTTTTTAATTAAGCCATTATACTAGCAAACAGTCAGTGTACCTAGTGGCATCCTAAACGTGACTATTGTACTTTTGTGTAGTCACACTAGTGGAAAGATATTTGCAGCACGTCTGCCTGCATTGCACACTCAAACTTTTTTTAACTAAGCCATTATACTAGCAAACAGTCAGTGTACCTAGTGGCATCCTAAACGTGGCTATTGGACTTTTGTGTAGTCACACTAGTGGAAAGATATTTGCAGCATGTCTGCCTGCATTGCACACTCCAACTTTTTTTAACTAAGCCATTATACTAGCAAACAGTCAGTGTACCTAGTGGCATCCTAAACGTGGCTATTGGACTTTTGTGTAGTCACACTAGTGCAAAGATATTTGCAGCACGTCTGCCTGCATTGCACACTCAAACTTTTTTTAACTAAGCCATTATACTAGCAAACAGTCAGTGTACCTAGTGGCATCCTAAACGTGACTATTGTACTTTTGTCTAGTCACACTAGTGGAAAGATATTTGCAGCACGTCTGCCTGCATTGCACACTCCAACTCTTTTTAACTAAGCCATTATACTAGCAAACAGTCAGTGTACCTAGTGGCATCCTAAACGTGGCTATTGGACTTTTGTGTAGTCACACTAGTGCAAAGATATTTGCAGCACGTCTGCCTGCATTGCACACTCAAACTTTTTTTAACTAAGCCATTATACTAGCAAACAGTCAGTGTACCTAGTGGCATCCTAAACGTGACTATTGTACTTTTGTGTAGTCACACTAGTGGAAAGATATTTGCAGCACGTCTGCCTGCATTGCACACTCCAACTCTTTTTAACTAAGCCATTATACTAGCAAACAGTCAGTGTACCTAGTGGCATCCTAAACGTGGCTATTGTACTTTTGTGTAGTCACACTAGTGGTAAGATATTTGCAGCACGTCTGCCTGCATTGCACACTCCAACTCTTTTTAACTAAGCCATTATACTAGCAAACAGTCAGTGTACCTAGTGGCATCCTAAACGTGACTATTGTACTTTTGTGTAGTCACACTAGTGGAAAGATATTTGCAGCACGTCTGCCTGCATTGCACACTCCAACTCTTTTTAACTAAGCCATTATACTAGCAAACAGTCAGTGTACCTAGTGGCATCCTAAACGTGGCTATTGGACTTTTGTGTAGTCACACTAGTGGAAAGATATTTGCAGCACGTCTGCCTGCATTGCACACTCCAACTCTTTTTAACTAAGCCATTATACTAGCAAACAGTCAGTGTACCTAGTGGCATCCTAAACGTGGCTATTGTACTTTTGTGTAGTCACACTAGTGGAAAGATATTTGCAGCACGTCTGCCTACATTGCACATTCCAACTCTTTTTAACTAAGCCATTATACTAGCAAACAGTCAGTGTACCTAGTGGCATCCTAAACGTGGCTATTGGACTTTTGTGTAGTCACACTAGTGGAAAGATATTTGCAGCACGTCTGCCTGCATTGCACACTCAAACTTTTTTTAACTAAGCCATTATACTAGCAAACAGTCAGTGTACCTAGTGGCATCCTAAACGTGGCTATTGGACCTTTGTGTAGTCACACTAGTGGAAAGATATTTGCAGCACGTCTGCCTGCATTGCACACTCAAACTTTTTTTAACTAAGCCATTATACTAGCAAACAGTCAGTGTACCTAGTGGCATCCTAAACGTGGCTATTGGACTTTTGTGTAGTCACACTAGTGGAAAGATATTTGCAGCACGTCTGCCTGCATTGCACACTCAAACTTTTTTTATACTAAGCCATTATACTAGCAAACAGTCAGTGTACATAGTGGCATCCTAAACGTGGCTATTGGACTTTTGTGTAGTCACACTAGTGGAAAGATATTTGCAGCACGTCTGCCTGCATTGCACACTCAAACTTTTTTTAACTAAGCCATTATACTAGCAAACAGTCAGGGTACTTAGTGGCATCTTAAACGTGGCTATTGGACTTTTGTGTAGTCACACTAGTGCAAAGATATTTGCAGCAGGTCTGCCTGCATTGCACACTCAAACTTTTTTTAACTAAGCCATTATACTAGCAAACAGTCAGTGTACCTAGTGGCATCCTAAACGTGACTATTGTACTTTTGTGTAGTCACACTAGTGGAAAGATATTTGCAGCATGTCTGCCTGCATTGCACACTCCAACTCTTTTTAACTAAGCCATTATACTAGCAAAAAGTCAGTGTACCTAGTGGCATCCTAAACGTGGCTATTCGACTTTTGTGTAGTCATACTAGTGGAAAGATATTTGCAGCACATCTGCCTGCATTGCACACTACAACTCTTTTTAACTAAGCCATTATACTAGCAAACAGTCAGTGTACCTAGTGGCATCCTAAACGTGACTATTGTACTTTTGTGTAGTCACACTAGTGGAAAGATATTTGCAGCAAGTCTGCCTGCATTGCACACTCAAACTTTTTTTAACTAAGCCATTATACTAGCAAACAGTCAGTGTACCTAGTGGCATCCTAAACGTGGCTATTGTACTTTTGTGTAGTCACACTAGTGGAAAGATATTTGCAGCACGTCTGCCTGCATTGCACACTCCAACTCTTTTTAACTAAGCCATTATACTAGCAAACAGTCAGTGTACCTAGTGGCATCCTAAACGTGGCTATTGGACTTTTGTGTAGTCACACTAGTGCAAAGATATTTGCAGCACGTCTGCCTGCATTGCACACTCAAACTTTTTTTTAACTAAGCCATTATACTAGCAAACAGTCAGTGTACCTAGTGGCATCCTAAACGTGACTATTGTACTTTTGTGTAGTCACACTAGTGGAAAGATATTTGCAGCAAGTCTGCCTGCATTGCACACTCAAACTTTTTTTAACTAAGCCATTATACTAGCAAACAGTCAGTGTACCTAGTGGCATCCTAAACGTGGCTATTGTACTTTTGTGTAGTCACACTAGTGGAAAGATATTTGCAGCACGTCTGCCTGCATTGCACACTCCAACTCTTTTTAACTAATCCATTATACTAGCAAACAGTCAGTGTACCTAGTGGCATCCTAAACGTGGCTATTGGACTTTTGTGTAGTCACACTAGTGGAAAGATATTTGCAGCACGTCTGCCTGCATTGCACACTCAAACTTTTTTTAACCCCTTCACGACCTTGGACGGATCTATCCATCCAGGATCGTGTCCCGTTAAGCCCCGCCCCCTGCCGCGGGCAGGCGGCGTGGATCGGCACACATATCAGCTGTTTTCAACAGCTGACATGTGTGCCTGCTAGCCGCGGGTGGAATCGCTTCCACCCGCGGCCATTAACCCCTTAAATCTTGCTGCCAAAGTCTGGCAGCAAGATTTAAATGCGCGCGGCCATGTTTGTTACTCACCGCCGCCCCCACCGGAAGTCACGTGTGTTATCACGTGACTATCGGTGGTTGCCATCGTAGCACAGGGTCATGTGATGACGCCTGCTACTACGATGTTTCACTTTCATTTTCCCTCGGCCGAGAGCAGAGGGAAAACCAAAGTGACTGAATCTGCTGATTACAGCGGTATTGCTGTGATCAGCAGATAGCGATCAGCAATCGGATTGCTGATCGCTATAGCCCCCTAGGGGGACTAGTAAAATAAAAAAAAAAAGTAAAAAAAAAAGTTTTAAAAAATAAAAAAAAAAACAAAAAACCTAAAAGTTCAAATCACCCCCCTTTCCCCCCATTGAAAATTAAAGGGTTAAAAAATAAATAAATATACACATATTTGGTATCGCCGCGTTCAGAAATGCCCGATCTATCAAAATATAAAATCAATTAATCTGATTGGTAAACGGCGTAGTCGCAAAAAAATTCCAAACGCCAAAATTACGTTTTTTGGTCGCCGCAAGTTTTACGCAAAATGCAATAACAGGCGATCAAAACGTAGCATCTGCGCAAAAATGGTACCATTATAAACGTCAGCTCAAGACGCAAAAAATAAGCCATCACTGAGGCATAGATCCTTAAAAATAAAAACGCTACGTGTTTCGGAAAATGGCGCAAAACGTGCGCCACTTTTATTGGACAAACTTGTGATTTTTTTTTAACCCCTTAGATACAAGTAAACCTATACATGTTTGGTGTCTACAAACTCGCACCGACCTGAGGCATCACATAGATACCTCAGTTTTACCATATAGTGAACACGGTGAATAAAATATCCCAAAAACTATTGTACGATCACACTTTTTTTTGCAATTTTTCCGCACTTGGAATTTTTTTGCCGTTTTCCAGTACACTATATGGTAAAACTTATGGCTTCATTTAAAAGTACAACTCGTCCCGCAAAAAACAAGCCCTCATATGGCAAGATTGATGGAAAAATAAAAATGTTACGCCTCTCAGAAGAAGGGGAGCAAAAAACAAAAACGCAAAAACGGAAAGTGCCCGGGGGCTGAAGGGGTTAACTAAGCCATTATACTAGCAAACAGTCAGTGTACCTAGTGGCATCCTAAACGTTACTATTGTACTTTTGTGTAGTCACACTAGTGGTAAGATATTTGCAGCACGTCTGCCTGCATTGCACACTCCAACTCTTTTTAACTAAGCCATTATACTAGCAAACAGTCAGTGTACCTAGTGGCATCCTAAACGTGACTATTGTACTTTTGTGTAGTCACACTAGTGGAAAGATATTTGCAGCACGTCTGCCTGCATTGCACACTCCAACTCTTTTTAACTAAGCCATTATACTAACAAACAGTCAGTGTACCTAGTGGCATCCTAAACGTGGCTATTGGACTTTTGTGTAGTCACACTAGTGGAAAGATATTTGCAGCACGTCTGCCTGCATTGCACACTCAAACTTTTTTTTAACTAAGCCATTATACTAGCAAACAGTCAGTGTACCTAGTGGCATCCTAAACGTGGCTATTGGACTTTTGTGTAGTCACACTAGTGGAAAGATATTTGCAGCACGTCTGCCTGCATTGCACACTCAAACTTTTTTAACTAAGCCATTATACTAGCAAACAGTCAGTGTACCTAGTGGCATCCTAAACGTGGCTATTGTACTTTTGTGTAGTCACACTAGTGGAAAGATATTTGCAGCACGTCTGCCTGCATTGCACACTCCAACTCTTTTTAACTAAGCCATTATACTAGCAAACAGTCAGTGTACCTAGTGGCATCCTAAACGTGGCTATTGGACTTTTGTGTAGTCACACTAGTGGAAAGATATTTGCAGCACGTCTGCCTGCATTGCACACTCAAACTTTTTTTAACTAAGCCATTATACTAGCAAACAGTCAGTGTACCTAGTGGCATCCTAAACGTGACTATTGTACTTTTGTGTAGTCACACTAGTGGAAAGATATTTGCAGCACGTCTGCCTGCATTGCACACTCCAACTCTTTTTAACTAAGCCATTATACTAGCAAAAAGTCAGTGTACCTAGTGGCATCCTAAACGTGGCTATTGGACTTTTGTGTAGTCATACTAGAGGAAAGATATTTGCAGCACGTCTGCCTGCATTGCACACTCCAACTCTTTTTAACTAAGCCATTATACTAGCAAACAGTCAGTGTACCTAGTGGCATCCTAAACGTGACTATTGTACTTTTGTGTAGTCACACTAGTGGAAAGATATTTGCAGCACGTCTGCCTGCATTGCACACTCAAACTTTTTTTAACTAAGCCAATATACTAGCAAACAGTCAGTGTACCTAGTGGCATCCTAAACGTGGCTATTGGACTTTTGTGTAGTCACACTAGTGGAAAGATATTTGCAGCACGTCTGCCTGCATTGCACACTCAAACTTTTTTTAACTAAGCCATTATACTAGCAATTAGTCAGTGTACCTAGTGGCATCCTAAACGTGGCTATTGTACTTTTGTGTAGTCACACTAGTGGAAAGATATTTGCAGCACGTCTGCCTGCATTGCACACTCCAACTCTTTTTAACTAAGCCATTATACTAGCAAACAGTCAGTGTACCTAGTGGCATCCTAAACGTGGCTATTGGACTTTTGTGTAGTCACACTAGTGCAAAGATATTTGCAGCACGTCTGCCTGCATTGCACACTCAAACTTTTTTTAACTAAGCCATTATACTAGCAAACAGTCAGTGTACCTAGTGGCATCCTAAACATGACTATTGTACTTTTGTGTAGTCACACTAGTGAAAAGATATTTGCAGCACGTCTGCCTGCATTGCACACTCCAACTCTTTTTAACTAAGCCATTATACTAGCAAACAGTCAGTGTACCTAGTGGCATCCTAAACGTGGCTATTGGACTTTTGTGTAGTCACACTAGTGCAAAGATATTTGCAGCACGTCTGCCTGCATTGCACACTCAAACTTTTTTTAACTAAGCCATTATACTAGCAAACAGTCAGTGTACCTAGTGGCATCCTAAACGTGACTATTGTACTTTTGTGTAGTCACACTAGTGGAAAGATATTTGCAGCACGTCTGCCTGCATTGCACACTCCAACTCTTTTTAACTAAGCCATTATACTAGCAAACAGTCAGTGTACCTAGTGGCATCCTAAACGTGGCTATTGGACTTTTGTGTAGTCACACTAGTGGAAAGATATTTGCAGCACGTCTGCCTGCATTGCACACTCAAACTTTTTTTAACTAAGCCATTATACTAGCAAACAGTCAGTGTACCTAGTGGCATCCTAAACGTTACTATTGTACTTTTGTGTAGTCACACTAGTGGTAAGATATTTGCAGCACGTCTGCCTGCATTGCACACTCCAACTCTTTTTAACTAAGCGATTATACTAGCAAACAGTCAGTGTACCTAGTGGCATCCTAAACGTGACTATTGTACTTTTGTGTAGTCACACTAGTGGAAAGATATTTGCAGCACGTCTGCCTGCATTGCACACTCCAACTCTTTTTAACTAAGCCATTATACTAGCAAACAGTCAGTGTACCTAGTGGCATCCTAAACGTGGCTATTGGACTTTTGTGTAGTCACACTACTGGAAAGATATTTGCAGCACCTCTGCCTGCATTGCACACTCCAACTCTATTTAACTAAGCCATTATACTAACAAACAGTCAGTGTACCTATTGGCATCCTAAACGTGGCTATTGTACTTTTGTGTAGTCACACTAGTGGAAAGATATTTGCAGCACGTCTGCCTGCATTGCACACTCCAACTCTTTTTAACTAAGCCATTATACTAGCAAACAGGTCAGTGTACCTAGTGGCATCCTAAACGTGGCTATTGGACTTTTGTGTAGTCACACTAGTGGAAAGATATTTGCAGCACGTCTGCCTGCATTGCACACTCAAACTTTTTTTAACTAAGCCATTATACTAGCAAACAGTCAGTGTACCTAGTGGCATCCTAAACGTGGCTATTGGACTTTTGTGTAGTCACACTAGTGGAAAGATATTTGCAGTACGTCTGCCTGCATTGCACACTCCAACTCTTTTTAACTAAGCCATTATACTAGCAAACAGCCAGTGTACCTAGTGGCATCCTAAACGTGGCTATTGTACTTTTGTGTAGTCGCACTAGTGGAAAGATATTTGCAGCACGTCTGCCTGCATTGCACACTCCAAGTCTTTTTAACTAAGCCATTATACTAGCAAACAGTCAGTGTACCTAGTGGCATCCTAAACGTTACTATTGTACTTTTGTGTAGTCACACTAGTGGTAAGATATTTGCAGTACGTCTGCCTGCATTGCACACTCCAACTCTTTTTAACTAAGCCATTATACTAGCAAACAGTCAGTGTACCTAGTGGCATCCTAAACGTGGCTATTGGACTTTTGTGTAGTCACACTAGTGCAAAGATATTTGCAGCACGTCTGCCTGCATTGCACACTCAAACTTTTTTTAACTAAGCCATTATACTAGCAAACAGTCAGTGTACCTAGTGGCATCCTAAACATGACTATTGTACTTTTGTGTAGTCACACTAGTGAAAAGATATTTGCAGCACGTCTGCCTGCATTGCACACTCCAACTCTTTTTAACTAAGCCATTATACTAGCAAACAGTCAGTGTACCTAGTGGCATCCTAAACGTGGCTATTGGACTTTTGTGTAGTCACACTAGTGCAAAGATATTTGCAGCACGTCTGCCTGCATTGCACACTCAAACTTTTTTTAACTAAGCCATTATACTAGCAAACAGTCAGTGTACCTAGTGGCATCCTAAACGTGACTATTGTACTTTTGTGTAGTCACACTAGTGGAAAGATATTTGCAGCACGTCTGCCTGCATTGCACACTCCAACTCTTTTTAACTAAGCCATTATACTAGCAAACAGTCAGTGTACCTAGTGGCATCCTAAACGTGGCTATTGGACTTTTGTGTAGTCACACTAGTGGAAAGATATTTGCAGCACGTCTGCCTGCATTGCACACTCAAACTTTTTTTAACTAAGCCATTATACTAGCAAACAGTCAGTGTACCTAGTGGCATCCTAAACGTGGCTATTGGACTTTTGTGTAGTCACACTACTGGAAAGATATTTGCAGCACCTCTGCCTGCATTGCACACTCCAACTCTTTTTAACTAAGCCATTATACTAACAAACAGTCAGTGTACCTAGTGGCATCCTAAACGTGGCTATTGTACTTTTGTGTAGTCACACTAGTGGAAAGATATTTGCAGCACGTCTGCCTGCATTGCACACTCTAACTCTTTTTAACTAAGCCATTATACTAGCAAACAGGTCAGTGTACCTAGTGGCATCCTAAACGTGGCTATTGGACTTTTGTGTAGTCACACTAGTGGAAAGATATTTGCAGCACGTCTGCCTGCATTGCACACTCAAACTTTTTTTTAACTAAGCCATTATACTAGCAAACAGTCAGTGTACCTAGTGGCATACTAAACGTGGCTATTGGACTTTTGTGTAGTCACACTAGTGGAAAGATATTTGCAGCACGTCTGCCTGCATTGCACACTCAAACTTTTTTTAACTAAGCCATTATACTAGCAAACAGTCAGTGTACCTAGTGGCATCCTAAACGTGGCTATTGGACTTTTGTGTAGTCACACTAGTGGAAAGATATTTGCAGTACGTCTGCCTGCATTGCACACTCCAACTCTTTTTAACTAAGCCATTATACTAGCAAACAGCCAGTGTACCTAGTGGCATCCTAAACGTGGCTATTGTACTTTTGTGTAGTCGCACTAGTGGAAAGATATTTGCAGCACGTCTGCCTGCATTGCACACTCCAACTCTTTTTAACTAAGCCATTATACTAGCAAACAGTCAGTGTACCTAGTGGCATCCTAAACGTTACTATTGTACTTTTGTGTAGTCACACTAGTGGTAAGATATTTGCAGCACCTCTGCCTGCATTGCACACTCCAACTCTTTTTAACTAAGCGATTTTACTAGCAAACAGTCAGTGTACCTAGTGGCATCCTAAACGTGACTATTGTACTTTTGTGTAGTCACACTAGTGGAAAGATATTTGCAGCACGTCTGCCTGCATTGCACACTCCAACTCTTTTTAACTAAGCCATTATACTAGCAAACAGTTAGTGTACCTAGTGGCATCCTAAACGTGGCTATTGGACTTTTGTGTAGTCACACTAGTGGAAAGATATTTGCAGCACGTCTGCCTGCATTGCACACTCAAACTTTTTTTAACTAAGCCATTATACTAGCAAACAGTCAGTGTACCTAGTGGCATCCTAAACGTTACTATTGTACTTTTGTGTAGTCACACTAGTGGTAAGATATTTGCAGCACGTCTGCCTGCATTGCACACTCCAACTCTTTTTAACTAAGCGATTATACTAGCAAACAGTCAGTGTACCTAGTGGCATCCTAAACGTGACTATTGTACTTTTGTGTAGTCACACTAGTGGAAAGATATTTGCAGCACATCTGCCTGCATTGCACACTCCAACTCTTTTTAACTAAGCCATTATACTAGCAAACAGTCAGTGTACCTAGTGGCATCCTAAACGTGGCTATTGGACTTTTGTGTAGTCACACTACTGGAAAGATATTTGCAGCACCTCTGCCTGCATTGCACACTCCAACTCTTTTTAACTAAGCCATTATACTAACAAACAGTCAGTGTACCTAGTGGCATCCTAAACGTGGCTATTGTACTTTTGTGTAGTCACACTAGTGGAAAGATATTTGCAGCACGTCTGCCTGCATTGCACACTCCAACTCTTTTTAACTAAGCCATTATACTAGCAAACAGTCAGTGTACCTAGTGGCATCCTAAACGTGGCTATTGGACTTTTGTGTAGTCACACTAGTGGAAAGATATTTGCAGCACGTCTGCCTGCATTGCACACTCAAACTTTTTTTAACTAAGCCATTATACTAGCAAACAGTCAGTGTACCTAGTGGCATCCTAAACGTGGCTATTGGACTTTTGTGTAGTCACACTAGTGGAAAGATATTTGCAGCACGTCTGCCTGCATTGCACACTCAAACTTTTTTTAACTAAGCCATTATACTAGCAAACAGTCAGTGTACCTAGTGGCATCCTAAACGTGACTATTGTACTTTTGTGTAGTCACACTAGTGGAAAGATATTTGCAGCACGTCTGCCTGCATTGCACACTCCAACTCTTTTTAACTAAGCCATTATACTAGCAAACAGTCAGTGTACCTAGTGGCATCCTAAACGTGGCTATTGGACTTTTGTGTAGTCACACTAGTGGAAAGATATTTGCAGCACGTCTGCCTGCATTGCACACTCAAACTTTTTTTAACTAAGCCATTATACTAGCAAACAGTCAGTGTACCTAGTGGCATCCTAAACGTTACTATTGTACTTTTGTGTAGTCACACTAGTGGAAAGATATTTGCAGCACGTCTGCCTGCATTGCACACTCCAACTCTTTTTAACTAAGCCATTATACTAGCAAACAGTCAGTGTACCTAGTGGCATCCTAAACGTGGCTATTGGACTTTTGTGTAGTCACACTACTGGAAAGATATTTGCAGCACCTCTGCCTGCATTGCACACTCCAACTCTTTTTAACTAAGCCATTATACTAACAAACAGTCAGTGTACCTAGTGGCATCCTAAACGTGGCTATTGTACTTTTGTGTAGTCACACTAGTGGAAAGATATTTGCAGCACGTCTGCCTGCATTGCACACTCCAACTCTTTTTAACTAAGCCATTATACTAGCAAACAGGTCAGTGTACCTAGTGGCATCCTAAACGTGGCTATTGGACTTTTGTGTAGTCACACTAGTGGAAAGATATTTGCAGCACGTCTGCCTGCATTGCACACTCAAACTTTTTTTTAACTAAGCCATTATACTAGCAAACAGTCAGTGTACCTAGTGGCATCCTAAACGTGGCTATTGGACTTTTGTGTAGTCACACTAGTGGAAAGATATTTGCAGCATGTCTGCCTGCATTGCACACTCAAACTTTTTTTAACTAAGCCATTATACTAGCAAACAGTCAGTGTACCTAGTGGCATCCTAAACGTGGCTATTGGACTTTTGTGTAGTCACACTAGTGGAAAGATATTTGCAGTACGTCTGCCTGCATTGCACACTCCAACTCTTTTTAACTAAGCCATTATACTAGCAAACAGCCAGTGTACCTAGTGGCATCCTAAACGTGGCTATTGTACTTTTGTGTAGTCGCACTAGTGGAAAGATATTTGCAGCACGTCTGCCTGCATTGCACACTCCAACTCTTTTTAACTAAGCCATTATACTAGCAAACAGTCAGTGTACCTAGTGGCATCCTAAACGTTACTATTGTACTTTTGTGTAGTCACACTAGTGGTAAGATATTTGCAGCACCTCTGCCTGCATTGCACACTCCAACTCTTTTTAACTAAGCGATTATACTAGCAAACAGTCAGTGTACCTAGTGGCATCCTAAACGTGACTATTGTACTTTTGTGTAGTCACACTAGTGGAAAGATATTTGCAGCACGTCTGCCTGCATTGCACACTCCAACTCTTTTTAACTAAGCCATTATACTAGCAAACAGTTAGTGTACCTAGTGGCATCCTAAACGTGGCTATTGGACTTTTGTGTAGTCACACTACTGGAAAGATATTTGCAGCACCTCTGCCTGCATTGCACACTCCAACTCTTTTTAACTAAGCCATTATACTAACAAACAGTCAGTGTACCTAGTGGCATCCTAAACGTGGCTATTGTACTTTTGTGTAGTCACACTAGTGGAAAGATATTTGCAGCACGTCTGCCTGCATTGCACACTCCAACTCTTTTTAACTAAGCCATTATACTAGCAAACAGGTCAGTGTACCTAGTGGCATCCTAAACGTGGCTATTGGACTTTTGTGTAGTCACACTAGTGGAAAGATATTTGCAGCACGTCTGCCTGCATTGCACACTCAAACTTTTTTTAACTAAGCCATTATACTAGCAAACAGTCAGTGTACCTAGTGGCATCCTAAACGTGACTATTGTACTTTTGTGTAGTCACACTAGTGGAAAGATATTTGCAGCACGTCTGCCTGCATTGCACACTCCAACTCTTTTTAACTAAGCCATTATACTAGCAAACAGTCAGTGTACCTAGTGGCATCCTAAACGTGGCTATTGAACTTTTGTGTAGTCACACTAGTGGAAAGATATTTGCAGTACGTCTGCCTGCATTGCACACTCCAACTCTTTTTAACTAAGCCATTATACTAGCAAACAGTCAGTGTACCTAGTGGCATCCTAAACGTGGCTATTGGACTTTTGTGTAGTCACACTAGTGCAAAGATATTTGCAGCACGTCTGCCTGCATTGCACACTCAAACTTTTTTTAACTAAGCCATTATACTTGCAAACAGTCAGTGTACCTAGTGGCATCCTAAACATGACTATTGTACTTTTGTGTAGTCACACTAGTGAAAAGATATTTGCAGCACGTCTGCCTGCATTGCACACTCCAACTCTTTTTAACTAAGCCATTATACTAGCAAACAGTCAGTGTACCTAGTGGCATCCTAAACGTGGCTATTGGACTTTTGTGTAGTCACACTAGTGCAAAGATATTTGCAGCACGTCTGCCTGCATTGCACACTCAAACTTTTTTTAACTAAGCCATTATACTAGCAAACAGTCAGTGTACCTAGTGGCATCCTAAACGTGACTATTGTACTTTTGTGTAGTCACACTAGTGGAAAGATATTTGCAGCACGTCTGCCTGCATTGCACACTCCAACTCTTTTTAACTAAGCCATTATACTAGCAAACAGTCAGTGTACCTAGTGGCATCCTAAACGTGGCTATTGGACTTTTGTGTAGTCACACTAGTGGAAAGATATTTGCAGCACGTCTGCCTGCATTGCACACTCAAACTTTTTTTAACTAAGCCATTATACTAGCAAACAGTCAGTGTACCTAGTGGCATCCTAAACGTTACTATTGTACTTTTGTGTAGTCACACTAGTGGTAAGATATTTGCAGCACGTCTGCCTGCATTGCACACTCCAACTCTTTTTAACTAAGCGATTATACTAGCAAACAGTCATTGTACCTAGTGGCATCCTAAACGTGGCTATTGGACTTTTGTGTAGTCACACTACTGGAAAGATATTTGCAGCACCTCTGCCTGCATTGCACACTCCAACTCTTTTTAACTAAGCCATTATACTAACAAACAGTCAGTGTACCTAGTGGCATCCTAAACGTGGCTATTGTACTTTTGTGTAGTCACACTAGTGGAAAGATATTTGCAGCACGTCTGCCTGCATTGCACACTCCAACTCTTTTTAACTAAGCCATTATACTAGCAAACAGGTCAGTGTACCTAGTGGCATCCTAAACGTGGCTATTGGACTTTTGTGTAGTCACACTAGTGGAAAGATATTTGCAGCACGTCTGCCTGCATTGCACACTCAAACTTTTTTTAACTAAGCCATTATACTAGCAAACAGTCAGTGTACCTAGTGGCATCCTAAACGTGACTATTGTACTTTTGTGTAGTCACACTAGTGGAAAGATATTTGCAGCACGTCTGCCTGCATTTCACACTCCAACTCTTTTTAACTAAGCCATTATACTAGCAAACAGTCAGTGTACCTAGTGGCATCCTAAACGTGGCTATTGGACTTTTGTGTAGTCACACTAGTGGAAAGATATTTGCAGCACGTCTGCCTGCATTGCACACTCAAACTTTTTTTAACTAAGCCATTATACTAGCAAACAGTCAGTGTACCTAGTGGCATCCTAAACGTTACTATTGTACTTTTGTGTAGTCACACTAGTGGTAAGATATTTGCAGCACGTCTGCCTGCATTGCACACTCCAACTCTTTTTAACTAAGCGATTATACTAGCAAACAGTCAGTGTACCTAGTGGCATCCTAAACGTGACTATTGTACTTTTGTGTAGTCACACTAGTGGAAAGATATTTGCAGCACATCTGCCTGCATTGCACACTCCAACTCTTTTTAACTAAGCCATTATACTAGCAAACAGTCAGTGTACCTAGTGGCATCCTAAACGTGGCTATTGGACTTTTGTGTAGTCACACTACTGGAAAGATATTTGCAGCACCTCTGCCTGCATTGCACACTCCAACTCTTTTTAACTAAGCCATTATACTAACAAACAGTCAGTGTACCTAGTGGCATCCTAAACGTGGCTATTGTACTTTTGTGTAGTCACACTAGTGGAAAGATATTTGCAGCACGTCTGCCTGCATTGCACACTCCAACTTTTTTTAACTAAGCCATTATACTAGCAAACAGTCAGTGTACCTAGTGGCATCCTAAACGTGGCTATTGGACTTTTGTGTAGTCACACTAGTGGAAAGATATTTGCAGCACGTCTGCCTGCATTGCACACTCAAACTTTTTTTTAACTAAGCCATTATACTAGCAAACAGTCAGTGTACCTAGTGGCATCCTAAACGTGGCTATTGGACTTTTGTGTAGTCACACTAGTGGAAAGATATTTGCAGCACGTCTGCCTGCATTGCACACTCAAACTTTTTTTAACTAAGCCATTATACTAGCAAACAGTCAGTGTACCTAGTGGCATCCTAAACGTGGCTATTGGACTTTTGTGTAGTCACACTAGTGGAAAGATATTTGCAGTACGTCTGCCTGCATTGCACACTCCAACTCTTTTTAACTAAGCCATTATACTAGCAAACAGTCAGTGTACCTAGTGGCATCCTAAACGTGGCTATTGGACTTTTGTGTAGTCACACTAGTGCAAAGATATTTGCAGCACGTCTGCCTGCATTGCACACTCAAACTTTTTTTAACTAAGCCATTATACTTGCAAACAGTCAGTGTACCTAGTGGCATCCTAAACATGACTATTGTACTTTTGTGTAGTCACACTAGTGAAAAGATATTTGCAGCACGTCTGCCTGCATTGCACACTCCAACTCTTTTTAACTAAGCCATTATACTAGCAAACAGTCAGTGTACCTAGTGGCATCCTAAACGTGGCTATTGGACTTTTGTGTAGTCACACTAGTGCAAAGATATTTGCAGCACGTCTGCCTGCATTGCACACTCAAACTTTTTTTAACTAAGCCATTATACTAGCAAACAGTCAGTGTACCTAGTGGCATCCTAAACGTGACTATTGTACTTTTGTGTAGTCACACTAGTGGAAAGATATTTGCAGCACGTCTGCCTGCATTGCACACTCCAACTCTTTTTAACTAAGCCATTGTACTAGCAAACAGTCAGTGTACCTAGTGGCATCCTAAACGTGGCTATTGGACTTTTGTGTAGTCACACTAGTGGAAAGATATTTGCAGCACGTCTGCCTGCATTGCACACTCAAACTTTTTTTAACTAAGCCATTATACTAGCAAACAGTCAGTGTACCTAGTGGCATCCTAAACGTTACTATTGTACTTTTGTGTAGTCACACTAGTGGTAAGATATTTGCAGCACGTCTGCCTGCATTGCACACTCCAACTCTTTTTAACTAAGCGATTATACTAGCAAACAGTCATTGTACCTAGTGGCATCCTAAACGTGGCTATTGGACTTTTGTGTAGTCACACTACTGGAAAGATATTTGCAGCACCTCTGCCTGCATTGCACACTCCAACTCTTTTTAACTAAGCCATTATACTAACAAACAGTCAGTGTACCTAGTGGCATCCTAAACGTGGCTATTGTACTTTTGTGTAGTCACACTAGTGGAAAGATATTTGCAGCACGTCTGCCTGCATTGCACACTCCAACTCTTTTTAACTAAGCCATTATACTAGCAAACAGGTCAGTGTACCTAGTGGCATCCTAAACGTGGCTATTGGACTTTTGTGTAGTCACACTAGTGGAAAGATATTTGCAGCACGTCTGCCTGCATTGCACACTCAAACTTTTTTTAACTAAGCCATTATACTAGCAAACAGTCAGTGTACCTAGTGGCATCCTAAACGTGGCTATTGGACTTTTGTGTAGTCACACTAGTGGAAAGATATTTGCAGTACGTCTGCCTGCATTGCACACTCCAACTCTTTTTAACTAAGCCATTATACTAGCAAACAGCCAGTGTACCTAGTGGCATCCTAAACGTGGCTATTGTACTTTTGTGTAGTCGCACTAGTGGAAAGATATTTGCAGCACGTCTGCCTGCATTGCACACTCCAACTCTTTTTAACTAAGCCATCATACTAGCAAACAGTCAGTGTACCTAGTGGCATCCTAAACGTTACTATTGTACTTTTGTGTAGTCACACTAGTGGTAAGATATTTGCAGCACCTCTGCCTGCATTGCACACTCCAACTCTTTTTAACTAAGCGATTATACTAGCAAACAGTCAGTGTACCTAGTGGCATCCTAAACGTGACTATTGTACTTTTGTGTAGTCACACTAGTGGAAAGATATTTGCAGCACGTCTGCCTGCATTGCACACTCCAACTCTTTTTAACTAAGCCATTATACTAGCAAACAGTTAGTGTACCTAGTGGCATCCTAAACGTGGCTATTGGACTTTTGTGTAGTCACACTACTGGAAAGATATTTGCAGCACCTCTGCCTGCATTGCACACTCCAACTCTTTTTAACTAAGCCATTATACTAACAAACAGTCAGTGTACCTAGTGGCATCCTAAACGTGGCTATTGTACTTTTGTGTAGTCACACTAGTGGAAAGATATTTGCAGCACGTCTGCCTGCATTGCACACTCCAACTCTTTTTAACTAAGCCATTATACTAGCAAACAGGTCAGTGTACCTAGTGGCATCCTAAACGTGGCTATTGGACTTTTGTGTAGTCACACTAGTGGAAAGATATTTGCAGCACGTCTGCCTGCATTGCACACTCAAACTTTTTTTAACTAAGCCATTATACTAGCAAACAGTCAGTGTACCTAGTGGCATCCTAAACGTGACTATTGTACTTTTGTGTAGTCACACTAGTGGAAAGATATTTGCAGCACGTCTGCCTGCATTTCACACTCCAACTCTTTTTAACTAAGCCATTATACTAGCAAACAGTCAGTGTACCTAGTGGCATCCTAAACGTGGCTATTGGACTTTTGTGTAGTCACACTAGTGGAAAGATATTTGCAGCACGTCTGCCTGCATTGCACACTCAAACTTTTTTTAACTAAGCCATTATACTAGCAAACAGTCAGTGTACCTAGTGGCATCCTAAACGTTACTATTGTACTTTTGTGTAGTCACACTAGTGGTAAGATATTTGCAGCACGTCTGCCTGCATTGCACACTCCAACTCTTTTTAACTAAGCGATTATACTAGCAAACAGTCAGTGTACCTAGTGGCATCCTAAACGTGACTATTGTACTTTTGTGTAGTCACACTAGTGGAAAGATATTTGCAGCACATCTGCCTGCATTGCACACTCCAACTCTTTTTAACTAAGCCATTATACTAGCAAACAGTCAGTGTACCTAGTGGCATCCTAAACGTGGCTATTGGACTTTTGTGTAGTCACACTACTGGAAAGATATTTGCAGCACCTCTGCCTGCATTGCACACTCCAACTCTTTTTAACTAAGCCATTATACTAACAAACAGTCAGTGTACCTAGTGGCATCCTAAACGTGGCTATTGTACTTTTGTGTAGTCACACTAGTGGAAAGATATTTGCAGCACGTCTGCCTGCATTGCACACTCCAACTTTTTTTAACTAAGCCATTATACTAGCAAACAGTCAGTGTACCTAGTGGCATCCTAAACGTGGCTATTGGACTTTTGTGTAGTCACACTAGTGGAAAGATATTTGCAGCACGTCTGCCTGCATTGCACACTCAAACTTTTTTTTAACTAAGCCATTATACTAGCAAACAGTCAGTGTACCTAGTGGCATCCTAAACGTGGCTATTGGACTTTTGTGTAGTCACACTAGTGGAAAGATATTTGCAGCACGTCTGCCTGCATTGCACACTCAAACTTTTTTTAACTAAGCCATTATACTAGCAAACAGTCAGTGTACCTAGTGGCATCCTAAACGTGGCTATTGGACTTTTGTGTAGTCACACTAGTGGAAAGATATTTGCAGTACGTCTGCCTGCATTGCACACTCCAACTCTTTTTAACTAAGCCATTATACTAGCAAACAGCCAGTGTACCTAGTGGCATCCTAAACGTGGCTATTGTACTTTTGTGTAGTCACACTAGTGGAAAGATATTTGCAGCACGTCTGCCTGTATTGCACACTCCAACTCTTTTTAACTAAGCCATTATACTAGCAAACAGTCAGTGTACCTAGTGGCATCCTAAACGTGACTTTTCGACTTTTGTGTAGTCACACTAGTGCAAAGATATTTGCAGCACCTCTGCCTGCATTGCACACTCAAACTCATTGTTACTAAGCCATTATACTAGAAAACAGTCAGTGAACTAGTGGCATCCTAAACGTGGCTATTGGACTTTTGTCTAGTTACACTAGGGCAAATCTATGTGCAGCACCTGTGCATGACACCCTCCTGCTCTGTTTTTAATAAGCTATAATGATAGCAAAAAATACTGCCATTTAGTGGCATCATAGAACTGGCTGTTGTATTCCATTAGTGCCCCACTGGTGCCAAGCTATTTCTAGCACCTGTGCATGACACCCTCCTGCTCTGTTTTTAATAAGCTATAATATTAGCAAAAAATAATGCCATTTAGTGTCATCATAGAACTGGCTGTTGTATTCCATTAGTGCCCCACTGGTGCCAAGCTATTTCTAGCACCTCTACATGACACCCTCATGCACATTTTGCTACGCTAATGTTATAGCAAACTCAGGGAATTCATTGCTGCATTTGATAGTTCGGAGGGATAGAAAGTGAGGCTTCCTTTAGCTTTTCCTTCTGTTCATAGACAGCATCTCCATGTTCACACCCGAAGAGCAATTTCCCCTCCACGTCTAAGTGTGGAGAGGCAGCTAGTGCACATGCGTGTGCCGATTTACCCCAGCTGAAGCCTAACTCCAGTGTTTTGCCTAGTGAGTATACTCAACCTGACTGTGCCATTCCTGATGCTAAGTCTTCATTTCGGGATACAGCGCATGCTCCCACACTAAGTGTCAAAAGCCTCTTTGCACAGGTACTTGCATTCCGTGCCGGATCTAAGTCCTGTTTTGTGCCTAGACACCATGCTAAAGCTGATAGTCTTTTTTCAGAGACTGTATTTCATGCTACTGAGCATGCTCAGGCACTTACTGCATCAGAGACTAGGTCCGGTAATGAACTCTTTGGCCCTGCCCCTGATGTGGGGGTCCCATATAGACCACAGGGCATCAGGTGTCCTCCCAAATGGCTTGCAGAGGCCCACCCCTATGACTTGTCACCCCATTATTGATGGTCAGATGATGACTGGTGAGGTGTTTGGGTCATGGCAGCCATGAGGTCATCATTGAAGTTGCGGTTCCAAATAGGACGCTAGTTATGCCACTCATGACGTGTCACTCTACTTTTGTCTCCAGGAGGTTCATTGTGGTTCACCCTGGTTTGGGGCGGACCCAGGTTATAAAAGGGGCTGGAGCCAACAAGGAGGTGCGCATTCTTCTATTATGCTCCGAAAGAGCACACCTCCATGTGTTGAACCCATTGCGGCTTTAGGCCAGAGGTAGGCAGGGATAGGGTGTCGATGCAGGCCACCACCACAGTTGGTAACGCAGAACGGTTAAGACCAGCTCCTGTCCTACCAGTCCTGCTTGTGCAGCCCAGTGGCATTAACAGGCCTGCTGCTGCTGATGCGCCTGCTGTCCACAGGTGTGGCCCCTACGCACACGGTCAGCGTACTCAATGGCTCCTGTGTTGTTAACAGAGAGTTCCTGGGCTGGGTGGGCATTTGGACCCTGTGACACTAACAGGGCTCCCAGTCTCCAGATCCGAATGGCGTCTAACTCGATTCAGGCTACTATTAGTTTCATAGCCACACAGCTCTGTGTCCTCCACCAAACCTTCCAGTTGCCAACCTCTCCTTTTCCAACTGGGAGCACGGTGGACACTGACTGCTGATGGGGATATATACCTTTCTCTTTCTTTTCTTATTGATTTTCGTTATATAGTGGTAACATAGTATATACCACCTTATCCAAATCTGCCAGTCCCACTGTAACAGATGGTGTTTCTTCATCAAATGTTACTTTTGCTTAACCACCAAATCCACGGACCAAAACTTTTTTCCCCTTTCCAACACACCTGTTCCCCTTTCCACCAGCATCTGTCCTTTTTCAACTCATTTTGGTATATGACCAAAAGTGCAACTCTGCAGGGACACCGTACTCAACGCCATCTCAGCACAGCAGCCATCCCTCGGTCCCTCCGATGTGGACAAGGAAAAGACCATTTCCTCCTATCCATGACAAAGCGTTGAGATTCACTCTGTGCAGCACTGGTGTTTAGTGGAAAAGCAGATCTAAGATTGCGTACCACATTCTGCAGATACTCCTGTGTACGTGCGTCCATTTCTATGGCAGGAATTATTTTGCCAAATTTTGTCTTGTACCGGGGATCTAACAGTGTGGCAACCCAGTATTCAGGATTACTTCGAATTCGTACAAGCCGAGGGTCATGTAGGTAGTGCAGCAAGAAGGCGCTCATGTGTCTTGTGCATCCAGGAGGACCAAGTCCTTGGTGTGTTGGTGGCAGAGAGGTGAGAATCGTGCCTCCTTCCTCTGCCCTCTCCCCACAACCTCGCACAACCGAAATGTGAGCAAGCTCTCACTCATCTGCTGAGTCTTCCATGCCCATCGCCAGTTCGTCCTCCATTTCTTCATGGGCTCCTGCACTTTCCTCAACACTTTTTGCTGATACTATGCGCCCTTGTTAATCCCTCTCCCTCACCATGACTGCCGCATTGGTGCCGCTGACCATCTGGACCTCGTAGATCTTGTTATCCCTTCCGCATATGACTCCTCCTGTACTTCTTCCCCTTCCTCTTGTCCCAACACCTGACTTCGAATAATAATTACAGTGTGCTCCATCATGTAGATGACCAGAATTGTCACGCTGAGAATGACATTGCCAGTGCTAAACATCTTCGTCGACATTTGTAAACTGTGTAGCAGGGTGCATAGGTCCTTGATCTGACACCACTCCAGCAGCGTGATCTGCACCACCTCTGGATCAAGTTATCCCAGGCTATATGTCATACCGTATTTCAGCAGGGCTCTGCGGTGCTGCCACACACGCTGCAACATGTGCAGATTCCAATTCCTGCGTGTCGGAACATCGCATTTCCGGCGTTTAACTGCCAGACCCTAAAGGCCACTTTACACACAGAGATAAATCTGCGGCAGATCTGTGGTTGCAGTGAAATTGTGGGCAGTCAGTGCCATCTTTGTGGCTGTGTACAAATGGAACAATATGTCCATGATTTCACTGCAACCACAGATCTGCCAAAGATTTATCTCTGTGTGTAAAGTGGCCTTAAGACTTCCGGAGTGATGAAAGTTGTTGAGCTGCTGTGTGCGCACGATGGAAGTGAGCACATAGCGAGCGTGCCCGCTGCACAAGGCCATGTAGGCCGGGATGGTGTTTTAAAAATTGCTGGAGAATTAGGTTCAACACGTGAGCCATACAAGGCACGTGTGTCACATTGCCCTGACGATGGCCCGCAGCCAGGTTTGCATCATTGCCGCACACGGCTGTTAAGTCACCAACGGAGTACGCTCCGTCAATTTGTACTCCGGTCGCCAGGTGACAACGTGTTCCTTTCATGCATAGTGCTGATGATGGGAGAGGAGTCGATGCCAGCGGCGCAGGTGGACGCAGGTTATGCTCACCCACTGGGCTGCATTACCTTGACAGATGCAGAATCTCTGGCTGAATGTAGCTGGTGGGTATCTCACAGATGAAATACCATCATTCAGCTACAACCAATGGGAAGACACCACACCCTTTTTTATGCCCATCCTGTCTGCAGACCACTGCCAGACATAGCTATGAACCTCTGGTTAATTTTACCCCCAGTTCAGTTTTATGATTTTGTGTGCTTGTTACCTGACTACTTTTCCTGCTTGCTGTTTATGTACCTTGTTGGCCGATCCGCATTTCACCTCTGCTTGTTTTCTGATTAAGTCCTGGCCGTCCCATTCTGTTCCTGTTCCTCAATTAATGTTTTGACCCTGCCTGACTACTATTCTCTGGAACTGCAGCCTTCCACAGGTATTAATCACCTTGGGCCCTGTGTAATTACTAATCCCTGTATAGGGGTTAAAGGGTTTCAGGGTTCTAGGGGTCCTGCTTGGTGACTGGCTTCCCTCTAGCCTATCATTTACAGCCCATCTGAGTGTGTGGATCAAGGAAGGCATTACACCGTGCTCTCTGCAGAAGGCCATGTGGGCCAGGATAGTGCTTTAAAAATTGCTGGACAACCAGGTTCAACACGTGAACCACACAAGGCATGTGTGTCACATTGTCACAGCGAAGGGCCGCACCCATGTTTGCATCATTGTCGCACCCGGCCTTCCCTGGCTGCTGGTTGAGTGGAGACAACCATTGATGAAACTCGGTCTCCAGAGCTAACCGTCCACAACTTCTCAGTGGTGTGACTCACATTTCCCATACATTTCAAAGTAAACCTTTGACCGCCTGATGGCATTGAGCTCTGCTGCCAGCATAGTAAGGAGGTGTGTGGTAGTCCTTGTGCGCAGTTACAAGGAAGGGTGGCCTGACCACACAGGGTTTGCGCCAAGGTGGAGGACCCACACGAGGTTGAAGAGGCAGAAGCAGTGTATTAACTTCTACATACAGAAGAAGGATTGACACAACTCGTGGGGACGGCAAGACTTGTACAGCAGACCCTTCTCCATCTCTCCCCACAGTAACCCATTGCCCAGTCAGCGACATGTAACGCCCCTGTCCATGCTTACTGGGCCAATTATCTGTGGTGAAATGCACCCTGTCACACAGAGTTTCACAAGGAATCAGTGATGTTTAGTGCGACATGCTGGTGTAGCGCGTGCACGCCTTTGTTGGAGAAGGAGTGGCGCCTGGGCATCGGCTCTTGGGGCACTGCGATGGGCATAAGGTCTCGAAAATCCTCGGTTAAAAAGGTTGGAAAGGCAGCATTTTGGTAGCCAACAGTTTCCAGATGCTGAAAGTCAACCTCTAAGCCATGTCATGCCCTTCTAAAAGCATGTAAAACACAGTAAGGGGACTCCAACCACAGTCTCCCTCGTTGCCACTAACTGGGCCACACACACCCCACTTGACTGGCATCAGTTGACCCCCCCCCCTTTTGAAAAAGAAAAAGATGCTTGGCATGAAGCACTCTCAAAAATACGCGTGCCTTTCCCGTCCCCTGGCTGACCCAGGGGAAGAAAAGTCCTCTGAGAGCCATGACTTGTTCATCTTGGTTCTTTTAGAAACACAGCGAGGGGACTCCAACCACAGTCTCCCTCATTGCCACTAACTGGGCCACACACACCCCACTTGACTGGCATCAGTTGATCCCCCCCTTTTGAAAAAGAAAAAGATGCTTGGCATGAAGCACTCTCAAAAATACGCGTGCCTTTCCCGTCCCCTGGCTGACCCAGGGGAAGAAAAGTCCTCTGAGAGCCATGACTTGTTCATCTTGGTTCTTTTAGAAACACAGCGAGGGGACTCCAACCACAGTCTCCCTCGTTGCCACTAACTGGGCCACACACACCCCACTTGACTGGCATCAGTTGACCTTCCCTTTTGAAAAAGAAAAAGATGCTTGGCATGAAGCACTCTCAAAAATACGCGTGCCTTTCCCGTTCCCTGGCTGACCCAGGGGAAGAAAAGTCCTCTGAGAGCCATGACTTGTTCATCTTGGTTCTTTTAGAAACACAGCGAGGGGACTCCAACCACAGTCTCCCTCGTTGCCACTAACTGGGCCACACACACCCCACTTGACTGGCATCAGTTGACCTTCCCTTTTGAAAAAGAAAAAGATGCTTGGCATGAAGCACTCTCAAAAATACGCGTGCCTTTCCCGTTCCCTGGCTGACCCAGGGGAAGAAAAGTCCTCTGAGAGCCATGACTTGTTCATCTTGGTTCTTTTAGAAACACAGCGAGGGGACTCCAACCACAGTCTCCCTCGTTGCCACTAACTGGGCCACACACACCCCACTTGACTGGCATCAGTTGACCCAATTTTCAAGATGAAAAAGATGCTTTGCATGAAGCACTCTCAAAAATACGCGTGCCTTTCCCGTCCCCTGGCTGACCCAGGGGAAGAAAAGTTCTCTGAGAGCCATATCCACATTGTCAGTGGACAGACACATGTGCTTATCTGCCAGCAGAGCCCCAGCAGCACTGTAGACAGGTTCCGAGAGAACGCTGGCTGCAGGACACGACAAGATCCCCAAGGCGTACGTGGCGAGCTCAGGCAATTTATCAAGATTGGAAGCCTAAAATGAGCAGGGCTCAAGTTGCACAATAATGGAATCGATGTTTTCTTGCATATACTCATATATCTGTGTGTCCTCCTCTTTTTCCTTGACCAGCTGTTTTGTTTTCGCATGAGTATATGTCCTTGTCACTTTCCCATGTGTTTGTGTTGTGTTGTGAGTTGTTTGTCACCTTTTGGACACCTTTGAGGGTGTTTTCTAGGTGTTTTTCTGTGTTTGTGATTGCCTGCCATTGTTTCCTATGCAGTTCGAGTTCGGTTCGTCGAATGTTCGACGAACCGAACTCGAACGGGACCCCCGTTCGGTGAACCGACCTCGAGCCGAACCGGGACCGGTTCGCTCATCTCTAATGCCTATATCTGTGTCTTCTCCTCTTTTTACTCATACAGCTCTTTTCTTTCAGCATGAGTATATGTACTTGTCACTTTTCCATGTGTTTGTGGTGTCTTCTGAGTTGTTTATCACCTTTTGGACACCTTTAGGAGGTGTTTTCTATGTGTTTTTATGTGTTTGTTTTTGCCTGCCGTTGTTTTCAATGTTGTTTGACGGTGTTCGACGAACGTTCGTCGAGCGTTTGACGAACACACCCGCTGTTCGATGAACTGAACCGAACTCGAACACTAGGTTGGTGGCTCATCTCTAATCATAATCAAAGAGAATTTGAAGCAGTTTTTTATTTGTTTTTAAAATCTCGTACACACTGAACAATTTTTTTTCCTGTGCTATTTTACCTGAAGAGCAAACCACACCATATTGTTTATTTCAGAGATTTTGCAGCTTCTTAACCCATTCAATTTAATCCATTAACTTATGTCATTGATTATGTCTGTCACATTAACCCCTTCACCCCAGGCCAATTTTTCATTTTTGTTTTTTCTCCTCATCTTCCAAGACTATTTTTGAATGACATTATTCATTCTTCCCCATATTGTACTTGAAGATGGGAAAAAAAATAAAATCGGTGAAGTTACAAATAATGTGCAATTGCACAATGTTTTTTTGAGTTTTTTATTTACCATATTCGCTATATAGTAAAACTGACCTGGCAATATGATTCACCAGGTCAGTATAAGTTCGTAAACACCAAACATGTATACTTTTATTTTTATCTAGGTGAAAAAAAACACTGAAGTATGTCATAAAAGCGAATTGCACTTTTGGCGCCATATTCTGAGACCTGTACCGTTCTCACTTTTTGAGATCTGGAGCTTAGTGACAGCTTATTTTTTTGTGTCTCAAGCTGTCATTTTCAATTTTACCATCTTTGGGTAGATGTAATGTTTTGATCGCCTGCTATTGCATTTTAATGCAGTGTTGCACCAACTAAAAAACGTAATTCTGGTGTTTTGATTTTTTTTTTCTCGCTTCGACATATACCAATAGATTAGTTGATTTTATATTTTGATAGATCGGGCAGTTTCAAAACACTGCAATGCCAATATGTGTAATTTTTATTATTATTCTTTATTTTCAATGGGGCAAAAGGAGGGTGATTTAAACTTTTTGTTGTTTTTTACCATATTTTTTTTAAAAACTTCTGTTTTACATTTGTAATAATTTTACTAGTCTCACTAGATTAATTTATGCCTGCGGTGTGTTATTGCTTCTCCTAATCAGAGCAATCCATCACTCTGATGAGGAGAAATGCTGTTCTGTGACTGTCAGCGCTCTGCCAGTATCCACAGTAAGTGAATCAGGCAGTGACAAGGGTCATCATCTAACCCTGTTCTGTGATGACAACCCATTGGCGCCCCATGACCGTATCACGGGGCCTCCGATGGCAGAGGGGAACAGTGCAGTCCAAGCTGGAGCATGTTAGACTGTGCTGCCAAAGTTTTGAAGATCCACCCGAGCCTTGTTGCCGCACATGTCAGCAGGTAGTAATGCTTGCTCACTGCATAAGCTCGCACTAAAGGGACAGACATGGCCAAGGACACATATATACATCCTTGGTCATGAAGGAGTTAATGCGGGATCATGCGACAAGCCCACATTATTTCTCACATATGTTGACTAATCTGATCAGCTAAAATGTGCAGCTAACAGGTGAGGGTAGATAAGAGATCCACCCTTTCCTGTTAACTAGTTAGATCGTGCTGTCAAACTCTGACAGTGCAATTTAACAAACACCGGCATAGACCACGCCATTCTCTACCACCATTGGCAGTCCTGTGATGCTATCATGGGTGCTGATGGGTTGTCACACAGCCGAGGGTCAGCTGTTGACTCCTGTTCCTGTCATGACTCACTTTCTATGAATGTCAGCATTCACAGGAGATCAGCATTTCTGCTGTTCAGAGGCATGCTAAAGCATCACTCTGAGCAGCAGAAGCTGTCGCATAGTGCAGGCTTAAAGTCCCCAAAGGAGAATTATAAGATGAATAAAAATGTTAAAAAAAGTTTAAAAAATTAAGACAACTAAAATGTAAAAGTTCAAATCACCCCCCTTTTGCCCCTTTAAACATAAAACAAAAAATTACAAATATTCGGTATTGCTGAATTCAGAAATGCGAGATTTATCAAAATATAAAATCAAATAGAGTGATCGGTAAAGGGCGTAGCGAGAAAAAAACTCAATACACCACGTCTTTTTGGTTGTCGCAATATTGTATTAAAATGCAATAACAGGTGATCAAAACATGACATCTGCAATTTAAAATAAAAAACATCAGCTGAAGATATAAAAAATCAGTTCTCAAAAGTCTCCAGATCCAAAAAAATGAGAACGATATGTTTCTCGGAAATGGCAACAAAAGGGCAATTTTTAATTATTTTTTTTAACAAATTTCTGAAGTTTATTTCACCACTTAGATAAAGGTAAAACTATACATGTTTGGTATCTACAAACTCATACGGACCTGGGGAATCATTATACCAGGTCAGTTTACCATATAGTGAACAAAGTAAATAAAAAAACAAACAAAAAAAATGTCATCGCACTTGGAATTTTTTTCCCATCTTCCAGTACAATATGTGGCAAAATGAATGGTGTCATTGAAAAATCACAACTCATCCCACAATACACAAGCTCTCATAGTCCTATATTGAGAGAAAAATAAAAAAGTTATGGCTCTTGGCAGAAGGGGATGAAAAAACAATAATGAAAAACAGAAAATTGCCCTGAAGTGAAGGGGTTAAATGCATTAAATTTAATGTGTTAAAAGTGTGTGGAGCATTTTTTTTCCTACACTCTCTTTTGTCTTGCAGAAAAAAAAATCTGCAAAAAAACATTGGGTGAACATAACTGTACCCAAGTTCCAAGAAAACCCACAGTTCTATGTTGGGATTAATAAAAAAAACAAACAGCTGAGTAATATAGATAAGCAGTAAATTGGAGTCAATAGTAGAGTTGAGCGCGGTTCGTGGTTCGTGGTTCTCCAGTTCTAGGCTCGAGTGATTTTGGGGCATGTTCTAGATCGAACTAGAACTCGAGCTTTTGCAAAAGCTCGATAGTTCTAGAAACGTTCGAGAATGGTTCTAGCAGCAAAAAACAAGCTAAATCATAGCTTGGTTTCTGCTGTAATAGTGTAAGTCACTCTGTGAATCACACTATTATGACATTTCAGTGTATAGTGTGCGTGAACAGCGCCTTCAGATGACTGCTGTTTGTATAATGGCGATCGCCATTTTTTTTTTTCTCGTCTTCCTTCCCTAAGCGCGCGCGTCTTGTGGGGCGGGCCAGCATGTCAGCCAATCCCAGACACACACAGAGCTAAGTGGACTTTGAGCCAGAGAAGCAACGGCATGTGTGATAGGATGTCCATGTCACATGTCCCTGCATTATAAAACCGGACATTTTCTTCCAGGACGTCATTATCTGCCTTCTGCGTCTTTGGTGTCAGACATCACTGTCGCAGCTCCGTCCTCCTGAGTCCTATAGCCGATACAGCTGTATGCGCTGCATACACAGCGTTAGACAGCTTAGGGAGAGCACTTTATAGCAGTCCTTTTAAGGGCTCAAACCGGCAGGGTCAGAGAGCCATAGGTGACAGGTCCTGCAAACAGCAACAGCGTCTGTGTAGCCAAGGTCAGGGATTTCCTCCCTGCATTTCACCATTAGGAGGGAATAGAAAGGCAGGCTTCCATTCCTCTACCCAGAGCACCACAATCCTGCCACTGTACCCTCTTGTCCTCTGCACACTCCAACTCATTATAACTAAGCCATTATACTAGCAAACACTCAGTGTACCTAGTGGCATCCTATCTGTGGCTATTGGACTTTGCTCTAGTCCCACTAGTGCAAAGACATTTGCAGAGCACGTCTGCCTGCATTGCACACTCCAACTTTTTTAAACTAAGCCATTTTACTAGCAAACACTCAGTGTACCTAGTGGCATCCTAAACGTGGCTATTGGACTTTGCTATAGTCCCACTAGTGCAAAGACATTTGCAGAGCACGTCTGCCTGCATTGCACACTCCAACTTTTTTAAACTAAGCCATTTTACTAGCAAACACTCAGTGTACCTAGTGGCATCCTAAATGTGGCTATTGGACTTTGCTATAGTCCCACTAGTGCAAAGACATTTGCAGAGCACGTCTGCCTGCATTGCACACTCCAACTTTTTTAAACTAAGCAATTTTACTAGCAAACACTCAGTGTACCTAGTGGCATCCTAAACGTGGCTATTGGACTTTGCTATAGTCCCACTAGTGCAAAGACATTTGCAGAGCACGTCTGCCTGCATTGCACACTCCAACTTTTTTAAACTAAGCCATTTTACTAGCAAACACTCAGTGTACCTAGTGGCATCCTAAACGTGGCTATTGGACTTTGCTATAGTCCCACTAGTGCAAAGACATTTGCAGAGCACGTCTGCCTGCATTGCACACTCCAACTTTTTTAAACTAAGCCATTTGACTAGCAAACACTCAGTGTACCTAGTGGCATCCTAAACGTGGCTATTGGACTTTGCTATAGTCCCACTAGTGCAAAGACATTTGCAGAGCACGTCTGCCTGCATTGCACACTCCAACTTTTTTAAACTAAGCCATTTTACTAGCAAACACTCAGTGTACCTAGTGGCATCCTAAACGTGGCTATTGGACTTTGCTATAGTCCCACTAGTGCAAAGACATTTGCAGAGCACGTCTGCCTGCATTGCACACTCAAACTTTTTTAAACTCAGCCTTTATACTAGCAAACACTCAGTGTACCTAGTGGCATCCTAAACGTGGCTATTGTACTTTTGTCTATTCACACTATTGTAAACATATTGGCAGCATGTTTGCCTGCATTGCACACTCAAACTTTTTTAAACTCGGCCATTATACTAGCAAACACTCAGTGTACCTAGTTGTATCCTAAACGTGGCTATTGTACTTTTGTCTATTCACAGTATTGGAACGTTATTTGCATCACGTCTGCCTGCATTGCACACTCAAACTTTTTTAAACTCAGCCATTATACTAGCAAACACTCAGTGTACCTAGTGGCATCCTAAACGTGGCTATTGTACTTTTGTCTATTCACACTATTGTAAACATATTTGCAGCATGTCTGCCTGCATTGCACACTCAAACTTTTTTAAACTCAGCCATTATACTAGCAAACACTCACTGTACCTAGTTGTATCCTAAACGTGGCTATTGTACTTTTGTCTATTCACAGTATTGGAACGTTATTTGCAGCACGTCTGCCTGCATTGCACACTCAAACTTTTTTAAACTCAGCCATTATACTAGCAAACACTCAGTGTACCTAGTGGCATCCTTAACGTGGCTATTGTACTTTTGTCTATTCACAGTATTGGAACGATATTTGCAGCACGTCTGCCTGCATTGCACACTCTAACTTTTTTAAACTCAGCCATTATACTAGCAAACACACAGTGTACCTAGTTGTATCCTAAACGTGGCTATTGTACTTTTGTCAATTCACACTACTGCAAATCTATGTGCAGCACCTCTGCATGACAACCTCGTGCTCTGTTTTTAATAAGCTATAATGATAGCACAAAATACTGCCATTTAGTGGCATCATAGAACTGGCTGTTGTATTCCATTAGTGCCCCACTGGTGACAAGCTATTTCTAGCACCTCTACATCACACCCTCATGCACATTTTGATACGCTAATGTTATAGCAAACTCATGGAATTCATTGCTGCATTTCATAATTCGGAGGGATAGAAAGTCAGGCTTCCTTTAGCTTTTCCTTCTGTTCATAGACAGCATCTCCAAGACAAATTTCCCCTCCACGTCTAAGTGTGGAGAGTCAGCTAGTGCGCATGCGTGTGCCGATGTACCCCAGCTGCAGCATAATTACAGTGTTTCGCGTAGTGAGTATGCTCAGCCTGACTGTGTTATTCCTGACGCTAAGTCTTCTTTTCGGGATACAGCGCATGCTCCCACACTAGGTGTGAAAAGCCTCTTTGCACAGGTGCTTGCATTCCGTGCCGGGTCTAAGTCCTGTTTTGTGCCTAGACACCATGCTAAAGCTGATAGTCTTTTTTCAGAGACTGTATTTCATGCTACTGAGCATGCTCAGGCACTTCCTGCATCAGAGACTAGGTCCGGTAATGAACTCTTTGGCCCTGGCCCTGATTTGGGGGTCCCATATAGACCACAGGGCATCAGGTGTCCTCCCAAATGGCTTGCAGAGGCCCACACCTATGACTTGTCACCGCATTATTGATGGTCAGACGATGACTGGTGAGGTGTTTGGGTCATGGCAGCCATGAGGTCATAATTGAAGTTGCGTTTCCAAATAGGACGCTAGTTATGCCACTGATGACGTGTCACTCTACTTTTGTCTCCAGGAGGTGCATTGTGGTTCACCCTGGTTTGGGGCGGACCCAGGTTATAAAAGGGGCTGGAGCCAACAAGGAGGTGCGCAGTCTTCTATTATGCTCCGAAAGAGCACACTTCCATGTGTTGAACCCATTGCGGCTTTAGGCCAGAGGTAGGCAGGGATAGGGTGGTGGATGCAGGCCACCACCACAGTTGGTAACGCAGAACGGTTAAGACCAGCTCCTGTCCTAACAGTCCTGCTTGTGCAGCCCAGTGGCATTAACAGGCCTGCTGCTGCTGATGCGCCTGCTGTCCACAGGTGTGGCCCCTACGCACACGGTCAGCGTACTCAATGGCCCCTGTGTTGTTAACAGGGAGTTCCTGGGCTGGGTGGGCATGTGGCCCCTGTGACGCTAACAGGGCTCACAGTCTCCAGATCCGAATGGCGTCTAACTCGGTTCAGGCTACTATTAGTTTCATAGCCACACAGCTCTGTATCCTCCACCAAACCTTCAAGTTGCCAACCTCTCCTTTTCCAACTGGGAGCACGGTGGACACTTACTGCTGATGGGGATATATACCTTTCTCTTTCTTTTCTTATTAATTTTCGTTATATAGCGGTCACAGATTATATACCACTTTATCCAAATCTGCCAGTCCCACTGTAACAGATGTTGTTTCTTCATCAAATGTTACTTTTGCTTAACCACCAAATCCACGGACCAAAACTTTTTTCCCCTTTCCAACACACCTGTTCCCCTTTCCAACAGCATCTGTCCTTTTTCAACTCATTTTGGGATATGACCAAAAGTGCAACTGTGCAGGGACACCGTACTCAACGCCATCTCAGCACAGCAGCCATCCCTCGGTCCCTCCCATGTGGACAAGTAAAAGACCATTTCCTCCTATCCATGACAAAGCGTTGAGATTCACTCTGTGCAGCACTGGTGTTTAGTGGAAAAGTAGATCTAAGATTGCGTACCACATTCTGCAGATACTCCTGTATACGTGCGTCTATTTCTATGGCAGGAATTAGTTCGCCAAATTTTGTCTTGTACCGGGGATCTAACAGTGTGGCAACCCAGTATTCAGGATTACTTCAAATTCATACAATCCGAGGGTTATGTAGGTAGTGCAGCAAGAAGGCGCTCATGTGTCTTGTGCATCCAGGAGGACCAAGTCCTTGGTGTGTTGGTGGCAGAGAGGTGAGAATCGTGCAACCTTCCTCTGCCCTCTACCCACAACCTCGCACAACCGAAATGTGAGCAAGCTCTCACTCATCTGCTGAGTCTTCCATGCCCATCGCCAGTTCGTCCTCCATTTCTTCATGGGCTCCTGCACTTTCATCAACACTTTTTGCTGATACTATGCGCCCTTGTTAATCCCTCTCCCTCACCATGACTGCCGCATAGGTGCCGCTGACCATCTGGACCTCGTAGATCTTGTTATCCCTTCCGCATATGACTCCTCCTGTACTTCCTCCCCTTCCTCTTGTCCCAACACCTGACTCCGAATAATAATTACAGTGTGCTCCATCATGTAGATGACCAGAATTGTCACGCTGAGAATGACATTGCCAGTGCTAAACATCTTCGTCGACATTTGTGAACTGTGTAGCAGGGTGCATAGGTCCTTGATCTGACACCACTCCAGCAGCGTGATCTGCACCACCTCTTGATCAAGTTATCCCAGGCTATATGTCATACCGTATTTCAGCAGGGCTCTGCGGTGCTGCCACACACGCTGCAACATGTGCAGATTCCAATTCCTGCGTGTCGGAACATCGCATTTCCGGCGTTTAACTGCCAGACCCTAAGACTTCCGGAGTGATGAAAGTTGTGGAGCTGCTGTGTGCGCACGATGGAAGTGAGCACATAGCGAGCGTGCACGCTGCACAAGGCCATGTAGGCCGTGATGGTGTTTTAAAAATTGCTGGAGAATCAGATTCAACACGTGAGCCATACAAGACACGTGTGTCACATTGCCCTGAGGATGGCCCGCAGCCAGGTTTGCATCATTGCCGCACACGGCTGTTAAGTCACCAACGGAGTCCGCTCCGGCAATTTGTACTCCAGTCGCCAGGTGACAACGTGTTTCTTTCATGCATAGTGCTGATGATGGGAGAGGAGTCGATGCCAGCGGCGCAGGTGGACGCAGGTTATGCTCACCCACTGGGCTGCATTACCTTGACAGATGCAGAATCTCTGGCTGAATGTAGCTGGTGGGTATCTCACAGATGAAATACCATCATTCAGCTACAACCAATGTGAAGACACCACACCCTTTTTTATGCCCATCCTGTCTGCAGACCACTGCCAGACATAGCTATGAACCTCTGGTTAATTTTACCCCCAGTTCAGTTTTATGATTTTGTGTGCTTGTTACCTGACTACTTTTCCTGCTTGCTGTTTATGTACCTTGTTGGCCGATCCGCATTTCACCTCTGCTTGTTTTCTGATTAAGTCATGGCCGTCCCATTCTGTTCCTGTTCCTCAATTAATGTTTTGACCCTGCCTGACTACTATTCTCTGGAATAGCGGTGTGACTCACATTTCCCATACATTTCAAAGTAAAACTTTGACCGCCTGATGGCATTGAGCTCTGCTGCCAGCATGTGGTAGTCCTTGTGCGCAGTTGCAAGGAAGGGTGGCCTGACCACACAGGGTTTGCGCCAAGGTGGAGGACCCACACGAGGTTGAAGAGGCAGAAGCAGTGTATTAACTTCTACATACAGAACAAGGATTGAAACAACTCATGGGGACGGCAAGACTTGTACAGCAGACCCTTCTCCATCTCTCACCATAGTTTGCCAGTGCCCAGTCAGCGACATGTAACGTCCCTATCCATGCTTACTGGTCCAAGTATCGGTGGTGAAATGCACCTGTTCACACACAGAGTTTCTCAAGGAAGCGGTGATGTTGTGTGCGACATGCTGGTGTAGCGCAGGCACACCTTTCTTAGAGAAGTAGTGGCGACTGGGCATCTGGTACTGGGGCACAGTGACAGACATAAGGTCTCTAAAATCCTGTGTGTCCACCATGCGGAAAGGCAGCATTTCGGTAGCCAACAGCTTACAGAGGGATAGAGTCAACCTCTTAGCTTTGTCATGGGTCGCAGGAAGTGGCCTTTTATTTGACCACATCTGAGGGACAGAGATCTGGCTGCTGTGTGTAGACGGTGTTGAGTAGGGTGTCCCTGGAAAAATGCAGGTTTGTGAGGAAAGTGCAGGCGGAGACATGATGTTGCCTTCATCCAACGTTGGTGCTATCGATGTTTGAGAGAGCTGTACACAATCACTTGTTTCCCCTTCCAAACCAACTGACGACCTACCAAGCAAACTGCCTGTTGCGGTTACAGTGGTGGAAGTTGTGGGTGGAAAAACAGGTGTGACAGCTGTCCCCACAGTCCTAGAAGATGACGAGCGCGCGGATGCACTGGAAGGGGCAGGCGGTGGATGGTTGGCTCCGCTAGGCCGTATTGCAGCACGGTGAGCTTCCCACCAGGCCATATGATATTTATTCATGTGACGATTCATGGAAGAAGTTGTCAAACTGCTGAGGTTTTGACCTCTACTAAGATAACCATGCCAAATGTTACAGATCACATAATTAGGGCGATCTTTTTTTATGTCAAAAAAGGACCAGGCTAGGCAAGGCTTAGAGGCCATGCGACCTGTTGATCCACCCCGAATAATGCTCAGAGGCAGAGTGTTGGCTGAGGATGCAGTTGTAGACGTGCTACCAGTGCTCCGACTGTGTCCAGGAAGGCGCAAGGTTACTTCGACGTCGGTTGCATCCTCCTCCACCGCCTCTGTTGACCTCCTCGAGTGTCTGACTGTGGGTTGACAGTAGGTGGGATCTAGGACTTCATCATCAATTGTTGTGTTTGCACTCCCCTCCCCCTCAGACAGAGCCTCTTCTTGCCCTGACCGAATATTTAAGTTGTCATCCCAATCGGGTATCTGCGTCTCATCTTCATCAGTATGTTCCTCATTGTCTATAACCACATTTGTTGGAAAGGCAGCATTTTGGTAGCCAACAGTTTGCAGATGATGAAAGTCAACCTCCATGCCATGTCATGCCCTTCTAAAAGCATGTAAAACACAGCGAGGGGACTCCAACCACAGTCTCCCTCGTTTCCACTAACTGGGCCACACACACCCCACTTGACTGGCATCGGTTGAGCCCCCTTTTGAAAAAGAAAAAGATGCTTTGCATGAAGCACTCTCAAAAATACGCGTGCCTTTCCCGTCCCCTGGCTGACCCAGGGGAAGAAAAGTCCTCTGAGAGCCATGACTTGTTCATCTTGGTTCTTTTAGAGACACAGCGAGGGGACTCCAACCACAGTCTCCCTCGTTTCCACTAACTGGGCCACACACACCCCACTTGACTGGCATCGGTTGAGCCCCCTTTTGAAAAAGAAAAAGATGCTTTGCATGAAGCACTCTCAAAAATACGCGTGCCTTTCCCGTCCCCTGGCTGACCCAGGGGAAGAAAAGTCCTCTGAGAGCCATGACTTGTTCATCTTGGTTCTTTTAGAGACACAGCGAGGGGACTCCAACCTCAGTCTCCCTCGTTTCCACTAACTGGGCCACACACACCCCATTTGACTGGCATCGGTTGAGCCCCCTTTTGAAAAAGAAAAAGATGCTTTGCATGAAGCACTCTCAAAAATACGCGTGCCTTTCCCGTCCCCTGGCTGACCCAGGGGAAGAAAAGTCCTCTGAGAGCCATGACTTGTTCATCTTGGTTCTTTTAGAGACACAGCGAGGGGACTCCAACCACAGTCTCCCTCGTTTCCACTAACTGGGCCACACACACCCCACTTGACTGGCATCGGTTGAGCCCCCTTTTGAAAAAGAAAAAGATGCTTTGCATGAAGCACTCTCAAAAATACGCGTGCCTTTCCCGTCCCCTGCCTGACCCAGGGGAAGAAAAGTCCTCTGAGAGCCATGACTTGTTCATCTTGGTTCTTTTAGAGACACAGCGAGGGGACTCCAACCACAGTCTCCCTCGTTTCCACTAACTGGGCCACACACACCCCACTTGACTGGCATCGGTTGAGCCCCCTTTTGAAAAAGAAAAAGATGCTTTGCATGAAGCACTCTCAAAAATACGCGTGCCTTTCCCGTCCCCTGGCTGACCCAGGGGAAGAAAAGTCCTCTGAGAGCCATGATTTGTTCATTTTGGGTCTTTTAGAAACACAGCGAGGGGACTCCAACCACAGTCTCCCTCGTTTCCACTAACTGGGCCACACACACCCCACTTGACTGGCATCGGTTGAGCCCCCTTTTGAAAAAGAAAAAGATGCTTTGCATGAAGCACTCTCAAAAATACGCGTGCCTTTCCCGTCCCCTGGCTGACCCAGGGGAAGAAAAGTCCTCTGAGAGCCATGATTTGTTCATTTTGGGTCTTTTAGAAACACAGCGAGGGGACTCCAACCACAGTCTCCCTCGTTTCCACTAACTGGGCCACACACACCCCACTTGACTGGCATCGGTTGAGCCCCCTTTTGAAAAAGAAAAAGATGCTTTGCATGAAGCACTCTCAAAAATACGCGTGCCTTTCCCGTCCCCTGGCTGACCCAGGGGAAGAAAAGTCCTCTGAGAGCCATGATTTGTTCATTTTGGGTCTTTTAGAGACACAGCGAGGGGAGTCCAACCACAGTCTCCTTCGTTGCCACTAACTGGGCCACACACACCCCACTTGACTGGCATCGGTTGAGCCCCCTTTTGAAAAAGAAAAAGATGCTTTGCATGAAGCACTCTCAAAAATACGCGTGCCTTTCCCATCCCCTGGCTGACCCAGGGGAAGAAAAGTCCTCTGAGAGCCATGGCCACATTGTCAGTGGACAGACGCGTGTGCTTATCTGCCAGCAGACCCACAGCAGCACTGAAGACAGGTTCCGAGAGAACGCTGGCTGCAGGACATGACAAGATCCCCAAGGCGTACGTGGCGAGCTCAGGCAATTTATCCAGATTGGAAGCCTAAAATGAGCAGGGCTCAAGTTGCACAATAATGGAATCGATGTTTCCTTGCATATACTCATATATCTGTGTGTCCTCCTCTTTTTCCTTGTCCAGCTCTTTTGTTTTCACATGAGTATATGTCCTTGTCACTTTCCCATGTGTTGTGAGTTGTTTGTCACCTTTTGGACACCTTTGAGGGTGTTTTCTAGGTGTTTTTCTGTGTTTGTGATTGCCTGCCATTGTTTCCTATGCAGTTCGAGTTCGGTTCGTCGAACGTTCGACGAGCCGAACTCGAACGGGAGCTCCGTTCGGCGAACCGACCTCGAGCCGAACCGGGACCGGTTCGCTCATCTCTAGTCAATAGTAACAATATTGGAAGCTTGGCATACATAACAAGCTACCATCACACAACCTAAGGGCTCATGCAGAAAACCACATTTTTGCTTCGAGCATGTCCATTGTTATTCATTGAAGAAGCGCATGTCTGATTTTTTTCTCTGACTCAAGTGGTCTGAGGAAAAAAAATCGCAGAATGCACTATTTGCCTTCAAGAATGGAGTGGCACTCTAAGGGGCACTTTGCACACTACGACATCGCAAGCCGATGCTGCGATGCCGAGCGCGATAGTCCCCGCCCCCGTCGCAACTGCGATATCCTTGTGATAGCTGCCGTAGCGAACATTATCGCTACGGCTGTAGAGATGAGCGAACCGGTCGCGGTTCGGCTCGAGGTCGGCTCGCCGAACGGGGGTCCCGTTTGAGTTTGGTTCGTCGAACGTTCGACGAACCGAACTCGAACGTATAGGCTATAATGGGAGGCAATCACAAACACATAAAAATGCATTATAAATGTACACAAACAGTTAATAAACATTGCCATAACACTTACCGGTCCTCGCGATCCCTTCTGCCCTCTGTCTCCTGCCGCTATTCCATCCGATGATCGCTGAATCCTCTTGGTGACCTGCACTGCCAGCAGAGATGCAGGACCTATCGTGACGTCAAAATAGCCATGTGACCAGTCACGTGGCTTTTATCTCATTGGCTACAGACTGGTCACATGACTATGACGCGTCATGTAGGACCTGCAAGTGCATCTCTCCGGTACACGGTGCACATATGTGTGTCGCCGTGCACCCGCGACATGCTGTAGCACACGGTTGACTCCCCATTCCGTTAGGGACCGGCTGACACAGCAGGTCATTAACGGAGATCACCGTTGCCATAGCAACGCAGTTAGCGGTGACGTCACCGCTAACCGCGGCTCCGAGAGCACCGTTGCTATGGTAATGCGTCTGTCAGCGTTACCGCTGTTACCGCTGACAGCCAGCACTGATCACTCACGGAGTGAAGGCTGCACGCTGCTTCCCGATTATAGTGAGGATTGTAGTGAGGATGAGGTTCCCCAGCCCTAAGTGATGAGCTGGTGAACCTCATCCTCACTACAATCGTCACTACTACTACACTAGAAAGAAAGAAGACAGAAGAGCAGGATCGTGGAGGGCTGACAGGGGGTAATAAAGATGGAGTCTCTAATGTGTCTGTGTATTTATTTCTATTAAAGTATTTTTTCTCTGTGTGGTGTTTTTTTTAACCCTTTATTGGAGATTCTTAATGGCCGGGTCAAACGTGCCTGACATTAAGAATCTCTGGCTTAATACTGGCTAGTAAAACAAAGCCAGTATTAACTCATGATTACCCAACAAGCCACCCGGCTCCAGGGCTGTTGGAACAGTTGGACACAGCGCCAGATGATAGCGCTTCTATGAGAGCGCCATTTTCTCGGACGGCTGCGGACTGAAATCCGCAGCAGAGGCGCCCAGAAACCTCGGGCTAACCTGTGCTGCGGATTCCAATCCCCAGCTGCCTAGTTGTATCCGGCTGGACACAAAAATGGGGCGAAGCCCACGTCATTTGTTTTTTAATTATTTCATGAAATAAGTGAAATAATTAAAAAAAACGGGCTTCCCTATATTTTTGGTTCCCAGCCGGGTACAAATAGGCAACTGGGGGTTGGAGGCAGCCCGTGGCTGCCTGCTGTACCTGGCTAGCATACAAAAATATGGCTAAGCCCACGTCATTTTTTTGGTGGGCAAAAAAATTCTGCATACAGTCCTGGATGGAGTATGCTGAGCCTTGTAGTTCTGCAGCTGCTGTCTGCTCTTCTCCATACAGACAGACAGCATCTGCAGAACTACAAGGCTCAGCATACTCCATCCAGGACTGTATGCAGAAGTTTTTTGCCCCCCTGAAAAAATTATGTGGGCTTCGCCATATTTTTGTATGCTAGCCAGGTACAGCAGGCAGGTACGGCTGCCCCCAACCCCCAGTTGCCTATTTGTACCCGGCTGGGAACCAAAAATAAAGGGAAGCCCTTTTTTTATTATTTCATGAATTTCATGAAATAATTATCAAACAAATGACGTAGGCTTCGCCCCATTTTTGTGTCCAGCCAGGTACAACTAGGCAGCTGGGGATTGGAATCCGCAGCACAGGTTGGCCTGAGCTTTCTGGGCCCCACTGCTGCGAATTGCAGTCTGCAGCTGCCTCAGAAAATGGCATTTTCATAGAAGCGCCATATTCTGGCGCTGTATCCAACTCTTCCAGCACCTGCCTGCTATACCTGGCTAGCATACAAAAATATGGCGAAGCTCACATCCTTTTTTTGTAGTTTTTTGGCAAACAAAATAAAAAATGCTTCCCTGGATTTTCCATTGCCAGTGAAGGTAACACCAAGCAGTGGGGGTTAGCAGCCAGTAGCTGTTTGGATTACCCTTAGCTAGCAATACAAAAAATGCAGCGGGAGCCCATATATATTTTTTTTAATTATTTATTTAAATACCTAAAAATAAAATGGGCTTCCCTGTATTTTGATTGCTGGACATCACAGTGCTGTAAAAATAAATCTTTAAAAAAATGACGTAGCGCTCCGCGGTATTTTTGATTCTCAGCGCAGATAAAGCAGACAGCTATGGGTTGCCACCCCCATCTGCCTGGCGTTACCTTGGTTGGCAATCAAAATACAGGGAAGCCCATTAATTTTTTCTATTTAAAAAATAGTTAAAAAAAAATGACGTTGGGTCCCCCCATTTTTGATAGCCACCTAGGGTAAAGCAGGCGGCTGTAGCCTGAAAACCACAGCTGTAGTAGGAGAGAAAAGGCGCAATAGGGTCTTACCCGATTTACAGGGCAGAGGGAAAAATGGTTAAAAACACACTCACCTGGCTGGGTTGTGCCAGTCACAACCCCTTAGAGAACGTGGATGAGTGCTTTAGTGGTTCAGCAGCGGCCCCGTGTCTGAGCAAAGGATATCAAAGAGTAGACTGGAGGAAAAACGGGTTTAAAAACCGCGCTAGGAAACCACGAGCAAGGATGTAAATGAATATTTTTCTTTTATTTAGATAAATAAAAGAAAAATATTCATTTACATCCTTGCTCGTGGTTTCCTAGCGCGGTTTTTAAACCCGTTTTTCCTCCAGTCTACTCTTTGATATGAAAACCACAGCTGGCAGCTTTACCGTGGTTGGGGATCCAATGTGGAGGTCCCCTCAGGCTCTTTTTTTATAATTATTTTATAAATATTAATAATTACACAATAAAAGTAGAATCCCCCCCGAATTGGATCACCAGCCAAGGTAAAGCGGACATCTGTGGTCTGGTATTCTCAGGGTGGGAAGGTCCATAGTTATTGGGCCTTCACAGCCTAAAAATAGCAGGCCGCAGGCACCCCAGACGTGGCGCATCCACTAGATGCGCCAATCCTGGCGCTTCACCCCAGCTCATCCCGTGCCCTGGTGCAGTGGCAAACGGGGTAATAAATCGGGTTGATACTAGCTGTAAAGTCACCTGAGATCAAGCCCAGCAGTTTGTGATGTCATGGCATCTATTAGATATCCAACATCATAAACTGTCAGTACTAACAAAAAAAAAAAAAAATCGACAAAAGAAATTTATTTGAAAAAAACAGTCCCCAAAATATTTCCTCTTTCACCAATTTATTGTAAGAAAAAAAATAAAGGGGTCCCACGATGACTCTGGACCGTCTAGAATATGGGGGGGAGACACTCAGGGAACGTATCCCCCATTTTCTAGGAGTGCGGACCCTTCATGTGAGGAGTGTGGGTGCAATGAATCTGCACTCACTCTTCTCGGGTCCACAGCAGCAGAGTCCATGTCGTAATGGTTGCTAACAAAGCTGCAATGCCCTGCTCATGAGGTAAGGGCATGCCTAATCAGGAGAACTACTGTAGAGGAAGCTCTGCTCACTGGTATATAGGTGCTCAGAGGTAATAATAGATAAAATTAGTGAGTAACCTCGGCACTCTAAATCTCCCAGACTAAGTCAGTAAGTCACAATGGATAGTAATGCAAAATCACTCTTTATTGGTCCGTATTAAGAAAAAAAAAATTTTCATAAGCATATATGTTTTTGTCCAAAACAAGTTACAAATGACGTTTCGGCCTGAGCCTTCGTCAGATTGGACTTATCTGCATGTAATCATGAAAAATGACAATAATCAGTATCACATAAGAGTGAGAGAACAATAACCTAAACTCGAACAATGTAGAGGTACAATTGGGATGCAGCAAAAAAATTGCAACACAGCAAGAAATGAAACACATTATACAAATGTCATAATACAGTACAAGGACAATATAGTAATGACAAATATGGGGTCAGAGTAGGCTTAGACAGCTCTGGTATGAAAGAGATGTCAATCATAAAGTAACATGTGCAGTAGGTGTAGAGCTACACTATGCATGGCAGAGCTAATGGGTAGACCGACCATAGAAAAAGAACGGAGAAAAAATGTAGAAAAAGTGTAGAAAAAGTGGATTAAAAATGTAGAAAAAGTGTAGAAAAAGTGTAGAAAAAGTGTAGAAAAAGTGTAGAAAAAGTGTAGAAAAAGTGGAGAAAAAGTGGAGAAAAAGTGGAGAAAAAGTGTAGAAAAAGTGGAGAAAAAGTGGAGAAAAAGTGGAGAAAAAGTGGAGAAAAAATGGAGAAAAAGTGGAGCACCCTTTGGTGCCTTTCATGTGGCACTAAGGGGTGCTTAGCTTTGTATTTAGCCAAAAAAATGAAAAAAAAAATGACGTAGGGTTCCCCCTATTTTTGTAGCCAGCTAGGGTAAAGCAGACGGCTGCAGCCTGCAGACCACAGCTGGCAACCTCACCTTGGCTGGTAATCCAAAACTGAGGGCACCCCACGCTGTTATTTTAAATTAAATAAATAATTTAAAAAAAAAAACACGTAGGGATTGGATCACCAGCCAAGGTAAAGCAGACAGCTGGGGTCTGATATTCTCAGACTAAGGAGGTCCATGGTTATTGGACTCTCCCCAGCCTAAAAATAGCAGGCCGCAGCCGCCCCAGAAGTGGCGCATCCATTAGATGTGCCAATCCTGGTGCTTCGCCCCAGCTCATCCCGCGTCCTGGTGCGGTGGCAAACGGGGTAATATATGGGGTTAATACCAGATGTGTAATGTCACCTGGCATCAAGCCCTGGGGTTGGTGAGGTCAGGCGTCTATCAGATACCCGACATCACCAACCCAGTCAGTAATAAAAAAAAATAGACGACAAACACATTTTTATTTGAAAAAACACTCCCCAAAACATTCCCTCTTTAACCAATTTATTAGAAAGAAAAACAAATCCAGGTCTGGTGTAATCCAAGGGGTTGCCATGACGATCTACACTGTCCCAGTCAATGAAGAGCAGGATGTTCCCCATTGGCTGGGAGAGCAGTGCAGTGACCTGAGCTAACATCAATGGGTCAGCCCAGGTCACTGCAGGGGATGACAAGTGCTGCTGTCAGTGAGGTACATTACCTGCGCTGATCTCCAGCACACTGACAGCCCCTGTCACTGAGTTCAATGACCGGCGCCTTCACACCAAGTATCGCGAGAGGCCCGTGACGTCACCGCTAGTCAGTCTCGGGTCGGAAGCGAGAGGTGATGTGACAAGCGGCGGCCATGGAGGAAAGTGACAGCGCTGAGGTCGGGATGGCGGGACTTCATCACCGCAGGTAAGCCGAGCTTGACCGTGTGTGTGTGTGTGTGTGTGTGCGTGTATGTATGTGTACATGCCGCGGGCAGGAGGGGGCGGAGCGAGCTGAGCGGGGAAGTGTGGGCTTCCTGCACGTAACTAGGATAAACATCGGGTTACTAACCAAAGCGCTTTGGTTGGATACCCGATGTTTATCTTGGTTACCAGCTTCTGGCAGGCTGCCAGCGATGGCTCCTGCACACTGTAGCTGTAAAAAGCCCTGCTTTTTGCTGCTAGAACCGTTCTCGAACGTATCTAGAACTATCGAGCTTTTGCAAAAAGCTCGAGTTCTAGTTCGATCTCGAACAGCCCCCAAAATCATTCAAGCCTAGAACTGGAGAACCGTGAACCGCGAACCGCGCTCAACTCTATACGGCAGCTTCACATGGACTCACCTGTCCTGTGACCATCGCTCTGGCCGGCGACCCGCTTCCTTATTAAGGGGTCGGGTCGTGCGGCGTCACTGTGACGTCACACGGCAGGCGGCCAATAGGAGCGGAGGGGCGGAGATGAGCGAGATGTAAACATCCCGCCCACCTCCTTCCTTCCGCATATTCTACGGAAGCCGCGGTTATGCCGGTAGGAGATGTTCCTCGCTCCAGCAACTTCACACACAGCGATGTGTGCTGCCGCAGGAGCGAGGAACAACATCGGACCGTTGCGTCAGCGTAATTATGGATTTCGCCGACTCTGCACCGATGATACGATTACGACACTTGCGCTCGTTAATCGTATCATCGAGCCTTTACACACTACGATGTCGCATGCGATGCCGGAAGTACGTCATTTTCAATTTGACCCCACCGACATCGCACCTGCGATTTCGTAGTGTGCAAAGCCCGCCTAAGTCTATTGGTCCTTGAAAACATCGGGTCTCACTCAGATGACATCCAAGAGGGTTTTGATTGTCCCAGAAGGATAGTATGGAGAATTAGGAGAAAAGTTTTTTAAAATTATTCTCTATATCTGGAAAAACGGATCACTCTGATCAAACTTGGAACAAAATCTGATCATATTCTGGTTAGGATAGTCAGACAGTTTTTCTTGGATGGAGAAATACGGTCATATAAACCCACCCTGAAGCAAACAGGATATACCAAACCATAGCTTGATTAAAAAGTTAACTCTGGGGTTTCATTTTATATAATAGTTTTTTTTTTACTATATTATTTTTTTTTACCACGTTATTCTAAATAGTCCCATGAAAGAAAATCTAGTGAAAACAATACCTAAGCATAGCAATGTGACCACTGCTTACTGGTTGTTAAAAGCTGCAGTTTCAGTTCTTCCCTGTACTAGAGGTCATACATTTAGTTCCTCTCCTGGATAATTATCTTAACTGTAAATGTACTGTAAGCTTTATGATGAAATACATCATAACATGGCACATTTAACATCACACATATTGCTTACTTTAGACCTGAGAGAGTAAAAAAAATACTAAAGAACATCTTCAGATAACATAGCTACCTAGGTTGAAAAAAACCATATCCATCTTCTGTAATCTTTCTCACACACAATGTATTAAAAACATATTTTATATGTTATTGCTAAAATATCACATGTGACTGGATGGAGAGATAATACAATGTGTCCATGAATATAGCTATGTAAACTTAGCATAATGTAGATGAGCCACTACCTCCAATAATATGTATGCAATCAGGTGGTAAATTATATATATCTTGTGCATGTAGGTGGCAAGATTCAAATAATTAAATATACTAATTAATACCGCCTATATCAATGCATATGTTCAATGTGTGGATATATATTATGCTAACACACCTTTGTTATGTACAAGGTACAAGTCGATCTCAAAAAATTAGAATATTCTCAAAAAAGTTAATTTATTTCAGTAATTCAGTACAAAAAGGAAACACAAATATTATATGTAGTCATTACAGAGTGATCTATTTCATGTAATTATTTCAAAAAATTAGAATATTATATGAGACCAGCTGATAAAATTATTTTAAACTCAGAAATGTTGGCCTACTGAAAAGTCTGTACAGTAAATGCACTCAATACTTGGTCGGGGTTTGTTTTATATGAATTACTGTATCAATGCTGCATGGCATGGAGGCGATCAGCCTGTGGCACTGCTGAGGTGTTATGGATGCCCAGGTTACTTTGATAACAGTTTTCAGCTTGTCTGCATTGTTGGGTCTGGTGTCTTTCGTCTTCCTCTTGACAGTACCCCGTAGATTCTCTATGGTATTTAAGTCAGACGAGTTTGCTAGCACATCAAGCACAGTGATACTGTGGATATTAAACCAGGTATTGGTACTTTTGGCAGTGTAGATAGGTGCCAAGTCCTGCTGGAAAATGAAATTTCCATCTCCAAAAAGCATGAAGTGCTCTAAAATTTTCTGGTAGATTGCTGCACGGACTTTGGTCTGATAACAAACTGTGGACCTACACCAGCAGATGACATGGCTCCCCCAGACCATCACTGATTGTGGAAAAATCACACTGGTCCTCAAGCAGCTTGTATTGTATAATTTTTGGGGTTAGTGTCAGCTGATATCAAGCCCAGAGGTTTGTAATGAAGAGGGGGTTATCATCCCCATTGCTAGTCCAGTAAGTGGAAATTTAAACAAAAAAAAACACGCATGGAAATTTATTATATTTGAATAAGTACTCCCCCACACTATCTCTTGTTCACCAATTTACTTTTAAAAAAAGAAAATCCAATGTAATCCACTACCTCAATGACATTGCCATGTGTGAGAAATTCTGGGTTTTGAATTGACCGGGAGTGACCTCTAAAGTCACTGCCAGTCAGCACCAGACACGGAATTTTTCACATGTGATCGCGTCATTGCATTACTGATGTCACTACACATAAGAAACTCCAGGTCTGGCACTGACCAGGAATGACCAATGGAGCCTCATTATCTTGGCTTGAAGTCAGATTACAATTAACAGCTGACATTAAACCCCCAAAATATTACCAACGCATCACGGCAATCAGAAAGAGCCGGGTCGAAGCACTAGAATTGGCACATGTAATGTGATTCATTAATTCTGGGGCATATTCAGTCAACTATTTTTAGGCTGGGAATTGCCAAAAAAATCATAAGCCTTCATAGCCTTATAACACTAGCCTGCAGCTGTCTGCTTTACCTTGGCTGGTGATGAAAAATAGGGGGGACCCCTTGGTGTTTTCATTTAACTTATTTAATTATTTATTTATTATGTTCAGTGATGACAATTCTCATCAGAGCAGTCGACTCATCACTATGGTCAGCAAGACCCACCAGCTCTGATGTGAGTTGTCATCACTTGGTATTTCTGAATTTCTGAATATCTGTACACAGTTGCTGGAGTTGCAGTCCTCGATTGTGGATTACTTTGGAACTGTGTCGGAAATTTTTTTAAGTAAATTGGTAAATCAGGGCAATTGTAGGGGAATATTTAATCAAATAAACAATTTTTTTTATCTGTGTGTGTATTTTTTACTCTACACTTACAGAGTTATTAATATTGGTGTCTGATAGATGCCTCTCCTTTACTGACCCCTGAGCTTGATGGCAGCTGCAATTTCATAGCTGAAATAAACCCCATTAACCTATTACCCTGATTGCCATTGCACCAGGGCAATCGAGAACAGCTGGGCGAAGCTATAGAATTCTGGATGCACCAATTCTGGGGAAGCTGTGGGCTGCTAATTTTAGGCTGGGAAAGGCCAAATAACCATGGACCTTCCAAGCTTGATAATACCCGCCCGCAGCTGTCTGTTTTGCCATGGCTGGTTATTAAAAATGGGGGTACTCATTTTAATTAAATATTAAAAAATAAATAATAAAAAAAAACAGAGTGAAGTCCCCTCTATTTGTGATTATTAGCCAAAGTAGACATGTCTGCTTTACCTTAGCTGGTTTTCAAAAATAGGAGAAACCCCATGTTTGTTTGGGGTTTTTTTTTAAATTATCTAATTTTATCCTCCCAGCAGCAGCAGCCTGGAAGTCAAAGATGCATCTAGGCATCTGTCTCATGCTGTTCACATTTTTTTTAGGTCTGTTTCCATCCATTTCAACTAGTTTCCTCCCCCTTTAACCTCTTGTGTCTGCCAGAAAAATGGTTGAGTTCCCCATAGACTTCCACTATACTTGTTACATAAATTGAGCAGGTTTGAGGGCGTAATGAACACTAGAACACTTTTGTGCTCACTCATCATTACTGGATACCTAAACCCCTAAAATAAGGTTAGGCTTTCAGGTCTATAAATTAGTACCTGTTTAGCAGTTCTATGCTAAGGGGATAGAAATAGATTTAGAAATGAAGATCAGATTATCAATAAGTAGAAAGACAGAAGATAAAACAAGTATTTAGTTGAAAAATAAGCAAGATGTTAGAACAATAAGTAGGACAAAAAGACAGTAAACAATAAATCGAAGTGGTTGCAAAAAGATTAGTATCTGGAAATAAATTGAATGGGTTTTCACAGACGTCTGTATTTTCACACAGACTGTGTGTCCATGTGGAGCATATGCGTGTCCGTGTGCTCCACATGGCAATATGTCCATTTCCTGCTGGCAGCAAGGGTGTCACATGGATTGCACATTGATGTGATATATGTGACATCAGTGTGACAATTACAAGAGAAAACACATGTAATTTAAAAAAAAGAATAATTTTCATACTTACCTGTCTCCAGCACTGCCATTGCTTCTGGGTCCTGCTCATTATGCTCATGAATATTCACTGCAGTGATTGCGGACCCGGAAGTAACAGCAGCGCCGAAGAGAGGCAAGTATATAAGTTCATGCTGTCCGTGTGCTATCTGGGTTTCTCATGGATAACACATGAACAGCACCAGGAACACACAGCCACGGACACATACAAGCACCAACACCACAGAGAGTGCAAAATGTTAGTTTTTTGCACGGACGTGTGAAGGAGGCTTAATACAAGAAACTATCAATATGAGAAATGTACATCTATTCTTCATTAAATAAGCCTCCCAGCAGGATATCAACCTTGGGTACCAGCCTATGTGGATGGCTGCCACAGCCGGCAACTGAGAGCAAGGACCTACAGACCAGAGATTCTCACAGGAGCCAGGAGTGGAAAGTCAGGCTACTTTGTTGTCAAAGAAAATAAAGCAGTTTTGGCTGTTTGGGAAGCCCATTTCTCAAATGGAATGTGCCATTGATGTTAGCGTCTTCACCAAGACTGTGTCTACGAATTTGAAGTTTTTCCAATTTACAAAACTCTTCATTACCTTCAAATAGTACACAGGATACTAAAGATTATATTTTCAATTATTTACATTACGCATAGGCAATAAAATTCAAACATAACTAGTATGTTTAATAAATTAAAGAAATTGTTATAAATCAGAACATCATACTGTATACTAAAATGATCTTATGTATTAGAGTATTGTTATGAATTTCAGCCATAAAAAAACACTTATAGCTGGAGTTGCTTTATTAATTTTATTGAAAATTCTCTCAGTGGAGAGCGTGAGATGCAGAAGGATCAATACAGGGATTTACTCTTAAGTTTTCTTTGAGAATTTATTATAGTTGACGATTGAGCAATCCTATGGACCATTCACAATGAAATACTATGGGTAGATTTATGCAGTACATTCTCTACGTTGCTTTAAATGACTGTTTAAAAAAAGAAAATTGTGTATAGAAAATGATTAGTGCATCTTGTGACTTGCATTACAGGTAGAACACAATTAAGAGCTGTAAGGAACGAACTTTGCCAGTAGTTGTCTGACCTGTAATTTTTTTTCTGCATTAAATTGCAATCTTCTAACATTATTTTAGAGGCAGTTGCTGTTTACATTAAAAAGTGCTAAGTAAGTAATATTCTAACCTTTACTGTTAAACATTAAAACAAAACCTTCAATGCAGTACTAAACATAAGGATGCTTACTATATGTTTAATATAGTAAAAATGAAAAATATGAGACATATATATATATATAGTTTTTAAACTATTCAAGATTCTCATCCTTTTGTTTTCAACCTTTACATTTAACAGAGTCTGTCAGAAAATATGCCAGTATACATTTAAAACAACTGAACAGAATGTCCAAATTGTCTCCATACATATGCACCACAAGTATAGAAAAAGGGACTGTCAACCATCACCTAATGGCTATAAAATTTTAATGAAACTGTTTCATCTTCAGTTTCATGATGAATTTAATCCAGATGTAGAAATATTTGTCATTGTCCGAATCTTCTGCTGCATGCCACAATTTGTATATGGAATATAAAACAACTGAGATGCAATTATAGTGCAGACTTTCAGATTAAATTAAAGGGATTGAACAAAAACATCTTGTGAAATATTTAGGAATTGCAAATTTTTTTCTGTAAAACCGCATCATTTCAAATGTAATTGGAGAAATTAACTTTAGATTGAATATATTCCAATTCTTTGTCTTAAAAAATCCTGAGTTGCTTTTGCAGGATGTTTTGGGTCATTGTCCAACTAAAATGTAAAGCATTGTCCAATCAACCTTGCTTCATTTGGTTGAATCAGAGTAGAAAGTGTAGCCCTGTTCTCTTCAAAATTTATTTAGCTGCTTCTTTCTTCATTCACATCATCAATAAACATTAGTGCCCCTGTCTCATTGGAATCCATGCATGCCCGGCCATCACAATGTCTCCACCATATTTTACAGAGGATGTGAAGATCATGAGCCATTCCACGCCTTCACCATACTTTCACAGTCCCATCTTTCTGGTACAAGTTGATCTTAGATTAATTTATCCAAAGAATGTTTTTCCAAAATTGGCTGTCTTCTTTAGATGTTTTATGGCAAATTCTAATCTTGTTTTTTTATTTTTAAGGCTCATTAACTGCTTCACGATTTTTGATGTACCAGTACATTCAAGGTCGTGCCGCTTCCTTTGATGCGGGCTGAGTCCACACCTTTTCCTGCATGTGTCAGCTGATCTGATCAGTCAACATGTGCTTCTAACAACAGCGGGAAGTTCAGAGATCTGCCCTTTGTGGTTAACTAGTTAAGTGTATTTCCCATCAGCGGAGTGCACAACATTCCCTTATCCCAACGGCAGCTGCGTGACATGAACACTGGGTGCCAATTGGTTGTCATGATAGCTGGAAGTTCCCACGGTCTTCCACCTGTGGCCACAGGTGGTGGGCCACAGGTGGTGGGCCAAGGGAACCTCCAGTTATGAACAAAAATTACCTGAGTGATGTCACTGCTGATCACTGAAGCTCAGTCTCTGCCAGAAGTCCACAGCAGGCGGTCATGTTCCATGATTGCACTTTGTGACTTCAGATGCAGCGGAGCTGGAAATGTCATAGAATCTCGTGTGGATTACGTCGGACTTGCAGGGGTGTTTTCAGGGTTAATAAAATGGTGAAATAGGATTTTTTTTGTATTTTATTTTAAGTAAAGGTTTTTTCAGAGTTTGTGTTTATTTATTTTCACTTACAGATTAGTAATTGGGGTCTCATAGACTCTCCCCATTACTAATCTAAGGCTTTGTGACAGCTGTGAGCTGCAATTAACCCCTTATAAACCCAATTGCCACCACACCAGGGCAATCTGGAAGAGAAAGGTAAAGTGCTGGTATTTTGTCGCATCTAATGGATGCGACAATTCTAGGTGGCTGCAAGCTGCTATTTTTAGGTTTGAGGGGCTAGGTCTCTCCAGCCTGAGAATACCAGCCCCCAGCTGTCGGCTTTATCATGGCTGGGTATCAAAATTGAAGGGGACTGCATGCCATTTTTTAAACTATTTATTTACATTTTTTTTTTCTTTAAAAAAAAAAAAAAAAAGCCACATGCGGTTCCTCTTAGTTTGATACATAGCCAAGCTATGTACATGGCTGGGGGCTGCAGCCTGTAGCCATATGCTTTATCTGTGCTGGGTATCATGATATGGGGGACCCTATGTCAATTTTTGTTTTTCATAGTATTTATTTTTACTGTACGATATAGAAAAGCAGACATGCTCTCTGATTGGAAGTGTCAGATGTTGTTACACAGGCTGGGCGTGCATCTGACTGCAACTAGTTACAGAACCAATGGGCGGAGAAAGGAGTGCATATGGTGATTTAGGCATGTACAATAATCATGCACAAACCATCCTAATTACCTGTATTCAAAATTATGAGTCTGATATAGTTATGCATACAATTACCACACAGTGATTAGATTGATTTGTCGTGATCAGAGCAGGGAATAGACTGCCTTTATTGAGGAACTTCAAATACATTTATAACTGCCTCTTGGCTAAGACTTGGGGTCCTCCCAAAGGTATAATACTTATTTCTTGTAAACATATTTGATATGAATATGTAGTATAAATGTATGTGTGATGCCCTGGACTAGCCAGATAGTCACAGGTAGGCCCTTGCACAGACACCCGTCCCCCTAACAAGGTAAGAGCAGCCAACCTAAAAACCCTGAGTCACCCCTCTCAGGTCTTGATGTTCACACTAGGGGGCAGAGCCAGGTGGTTGGCCACGCCCACCGAGGAGTTCGGATAGCCTGAGGCGGGAAAACACAGCAGATCAGTTTTGGAGGTGAAGGAGAGAAGTAGCAAAGTGTAAACGTCTGTCAGGGATCTGGGTCGTAGCCTGGATACCCTGTGGCCAGGAGGCAGATGTGGTTGACGCCTGCAGGAGCCAGGAAGACAACTGGTTGAACCGTAAGGGACCAGGACAGGGTAGTGGCCCACCGGTACCGAACCGGGGAACCAACTGGAACCCGGAGCACCAGAAGGGGTACTCAGACCCAGAACGAGGTCCAGAAGCCACTGGACCACGTCCAATTTACTGATTGAGGTCGGAACCTTAGGTCCTTTCCCGTCCCAAGACCCGAAAGACAGCAACAGCCCACCAAGGGGAAAAGAAAGCCACCGCACAGGCAGAGAGATCCCACGGGCCAGTGCCTGCCGGCAAACGGATTCCCCGACACACACACACAGCTGGGGAGCGGACTATTGTCGCTGAAGCGTAAGCAGTCAAAATCTACAAAATGTTGTGCAAGAGAAAGGCGGGAACCACCGAACCGGGTGGGGGACCAAGCACAGCCGGCTGTGGGCACTGACCACCATACTTTTTGTTTACCAGAGACTCTGGTGTAACTGTCATAGTGAGTACAATAGTGCCCTCGGGCCACGCACCGCGCCGCACCAACACGCCCACACCTCGCAACCACCGGGCACCGGGACCATCACCCCCTGCCCATGGAGGGGTCAACACCAGGCTGCACAACACCGTCCCCGGGAGCCTAGTTAATGGCAGCGGTGGTGTCCACACTCACCACAACCCGTGGGTGGCATCACGAACTTAAATCCCTAAATACCACGGCCCCGGCCGTGAATCTCCCCACCGAAGATCACCCTCCATCACGTAGTGCCAGCTTCTCTTCAGAGCGACGTGACCCCTGGGTGCCGAAGGCGCTTGAGCCAAAGACCGAACGAGCCCGGACCTGAGCGGCTCGGCTGCGGCCAAGTGCGATGCGGTACACATCGACTCTTCTGGCGTCACAAACAGGATTCGAACCCATCCACTTACCGGTGGAAGTGCGCCTTGAAGTAGAAATCAGCGGTGATCCGTTGAAAAATTTCAGAACCCGCCATCTTGTCACTATCCCTTGGCGCGAAGTTTCCCGCCAGACCCGTCTTCCCCGCGAAAAGAGCGCGAGAGTTGAAGCCCCCCCCTAAGGAACAGAGCGGTGCAGGAAAGCGCGCGGCTGAAAAGTGAAACTGAGCAGAAAGAGCACCGAGTGCCGCGAAAAGACCAAGGGGTGACGGGTGAAGACCCTGTCCCATGTGACCGAGTGGATAAAGGGCAGAGACCCCAGGACTCTGCCACCCATTTGGTTCCTGGACCCCCAAGGCAACAACATGTCTGCCCCGTCCGTCAAGCCAGAGATCCCGGAGCCCGTCACTGGAACAGCGACATGGGTGGAAGCCCGGACCTCACAGATGTGCTGCCGGCTGCAGGCCCAGGAGCGCTTCCCCATGGAGCGATGGGCGGCCGAGATGGAGGAGATTGCTGCGGCCGTGCTGGTACGTGAAGTGGAGGCAGTTTTGGAAGCACAGGAGAGCGACCCACGCCCTTATGTCCCCCAAAGATCGGCCGCTGCGGCTGGAGGACCCGGTCTGCCTCTGTCTTCCATATTGCCTTCCTCACCGCCCTCACCGGCTGACGCCGCTTCCCCATTCGGCCCGCTGTCCCCGACATCGGCAGCGGAGCCCGCTCAAGATGCCCGCGAGGACCCACCGGAAGGAGCAGCCCGCGGACGGCCAGTCACCAGGCCAAGGCCCATCCCGTTGCCGTGGAAGATGCCCATTCCCAGAGTGGACCCGCCGGTCCCAGAAGTGACCGCGCCCAAGGAGATCCAGGCCCCGGCAGTCCGCCCAGCCATTAAGAAAACGACGGTGGCATGGAAGCCCGCCCAGCAGGTAAAGCTGGCAGCTCCCAAAAACCAGGCCAGCGCAGGGTTGTTGCTGCAAGGCAGCACAGCAGGCTGTGACACAGCGGAGTTCCCCAGTATTGAAGGTGTTGGTTGTGGCCAGCACAGGGGAGCACCGGCTGGGCCCAACCCCCGCGCAGAGAGCGAAAGCCCTGTACTGGGAGCGGCAGCCGAACCAGCTGGGCCGGGAGATAGAGGGCCGGGAGAAATGGAGAGCAGAAGTCCTAGCCCATACCATCCGGGAAATGGAAAACTTGAGGAGTGCCACTTATCGGGTGCGGGGCCCGACCTATGAGGGCCAGGTCTGTCACTTTGAACCCCAGCATGGATGGGGGTTCTTCTTTGAACCGGGCCCGGAGGCCGAAAGGACAAAAGGCGGGAACCACTGAACCGGGTGGGGGACCAAGCGCAGCTGGCTGCAGGCACGACCACCATCCTTTTGGTTTACCAGAGACTCCGGTGTAACTGTCATAGTGAGTACAACGGTGCCCTCGGGCCACGCACCATGCCTCACCAACACGTCCGCACCTCGCAACCACCGGGCACCAGGACCATCACCCCCTGCCCATGGAGGGGTCAACACCAGGCTGCACAACATCATCCCCGGGAGCCTAGCTAATGGCAGCGGTGGTGTCCACACTCACCACAACCCGTGGGTGGCGTCACAAACTTAAATCCCTAAATACCACGGCCCCGGCCGTGAACCTCCCCACCGAAGATTATCCTCCTTCACATAGCGCCAGCTTCCCTTCAGAGCGACGTGACCCCCCAGGTGCCGGAGGCGCTCGAGCCACCCAACAAACGAGCCCAGACCTGAGCGGCTCGGCGGCGGCTGAGCACGGGGCAGTACATATGTATAAATGTAATATTAGGACAAAGGATACAGACATATGTTACACCACTTCCTGATACTGTATCTTTCAAAGGTTTGCTTGGTAAATTCTAAAGACTAAATTATGGGAACAAGTGTCTTTAAAAATGTCTTTGTAGGCAATGCAATTCAAATATGTGTGTAAATGCCATCTTGTTCTGTACTGTTAGGTCGACCAATAGGTCACAACTGTTGCCAGCGATGACCAAATGCGGAGGGGGTCCTGGTCACCCCCTCGGCTCCTCTCAGCCTTAATGAGATACAGACAAGAGACCAGTATCTGCACATAAGCAAGAGATGTGCACTCTGAATAACTAGTTTATTTTCACACATACAGGGTTTATCAAACTAATTTGGGCGTAACTATGTCATATGCATATTCATTAGTTTCGATTCTTCATAAGCGTGAATTTTATTTCTTATGAAAAAAGAAAAATAGACTTTATTTTCTCAGCAAGAAGCATGAATTTTCTTTTGCATCAAAGTCTTATCTCTGTCCTTGGGAAGGCATAACATTCTCAGTCCTTGATTCTTTCTCAGTGTCTGAAGCGTAAATAAGTCTGGTTGTGCTCTATTGCAGGCAGCGAGGATTTTTATGAATTTCTATCCAACTAAAGTTAACTCTTTCCTCACAGCACTTTGGATATCTTCATCTAATCATGTCCATAATAATGCAAGAAGGAAGTGAGTGACCGGCCAGGAAGCAGTTATAGCCATGCCGGAGACTCGGTAAGTACAGCCAGCTTGCTTTTTATATTTCTCTTTATTTTCCCTGAGAATTCCTGGCCCAGGAACTCGGGTACGTTTGAAACCACGCGGATCTGGTTTTTGCAGTCCAGGTCTACCCATTACTCATCACCACACATTTGCCCCATTCAAAAATAAAAAAAAATTAAAAAAATACATATTTGGTATCACTGCTTTCAGAATTGTCTGATCTATCAAAATATATAATAAATTATTCAGATCGGGAAATAGCGTAACAAAGAAAATGAAGAACACCAGAATTACATTTTTTTGGCCTTCACAACATTGCAGTAAAATGCAGTAATGGGTGATCAAAACATCGTATCTAACCAAAAATTATGTAAGTGTGGTAACCTCGTGTGGGACACGGTTGAGTCTGATGGTGGTAATAGTGGTTAATATTTAATCAAAAAACAACTCCGCTTTGGTGATGAACAGTCTCTTTACTGGTGATATAAACAACTATTTACAGATGACAGCTGGTCAGTGTTTTCCACACATACTGTGGTAAATTCAACCACACATGACAGGCAGACCTCTGAGGGACAGCTTTTCTTCTCGCGATGCTCTAGAAAAACTTCTCACAAAATGGAGGACGTCAACTCCCTCTATTTCCTCTCAACTGCCATCTCCCAGCCGACCCTATCCTTCCACGCGTAGTCATAGTTAGCTCCTCCCCCCTGCATAGAACTCCTACCACTGCATTCATTGGATGACTGCACAGTGGAAACTTAACCCTCTGAGTGCTGCCTGTCAGCATCTTTTCACAATGTCCTACAGTACTTAATATACATAGAAAATTACATTTGTGCTAAATTCTCTATATTTCTGGTATCCCAAGAATATGACCACTTTATGGGATACCACATGTCTCCCCTCTTGAAGAGTGTCGTCCCCGACACATACACATCTGAAAAACAGAAAGGAACAACATGCATACAAATAAATTATTTCAATAAATACTGTTGCTTAAATTATTCTTGGCTTCTTGAAGACCTAGAAAAACACATAAAAAACCACAACACCTGGATGCAAAGAAAAACAGCATGTAACCATAATAAAGAAGTACATTTGTCTTGAAGATCCTTGTAGAAACAACTCCCACTCGGTGGGAAACAGGATGACGGCTAACCCGCTATAACTTCTTTGCTTGTTTCTTGGGTGCAGTCAGGGCACACAGACCATAAAGAAATTTTCTGCACCAAGCTGTTTTTTAGGAGGGCTAGGACACAGTGATAAGGCTCTCATAAGCCAGAGTCTCTCTTATTACACAGCAAATGTATATCTCTATTGGAGCCACACATGCAAAGTCTCTTCTGTTCAGATAGGCAGCGACAAATTATTTTTGGTAACGAGCAGGTAATTGTCCCTTGTTGCTCGTTCAGATCTCCGTAGAGCAGGTACTGACTCCTCTTCATAGGTGGATGGTGCTCCTGGCTCCTCAACTGTAGAGGGCATCCCCTGAGAACCTACTGCAGGAGTTATGTCAGCACCCTCTAGTGGAGAAGGAGGAGCTGGCATAATAAACTGAAGACAGGGTTCATGAAGCCAAACAAGTGGGATAGTGGAGGCCCTGGAAGCCTTCTCTGGTGCAACAGGGGTATAAACTGGAGGAACGGTAGCTTCCTGGGAAATGCAAGCTTTTATCTGGCTTCGATGAACCACCTTTTCTTGCTGAGTATCTTCTCTGGCAATTTTGTACACTTCCACCCCTGGGAACGATATACTGTTGATCACGTAAGGGCAGGATTCCCACTGATCATCCAGCTTGTGAGAGCGGCGGTTCTTTTTAACCCAAACTCTGTCTCCAACTTATAATGGTTTGGCCTTGGCTGAAGCATTGAAATCATCCTCCTGCCTTTGACGGACAGCTTTCATGCGGTCTTCTACGATTTCATTAGCTTCTTTCAGGCATCTTTGGTGGTCCGCAACCCAATCTGTCTCTGGAAGGGGATTATGGGAAGCTTCTACTTGAACATTTAGCTGGAGGTCTGCAGGCAGTTTCCCTGGACGACCAAACATCAAGTAAAATGGAGTATAACCAGTGGAACAGTGAATGGTATTGTTGTATAAGTAAGTTAACTCTTGCAGTACTTCAGGCCATTCTTTCCTTTCTTGGGATGGAACATTCTATATCATGTCAATCAAAGTTTTGTTCATCCTCTCACACAGGCCATTGCATTGGGGATAGTAAGCGGTTGTGCGAAGTTTCTTGCAGCCATAGAGAGTACACAGTTCTTGGAACAAATCCGATTCAAATGCTGGACCTTGATCTGTCAGAATCTGCTCAGGATATCCATAAGGTCTCACAAAGTGTTTCAAAAACATCTCAGCAGTGGTTCGAGCAGTAGAATCTCTGACAGGCACGACAATAGTCCAGTATGGCTGAGTTGCAGTTTGACATGATCAAGGGCCACAAGCTCCAGAGGATGATGTGTTTCAATGGGATGCAGCAGAGCTCTTTGTTCCATACCTTCTCTGCTACTTAGAGTACATGTGATACATTCTCTGCACCATTTCTCAATGTCTTTTCTCATTCCTATCCAATAGAAGCGTTCTCGGATTCTCATTTCAGTCTTTTGGCAACCAAAGTGTCCGGACTTGTCATGATAGGCCTCTAGAATGAGATTGGCATCTTGTCTGGGTACAACTATTTGGAAGACTCTCTCATGAGTGTGGGAATTCACAGTGCATTGTACTAACACTCCTTTGTGGTACTGTAGACGTTTTCTCTGTCGCCATAATCGACAAAGTTCTGGATTAGATTGCCTGTAGCTCACCGGTAATTTTGGTGGTATAGATTCTAGCAACTTCCATATAGTTGTGAAGGTATGGCTTTCCTTTTTGAATTTCAGCCCAATTATGGCTCACTGAGTGTCTGGAGCTGGGTTCAGAAACAGGAGGTTTTGGGACTTTCTGCAGATTTTGTCTGGTAACATATGAGTAAAAGGCAGGCATTTCCACTTCTTCCCACTCGTCCTCATCATAACGGGGTATTTCTGTTGTGGGCAGCCTAGATAGGGCATCAGCATTGGTGTTAGATCGACCTGCTCTGTACTTCAGGACAAACTGGTAGTTGGCCAGGCGGGAGGCCCATCTCTGCTCAAGGGCTCCAAGTTTGGCAGAATGTAACTGGGGATAATGGGTTGTTGTCAGTGAAAGCAATGAAGGGATTTGCAGCTAAGTAGTGCTTAAATTTGTCTGTGACAGCCCACACTAGTGCAAGGAATTCCAACTTCAATGAACTGTAGTTCTGATCATTTCTTTCAGTTGGTCGGAGGGATCTGCTGGCATAGGCGATGACTCTTCCTTTGCTGTCTTGGACCTGGGCTAGCAGTACACCTAATCCCATGTGGCTGGCATCTGTATACAGATTAAAGGGGATTTTGTAGTCTGGATATTCAAGGACCGGGGTTTCAGTTAACTTCACCTTAAGTTCCTGGAAGGACTGTTCTAGTTTTGGCGTTCACTGAATGGAGGGGCTCTTGCACATCTTCTGACACGGTTGTCCTTTTAGGAGCTCTTGTAAGGGAGCAGCAATCCGGGTAACGTTTTTGATGAATCTCCTATAGTAGCTGGAAAATCCAAGGAATCTGCGGACTTCTCTAATGGTGGTTGGGATAGGCCAGTCTTTTACTATGACACTCTTCTCTGGATCTGGAAAAACTCCTTCCGCAGTAACTATGTATCCCAGGTACTGGACCTTGGATTTTAGTAGATGGCATTTGGATGGTTTGACTTTCAGGCCATGCTTGGCGAGGACTTCAAAGACTTCGGTGAGATGTTGGAGGTGCTCTTCGTAAGTTTTGGAGTAAATTATTACATCATCCAAGTACAACAGCACAGTTTAAAAATTCTTGTGACCCAAGCAGCATTCCATAAGCCTCTGAAAGGTTCCAGGGGCATTACACAAGCCAAACGGCATAAAGTTGAATTCAAACAAGCCCATAGGGATAGTGAATGCAGTCTTTTCTTGGTCCTCTGAAGCCATTGGTACTTGCCAGTACTTGCTGGTGAGATCTAGGGTGGAGAAATATGCTGCTGATTTCATGGCAGTCAAAGATTCTTCTATTCTGGGCAAGTGGTATGCATCTTTATGGGTAATGTTATTGAGATTGCGATAATCCACACATAGCCGAATACTTCCATCTTTCTTTTTGACGAGAACAATTGGTGCTGCCCAAGGACTTTGACTGTCTTTAATCACATCAGCATCTATCATTTCTTGTATCATTCTCTTCACTGGCTGATACATGGATGGAGGTATAGGTCGGTACTTTTCTTTGATTGGAGGATGGGAGCCAGTGGGGATGAAATGTTTGATTGTACTGACTCTTCCAAAGTCAAAAGATGACTTGCTGAATATATGTTGGTACTCTTTGGCAACTCTCAGGGCTTCTTCCTTTTGTGTGAGGGGGGTTTCATCAGTACCTATGTCTAGCTCTTGCCACCACTCCTCCTTAGTTTCTGGACTTGGAGAATTTTCCACTTGGGTAGAACATTGAGACGCTTGGAGGATATCATCATAATTAAGCGCACTCACTTTGGCTACAGTACTATATTTGCACAGGGTCACAGCTTGGTTACTGCAATTTATGAGACGCACCGGTACTCGACCGTGAGTAACATTAGCTAGACTTCTAGCAGCTACAATGACTGTATCATCTTTATATTCCACTGGTTCAATCAGGACTTCATAGTTCTGACCCTGTAGACCCATCTTCATTTTACACTACACTATAGTTTCTGTATGGGGTTGGAAAACCACAGGCCTTGAGTCCATAATCCTGGCAGAGCCTATCTCTTCTCTGGAATTAGTGAATTTCTGATGGCTAATGAGTATATGAAGCGTTTTCTAAATAGTTCTCTTCTTCTTTGGGGAAGCAGCATTAAGTGCATAAGTCATGCCTTCGATTACTTCGTCAAAACATTTTTTTTATATGTTCATTCCCAAGACCACAGGAGGAAAAAAGTCTTCTCCTGTATTTACTACAATAATACCTTGGTGAGGTAACTCAGTTCTGCCAACTTTTAAGGTAGCTTCCCAGTGGCCCACTTGAGGAACAGGTTGTCCATTACTAGTTATAATGTTAAGGTCAGCGGAGGTAATTTTTGCTAGCTGGTCTGTTTTCCAGTATCGTTTATTCTGTGGTAGCTGGATGGTGGTAACTTGTGAGCCAGTGTCAAGTAGTGCTGGAAAGGGGATTCCATCTATTCTGATTGGAATGATGGGGCGGTACCCAACATATTTTAGGCCCCAGTCAGGATCATCGGGACCTTTGCATTCTTCTCCTGAGGGTCGGTCCTTGGCCTCAGGAAACTCTCGTTTAAAGGCTGGCATTCTCTTTCAATATGGCCACTACGATTGCATCTGCGGCAAATCGGCTGACCTAGGGAATCAAATCTGTCAGTGGGTCTCCTACCTGCCCAGTAGTAGTTGTCCCGGGGCCAGTTGGATGGTAAGTTCCAGATAAAGAAAGGATGGTCCTCTTGACTGGGTTGGTGTTTCAGCTCCTGAACAACGACAGGTTTGGCACAGGCAGATACAGCACGTTCTTGGTCATTCACACCTTTATACAGTTAGGTCCAGAAATATTTGGACAGTGACACAATTTTCGCGAGTTGGGCTCTGCATGCCACCACATTGGATTTGAAATGAAACCTCTACAACAGAATTCAAGTGCAGATTGTAACGTTTAATTTGAAGGTTTGAACAAAAATATCTGATAGAAATTGTAGGAATTGTACACATTTCTTTACAAACACTCCACATTTTAGGAGGTCAAAAGTAATTGGACAAATAAACCAAACCCAAAAAAAAATAATTTATTTTCAGTATTTTGTTGCGAATCCTTTGGAGGCAATCACTGCCTTAAGTCTGGAACCCATGGACATCACCAAACGCTGGGTTTCCTCCTTCTTAATGCTTTGCTAGGCCTTTACAGCCGCAGCCTTCAGGTCTTGCTTGTTTGTGGGTCTTTCCGTCTTAAGTCTGGATTTGAGCAAGTAAAATGCATGCTCGATTGGGTTAAGATCTGGTGATTGACTTGGCCATTGCAGAATGTTCCACTTTTTTGCACTCATGAACTCCTGGGTAGCTTTGGCTGTATGCTTGGGGTCATTGTCCATCTGTACTATGAAGCGCCGTCCGATCAACTTTGCGGCATTTGGCTGAATCTGGGCTGAAAGTATATCCCGGTACACTTCAGAATTCATCCGGCTACTCTTGTCTGCTGTTATGTCATCAATAAACACAAGTGACCCAGTGCCATTGAAAGCCATGCATGCCCATGCCATCACGTTGCCTCCACCATGTTTTACAGAGGATGTGGTGTGCCTTGGATCATGTGCCGTTCCCTTTCTTCTCCAAACTTTTTTCTTCCCATCATTCTGGTACAGGTTGATCTTGGTCTCATCTGTCCATAGAATACTTTTCCAGAACTGAGCTGGCTTCATGAGGTGTTTTTCAGCAAATTTAACTCTGGCCTGTCTATATTTTGAATTGATGAATGGTTTGCATCTAGATGTGAACCCTTTGTATTTACTTTCATGGAGTCTTCTCTTTACTGTTGACTTAGAGACAGATACACCTACTTCACTGAGAGTGTTCTGGACTTCAGTTGATGTTGTGAACGGGTTCTCCTTCACCAAAGAAAGTATGCGACGATCATCCACCACTGTTGTCATCCGTGGACGCCCAGGCCTTTTTGAGTTCCCAAGCTCACCAGTCAATTCCTTTTTTCTCAGAATGTACCCGACTGTTGATTTTGCTACTCCAAGCATGTCTGCTATCTCTCTGATGGATGTTTTTCTTTTTTTTCAGCCTCGGGATGTTTTGCTTCACCTCAATTGAGAGTTCCTTAGACCGCATGTTGTCTGGTCACAGCAACAGCTTCAAAATGCAAAACCACACACCTGTAATCAACCCCAGACCTTTTAACTACTTCATTGATTACAGGTTAACGAGGGAGACGCCTTCAGAGTTAATTGCAGCCCTTAGAGTCCCTTGTCCAATTACTTTTGGTCCCTTGAAAAAGAGGAGGCTATGCATTACAGAGCTATGATTCCTAAACCCTTTCTCCGATTTGGATGTGAAAACTCTCATATTGCAGCTGGGAGTGTGCACTTTCAGCCCATATTATATATATAATTGTATTTCTGAACATGTTTTTGTAAACAGCTAAAATAACAAAACTTGTGTCACTGTCCAAATATTTCTGGACCTAACTGTATGCATCCTTGGGACTCAATACTTTTATGGCAGTCTCTTTAAAATTCAAAAAATCACTATTGGGATGTTGTAGTGCCAGCATTCTCAACTGTAACTTTGTGGAGTCAGATATTACATCTTCAATAAATTGTTCCTTTAAAATATGATCAGCTTTAATAGCTTCAGAGGAATCAGCCTACTTAAGGATTTGCCAAGCTTCCTGTAAACTGAGGGCAAAATCTCTTAAAGATTCATGGGACTGCTGCTTTTTTCCAAAGAATCACATCTTTAACTCTGACAGAGTTCTTGTTTCAATTATAACTTTTAACCTGTCTAATATTTCTTCAGCAGTTTTCGTTACACTACAAGGCCAAGATTTAACTTCCCTTAGTGCAGCGCCCCCTAGCTGGCCAATCAGTAACTCAATTTTTTGTTCCGGGCTGACTGGGTACAATCTAAATATTGCCTGCATTTTCTCTTTAAAGTCGGTTAATGTGTGGGGTTTTCCACTATAGCTGGGGAGCCAGGGTGCCCCAAAGTAGTAAGGTATTGTTAATTGCATTGTTTGAGCCATAGCAATAGATGGGCCGCAGCTCGTCACTTCACTCTCCTCTCATGAAGACATGTTTACAGCACTGTATGTGTGATGCAGTAGTTCTTACCGTCCTCGCTGTTGCCTGTCTCTCCCCTCTTTGTTGGGGTGCAGTGGAGGGAATTTCAGCTTAGGAAGAAAAGTTGTCACTTTTCCCAGTAAAGCAGCCACTGGTATGTGTACAGTCTTTTCTTACAACAACAGCTGTGGTGCAGTACAAATTCTTTAACCCCTTCAGCCCCCGGGCACTTTCCGTTTTTGCATTTTTGTTTTTTGCTCCCCTTCTTCCGAGAGGCGTAACTTTTTTATTTTTCCATCAATCTTGCCATATGAGGGCTTGTTTTTTTGTGGGGCGAGTTGTACTTTTAAATGAAACCATAAGTTTTACCATATAGTGTACTGGAAAACGGCAAAAAAAGTGTGATCGTACAATAGTTTTTGGGATATTTTATTCACTGTGTTCACTATATGGTAAAATTGAGGTATTTATGTGATGCCTCAGGCCAGTGTGAGTTTGTAGACACCAAACATGTATAGGTTTACTTGTATCTAAGGGGTTAAAAAAAAATCACAAGCATGTCCAAAAAAAGTGGCGCACGTTTTGCGCCATATTCCAAAACCCATAGCGTTCTCATTTTTCGGGATCTGAGGCTCAGTGATAGCTTATTTTTTGCGTCTCCACCTGACATTTTTAATGATACCATTTTTGCGCAGATGCTACGTTTATATTGCTTGTTATTGCATTTTGCGCAAAATTTGCAGCGACCAAAAAACGTAATTTTGGCGTTTGGAATTTTTTTGCCGCTACGCCGTTTACTGATCAGATTCATTAATTTTATATTTTGATAGATCGGGCATTTCTGGCGATACCAAATATGTGTGTATTTTTTATTTTTTCAACCCTTTAATTTTCAATGGGGTGAAAGGGGGGGTGATTTGAACTTTTTTTTATTTTTTTTTAATTTTTTAAAACTTTTTTTTTACTTTTTTTTTTATTTTACTAGTCCCCCTAGGGGGCTATAGTGATCAGCAATCCGATCGCTCTGCCCTATCTGCAGATCTCAGCTACAGAGCTGAGAACTGCAGATTTGCTGCTTTACTTTCAATGCCGGCTGTATTCCGGCATTGAGAGGAAGTGAGTCATGTTAGCTACACTTGTCATCAAATGACCCTGTGCTACCATGGCAACCACCGAAAGTCACGTGATCATGGCACGTGACTTTGGGTGGGGGCAGGGTAAGTGACTGTCATGGCGGTGCCCATATACATATCGCTGCTAGATTTTGGCAGCGAAATGTAGGGGGTTAGTGGCCGCGGGTGGAAGCGATTCCACCCGCGACTAGCAGGCACACATGTCAGCTGTTGATAACAGCTGATATGTGCGCGGATCGCCGCCGCCTGCCGGCGGCAGGGGGTGGGGCTTACCGGCACACGATCCATGACGCACCCAGTACGTCATGGGTCGTTAAGGGGTTAAGGCAGTAAAGACTGGCACTTCCTGAGGTAATTTTCTCATCAATGTCCTTCAATATCAATAGCATATATTACCACTCTCTTCAGGGCATATGAGGCACAGAGGTAACATCCTGTTCGTGACGCCAAAAGTTGTGGTAACCTTGTGTGGGACACGGTTGTGTCTGATGGTGGTAATAGTTGTTATTGTTAATATTTAATCATAAAACAACTCTGCTTCGGTGATGAACAGTCTCTTTACTGGTGATATAAATAACTATTTACAGATGACAGCTGGTCAATGTTTTCCACACATACTGTGGTAAATTCAACCACACCAGACAGGCATACCTCTGAGGGGCAGCTTTTCTTCTCGCGATGCTCTAGAAAAACTACTCACAAAATGGAGAACGTCAACTCCCTCTATTTCCTCTCAACTGCTGTCTCCCAGCCGCCCTATCCTTCCATGCGTAGTCATAGTTAGCTCCTCCCCCCTGCATAGGACTCCTACCACAGCAGTCATTGGATGACTGCACAGGGGAAGCTTAATCCTCTGCCTGTCAGCAGGTTTTCACAATATCCTACAGTACTTAATATACATAGAAAATTACATTTGTGCTAAATTCTCTATATTTCTGGTATCCCAAGAAGATGACCACTTTGTGGGATACCACATAAGTAAAAACATCAGTTCAGGGCGCAAAAAATAAGCCATCACGCAGCCTCCAATCCCAAAAAACTGTTCTCAGAAAAATGCTACAAAAGTGTCTTTTTTATGTGACAAAGTTTTGCTTTTTTTCACAAATTAAATAAAAAAAACAAAACTGTGCATGTTCCAGATCTACAAAGTCGTTCTGACCTGGGGAATCATATTGTCAGGTCAGTTTTACCATATAGTGAACATGGTAAATAAAAACAAAAAGCAATTGTGTAATTTCACTTTTTTGCAATTTCACCACACTTGGAATTTATTTTTATTTTCTAGTATACTATTTGGTAAAATGAATGGTTTCAATTAAAAATACAAGTCATCATGCAAAAAACAAGCCCTCATATGGCTGTGCTGACCAAAAAAATGACAAAGTTATGGCTCTTTGAAAAAGAGGAGGAAAAAACAAACTAAAAAAATTATAAAATGAGTGTGTGATGAAGGGATTAAAGGTTTTCATCTAGTGATGAATGCTTTTACTTTGCTTTCATGAAGTGTTCTTCACTTTGGATGGATTCTGTGAAGAGATTTCTTCTTCACCATGGAAACATTTCCACCACTGTTGTCTTCCATGGCATTCCAGGCCTTTTTGAGTTCCCATGCTCACCTGTGCATTCTTTTTTTTTTTTCTGAATGTACCAAACTATAGATTTAGTCACATCTAATATTTCTGCTATCTCTCTCATAGAGTTCTTCTTTTTTTTTAGTTGAATGATTGTCTGTTTCTCATGCATTGAGAGCTTCCTTGACCACTCGTTGTGGGCTCACAGCAACAGGTTCTAAATGCAAATGCCATACCTGGAATCAGCTCCAGACAGGGTACCTGTTTAATTGATGAGGTATTAATGAGGGAATAGCCCACACAGTCCATTTAAGAGCTTCTAAGATAATTGTCCAATTACCTTTTGTCACTTGAAAAGAAGCAGCTAGATATTAAACTGCTGTAATTCCTAAATTTTACTCCAATTAGAATATAGATCACCTTAAATTAAATCGGAGAGTCTGCACTTTAAGCCCATATTGATTATAGCTGTATGTAGAATATGTTTTGGTGAACAGCTAAAATGCCAAAACTTGTGTCACTGTAAAAATACATCTGGATTTAATTGTACATCATTGCACCTACACACAAATAAACATAATTAAGTCCATGGGATTGACTTCCATTTTATATATATATATATATATATATATATATATATATATATATATATATATATATATATATATATATATAGTAGTTCCTTATAGAACAAGCAGCACGTCAATCAGAATAGCCATTTTTGTCATATATTGGCTCAACAAAGCTATGATTCATTCTGTATTCATGGCAGTGTTCTTAGGCAAAATTTTGACTGAGTATACTTCCTTGGATGAAAAGCAACTCCACATAAGGACAGGCTAAGTATGCATTATTATTCACATGACATATGATTCATGGCTGCACTCACAGTTCCTTCTCCGGTCAATCACTCTTCCAGTCCTCTGGAGTTCAATCCTTTTTCTACAAACAGATTGACATTTTGAAGAAAGTGTGAGAATATTACTGCAGAACATTGGGGATGTTATTTTGTTTAATAAAGAACCCTTCAGATGGTTTGGAATATGATGCAGAATGAGGGAGTACTATGTTACAAGACAGAGTGTTAATTAAGTGGCTCAATGAACAAAGCATTTTGGGTCCGTGGTCAGGAAACACCCCTGATCTCAATCTAATTGAGAACCTGTGATCAATCCTCAAAAAATGGCTTGAGAAAGTGTGATAATCTTCAAGCACTTAGACAAGAATGGTTTATTATCTGTCAGAATTTGGCCGAGAAGCTCATATGCATATCAGCATGAATTGCAGGTCTTGAAAAATAAGGGTCAACTCTGCAAACATTGAGTTTTTGTATAGGATTTGATATATTTGTAAATATGATTTTCACACATATAAAATGCTTATAATTATATTGCATTTACCATCTAAGTAAAAAAAATCTAAAAACAGTGAATCACCTAAATTTGTCAGTCTCAAAACTTTTGGCTATGACTGTTCTATAGACATAACTCTAGCTATAGTTTAAAAGTCATTTAGTGACAGAGAAAATAGTGGTTTTAATTAGGTATTACATTAAAATAGGGATTGTAATTGGTGTTAGTGTGCTGTATTTTAAAGATTAAAAATTGTGCATTTCATGTCCCTAAACTGTTGAAAACATTTTAAATAGCTCAACTTACGATTATCTGCAAATAATTAACATTCAAATCATTGTGTTCTGATAATCCCTCTAGTAAAAGTTTGTTCTCAATTAAAATAGAATCACTGACCAAAGAAGCATTAATTTATACAGATCATGAGTAAATCCAACAACAAAATAATCACACCATTTTATTTAAACAGCATGAATATCTGTGGCCATGCATACAAAATGGAACTGCTATAATGGGTAATATAATATGAAAATGAGAGAAAATAGATCGACTTGAACTAGATTTCTGATGCTACTAGATTTTTCTATATCTCTTGCAAGGAGTTGAGAAGCCAAATATTTCTTATATATTAGACTCAAAAACAAAATTGCAGCTACACAACTATTAGTTGGAAAAATAAAAGTGGATTCAAAAACTATATTGTAGTAAAAAATGTTTAATGTGCATATATGATAACAGTGTGCATTAATTATATTTTTAAGTGTAACTGCTCTTTCAGACAACTTTTTAGAATAAGCTATTAAGGGAAAGTTGGAGGTATAACACTTTCCAAAAAAGGGGGGAGAGTAAGACAATGATATAAGAGATCAACCAGACAATAATATAAGTGAAAAAATATATAGTAAATCTTTATTAGTGTCACTAACAACACAGATAAAACATGCAAAAATGTAAACATGAAAGAGCCATTAGCAACAATAAAAACAATTAAAAACCACATCAGTGGACCACCAGGATATAAGTGAAACATTATGTTTGATAATACAAATATTAATCACAGCAAAGTCAATTAAATTGAATATGTTGCAAGGTTTGAAACACAGGTGAACAAAAAGCCTGAAATTCATGGTGTCACGCCAAATTAGACATGGCCACCATTAGTTTCTAGTAGAAAGTAAACAAAAAAAACAACACAGAAATTTTTTTTTATTAGAAATAAAATAAGAAAAAATTTAGAGATTCTATCTTTATCATAAAAAATCCTTAGCTCGTTATAGTCCACAGGGAGAGCAATGTCAGCTCTGCTTCATCGCTCTGTGCAGACAAGCGTCTCTACAGAGTGTGAAGCAGGCTGGCACTTACCGTGACAGTCAAAGTTCAATAAAGTCACCGCGAACCCTGAAGTTACCGCGAACAAGGCCGAAAACAGCCAAAGACTGCCGAGTGACGAGCTATGCAGTGAATACCCCCGGAAGTTAGTGAACGGACCCGGAAGCAGAAGCGGCTGGGAAACAGCGGCTGAGTGGGTCTGCAGGACGTATCGTGGGACCTGTAACTATAATGACAATGTTTACTATTAACTATGTTGTTTATTTTACAGTCCCTCAGCCCCATCCCATAACTGTAAAGTCCAAGCTCGGGATTCGGACACAAGTTTGCGTTATCTCCGACCCTGAACATGGACTTTACAAAACGTTTGGGCGAGGTTCCCGTCGGGGGGGATTCGCCCATCACTACTCATAGACCATCCAAACAAGGTAAGTAAATCTAAAAAATCATCAAACATAAGCCCAAGGGGGTGTGGCTATGCACTGGTGGTGAGAGGATGCTCGTCGGATGAGCTCCATGGATCCTTAATTGAATTCCGTCTTAAATCCCATGGGGGAAGGTGAAAACTTACCCCCAGAGAACCCTGGGAAAGGACAAACTCGACCAATGGGATTTGCAATGCAGTGCCGGTCACTGGAGCAGCAGGAAAGAGGTGAAAGCCAAGGCCTTGCGGCATCTGGAGGGAGCAGTGGCCATGCTGAGGTACAGCAGGTGGGAAGAGAAGGCCCAATGGACCTCTGTTGCGGGACCCACTTGTCGTAGGAGTAGTGAGCACTGACGATCGTGCTGTTGGCGGTGTCAGGGTCCGGTGTAGTGACCAAACAGAAGCTACAGCGGTGCGTGGGTGTGAGTGGCCTCTCTTGGTCCTGATGTATCCTGCATCAGCTTCATCCCAGCGGTGGTGAGAGATTGGACAACGGTGGAGGTGCTCAGAAGCATCCTAGGCCGAATGGAGGACGGGAGCGGTGTGCTGAGGGATGCATTCCAGAAGCCACAGGTGGTTAGTGCCCCACTGGGTCCTAGTGCCCCCTGATGTATCCTGGCTCCCGTGTAGCAGCCATTATTTGAGGCCAGCAGTGGTGAGGGAGAGGGAGAGACAGGAAAAAACTCTGGACCAGGGGGACGAAGACAGAAGGAGGATGAGACCCCGCAAGAGTGTGGGGAAGGCCACACAAGACACAACAACAAAGGCCTAAGAAGAAGGTAAAGGAGCTGCAAGATTTGCAGGGAGAGAAAACTACCATGGAGGGAGTGATGAGGATCCATCCTGGCCATCCCTCTCATCCCTAGAAAAAGGGATCCAGCAGATACACCTGCAGTCAGAATCCCTAGCTCTCAGACTCCAGAGTCTGGAGAAATCCCTGCAAGATCCAGTGGAAACAGACCTGCAGGTGCAGGCTCCTGATCAAATGGCTAGACCCCAAATGAACAGCATCAAGCAGGACCCTTGTCACAAGCAGCTTGTCATGATACTGTACCGCACTGCAATATCGCAGAACAGAGAGCCTACTCTGATAGATGTCCTGGCAGTCAATTGAAGTCTGTAATCACTCCCTTAATAACATCACCTATTAAATGGGCTGCATCAGACAACAGGCAGAGCAAACTACTGTGTGGAGGAAAGAGTAAGTGAAATGGACAATGTGCTGTGGCCAATGAGTAACGATGTGCAGGTGCATAGGAGAGTTATACATGTCATCCCGGAAAAGCAAGATGACTTTGAGAACCGCATGCGTAGAAATAATATACATATTGTGTGCGTGCCAGAGATGGGTAAGGGAACCAAGCTGGCACAATTTTTTGAAGATTGGATTATAAAGACATTTCAAAAAGATGTACTGACCCCAATATTTGCCATTGAACGTGCCGATAAGGTTGCTACTAGGCCCTTACCTCCGGGTAGCCAACCGCGCACAGTGCTCATACAATGTTTTGATCAACTGCTGTTACATTTTGTTCTGTTGTTGCAGTGGCTGAAAGCCAGCAATTCTGTTTTTTTTTATTTTATTTCTCATTACACTGTTTACCAATTGGATGAATTTATTTTATATTTTGATATGTCAGACTTGTATGAACACATAGATAACATGTGCAATTTCTTTTTTTTATCTATTTCTTGATTTTTAATGTGGTAATAGAGGGTTGATTTCAATTTTCATATTTTTATTTTGTCAAAAAAACTTTGTACTTTGTACTGCATTTAATAGTCCCTAATTGAACCTGCAATAGTTTGTTCACTTGTTCTAAATACAGCAATGCCACATAGAAGTTATGAGATGACAGACAATGATGTCATCAGTGGACCCGTGGCTGTTATAACATCTCATGAGCATCTGTGATCGCATTGTGGGCACGCCAATTAAGGCTCAGAAGAGAGAGCCCACCTGACAGTACGGGTTAAAAGCCGCTGTCAGAAATTGACAGCGGCATTTAACAGGTTAACAGCCGCAGGCAGAACACTCCTCTACATGCAGATGAAAGCTTAATGATTCAGGATTTAACTGCAGGGAAAGATGCAGGGTTCAGCATGTGAGCCTACACCAAAGACAATACTTACAGCAAAGAAGGGCTGCAGCTGTACATAGTCCAGGCCAAAAACTAAGGGTGCCTTCACACTTAGCGATGCAGCAGCGATCCGACCAGCGATCTGACCTGGTCAGGATCGCTGCTGCATCGCTACATGGTCGCTGGTGAGCTGTCAAACAGGCAGATCTCACCAGCGACCAGTGACCAGCCCCCAGCCAGCAGCGACGTGCAAGCAACCCTGCACTTGCACGGAGCCGGCGTCTGGAAGCTGCGGACACTGGTAACTAAGGTAAACATCGGGTATGGTTACCCGATGTTTACATTAGTTACCAGTGCACGCCGCTTAGCTTTGCTCTCCTAGCTACAGTACACATCGGGTTAATTAACCCGATGTGTAATGCAGCTACATGTGCAGAGAGCAGGGAGCTGCGCACACTGTTTAGCGCTGGCTCCTTGCTCTCCTAGCTACAGTACACATCGGGTTAATTAACCCGATGTGTAATGCAGCTACATGTGCAGAGAGCCGGAGCCGGCAGCACAGGCAGCGTGAGAGCTGCGGAGGCTGGTAACTAAGGTAAATATCGGGTAACCACCTTGGTTACCCGATGTTTATCTTGGATACAGCTTACCGCAGCTGCCAGATGCCGGCTCCTGCTCCCCTGCTCGCTTCATTTGTCGCTCTCTCGCTGTCACACACAGCGATCTGTGTGTCACAGTGGGAGAGCGCCTTTGAAGAAAACGAACCAGGACTGTGTGTAACGAGCAGCGATCTCGCAGCAGGGGCCAGATCGCTGCTCAGTGTCACACACAGCGAGATCGCTAATGAGGTCACTGCTGCGTCACAAAAAGCGTGACTCAGCAGCGATCTCGGCAGCGAGCTCGCTGTGTGTGAAGCACTCCTAATACTCTAGCAGGATGCAGCTAAGCCCCCACCAAGTAGAGGCATGACAGGGGCAGAAGGAGTAAATCACACACACTTCCAAAAAATGGAGGGGGCGATTACTGGTTGATAAAACTGCACACTGGTGGCTTGCATAGAGCGCTGTTCACTAGAGATGAACCAACCCCCTAGAGTTCGAGTTTGGTTCATCGAATGGAGGCTCCGTTCAGCGAACGTTCAGCGAACGTTCGATGAACCCCTTCGACCCTTCAAACCCCATTAAAAACAATGGCAGGAAAACACAAACACATAAAAACACATTACACATGTACACATGCAGTTAATAAACATTGACATAACACTTACAGGTCCCCGCGACGCGTCCTGCACTCTGTCTCCCGACGCTTTTCCTTCCGATAATCGCTGTGTCCTCCCGATAACCAGCACTGATGATAGGACCTTCCGAGACATCAAAATAGCATGTGTGTATTATCTCATTGGCTACAGACTGGTCACATAGCCAGACGTTATGCTAGGTCCTGTAAGTGAATCTCTCCAGTACGCGGTGCTCATTTGTGCATCTCCGTGTACCGGCGAGATGCTTTGGCACATGGTCGGCTTCCCCGTTCCTGCATGTGGGCACTCTTTACAGAGTCAGCCCACATGCAAGGACTTGCTGCCACAGCTGGTGAATTGTGGCACCGGGAATCACGTGATCGGAGCACCGTTGCTATAGTAACTGCCTGTCAGATTACTTTAGCAACAGTGGCAGCGGTGACGTCACCGCTTACAGCCCGCAGCCTCTGCACACTCTCACTGAGTGATTAGACTGCATGGGGAGCAGCAGCGTCTTCCTCCCATGCAGTGCTGTCTGATGTAGCAGAGCTGCATGGGTTGAATGAGAAAGAAGACATAAGACCAGGATCGTGGAGGGATGAGAGGGAGCAATGAACATGAAATCTCTAAGTGTGTCTGTGTATTTATTTCTATTAAAGTATTTTTTCTCTGTGTGGTGTCTTTTTCTTTAACCCTTTATTGGAGATTCCTAATGGCTTGGTCAAACTTGCCTAACATTAAGAATCTCTGGATTAATACTAGCTAGTAACACAAAGCTAGTATTAACCCTTTATTACCCAGCAAGCCACCCGGAGTTGGATATAGCACCAGATGACAGCGCTTCTATGAAAGCTCCATTTTCTTGGGCGGCTGCAGACTGCACTTCGCAGCAGAGGGTCCCAGAAAGCTCAGGCCAACCTGTGCTGCGGATTCCAATCCCCAGCTGTCTAGTTGTACCTGGCTGAACACAAAAATGGGGCGAAGCCCATGTCGATTTTTTTTTTAATTGTTTCATGAAATTCATGAAATAATTAAGAAAAGGGCTTCCCTATTTTTTTAGTTCCCAGCCGGGTACAAATAGGCAGCTGGGGGTTGGGGGCAGCCGTACCTGCCTGCTGTACCTGGCAAGCATACAAAAATATGGCGAAGCCCACAGCATTTTTTTGGGGAGCAAAAAAATCCTGCATACAGTCCTGGATGGAGTATGCTGAGCCTTGTAGTTCTGCAGCTGCTGTCTGTTCTCATGCATACACTAGTGAATGGAGCATGCTGAGCCTTGTAGTTCTGCAGCTGCTATCTGCTCTCCTGCATACACTAATGAATTGAGCATGCTGACCCTTATAGTTCTCCAGCTGCTGTCTTCTCTCCTCCATACAGACAGACAGCAGACAGCAGCTGCAGAACTGCAAGGCTTAGCATACGCCATGCAGAACTGTATGCAGGAGTTTTTTGCCCCCCCAAAAAATTACTTGGGTTCGCCATGTTTTTGTATGCTAGCCATGTACAGCAGACAGCTACGGGCTGCCCCCAACCCCCAGCTGCCTATTTGTACCCGGCTGGGAACCAAAAATATAGGGAAGCCCTTTTTTTTTTAATTATTTCATGAATTTCATGAAATAATAAAAAAAAAAAGACGTGCGCTTTGCCCAACTTTTGTGTCCAGCCAGGTACAACTAGGCAGCTGGGGATTTGAATCCGCAGAGCAGGGTGCCCAAGCTTTCTGGGCACCCCTGCTGCGAATTGTAGTCCGCAGCCGCCCCAGAAAATGGCGCTTTCATAGAAGCGCCATCTTCTGGCACTGTATCCAACTCTTCCAACTGCCCTGGTGATGGGTGGCTCGCTCGGTAAAAATGGAGTTAGGGCTAGCTGTATATTATCAACTGGCCCTAAGCCCGAAATTCATGGTGTCTTGCCAATATTAGACATGGCCACCATGAATTTCTAGTACAGATAAAAAAAAAAAACCACACAGAAAAATATTTTTATTAGAAATAAAACACAACACAATTAGTGACTCCATCTTTATTGAAATAAAGAACCCCCCTCGGGAGTAATCCTGGGTCAAGGGTCCCGCGCCGTCCAATCTGGATCCAATATCTTCTGATCGGTTTGCTGGAAGGCAAAGCGATCAGATGATGTGTTAGGTTCAAGGGCCTGAATCACATGACACAGCAGCTGATTGTATAAACGTGCAAAAAAAATCAGTCCGACAGCAGCTGATAGTTTAGACGGCCGGGCGGTAAAAGGCCAGCCTCACCGCTCGACTTTTTGTGTCAGCTGATTCCGTCAGGTGACCGCATGAGCTGATCATGCCACGTCTGAGAGAGAGAAAAGAGAGAGAAAAGAGAAGAGAGAGGGAGATGAAGAGAGAGAAAGAGAGAGAGAAGAGGAGAGAGAGAGGATGAAAGAAGAGAGAGAAGAGAGAGGAAGAGAGAGAGAAGAGAGAGTAAATAGAGGAGAGAGAGAACAAGAGAGAAGAGAGAGAGAACAAGAGAGAGAAAAAGAGAGAAAAAAGAGAGAAGAGAGAGAGGAGGGAAGAGAGAGAGAGGAGAGAGAGAAGAGAGAGAGGAGAGAGAGAACAAGAGAGAGAGAAGAGAGAGAGGAGAGAGGAGAGATAGAGGAGAGTGAGAGAAAGAGAGAGAGAAAGAGAGAGAGAACAAGAGATAGAGAGAACAAGCGAGAGAGAACAAGAGAGAGATAGAGAGATAAGAGAGAGAGAAGAGAGAGAGGAGAGAGCAATGCAGGCTCATTCCGTGAACTCCGATTTTAGAGGTTTGGCCTGCGGCTCACAGCTGATGTCCAGCTCCTCCCCTCAGTGCATAATTAAATTAAATTATAATTATATATAAGTAATAATTATAATTTAACCCTAGAACGCATATTGAGGGCCTTTTAGACCCCCATGCTTACATTTTGGCTATTATCTGCAAAATTACTTTAGTTAGAATTTTGAAACTCCAGATATTCCTCAAGTATGTCGTTGTTGATAATATCCAGTTGTTCATATAATTTTTTTCATAGGCATTATGGTGTAACAATGCTTGTTTGGTGAAAACTACATCTGTACGAATTGGGGGCCTTTTAGGCCCCCGCTGTTTTTATCATGTTCTCAGAAGTGTTGGTGTCTCAAGTTACTTTATTTGTACTCAGTAATGCTGGTAGAGGGTCCAGGGTGTGGATAATAACATGTGAGGATGTCATGTGATTTTGGAGGGAGTGATAAGGCCATGACATCACCTCAGGTCCTCTGAACACAGTAATGAGCTGTGTATAGAGTACTGAGGACAGTATACACTGTGAGCTAATAGCTGAAGGACCTGTGATAAGATAAGCTGTTGAGAGGAAATCTGATTCATTTTCAGTTTCTGTTTCTAAGAAGCTTTCAAAGGCTAGAGCTTGTGAGACACAAAAATCCAGAGAATTGTACACCACCTAAAAGTATAAAAGGTAAGAGCTGCTGAGGGCGAGAGGAAGAAGGGGGGACATTACACTTACAGTGTGTCACACACAAGCAAAGAGTGGACAACTCTGATTGTGTTCATTGTAATTTCTTTTAGTTTGCTAACATCTAGTCAGCAATGGCACAGTCTTCCTCCAAGTGTCTGATTGACCAAGAGATTAAAGCGATTATGTTTCAAAGCGATGATGAAAGTGAACTATCTTTGTCTGATGAAGACTATCTGCCACCAGCTAATCAAACATCCTCATCCAGTGATTCTTCTGATGATGAAGAAGTGATTCTAGTGGATCCTCAAGAAGTGATAAGTAGAACATCCAAAACAAATGTTTTTTGGGACAGTAATCCTACATTAGTCGGACGTACTCCAATACACAATATTGTGAGACAGGCTCAAGGAGCTGTGGGAAGTCTCAGTTACTTTACCCCTAAAGATGTATTCTGTACTTATTTTTCTGACAATATTGCAGAAGAGGTCCTATTATGTTCAAACCTAGAAGGAAGACGTATCGCTTCTGCAAAAAATAAGTCCTGGAAAAATATCTCAAAAGAGGAACTTTATGCATTTATTGGACTTTTACTGCTGGCAGGGAGTCAAAAATCGTATGATGTCCCAATACGAGAATTATTTCTGGACCCACTTTCTGATCCACACTATAAGGCGACAATGTCAGTGGGCAGATATGAGGAAATTAGAAGAATCATTCGCTTTGATGATAAGCGAACTCGTGCAGTGAGGTTTCAAACAGACAAATTAGCCCCTATCAGTTATATCTGGAACATATTTATCAAAAATTGCACAAAACTTTACAATCCTAGTACTAATGTTACTATAGATGAGCAACTTGTACCGTTCAGAGGACGCTGCAAATTCATACAATACATGCCCAGCAAGCCAGCTAAGTACGGAATAAAAATCTTCTGGGTGTGTGATTCTGCAAATTATTATGGCATAAATGGCGTACTCTACTGTGGCAAAGAGGTTGGTGCACCAGTACAGAAGGATCTGGGGTCTGAAATAGTCAAAACTCTTGCTGTTCCAATATTCAATTCAGGTAGAAACATCACCATGGACAATTATTTCACCAATGTTCAACAATGTAGGCAATTTTCTGCTTGCAAAAGCTATTACACTTGTTGGTACTAAAAAGCAAAACAGACGAGAAATTCCAGCAGCACTTAAAAACACAATCGTCATCGAGCACTTTATGAGAGTGTCTTTGGATTCAATAACAAAGCGACTTTGGTATCTTACAAGGCGAAGAAGGAGAAATCTGTAATTTTACTCAGTACCATACATCACGATTGCAGTGTTGACAGCAATAACCAAAAATTGAAACCAGAAATCATCCTGCATTACAATGCAACAAAAGGAGGTGTAGATAAAATGGATGAGATGGTGGGAGAATATTCATGTAAAGGCTACTTTACACACTGCGATATCGGTCCCGATATGGCTAGTGTGGGTACCCGCCCCATCTGTTGCGTGACACGGGCAAATCGTGCCACACAACATCGCCCAGACCCATCACACATACTTACCTGCCTTGTGACGTCGCTGTGACCGGCGAACCGCCTCCTTTCTAAGGGGGCGGTCCGTGTGGCGTCACAGCGACGTCACTGAGCGGCCGCCCAATAGCAGCGGAGGGGCGGAGATGAGCGGGACGTAACATCCCGCCCACCTCCTTCCTTCCTCATAGCGGCCGGGAGGCAGGTAAGGACAGCTTCCTCGTTCCTGCGGCGTCACACATAGCGATGTGTGCTGCCGCAGGAGCGACGAACTACATCGTTACTGCTGCAGTAACGATAATCGAGAATGGACCCCCATGTCACCGATGAGCGATTTTGCACGTTTTTGCAACGATGCAAAATCGCTCATCGGTGTCACACGCAGCAACATCGCTAATGCGGCCGGATGTGCGTCACAAATTCCGTGACCCCAACGACTCCGCATTAGCGATGTCGCAGCGTGTAAAGCCCCCTTAAGAGGCAAACAAAACGATGGCCTGTAGTACTATTTTCAAATATGCTTGATGTAGCAGCCCTAAATTCATTCATTATTTATACAGAAACTCATCCGGAATTTCATGCACAGAGGAAGGAAAGGAGACAAATATTCTTGAAGGACCTTTGTCATGAACTTGTAATGCCTCACATGATAGAGCGAAGCGACTTGAAATGCTTGTCAAAGCAAAGTAAAGAAGCAATGAAATGGTGTGGCGTACAGTTTCAGATTATTCCACAGCCAGGAGAAAGAAAATAAAAGCGTTGTTTCATGTGTCCAAGAAATATAGAGAGGAAAACTGAGCGATATTGTTCCACTTGTAAGGAAAACTGTTTGCAAAGAACACTCTTCTGAAAAAATAACATGTCAGAATTGTTTGGAAGACTAATATAATAGAAAAGAAAGTTAGAATAAAAATGTAGCTGCAGCAAATTTGCTATAGATTTATATGTGTTTTTGTGTGTTTTCATGTCTTTGCGTGAAATTTGGGAAAAAAAAAAAAATTGGGGTGTTTTCTGTGAAAAATTATAATTAAAATTTTGTCCACTATTCATATTTTATTGAGCAATTTTGTAATAAACTTGTGAAAGTTATTTAAGTGTGTTTTTCTACATTATGTGCATGGGGTCCTAAAAGGCCCCCAATACGTTAATATGTATATTTTTAACGTCATGCGTTCTAGGGTTAAAATTAAAAATAAATTAAATTCTTTACCGGGGCAGCCGGGGCTTGAACTCATGAGCTAATGCTTCTTAGGCAGTAGCTCTAACCATTGAGCCTCTGCCTCTAATGAGAAACATAGGAAGATTTGGTTATCTTGACTTCTACATTGCATTGAAGTCACTTCAGGTGCTGCGTGGAGAGGACACAGATCGCTTGTGTTCTACGGTGCTCCCTGTCATCTTTATGTAGCAAAGCTGACAGTGTCGTGTGGATTACTTCGGACTTGGATTGTTGTTTGGGGATTAATAAAGAGGTAAATGAGGGTTTTTTTTGTCTTTTATTCCAAATAAAGGATTTTTTGCTGTGTATGTTACTTTACGTTCACTTACAGGTTAATCATGGATGGTGTCTCGGGGAGACGCTTGTCATGATTAACCCCGTTATTACCTCGATTGCCACCACACCAGGGCAATTCGGGATGAGCCGGGTAGAGTCCTGAGACTGTCGCATCTAAGGGATGCGGCAATTCCAGACGGCTGCCTGCTGATATTGTTAGGGTGGTGGGCTCCCCATATCGTGGCGCTCCCCATCCCGACAATACCAGCCTCCAGCCATGTGGCCTTATCCTGGCTGGTATCAAAATTGGGGGGAACCGCATTTTTTTTTATTATTTATATATTATACTGCACGATATAGACCCGCCCACCAGCGGCTGTGATTGGTTGCAGTGAGACAGCTGTCACTCATCGTGGGGGCGTGTCTGACTGCAACTAATCATGGGTGCCGGTCGGCGGAGAAGGCATGGAATATCTGATTGAATAATGAAGCGGTAGCCATTTTCAAAAGAGGAAAAGCCGCCGGAGATTTGTGAAAGCCGTGCAGTGAGGCGTCCGTGATCGGTGAGTAGGAAAGAGAGAGAGGTTGTGCTGGGGACGCAGGACACATGCAGATGCACAACGTGCGCACATACTTACTGGAAAAAGCCACGCTTTTGGTAATCGAACCATTCTCGAACGTAACTTAAACTGCCAGACTTTAAGCAAATCGTTCAAGTTTGTCGAACGACTCGAACACCCCCCAAAATCACTTGAACATGAAATTGGCGAGCCGTTCGACTCGAACATCGCTCAACTCTACTGTTCACACATGCAGATGCATAATCACAAGCCCGCAGCCTATTAGGTGATGCCCATACTATTAGATCAGTCGAGCTGCCAAGCTGTACTACTACTGTGCACCTTACAGGGACAGGAACTCTAATATGTAAGGCCTAACAGAAAGGGATCTGGCTCTGCATCCTGTACAAAAAAAATGAGGTTTTAGTTGGTATTATGGCCAGAATACGAAAGCCCACAACCCTCGTCACGGGAACCTCCTGCTTATAGGTCCCTACACTAAATATAAAAATAGCAACATAAAGGGGAATAAATATCCTCCAAAAATTAAGGATTACTTACAGAAAAGAAGGGCAGTAGTTGTACATCACCCAGGCCAAAAACTAGTACTCTAGCAGGATGCAGCTAAGCCCCCCAGGAACTCTTATATGCAAGGCCTAACAGAAAGGGGAAGTCTGTGTGTGTGTGTGTGTGTGTGTGTGTGTGTGTGTGTGATTTTGCTCCTCTTGCACCTCTGATGCCTCCACTTAGTGGGGGCTTAGCTGCATCGTGCTAGAGTACTAGTTTTTGGCCTGGGCGATACAACTACTATTAATGGACATATCCCTGAAGGTCTGAACTATAGTAATGACCTGATGAATTTTGAAACTCAGGTTTTTTTTCAACAGAGGGATCACATCATAGTGTGTATATACTGTATGTTCCAATGTTTGGTTCTTGGTTGAACAGTTATTGACCTAAGCATATGTCTACATAACATGTTTGATTAAGTTGATATACATTATGTATTATACAGGATAATAACCTTAATATAATGATTCAATGCTTAAACATTTAATTACTCTGTTGGTATTTTTCTGCATGGGACCTTATATTTTTTTTGTTCTTTAGAGATATATATCTTAAGAACTGCTTGATGGAAATGTTTGTGGCAGGATCATTAATCCAGCTGCTAATTATTTGTATGCTAATTATCTGGGTGTTTCCATTTCATGCAATTTCCTTTCTTCCTTTCCCCCCTTGGGTTTCTTGTGTGTTTTTCATATTTTCTAGTAAAATTAAGTTTTAATTGCCAAAGAAAGAGGGTTTTGGTGCTGGAATTTCTTTTATTTTTCATAGCACTTCATACGTTGTTAAGGGGTTAATGTCCTGTCCAATTTCATGATTACACTAACATTTCCAGACAGGAAGACAATTTCACATCTAACTATGTGTCAGACAGGCAGGATTAAATGTATTTAAAGCAGATACACTAGAGCTAAAAGGAAATTTACAGTACAAACATATTTATTTTCTAAATTTTCTGAGAAAGCACTAATATGGTTGTTATTATTGCATGATATTAAGCCCCGTAAACAACATATATAATTTTATAGGCTTAACAATGACTAAACCGTCTTATAAATAATATACTATATTAACTAAGCTAATAACTTCTCCTACTGAATTAATTATTTCTTTTATGTCAAATTCCACAGGTAGAAAACTCTGCTGGTAATCAATATATTAATTAAAACATACAAAGCATGCTGTGCGACCTGACATAAACATGAGTGGGGGGACTACAAAAATAGATAATACTAAATTTTGTATATATTTCTGTGTCAATAAAGAGTAAAATAATTAATGCTATAATAGTATACAGCAGCCTGTCAGAGGATGGGAACGATCAGCTTTTGCGGTAAATTCCAGATTGTTTTAGAGAACGTGTGACTAACTCCTCCTCGCTTCCATGACAGTGAAGCTTACTATTCATGCTGATGATTAGAGAAGATATCTCAGCTGCATATGCAGGGGGCATCATGTAGCTTCACAATTAAACCTGTAATTTGTGTTGAAGAAATAATACTCCCTATTGAGGTTTAAGACATAAATTCATATTAGGAACCTGAATGGCTGTAAATGCAGGATAATATAAAACCAATCTCTGGATGCTCATTTCCTTTGTATTTAGGCAGTTGTATTAAGCTGCTTTGTATGAATATTCTTTTGCTTAAAATGCTGATATGTCCTGATTTTGTAGCTTTTGTATATATATATATATATATATATATATATATATATATATATATATATATATATGGTTAAAAAGAATTGTTTACTACTTGGTCAACCCTTTCTCAATTACTATATTCCCTATCTACAATAATAAAGCCTTTACTACCCTCTGACTATTCCAGCAATGCCAGAACCTAGTCACCACCTATGTCACTCGAACCCAGTAACCAATCAACTGCAGCTTCGCTTTCACTTTCTTTTATAATACTGACATTCATAGAAAATCAGAGAACAGCAGAAGCTTTCACTTCTTGCAAATTACAGTTTAGTGTAAAGGAAGTGACATTGAAGCGGCTGCTGATTGACTGGATGGCTTGCGTGGAGTGAGCACTACGATGTTCGGGTGCTTTCCTGGAAAGATGCCCCCATTGACTTCCATAATACTCAGGTGCTCGAGTTGCACCCATCTGAGCATCCAACTGCTCTTAATGAGTACCGAACACCTGAGCCTGATAGTGCTCACACATCAGTACTTACGTGATGTAACAATGTCTCGTGAGCCTTGGGAGACCACGCTGTAAACAATGCCCTCACTAGAGGCCAGTTTAAGCTGTTATTATTTTATATGCTTGGAATATCGTTATTGAAAATGTGTTGTACAAGTAGTGGACAGCTTCTTTAAGTATGGATGAGAATAATTTTCTCATTAACATTAGACTGTGAAGAATTTAATGGCAACTCTATTGCAACAGGGGGGGCAAGATAGAGTAAGGTAACAAAAATGTATACACACAGATAATACATATACCCATTTTGGTAGAGGAATCAAAGATACTCCATCACATCTTGTAATAATGTGCACTATGTACTGTCTTAGTAGGAAATACGAAAAGGAAAATTAAGTTTACACTAAATGATTTTCAAGCATTAAATGACTACTGATTGGTAAATATTAAGCTATCAGTGATCATTTAATCGCCTGTTCATCTAGGCAGATCACGATTAATATGTGCACCAAACAATCTATAATAAATCCTTCTGTGCGCAAAGGCTGCCATTGTTCATCATAGCACAGGTCATGTTTGCACAGGACACTGAGCTGCAGAGAATGACGATCTTTAGTGCCAATTAAAAAATAATTTTACCTGAAGAACAAGGATCTTGCTTGTTCAATTTGTGATTGACAGCTTGTTTGTAGCGCAAGTGTGGCACCCCAGTGGCCTGGTTGTCACAGTAGTGTTGACCCCACAGAGGGGTTAATACCAAGCTTGAAATCAAGCGAGAGGTCCCTTGGTCAGTAAGTACATACACTCAACAGAGTTCCCCCTCCGGGCCAGCACAGGGAGCTTTAAACCTGGTGTTCTAGGGAGCTTCCCAGAAGCTCTGACCTGGGGGAGGAGTTAGAGGAGTGACAATTGGGAGTTGACCATTTCAGAGAGGGGAGTTTGAGTTAGGAGTTTGAGGAGAGCAGACCATTTTTTCCTGAGGTCAGGGAGCTGAGAGAAGCTCGGCCTAGGGGAACGGAGTCTGACAAAGAGGCAAAAAGGAGGAAGACTCTGGGGAGTGGAGCTAAGCCGACTCACCCCAGAAGGGCACTGAAGTCCATGGCTGCTCGGGTACTCGAGCTCCGGTAGCTAAACCCAGAGGGCAGGAGGATTACAAGTCTCCTAGCCGCCAAAGACCACCTGAAGGCAAAGCCGCAGATTAGGGACCAGGAGCCGCTGTCAGCAAAGCGGTACCTGCAACGACCCGCGCAGCCCGCCATATGGGTGAGAGAATTATCACAAGAATTATCAGCCTATATAATGCAGCGGGGACCCTGAAAACCAGGAAAGAGCGTAGCGGGTAGGCCTCACACCGACCTGGCCAGGGAGGCTTCCAGACTGTTTCCAAGCTATTCGGACCACCATCATCACCACCTGTACCAGTCTCCCAGGACTTCCTCACCGGTTACAAAGTAAAGTGAAAGGTAACGAAACTGAAGTCCTTGTCCGTTTTTGTCCACATTCCTGGCCCTGCACCCTGAAGCCCACCAGTTCACAAAAATAGACTTTCCAACGGTTTCCCCGAGGTCCTGCTCCACCTGTGGGGAGCTATATCACTTCAGCTGTGCCATCATCATCTGCCCCAGGGAATACACAGCACTGCGGCTGCCCATATAGCCGCAGTACCACAGGTGGTGTCACAAACCTTTTCTTTTAACTACAACTCCCATCATCATAATCATCATCCCTTTATTATTGAAAGACACCACCAGGGTCACCGAACCGGGCCACACTGTCGCGACATCACCGGACTAATCCATCCTGGTAATGAGTAACCCCCAGCCCTTGAGCTGGACGTGTCACAAAATTATTGTGAAAGGGTGTTCCTAAGAATAATTTTTGACAATAATTTTGCAATGTAGCGGCACCTTAACTGTGTGTCTTTAGCATGGTAAAACTATGAAATGTGTAAGAAATGAAACATTAAATAGGTACAGTATTGAAAAAAATTCAATATCATTATGGTCTTTATATTAATTGCAGACATTTATGGCATATCTATAGGCTATTGATCTCTGGAATCCACAACTTTGTCAAGAATTGGGCCTTGTTCAACATCACAATGAATGGAGAAGTGGTCTTTTGTCCACTTCTCTCTCCTCTTACTCTTATGTAAGTTTCATTATTGTCTAAGATTGGAATATCCTTTAAATCTAATTTAATTAAATAAAAGATAAATACAGTCATATGAAAAAGTTTGGGCACCCCTAGTAATGTTAACCTTTTTCTTTATAACAATTTGGGTTTTTGCAACAGCTATTTCAGTTTCATAAATCTACTAACTGATGGACTGAGTAATATTTCTAGATTGAAATGAGGTTTATTGTACTAACAGAAAATGTGCAATCCACATTTAAACAAAATTTGACCTGTGCAAAAGTATGGGCACCCTTATTAATTTCTTGATTTGAACACTCCTAACTAGTTTTTATTAACTTGCTGAAGCACTAAATTGGTTTTGTAACCTTATTGAGCTTTGAACTTCATAGGCAGGTGTATCCAATCATGAGAAAAGGTATTTACGGTGGCCACTTGCAAGTTGTTCTCCTATTTGAATCTCCTATGAAGAGTGGCATCATGGGCTCCTCAAAACAACTCTCAAATGATCTGAAAACAAAGATTATTCAACAGAGTTGTTCAGGGGAAGGATACAAAAAGTTGTCTCAGAGATTTAAACTGTCAATTTCCACTGTGACGAACATAGTAAGGAAATGGAAGAACACAGGTACAGTTCTTGTTAAGCCCAGAAGTGGCAGGCCAAGAAAAATATCAGAAAGGCAGAGAAGAAGAATGGTGAGAACAGTCAAGGACAATCCACAGACCACCTCCAAAGACCTGCAGCATCATCTTGCTGCAGATGGTGTCAATGTGCATCAGTCAACAATACAGCGTACGTTGCACAAGGAGAAGCTGTATGGGAGAGTGATGTGAAAGAAGCCATTTCTGCAAGCACGCCACAGGCAGAGTCACCTGAGGTATGCAAAAGCACATTTGGACAAGCCAGTTACATCTTGGAAGAAGGTCCTGTGGACTGATGAAACAAAGATTGAGTTGTTTGGTCATACAAAAAGGCGTTATGCATGGAGGCAAAAAAACACGGCATTCCAAGAAAAGCACTTGCTACCCACAGTAAAATTTGGTGGAGGTTCCATCATGCTTTGGGGCTGTGTGCCCAATGCCGGCACCGGGAATATTGCTAAAGTTGAGGGTTGCATGGATTTAACTCAGTATCAGCAGATTCTTGACAATAATGTGCAAGAATCAGTGACGAAGTTCAAGTTATGCAGGGGATGGATATTTCAGCAAGACAATGATCCAAAACACTGCTCCAAATCTACTCAGGCATTCATTGAGAGGAAAAATTACAATGTTCTGGAATGGTCATCCCAGTCCCCAGACCTGAATATCATTGAACATCTGTGGGATGATTTGAAGCGTGCTGTCCATGCTCGGCGACCATCAAACTTAACTGAACTGGAATTGTTTTGTAAACAGGAATGGTCAAATATACCTTCATTCAGGATCCAGGAACTCATTAAAAGCTACAGGAAGCGACTAGAGGCTGTTATTTTTGCAAAAGGAGGAGCTACAAAATATTAATGTCACTTGAGGTGCCCATACTTTTGCCCCTGTCAAATTTTGTTTAAATGCGGATTGCACATTTTCTGTTAGTACAATAAACCTCATTTCAATCCAGAAATATTACTCAGTCCATCAGTTATTAGATATATGAAACTGAAATGGCTGTTGCAAAAACACAAATTGTTATAAAGAAAAAAAGGTTAACATTAATAGGGGTGCCCAAACTTTTTCATATGACTGTACACAAACATTACCTTTTACTCATATTTAAAGTTTTGACTCATGAAAACAACTATTTTTCTAATAACAGTTTTTGGTACCCCAGTGATTACAGTTGTTTGACAAATGAAGGGTTGCTTAGCGGTACAGTTCATACATGGTAATATGTAAATAGAATAAATAAATTGTAATGAACTTATAGTAATACTAGGCTTGTGGATGGGGTCCAGCATAAGCTTTTTCTATTCTAACATAGAGAAAAGCGTACTTTTTGTTCCTTTCCATAATTATATCCTTCAATAGTGCATATACATTCTTCAACATTGAAATTGCAACAGAAATAAGGACAAGTTGTGGACTTATGAAAATCACAGGATCAATTGATGAAAATGTAGAGACAATATTACAAAACATCTTGATTTGTTCACTATCAAATATATTAGTCATAGGAATAAATTCACATACATCTTAAGGCCCTGTCACACACAGAGATAAATCTGCGGCAGATCTGTGGTTGCAGTGAAATTGTGGACAATCAGTGCCAGGATTGTGTCTGTGTACAAATGGAACAATATGTCCATGATTTCACTGCAATCACAGATCTGCTAAAGATTTATCTCTGTGTGTGACGGGGCCTTTAGCATGCGATCAATGAGAATATTAAGGGTTGTCATTGGAATTTTCTGCCACACTAAATAAACTTGGGCATGACATTATCAAGATCCACTGGTGGCAGCTCCCTTTATAATTGCATATCATCGATGTCCCAGATGTGTTAGATGGGATACAAGTCCAAAGATGCCGTAGGCCAAAATAGCATGGTAACACGTTTAGCCCAATTATGCTGCCCAAACACAAGCAATATGTGCCATGACATTGGGGTGTTGAAACATTGCCTCTGGAATGCTATGAGAAAAGGCCCTATCAAATTTTCCACAATTGATCAATCATGTACTGAAAGGCCATTTTATGTTAAGGACAAGGCATTAAATAGTATCTATAAAAACCACCAGAAGAAATATGAATATCATCATATTGTCCAGATGTCCAGGTGTCTCATTACTCTCATACCCCCACTCTAAAATACAATCATGGTGCAGAGCAGTGAAGGTTGAAATGGAAGTCTATCCACTTCAATAATGAGTTTCTCTTTTATCTTAGATGCAATGATAGCTGGAGATTAGTCTGGAAATAACATGTGCATTGGCATGAAGAGACATCTATGAGAAAAAAAGCATACTCGTCTAACTCTTTAGATTATAGGGTGGAATAACATAATAATAATTCTAGATAGACTAACATTATTTGATTATGGAATCAGTGGTATGGACATTTCTCCAAAGTGCCTAGAAGCTATTTTTTAACAAAATACCAGGAGCAATGCTACTCTGAGTTGCTTGAGTATTCTTAACTTGCTGCATTGGCCTGAATTGTCTTTGGACTACTTGTTTCCCTACAATCACAGTTGGAAAAACTGTAAAGGAGGTGTCCTTATGTGGGGCAGCATGAGTGCTCGTGGTGTGGGGAGCTACTTTTTTTGATGGTATCATGAAGTCACAGATGTACTGTCAGTGGCCAAGTAAGGGGTACTTTGCATGCTGCGACATCGCAAGCCGATGCTGTGATGCCGAGCGCGATAGTCCCCGCCCCCGTCGCAGCTGCGATATCCTTGTGATAGCTGCTGTAGCGAACATTATCGCTACGGCAGCTTCACATGGACTCACCCGCCCTGCGACGTCGCTCTGGCCGGCGACCCGCCTCCTTATTAAGGGGGCGGGTCGTGCGGCGTCACTGCGATGTCACACTGCAGGCTGCCAATAGGAGCGGAGGGGTGGAAATGAGCGGGATGTAAACATCCCGCCTACCTACTTCCTTCCGCATATCCTACGGGAGCCGCGGTGACGCCGGTAGGAGATATTCCTCGCTCCTGCGACTTCACACACAGCAATGTGTGCTGCCGCAGGAGCGAGAAACAACATCGGACCATCGCGTCAGCGTAATTATGGATTACATCGACGCTACACTGATGATACGATTACAACGCTTTTGTGCTCGTTAATTGTATCATCTAGGCTTTACACACTACGATGTCGTATGCGATGCTGGATGTGCGTCACTTTCAATTTGACCCCACTGAAATCGCAGCTGCGATGTCGTAGTGTGCAAAGTGCCCCTAATTCTCCTTATGTCAACATCTATGGAAAATTCTGTAGAGACAAGCTAAGCCGATCCATAAAAGAATAAAAGTGGCTTTCTTTATTATAGGTGCCCCACACAATTAATTGGCCATAATGCAGTTGCTTTTAGAAATAATACAATCTTATTGTAGGCATTAATGTTAATTAAATTAATTTATACTATTTGTATATTTGTAATAAGCAAATTTAATCTAATTGATTTTATTTGTTTTAGTGCCTGTTGTTAGGATTGGTTATGTGTCACATGGAGTTTGTTGTTGTAAGGATGGAGAAGAATGAAGATTTCAGGCTGGATTAAAGGGTGAGGTAACTTGAAATGTAGCTGCAGGTGTGGTCTTTGATCATCCAGGAATTACCTCTGCCTACCTGTTTAATCTACTGCAGCCTTTCTGCACATATGGATTGCCCACATCAAGAGTCTGACTGCAGCAAAGAAACTTATTGAAGTCTGTATTTGCCACGTCCATCTTTTCCTTTAAGAGACTTGTGACAGGATCTGGGCCAGAACTCTTTGCCATCTGAGATTCCTCATATTAAATGTATTTCCCTTTCCTTTGGTGCTCAAAGGGTTAATGTCAGTTTTACTTTCTAGGAGCTTCCGACTCCTGGCTTCAGGTGACCACTCTCTTTCCCGATATATAGTCACATCTCCCAGTAGATAGCGCTGGTTATTCTGACTCATTATGAAGCTAGCTAGGCCTAGAGGTGGAAGGAGCAGCTGAATCCCTTGTTCTGTGAAGTGATGTGGGCTGCAGTCCTGGTTTTTGACTGCAGCCGTGAAGTTGGGCTTTATCTTTTTATTGTTACCCCAGTCTGTCGTACCTTCCCTTCATGTATTTTAGTGTGGTGGTGGGACTAGCGATCTTCACCTGCCAACTCACTAGCTATGGTTATTGCAGGGCTTCCTAGGGTTCCAGGTATCCTGTTCAGTGACAGGGGCTGAACCAATATAGGACTTGCCAGGAGTGCAGGGAGGAGCTGCAGCTAAGGGCAGGAGGTGTCCTATCATCCCTCTCCTTAGTACCAAGGCCCACAGTTGTCAATGTTCCCCAGTGTACCCCTTGTTTTTTGTGTCTCTTGGCATATGCTAAACCTTCCTCAAGTCCATGTGATACATAATTACCGTCTCAAGCATTTCTTCTGAACCCTCATGGCTCAGACTGCAGCATTGGCACTCTTCATTCAGACTATGTCACAAGAGGTGATAGATTTCCGATCTCAGGTGGTGCAACAACTGCAACATATTGTGGGTCCGCTGGTCTCAACCCATACACAGCCTAGACTCCAGATTGCCCTTCCAGACAGGTTTTCTGGGGGAACAAAAGGAGAAAAAAATTATGGACCACAAGAAAAGTACTATATAAAACATATACTTTTATTAGATACAATTAAAAAAAAGTTTGGACATACAAAAACAGGTTTTCTGGGGGGCATGATAAATTTATGATGTTCTGAGAGGCCTGTAAATTATATTTCAGGATTCATCCTCCTTCCTCAGGGTAGAGGGACATAGTTACATAGTTACTTAGGTTGAAAAAAAGACCTAGGTCCATGTAGTTCAACCTTAAAGGGAACCTGTCAGCAGAAATTTTGCACTAAACATAAAAGATTCCCCCTCTGCAGCTCCTGGGCTGCATTCCAGCAATGTTCCTGTTGTTCTTGTGCCCACTTTCTGACCAAAATAAAGACTTTATAAAGTGGTACCTTTTTGTATGCAGATACTGTAAATGGTACACGGGGGCGGGCTGCCTGATGTCCGTTATTCTGCCTCCTGCCGCTTTAGGCCATCCCCCATCGCTCATTTCCATAGCTGTGGATGCCGCCCAGTGCTCCAGAGGTCCCTGCGCATGCCCAGTGCCTATCTCTCGTGGATGAGCACTGTGCCCAGTGTCACCGCTGGTGACGTGTGTGCAGGCTTTAGATTATGGGCGGCGCTTTGATTTTCATTACCAAGTAACCGCCCATAATCTCATGACCGCGCTTTCCCCCTCTGCCTCCTGCGTCTAATCCTGATCGGTGGTGTCCTGCTCCGCGCTCCTCCCATCTATTTCCTGCCTCAGAGCAAGATGGGAAAGAGGAAACGTGGGGTCAGCAGGCCCGCGCTTGCGCAGAACGAAGGAGGCAGAGGGGGAAAGCGCGGTCACACAATTATGGGCAGTTACTTGGTAATGAAAATCAAAGCGCCGCCCATAATCTAAAGCCTGCGCACACTTCACCAGCGGTGACACTGGGCACAGTGCTCATCCAGGAAAGGTCAGAAAGGGGGCACAATAACAACAGGAACCTTGCTAGAATGCAGTCCAGGAGCTGCAGAGGGGGAATCTTTTATGTTTAGTGCAAAATTTACAAATCTCCTGGCCATATGGTCGGTGGAAGAGTTTTTTGTGGCTTTGAGCCTGATCTATGGAAATCATGATGGCATCTCTCTTACAGAATCTAATCTCAACAGTCCCCACCGGGGGGGCGCGGTCGGATGAGGAGTGTTCTGAGTTCTGGAGATGGGTTCTTGAAAATTTTAAATGCCTGCTGAAAATTATGCAAACACATTTTATAGGTATTGCTAGTTAGCCATGCGTGGCCTAAAAAGTTGCTTGGGAAGTATGTAAAAAGTGGTTCTTGCCAATTTTAATTGCCTGCTCAAAATTACACAAATACATTTAGAGGTATTAGTAGTTAGGAGTGCGTGACCTAAAATGTTGCTAGGAAAGTATGTGAGAAGTGGTTCTTGACGATTTTAATTGCCTTCTCAAATTTACGCAAACACGTTTACAGGTATTGCTAGTTAGCCATGCATGGCCTACAAAATTTGCTAGGGAAGTATGTAAAAAGTGGTTCTTGCCAATTTAATTGCCTGCTGAAAATTATGCCCACAAATGTATAGGTATTGCTAGTTAACAGTGCCTGGCCTGCTTTAAATTTTCTAGGCAACTAGTTAAAAATTTCTTCTTGTCAATATTAGTTACCTGCTCAAAATTACGTAATGGAACACATGTATTCAGAAAGATTTTCTTAATGCCTAATCTCATCTCCTTCCTTTTAATTTCATCCCATTGCTTCTTGTACTTCCTTGTGCCAATGAGAATAGGGTAGTTCCCTCTGCACTGTGACTACCTTTCAGATATTTGTAGACCACTCTTAATTATCCTCTCATCCTTCTCTTTGAAAACAAAACTTTCCTTCTTTTAGCTGGTCTTCATAGGACATGGTTTGCAGACGTACCATTTTGGTTGCTCTTCTCTGGACTTGCTCCAAAATACCAATGTCTTTCTTCAATTGGGACACCCAGAACTGTACACACTATTCCAGGTGGTGTCTGACCAGGGCATAATATAGGGGAATAATTTTATCTTTTGATCTAGATGTAAAGCTTGTCTTGATACATCCCAGAGTTTTGTGTGCCTTTTGAGTTGCCGCACCACACTGTTGGCTCATGTTGAATCTGGGAACTACTGTGATGCCCAAGTCCTTTTCCCCTGTGCTATCGCTTAGTTGTGTTCCTCTCATATGGGAGGAATATATATGCTTTTTACATTTCTTTTACCCAGATGTAGGACTTTGCATTTGTCCCTGTTAAACACCATTCTGTTTGCCTCGACCCATTGTTCAAGTGTCTAGATTCTTTTGAATATGCCCTATTTCCTCTCTAGTGTTGGCTACTCCTCCTATCTTAGTATCATCTGCAAATTTTATGAGTTTCCCAATTATACTATTGTCCATAAAATTTATAAAGATATTAAACTGTACTGGAACTAAGACAGAGCATTGAGGCACCAAACCCTTGTCTTTCCTCCATTTTGAGGTGTAGCCATTTAGTATTACTTGTTGAGCACGATCATTAAGCCAGTTTTAAATCCATCTAACTGATTTATAAACATATAAAAGACTCCATCAATATAGCCACATGGTTTCACAAAAGACCTTTCACTAATAAATATTGTGGTGCATTAAGAAATGAAAATTCTGGCAGAACTGTTGAGCAGCTAAAATCTTATGTCAGACAAGAATGGGACAACATTTCTCTACAAAAATTCCAGCAATTGGTCTCATAAGTTTCCAGACATTAAAAGTGTTTGAAACAGAAAAATTCTATAAAATGGTACACATTACCCTCTCCAATTTTTTTCAGAATTATTACAGCTCACAATTTCTAAGTGAGTTATTTTTTTCACATGAAATGGTAAAATGTCTGACTTCCCCTTCTGATATGTGTTTTATGTTCTGTTGTGGGAAAAATATGACTGCAACAGATTTTCAAATAACTACTATCTTATTTTTTTTACATTTTATACAACATCCCAACATTTTTGGAATTGAGGATATACAGCATACCCTTCAAAGTAAAAAGTTGTATGTTGCATAGCATACTATGTCAAGGTCAATGTGAAGTTTAATTACAATATTCACCTTTTTTAAAAGTAATTTTTAAGATAAGATAAGTCATTGAAAATGAATTGTATTTTTAGTATGACCAGTGAAGCCTGCCAAATATCCTGGTTTCATATTTAACTTAATTTGTCTGCGTTATCAAGACAACTTAGTAATTATAAATTGTGATTGTCATGCATTAAATTTATCCATGTTTCTTCAAGGTTTTATAATTTCATGACAAATATTCTTTATACATGCAACAAGAATTAGGTTCCAACTTGATCTGACAAAACCACATCACTTATTATACTAATCCAGTCATTTTAATTATGTCTTTTTTGTCTCTCTATGAGCCATTTATTCATTTTGGAGTGTTAAGTTAGGCAATCTTACATCATTATAATCTTACATCCTCATAAGTCTATCTTTATGACAAGGTAAATATCACCTCTGCAGAATCAGACTCAAGTAGCATTGCATATATTGCATGTGCTACAAACATAGATATTGAACAGCTACTGCTTTAGCTCTTCCTTACCATACCATTTTTGTCTATGTGATGGCCACAGTATGAACATGCTCTTATGCACTGCCTATATTCCAGCTTATGATTAGGCTCATTTCTTTGCTTTTGCAATGGTTGTGCACCCAATCGGGTCATTTTTATCAATTCTATAGAACTAAAACCTTATCTTGTTTTAGCTGACCTCAAAATGAATTAGGGCAGAACAGGACAATGGTCCGACTGTCCAGACATCCGTTAAAGCTATATAGAGGAAATGCCCAGTTCAGAAAGGGGAGATACGCCTCATTGTGTGAAGTACAAGAAGGAATTTGCTATTAGTGTTCAAGTATAATATAAGCAGCAGAAAATATCCTCTAAAAGCAAATAGAAGAGGCAATAAATCAGGGTGAAGAAGCCTCGACTTCATTATCATAATAAGAAGTATCAGCTCAAGGTTGCAAAGAAGTTCAAAAAGTGGACAGTAGAAGATTTGAAACAGGTGATTTGGAGTGATGAGATGAAAGTCAACATACTAGGCTCTGATGGGTGCAAATGGGTTCTGGAAGAAATAGGGGAAAAAGGGGCTAACAGTTTTAAAAATATAGGGAAATGTCAAGATTAGTTCAGGAAACCTAATGACATAAAGTTGCTTCATAGCCAAAGGCATTGGATACTTGATCAGGATCAATGGTCATCTCAATGCTGATCTACTGTATATGTAAGCATCCTACAAAATGAGTTACTTCATACACTTGAGTATTATGGGGATGAAATGGATGACATAGTGTTTCAGCAAGACAATGACCAAAAGCATACATCAATAAATGGTTCAATGACAATAATATAGAGGTGCTGGATTGGCCTTCACAGTCCACAGACCTCAACCCAATGAAACACTTGTGGGTAATGTTGAAGAAAAAGATGTGTATTATACATACCCAAGGGAGTCAACCAGTATGCACCAACACTGTGCACCAAAGGAGATTTCCAAATTATTAACAAAATAATAAAAACTAAAATTTAGATTTTTAGGAGAAAAATATTTTAGTGACATGACAAGAATCTACATAATAAGGCTAGGGACCCATTTTGCGTTCACCTACTTGCAGTTCTAAACGCACGTTTTTGACTTAATTGATTTGACCAAAGTTGCCTTTTCCAGAATTTTAGCGCTAAAAATGCATGCGCATTTGCCGTGTTTTTGATGCGTTTTCAGCGCTTTTTACATGTGTTTCCATCTGCTTTTTGCCAGATGCATTTTGTCAATCTTGACACTGCTAAATAAAGTTTAAACAGTCAAAAATAATGAAAAAAGAGAAAAAAAGGATTAAATACATAATTTCAGAAATTATAAAGAAAATAGAAATATATAATGAAATTATAGCGGTAATATAGTATTTATTAGAAAAATAGCAATAAATTATAAATTTTCTTTAATTTAATTGTCGGATTATGTGTGTGTGAAAAGGGACATATTAAATCATTAAATTAATTTGCAAAAAGCATGCGTTTTGTAAGTCCAAAACACATGTTTTCTGCACAGAAAAAGCAGGTAAAACGCAGGAATTTGTAGGAATCTTGGTTTTTGCCATTTCTCATTGACTCCAATGTTAGCAAAACGCACCCAAATTGGCAGAAAACACTGACAAGGGGCTTCTTTGAATGCATGTTTTTTGCCACAAAATATGCAAATTAAACGCAGCGTTTTAAAACGCAAAGTGGGGTCTGGAAATCACATTTATCCATTGAATATCATGGAAACGCAAAACGCAGGCCATTTGGCATGAAAAAGGTACTTCTCTAAACGCTGCAGAAACGCAGGTAAAAACGCAAAGTGGGTCCCTAGCCTTACTTATAAACTAAATAGTTGCAAGTCAAATTTATATTATGTATAAAATAACCAAGATGATTGCTTATAAAATTAAGGTAGTGTCATGCTCAAAGATATAAGGGATGGTGAGATATAGAGCCTGAAAGTAAAGATAAGTTCAAAACATTGTTACAGTTTTTCTTGTCACTGTTTTACTAACCTCTGGGCTTGATGGAAGCTGTCAATTCACAATTAACATCAACCACCGTACTAGAGTAATAGGGAAGAGCAAAGTAAAGTGCCAGAATTGACGCATCTATTAGATGCTCCATTTGTGTGGCTCAGCGGGCTGCTATTTTTAGTGAGGGGCAAAATAACCATGGCCCTTCTCACCCTGACAATATCAACCAAAAGCTGTCTTCTTTACCTTGGCTGTTTAACAAAAAAAGGACAGAACCCATGCTTTTTTAAAATTATGTATTTATTTAAAAAATGTAAAAAGCTGCTTGGGATGAAAAATAATTACATTTTTACCACTAAAACGTTTTTAACATTGGACACATATGGTGTCAAACGCAGTGAATATTGCAGAGTTAAAAATCACAAATAAGCCCTTGTTGTGCCTAGTTCATTGTAGTGCTCGTACATTGTGCCCAGCTTGTGCTTCTGGAGACCTGCAGCCTGTAAATGAAGTAGGCTCTGCTGACTACAACAATGGCAAACATGTGGATGCTACCTATAGTTTAGACACATTGTGGGGCTCAGAGGGGAGAGTGGCATTTGAATTTGGGAGCACAGATTTTGCTGGATATATTTTTTGAGGGGAGGAAGCCATAGCATTTTTCCAAGAGCCTTTATGATACGAGTAACATGGAGGCCCCCTATATTTACATTAACAGATAAGAAACCTGAGTGGGGATTTGTGTTTTTGTGGGTTGAATTGAATGCTATTTGGTGGCAATTTGGGTACAGAACATTTTGAATCAGTTCACATTTATAATGTGCACTATGCTGAGCACCTACATTAGGATTTCCATCTGCATCTCCAAAATACGTGATTCAGGTGAAACACATTCACTACTGAGGCAGCAGAGTTACTCCAAATTCTGATTGGCCTCTGTTTAGTGATGTTCAGCTTCTTAAATGTGAACAAATGTGTTGATTACTGCACTTTAGTGCAGACCTAAAAGGATTGTGTATAACAGCAATAAAATTCAATCCTTTAATAATATTGATTTAAAAAGAAGAATCCAAGTTCCTCTAGTTCCACAAATCGTCACGGGCAAGGGGGAGGATTCCACCCGGGTGCGATTGACGTCATCGACTGTGAGGGGCGTTCCCTAAGGGGAGCGCGCGCTGAGCAGTCTAGGACGCCGACATGCACGTGTTGTGAACAGACGGGACAATGTGAATATCCACATGATAATAATGGAGATAAACATCAGGTGAATGTTACCTCATGATTGGAGGAGCCATACTAACATCCTGTATAAAAGACCCCACCTTCATGGGCCAGCTTCCTTTGACATTATAGGCATGTGAGGGCTGGCAACCAGGACCTAATATATGTAGCACTATGTCCCCTGAGGAGTCATTGTGGACGAAACGCGTCGGGACGCCTATAGGGTCAACTTAGGGGGTCCAGCTTTGCACTACTAGATGTGGTCCGTCCTTGTTAGGATGGAAGTTTGGGGCAGCAGGCAAATTTGTTATTTTGTCTCCAGGTTGGACAGGGAGAGTGAATGCTGAATGGCATGCTAAACCCAGGATCCGGATGGAGAGACTGCTTGCCCTCTTGTGAAAGGATGTGGTGAGACCATTCCTTTTTATATATGCCTAATATATGTTGATATATCTTGATGTCTGACCATTGTCAGCATATTACTGAATTGTGACATATATTTTTTTAGGTAAATTAATTTTTTCTGCTAAGTTTATTTTTCTGGACCACTGTCCTTGGTCTTGGCAATAATACTTCATTTATGTTTGTTGTGTTTTTTTGTTGTGTTTTTTTGATCTAGTGGCCACCACTGTGTGTATCCCAACATACATAGTCCGATGACCTACAGATTGGGTATTCAGAATCCAATTACACATGGTGATGGCTTGTTGAATTTATTTGTGGAACTAGAGGAACTTGGATTCTTCTTTTTAAATCAATATTATTAAAGGATTGAATTTTATTGCTGTTATACATAATTGTATTTGGGATTGCTGTACCTTATTTGCAGACCTAAAAGGATTCCTAAAAAGATGGACACCACTGCAAGACAAGAAAAGACAGGAGTTCAAAGTGACTACCTTTGCTTCATTGCAGTGAATTTTCCATTGGGAATTTTGTTTGAATCACGTTTTTCAGAGATATACACATAACCATTGGTGTAAGCACTCAGTGTAGAGTGCAGGATAAATATGAGCAGTGCCGTACTGTGATCTTTGGAAGAAAGACTAAACAAATCATCAGCAGTTAAAAAATTGGTTTCATTTTATTATTTTTTACGCCAAAGCACAGCTGATAATATTATTGCACTGAGTCAAAACTGTGCCACAAAAACTTTGTGAACCTGAAAATCACAAATAGGGGGGCGTCTAATTTAGTATCCTGATGTGTCCCATTGTTAGGAATGAGATGAAAAGTATTGAGGCAATAATTGAGGCAGACACCATATGAGTGAGGCAGGAGACTATAATGTAGGCAGGTTATATGAGACTGCTCTCCAAGCCTATTTAGTAGATTAAAAACACGGAAAAATGATGTGTGATTTTAATAGATGAATCTGATAAGAGAGTACAGGTATACTATTATAGCTTGTTCAGAATGTATAGACCAATGCAAATTCTTAAAATGTCCACAGTTTATAATTAGGCACTAGTCACTTTACAAGAGAGGTGCTGGTTGCACACATAATAAACTAAGTGGTGGATAGGTGACTATATATGCAGTGTAAAGGTGCAACAAATATTGAACCACTGCAGGCACTAGTCACTTTACAAGAGAGGCACTGGTTGCACACATAATAAACTAAGTGGTGGATAGGTGACTATGCAGCGTAAAGGTGCAATAAACAGTGAATCATTGCAATAACTTAGTGATAAAATTCAGGGATTGGTCCGGATAAATGTATCAAAACTAGTATCTGAGCCCAGTTTTTATGCAATTTGTGGGACTCAGGCTTCAAAATATAAGTGAATGCGTCGAGCACAATATTTTAGTAGACTAATAAAAGCTAATTTTGAATCTGTTAGTTCACATGAGCCACTGACTTTTTTGAACATTAGTGGACTTCTAGATTGTAGGTCTTTGTCAGTGATCATTTTTTACTCCATTCCCCCATATGTCTGCAGAAAAATTCAAACATGTGAACAGTAACATAGAATACCATATTTGCATGATCTATCTGTGAAAATCATAGATAGAACACATATGTAATTTATATGAATGAGGCCTGAGTGATATCTTAAATTTTGAAAACAACTATTGATATCCAAACATTAATTAAAACCCTAGATTTCTTTCTTCATTGGTATGATGAGCAAACTACTTAATAAATATAGAGAAGCAGAAACAGTGATTGTCCATGACTAAAGCTCCAATGTTAAAAAACCTTAAACTAGCTCAGTTCTAAATGAAATTGTTTAATAGAACACTAAAATGTAATAGATGCTATTTAACTAAAATCTCTCATGGGAATATATAATGATATGACACTGATTATAATGGAAAAAAGTAACAGATGCTCATTTAATATTACAGTGATCTATTGACACACTGTTCTGGCTCATGATTAATAGGTTATAAACGGTGTTACAGAAATGTAATAGAGTAGTCGGTTTTACATACAGAAGTAGTAAACATTATTTGTAACCAATATGAAACATTGAATTTGAATGACAAATTCCTTTTGTTTTGCTTTTTCTCTGTTCACACTGTGTACAGTATTTTATGGTATTTTGAGCATCAAAAACTGGTATGCTCGACCAAGACCTCACGGTCGAAATGGGTCACCAAGGTTTGTCCCGATACTGATGATTTATTTTATGGATTGAAATCAATAAAGATTTTTTTTTATTCCATGGAAGCTCAGAAAAATATTTTCTTTTTAAATCGACATAATGTATGCACGCATATCTCATAAAATTCTTTAAATAAAGATTTTCCTAATAGAAAACAACGGTTAAATTTTCCTGAAAGAAAACAAACATTAAAGTTACAATGTATACAGTAAGATAGGGATGATCAAATGGATTCAATGCAAAATCAAAGTAAACTTTTCAAAAATTGCAGGTCACAGAACTTTTTAACAATCTGGATTTGATTAGCTGGTATTGCTAAAAACAAATGCCTGGTGTATTTTTAGGCATTTCAAAGGTTGCATCAGTCATAAAGGGCACAAACTGCATGGGATTCTTCATCATGCCTTGCACCTATTACATCACATAGTATTGTGAAGCCAATTAGAAGGAACTATCTTCGCATGGGAATAAATACAAAAATTCAATAGACAGGGTGAAAAAAAGATAGGAAAGGTTCTAGCAGCAGCCAACCTAGACGTATTGTGATTGATCAGGGATATGGTGTAGCTGACATAAGTCTTGCTGCATTTGAATTACAATGACATATGTTTTTCTTAATTCTTAAGGTGATGGAGAGCAGAAGCAAGGCAGCACAAATATTTTGCAGAAATAAAAAATAAAACCACTGTCAAGTGGTGTGCTTACTTGTCACAAGTGACTTTTTTGCATTTCAGGAGGAACAATTGTTTTTTAAAAGAACAAATGAACGGCAGTCTCGCTGCTTTTCCTCTCTCTTGTTCTCTTCTCTGATCTTCTTGCCTCTCTCTTTTCCCCCTGCTAAAGGGTCTCAGCTACTTCCCTCTTTGTCAATACTTTTTCTACCCCTCCTCTCTTTTCACCAGCTTTCCCTCTCTTTTTTTTTTTTTTTTCTTTTTTCCTCTCCCCTTCCCCTCCTTTCTTTTGATTTGCTCCTCTAGGACCTCGCGACAGAAAATGGTGAAACAGAGGCAGGCCAATCTGCGGGTGGGCTCACTGAATGTCAAGGGCCTTCATAGCCCGGAGAAAAGATCTATCCTGCTGAACCTTCTTTGGAGAAATCGAATTCAGGTAGCCTTCCTCCAGGAGACACACTACTGTGAAGCTAAGCCTTACAGACTCTCGGACAGAAGGTACCCCACTGTGCACCACTCACCCTCCCCTGATCCTAGATCTAGGGGAACGAGCATCCTCATGTCCAGCACGCTCCCGTGGGAATTGTTAGACTCTCAGACAGACGATCTGGGTAGGCTTATGATGCTCAAGGGACGCATAGCTACTCAGATGTTCACATTTGTGGCAGTATACTTGCCTAATGCGGGCCAATGTCCCACCTTGTTGCGGTACCTTGAGAAGATAGAGGAATTCTCGGAGGGCACTTTGGTTCTCGGGGGTGACTTTAACGTAGTCTTGGAACCGTTGAGAGACAGTTCAAAAGGGGTGTCTGGTATGCCACACATGACGCTGCGCCGGATGAGACGGGGATTACATGACCACCAACTGATAGACACTTGGCGATTGCTGCACCCATCAGACAAAGACTTTTCATTTTATTCTGCAGCGCACGACTGCTATTCTAGGTTGGACCTCTTTTTTATTAAACATGGGGACCTACACTCTCTGGTGGATGCGTCAATTGAGTGCATATCTTTTTCTGATCACGCACTGATTACGGTCACTCTGTCCCTTGAATGTCCCATCGGGAGGCAGGGTCAGTGGCTATTGAACACCTCGTTACTCAATGAGCCGGTGACAATGCAAGAAATAAGGGAGGCCCTGAGGGAATACTTTGACTGTAGTGGGGGGGAGGGGATGTCCCCCAACATTGTGTGGGAAGCTCACAAATGTGTCGTGAGGGGATTATTCATCAAACATGGGGCCCGTCTGAAAAGGGAACGGGAAGCTGAGGTTACATCTCTACTAGCAGACATAAGGGAGTTGGAAGCAGTACATAAGGGGTCTTTGGGAGGGAACGTGGGCGCCAATCTGGCCAGGAAGAGGGAGGAACTCAGGTCCTTGCTATATCAAAAGGCCAAGGGAGTGCTAGCTAAATGCAGGCGGCATTTTTATGAATATGGCAATAAAAGTGGGAGGACCCTGGCTAGAGCCCTCCGGAACCAGAGGGCGAGGGGATATGTTCCTAGAGTGCACATGTCTGGCGACAGGTGGGCCACTCTTCCGAAAGACATTGCCTCCGCCTTTAAAGACTTTTACGCCTCTCTCTACTCAATAGATGGGGGGCGGTCGGAGAGGGCCAGGACGGAACTACGGCAGCGTATCCAGAAGTACATTTCTAACTCCGGGTTGAAACATCTTAAACCTGAGGATGCGGACGCCCTGGAAAGACCCATCTCAGAGGAGGAGTACTTGGCTGCAATTAAAAATTCCCCTACTGGTAAGGCCCCTGGTCCGGATGGATTTCCCCTGCTTTACTACAAAAAGATGGGCTCCATGTTGCTTCCCCCATTTCTCTCGGCCTTTAACAATATCTCACTCTCTGAAAAAGTTCACTTGCCGAGAGACTCTCTGGCCGCTAATATAGTAGTCATCCCTAAAGAGGGTAAAGACCCTACCTCTTGTTCTAGTTACCGACCCATCTCCCTCCTCAACACAGATTTGAAGCTCTTCGCCAGAATATTATCAGAGAGACTCTCTCCATTGCTGGGGGAGATTGTCCACCCTGACCAGGCTGGGTTCATGATGGGAAGGGAAGCGAGAGACAACACCACTAAGGCGTTGAACTTAATCCACAGGGCTAATTCGGAAGGGTTGCCCCTGATGCTCTTGTCGACCGATGCAGAAAAAGCGTTCGACAGAGTCAATTGGATATTCATGGAGGAGGTTCTGCGGGAGGTGGGGTTGGGGAGGATGATGTTCAGGTGGATTTGCTCTCTGTATAGCAATCCCTCTGCTGCGGTCAGGGTGAACGGTCTCCTTTCAGATAGATTTTCCATTCTTAACGGCACAAGGCAGGGATGTCCCCTCTCACCCCTGATCTTTATCCTGACCCTGGAACCCCTGCTTTGCCGAATTAGAGGTAACATTGACATTTCCGGCCCTACAGTTGCGGGTTCCACCTACAAAATCGCGGCGTACGCGGATGATTTACTTTTCTTTATTACTAACCCTCGGGTCTCCCTGCCCAATTTACTGAGAGAGCTGGAAACATACTCCTCTCTTTCTAATTTTAGAATTAACATGTCAAAATCGGAGGCTATGAATGTATCTTTACCCCAAGATCTTGTTATTGCGCTTCAATCTGCGTTTGGGTTTAAGTGGGCTAATCATTCTTTGAGGTATCTGGGGGTCCAGCTGGCAGCGGACAATAGCCAACTATATATGATGAACTATCTCCCTCTCCTGCAGTCCATTAGAACAGATTGCGCAAACTGGGCGAGGGGTCTTTTCACATGGTTTGGGAGGTGTGCAATATTGAAGATGAACATATTACCACGGCTTCTCTATCTCTTTCAGGCCCTGCCAATTAAGATCCCGAGCTCTTTTTTCAAGGAAGTGGCCTCACTATATACTAAATTTATTTGGGCAAATAAGCCGGCGAGGCTTTCCCGTTCCCTACTGTGCAGACCTAAGCGTAGGGGTGGGCTGGGAATACCTGATATGAAAAAATATTACTGGGCCACACATATGGTTAGGATTCTGGATTGGTGCCGTCACTCCAGGATGAAACCTTGGGTCGCCCTGGAACAGAGCTTCTCGGAGGTACATTTACCAGCCATGCCTTGGGTCGGGAGCCTGTTCCCGGCCTCTGTGAGATCTCATCCCACCATTGGCGCTACTCTGGAATGCTGTTCGAGGGGAGAGGTTCGGCGCCTTCTCCTGCCGTTGCCTTCTCCCATGTCACCAATTATAGGAGATCCGGATTTCCGTCCCGGCCTCTCAGATCCAGTTTTTCGGAGCTGGGTACAGGGGGGCAGATTCAGAGCTTACCAGATGGGAGGAGAGGGTGACTGGTTGTCTCTTTCGGATATTTGTGGTCTCCTGCCGCCGGACCCCATGGGGAGATGGAGGGCAATGCAGTTGAGACACTTCTTGAGCTCCCTTCCCTGCTTCGCCCGGTATGCTGGGCCTCTCACTAGATTCGAAAAATTGTGCTTGGGAGAGGGGGCCCTGCGGCACTCACTTTCCCTGGCATACAATCTGCTATCAGACCCGGGTGATTTGCCCACCCCGGTTTATTTGCGGCAGTGGGAAAGGGACCTTGGGACGACCTTGTCAGACACGCAGCGAAACAACGTCCTAATGTTGGCACATAAAACCTCGGTCAGTTCCAGAATGTTGGAGGCCAACTTCAAACTTCTGACCAGGTGGTATAGAGTCCCGACCAGGCTTCATAGGATATTCCCCTCAGTCGATCCCGTTTGCTGGAGGTGTGGTTCGGGGGAGGGTGACTACGTGCACATCTTTTGGTCTTGCCCTTCTTTACAACGGTTTTGGTCAGGAGTGAGGGAGGTAACTAGACTGGTGACCGGCACGGCTGAGACATTGGGTCCGGAACTGTATATCTTACAGCTTTCGGAACTCCCGGCTCATAGATACAAGCGCTCTTTGCTTAGGTTTATGGTAATGGCCGCCAGGTCTTGTATCCCGCTTGGCTGGAAGTCTACTACCCCCCCTACACTGGCACAGTGGGTTGCAAGGGTTAATGACCTAAGGCACATGGAGGACCTGACATCCTCTCTCAATGACAGTCAGGAAGGTTTTCGCAGGACCTGGCTCCCATGGTTGGAGTTCACTTACTCGGCGGATTACGCCAGATTACTCGCTCCTCCACGGCTGCTGTGAGGCTCTGGTGGAGCATTCCCTCCCCCCCCCCCCCTTTTTTTTTTTTTTTTTTTTTTTTTTTTTTTCCTCTCTCTTCTCCTCTTCTCCTCTTTTCTCGCTTTCCCTTTCTCTCACCTCTCTGCCCACTATCTTCTCCTACTCTCCCCTCCCCTTTAATCTCTCTCTACCTTTTTCTCTTATCCTGGTTCTAAATTCTTTTCGGGCTTTGCCCTCTCTTTCTATGTTCTGTATTCTACCCATGTTGGGTTGGTTCATAAAAGGATTAAAATGGGACTGACTCGAGCAGTTGCAGTTATTAGATATGTACAGGAGAGCGGAAGGGTGGGATATATGTCAATGTTAAATATTTGAAATCTGTTTTTCTGCTCTTTGTGGAACAGTGGTTATTTTGTATGTTCTCGTGTCGGTCTTTAAAATAAAGAATTTAAAAAAAAAAAAAAAAGAACAAATGAAAATTCCCTAAAATTCATACATTTAACTATGATGGTATACCGCATAAAGTGTACATGTTGCAAACATTTTATGCTTGCATATATTTTACTAGTCAAATTTACATTGGTAAATGTGACACCAATTCGGAGCCCTGTTGTCCAAGTTGGCTTTTGG